>NC_139051.1:18187887-19387887 GCF_965140915.1 Aythya marila
GTTTCCTCATCTTTTCAAAACCAGGAAGGGAGCAAAGGCTGAACTGGAAAGCTAGAATTGGGATTTTGGTTCAGTCCCTTGCAGGAACAAGGACGAAAATGAAACAAAAGCTCTAGACCTACCTCGCTTCTGCAAAGGCTAAGGCAGTAGGTGTTTGGCCTGGGTCCCCTTGAAGTGAGAAGTCTGGTGGAAAAGTCTGGCCTGAATGCACCTGTCTGCTCTGGAAGCCGAGAGAACACATCAACTCCAGTCCGAACTTAGGACTGCTGAATACATAAGCAAGCATGTGTGAAGAAAAGAAGTCCTCTGCATTTCTGTTCCTTTTCTGGCCTGCCTTCTACTTCAGAAATGTTTGGAATGTGAGTTTGGTACTAATGAAGGTTGCTGGACTGACAGTTACACAGGGCACGGTCAGTGGCATGAAACATTACCCTTGTGAGCTCCGTGCTCCACGGCCTCGCACTCAGCAGCAGCTGATCCTGCTTGAGAAGCTGGCTCCAGCCTCAGGGCCTGCAGCACACATCTGCTCTGGGGTCCGCTTGCTGCTGCACAAAGCCTGCCGTACCCTCCCTCGAAAGGAAAGCTGTTCCTCAGGAGGCGTTGCTGTCTCGGTCCCCTTGCTGAGCTTGCCAGCCAGGCTGCCAGTGGTGCAAAGGTTGAGCTGGGAACGGGATCAAGATAAGCAGTTGTGTGCTCGGATGGAGTGAACTTGCAGACTGAGCTGCGGTTCTCAGTTTTGCTGAGCGAAGAGAATAAGAATTTCTGAAGCGTGGTGTAGTGTGAAGAGATTAACAGAGCAGCCAAGCAAGTAATGCTGGTAGGCTATAAAGTTCAGGGCAAGCAGCGGGATAGGGATGAAGTGACAAAACAAATGGCATTGCAGAGGAGTCGCATGACAACAGGACTGAAAGTGACACACAAACAGGAAGGGAAGGAAGGAGGGAAGGATAGCCAAGTGAAATGTAACCAGGCAATTATTTTCTTTGGCTTATTTCTTTTCCACCCAGCCTTTTATGCTCCTATTAACAGGCTAATGTTTCTCTCACTCCAGTCCCCAAGCAAAGCATTTGAAATTCATGTGTGCCACTGATTCAACAGCATAAAGGCACAGATAAGCTGCTCTGTGGAATACAAATACCTTCTGCTCAGGCACTTAGAGCAGGGTGTCGCTCTGCCCCCCCCCCCCGTTTCCTATCACATCAGTTTTGCTGGCGATAACACATTGAAGTTTCATTTTTCCATCAGTCTATTCATCATGTTAATCAAGAGACACAAAACATCACAGTTGTACCCACATGTCCTATGGACAGTATCCAACCAGTAAACTCATTAGCAGGAAATATTTTCCTGGTGCCCTTCACTGGAAAGAAACACATCTTAGGCCAGCCTGCTCTGGCAGCAGTTATCAAAGAAGGAAAAAGAGAGCAGTGTTTAAAAGGCAATTTTTTTTTTTTTTTTTTTTTTTTCTTTTCTTCCCCCTTTTTTTTTTCCTCCCATTTGGAACCAAAGCCAAGCATATCTCTGGAGGGAGCTCTGTGGAAGGGGCACACAGCTGAACCAACACCCTTCCCTTCACTGCCCGCTCCGTGTCACACACTGAGCGCACGGCAGCACATGGGGCTGTTTCTCGGGCTACGTTCCTCAGGCCCCGTGTTTGCTCTTTGCTGGTTGCTGCCCTGCAGGTCGTCCCAATGCACTCTGCTCTCTGCTTAAATCTTAGGAAGATTCTGCTGGAGTGCACAACATCAGTGTGAAGTTATCTGCCTCAAGCCCAAATAGGTCATCCTCATCAACCCCTTGCCTCCCAAGAAGTTGGTTTTTCTCCCCTTTCTCCTCCAGTATAATTGCATTAATTATATATATTGGCGCTCCTTAGCTGTTGTGTAACCGAGGCTTTCTGTGCCTGCAAAGTGGACTTCAGCACTGCACAACTGCTTGGGAATACTGGAAAGACTGGGAAATACATCATCATGAGTTTCCTTTTTCTGTTTGTCTGTAAATATGAGTTGTTTCCACTATTTTGATTGCTGTGACCATTACTGAAAGCTCAGACAGTCCAGCTTCTTTTCCTCAGCATTTTAATAACACACAGAAGAATGACGTGTGGTGCAGCGAGCTCTATTGTGATCCATAACATATGATTACACCTATTTAAATAGAACTGTCTATTCAGCACTGCCTGCAAGACAGGGAGAGATGGACATCTGATTTCACTTGAAAGGTCTCAAAACGTCTGCCAAAGACCGTATTCTGCAGATGCCACGTACACAACATGTACACATGCACAAAATCACACTTTTTTTTTTTTTTTTTTTTTTTTTTAGTATTTCTCTCTCATTGTTCAAGTATGTGAAACACAGTGGCTAATGCTGCTAGGCAGCTGTGTGAGCACAGCACTGGGAGCCATGGGTTTCAGGCTCTGGCTCTGCCTCTAATGTCAACTTGCCTCTGCAGCTGAACAAACCCTGCTCTCCCACCCTCTCCCTCAGTCTTTCCATCTGGAAAAATGAAGACATTTGCATCTGTCCTGTGGGTGCCTGTGCTATGCATATAAATCAGTAAGTGTTTATAGAAATGATTTGAAAATGTAAAGTTATGCCTTTCTGATTTAAGGCATTTATTTGCCTTTTTCTGTGGATCAACACAAAACAGGAGAACCCCTAACTCCTTAAAGACCTGACCCAGACTTCATGAAACTGGGTTTCCTTTGGGTTACAGCACAGGCACCTATAAAACACAACTATAAAACACAAAGGGGCTCTCACCGCAGCTTCAGAGGAACACCTAGCAGAGGAGAAAAATGACGCCAGAAGGCAGCGGGCTCAGCTCTCCTCCCTGTTTCTCAAAACCACGCTTCAGTCGGAAGCCTCGGGGTGCCACTACAGCTGTCAGCACCCACATCAGCACCTCTGCTACACGGCACTGCTGCACATTGGGCACCCACACACCTTCGGACAGCATCAGCATGGTGCAGGACCCACTGTTCACAGGGAAAACTTCACTGAGCCTCCTAACAGAGGCTAAAACCTTTCCTGAGCTGCAGACTGCTTGTTCTTTGCATAAGTTAGGCCTGTGATATTTTTTATTTTTATTTTTAGAGACCAAAAAGAACTAAGCTGAATTCAGCAGGGTTTTTTGCTTTGGCCAATCTGGCTGTTGAGAAAGTAGCCAGTTATGGTGTTTCTCACAAGGGGCATAAGATGCATTGTTTTGATGAAAAGCAAGTATCTGTTTAAAAGAAAAACAAAACACTATTTTTTCCATCTTCCTTCTCATCCTTCAAGAGATAATCTTCCAATAGGTGCAGCACAGCAGCCTGCTAGCCCTCTCTACTTGGGCAAACCTGAAGTTTCTCCTTCTGAAGGAGAGCCCTCTAACAAACCCAGTGGGTTCTGCCTGGGGGAAGTCCCAAAACAGGACTGAGCTTGCCTGCAATTATTTGTTTCCTTAAAACAAAAATCCTGAATAACGTAATTTCCTTCGGAGGCTGTTGGCTACTCTGCAGACTAAGCACTGGGGAAGCATTAGGTCAAACTACGGGGAGAGCAGCAGCACAGTTGTGTAATTTGCCTGTTCAAATTTGCAGCTCCAAGCGCAATTAATCCCCCTTCTCCACCTCCACTAAGGGTGCATTTCTCGTTGTGGCAGTGTTGCTATTTCCAGGTAAGAGTCTTAAGACATTACAGACATTACGTTGCCCACGCAACCCCCAGTGGTACACAGCAGAAGCAGCCTTGCCCTTGCTTCACTGCAACTCCCTGGCTCACGGCACTGCCCCAGCACAGCCTCGCCTTTGTTCCTGAGCAGCATGAGAGCAGAGCAGGAGCAGTCCCGAGGAGCCCGACACACCACTTGGCGCTGCATTAAAGCAAACCCAACATTATTTACATCTGAAAAACCTAAGTTTGTTGGCAGCGTAATGAAAAAATGCTCCAGCTTCCTGCAGTTGCTGATGCAGTGTTTGCCCTTCACTGTTTCAAACTGGCACCAGTGAGTATGTAAATTGAGGGTTTATTGCAGCACTGCTGTTCAGCATGGGGGCCATTCGCTTTTTACTAGAGTTCCTTTGGTATAAAGAGCATGACTTGACTGGTAATAACACGAGACAGGCCCTGTCTCTACTCACTCCAAACCCAATGACTTCGTTAAGCAGGATATAAGGCCCCCAGGCTCCCGCCTCAATTTCTGTGCTGTGTAAGAAACTTTTACATCTGATGCGAACAATCCTTCCTGTCCAGATTACAGTCAAGCCAAAACCACACACACGAAAGGCTCCAGGTCTTCAAACATGTAATCATATATATAACTATTAGCACAAATTCTTAACTCTAATGAAGCTATGCATTTATAGATTCAAGGCCTATACTTTTTTTTTTTTCTTAAGCTGAAAAATAATACCCTTTATTCTCATTTAATTTAGAAAAAGACATTTACCTCAGAAGAATTAGGAAAAAATAGAGAAATGCTTCTAAGTGGTACCATGTTTAAAACTAATGGATAACTTGGTGAAAGAAAAAGTCATTTTTAGTAATATTTAAGGGTACTTTTGTCTTCATCAAGCACTTCTAAAAGGGCAGGATTCAGGAGTTTCTCACCCAAAGGCTGCCCATGGGTGCTGCACGCTGACTTCCCCTGGGACCAGCGGTGCCTTGTTCAGGTTTCCAGCACGTACACAGGGGGATGGTTTCCAAAACCCTGACCTGAGCAGTGAAAAGAGAAGTGCCACACGTGGCCTGCTGGGCTGTGCAGAACCACACACATGGAAAACACCGGGAGGAACAGGACAGTTGGTGCTTCCAGAGACCAAGCTGAACAGCTCTGCCTGTGACCTTCTCAAAGCAGCAAATGCTCTCACCCCCAAATACCCTTTAATCCTCTGATGCAACGCTACCGACACCTCTCCGTCTGCTTAACCACGTTCCATATTTAGAAGGCAGCCTCGTTCAACCCCTGCCATCTGACAGCCAGTGGGCTTTCACAGCCTACAAAACTTGCACCCAAACTCACAGGTGCCGTGCCATCCCTAGCAGATAGGTTTGTACCAATGAGCGTATGATAAGTCAAGGCATTTTTCCCTGTATTTATGTAGAATGTCATAAAACAGCCATCTGGCTATGAATTTTAACTTTAACTAGCCACACTAGGCTCATGATTTAAGGGAATTTTTCATTCCTTTACTTCTAACTGTACGTAGGCATTACAAGATCGATTAGAAGACCACCTCTGGATCCTGCTACTGTGTAAGGGTTACAGGCACTGATGTCTTGACAAGCAGCACGTACGAGAGGTTTTGTTTTCAAAAGGGAATCTCGCAGCTTCCTGTCCGGGGTGCTGGCTGTGGTGGCAGGTCAGATTTCTGCTTCGCTGCTTCTGACCATTTATCAACTTTGGCAGAACACAGTCAAACCAAATTCACAGCAATTTAACGTAACGGTTGCTTGGAAAAAATAGGAACGATTAATAGCCCATTAAACTAAAAAGATGCTAGATTAGTATCTTTTAAATCCAACGACACCGATAGGAATTAACAAATATGTTTTACAGAATTGTTAAGCACATGAAATGTGTCATATGCTAAGATGTATAAAAAATAAATGACCCCCCACCAGCTCTCAACTATTTAATCCCCATGCTCCAGCTCTCCATTATACAACCCCAGAACAACTACACACACAGGCCAGCCTCAGAGACGTGGTATGGGACCTATCTCTAGAATCTATCTGCATTTCTGCCCTATGGGTCCATGCATTCCTGTGTACAAGACAGACACGGGACTGGCTTTTTAAAAACTCAAAACATCCTCAGGGTTTACATTAAAACCCCTCCTTTAACAGCCACACAGACTGCATGCGATTCTACAGAAAGATTTCACTCCCCGAGATATTCTGCTGCCTCTGCTGTAGGACCGCGTATTGTTCTAATGATTTATTTTAAAGCAGATGCTCAGAGGAGAATAAATACATTGAGCAACAAAATCCACAGAAATTCACCAGAAGGGATCCAGGGTGGGCGCAGACTTGATTGACTAAATGCAAATAGGAAAGCTGAACCTACAGTCTGGAATCAATGCTCGCAATCTGCATAACACAGTGCATCAGCTACAATGATTAACACGCTTATTTTTTTGCTGAGAACTTGATATGCATTTAAAAGAATGAAACACGACATTCTGCTAATTCTAGCAAGATAAATGGATAGCTTAGCCTTGAAAAGACTGCATTTCTACAACGTTAAGGGAAACAAAACCTTTGTACATCACTACTTCAGGCATAAGAGAAAGCTATGCAATTAGAAAACGTCATCTGCTGCACTTAGAAAGCCTTACCCCCTGCCCGATACATGCACAAAGAGAATTTATTAATATTTTCCTCCGCTGTTAGCCCGATACATTAAATCATCGTCTCTAGCAAAGCTACTGCTGCAGCAACTTCCTGCACTGCATCATTCACCTACCTCTGACTTCATTGTTCCACAGGCCATGAATAAATAAAACCAAACATCCAGGTGGAGCAGTCACAGTCTCCCTTTGCAGTGGATGTGCTGGAATGATACAAAAAGCGCAAGCTGGTCCTACAGGAGGATAAAGCTGGGTCAGTGCCTCGTTCTGGAGCTGGGAAGCGCAGGGCTCTCGCTGCCGGATCCGCTGTACTGCTCAGCACATTCACCTCGCGGCGCCGCGATGGGCCGGACCTCCCAGCTTCTGCTCAGCAGCGTTCATAGCCCGACGGACCCCGAGCCATGCCACATCGCCACGGCAATGCTGGCCAGTGAGCAACCTCCCGCCAAGGTCAGTGCCCTTTTCAGCCTTTCAAGATCTATCAGACAGCTTAAGCAGCAGATGCTAAACTGTAGAAATGCGATGATGCTACGTGCTCTCCCCCAGGACTAAATTACCTTCTAAATTTGGTGCTAATTCTCTGGTAATATTAAATTCCTCAGCCACTCAGCCCCAAATAGGGTTACTACTGACTCCCTCAGTACTTCTTGAACTCTGCCCATTGCCTCTGCCAGACCCTGGTGTGGCACTGGACGTGCTGAATGCCTGCAGCTCTGCCTACCTCTGTCAACACAATGCAGTGCTCAGCACCATGCACTGAAAAACCCAGCGCACAGGTTTCTCCAGACTTCCAAGGAAACACGGTTTCACATCTCTTTGCAGCACAAGTATCTCCTTTTAACACTGAAATGCACATTTAGTGCTTGCTGTTACTGTGGCGTTTTAATGCATCTTGAAATAAAACCCAAAGCGCTGGCTAGATTGCTGATATTTCTTTGTGCATGACAGCTCAAACCAGTTTAGGGCTTAACATCATAAATTACATTAAAAAGCAACAGTGTTTATCCACCTAACTCATGAAACTAGAGCTAAGCTTTCACTTAGCTCACTAGCTGCCATGGTTTATACAGCAGCAAATCACACAACTAACAAAAAAAACCACAACAACATAGAACAAGATCTGTTCAACTAAATCTTTTCCACTATTTTTGCACAGGGGCTTGGATATACCTTGAAAAGGTAAATTTTGAAAAAACTATTTCCTAACTATGTTTCTGGGGTTTAGCATATATCCGTAGTGAGTGGTAGATTAGGAACTTCAGATAAGGAAGCATCCTGCTCCCTGTTTGGGGTGGGATTGCAGTGAGCTCAGCCAGCCAGAACTTGGGGCCTAAGGGTTTTTCCTTGGAGTTAGGAAAAGGATTGGAAGAATTATCACGTACTGCTTCAATTCCCTTCCTATTTACCAGACTCATCTAATCATGAAATTACTAGATTTCAGTCAGGTCTGTCAGTTGTCTTGGGCAGCGTTAGTAGTGGTTGCTCCCCAGAGGAGTCTGTCAGCTGAGCAGGATGGGAAGCTCTTTCAATACAGGAGAAGTATGACAAAAGTGACGTGTAACTGAGGGCAGCTGGGGCTTTTCCCTTCTGACAATCCATACCTTGTGAGCTCCTGTGAGGTATCTGGACACCAGGCTGCCACCCTTCACCTCTCTATCGATCAGTGTCCCCTGGCCTCCCTCGTGCACCTTCTCCCCCCGTTCCTTCCTCACTGAGGGGACAGCTTCCCAGGCTGCTCCCCGCATGCTCCCTTCCACCTTTCCAAGCTTCTGGTTCACCTCTGCAGAGACACATGAGGCAGATGCTTTTTATGAGACAGAAATAGAGCATTCAAAGGGCAGGAGTGCTGACACGCAATTTTGGGCAAATTCCTTACGCAGCCAAGTGAGCTGGCTGTAGAGCAAAGGCTGCGAGCAGCCAGCGTGTTTCCAAAATGTAAACGTGGCCACACAAAACCATTAAAAAGATAATTCACTCAGCACAGGAAATTCAAAAGGACTACAAGGGTACATGAGCATGACTGTGTGCTCGTCTCCCATCTTGCTTTCTTCAGCACTCCCCCTCATTCCTTCAGCACCAGGCCAGCATCCCCAGGGCAGCCAGGAGCTCCCCGCTGCCTCAGAGGGACAGCCAGAGGGACACCTCTCAGCACAGAAATGACCTGCTCTATGGTTCCTTCATCAACTCTGCCACACAACGTGCCATCAAATAAGAGAGAGCTCTGTCCCAGAGTTCAAGGTCAAAATACAGATAAACCCAAATCTCACACGGAGCTTCACCATGAAGGAAAGGCCTTGCAGGCTAGGGCGACCTCCTGCACCCAGGCCTCGTATCGCAGCCTCTGGAATTTCTTTCCAGAAAAGAGGTGAAAAAATGACAGAAAAAGCAATGTTTAAATTCAAAGTCTGAGTGTGCTGCCTCTCCAAAATATACGCGAGAAGTCTGTAACAGCTTGCTTCAGTTTTCCCTGTGGAAAAATGGGAGAATTTCCTCTCCCTTCTGTTACACACTTCTGAAATTGTCAAGGCAAAGATGCTGAATAAGTACAAAATACTATTGAAGCTCATACTGCTAGGAACAGTTTATATTGCCCTCTCACTGATAAAATCATGAGGACTGCCAGCCTGCATGCTTCAAGACCAGCTGGAGCTGGGAAGAAATCTCCTCATATGAGGCTGTCTGATTAGCTGGCTGGGGGACGGCATTCATCCTTTTATTGTATTAGACTCATGAAATGCTAGTCTGATAACTTTTATATTTTTGGGAATAGCTCAGTGTCTTTGTGTTATTTTTCCCGTGCTGCTGAACTTATTTTGCAAGATGGAGGAGCCATCATTTCTTAAATGTTGATTTAATTTTCCTGCTCTTTTTCTACTTGAAACCTCCTAATAGCTCAAGTGGCCTCAGCCTGGCTTAAACCAAATGAGCTGTGATGTCATGACGAGGATTTTGACCTTCAGAGACAGAAAACACTATTCCGTGGAAGTCAGGCACGTGGGCTGGGGCACAGATGCATGAGATAAGCAGTCAGTGCACGAAGTAGCCAAACCAGACTGAGTGATCCCAAGAAAAGGACTGTTAGCAGGAACACCAATAAAAGTTGATGAATGGCATTTAAGTGGCTGCCTTGCTTTTACATAGCACTGTTTGCTACCCTTATATGAGCTAAAAGTCTATCACCTTCTCGGGTAAGTTTCCCTGAAAGTCAAAGCAGAAAAAGCTCAAGAACATAATTCTGGTACTACTTTTACCTACCTTTGCAGGATCAGGAAAATATCCATTTGCATTCATCAGAATGATCCCAGTCCTAAACCAGACCCTAGACGTGATCAAGTGACAGGAAGTTTTGCCTTGAATGGAAGCAGATTGCGCTCTACAGCTAGAATATCCATTCATCTTGAAAGCATGACACTTCCTTTTTCCACCTGGACATGCACAGTTCAGGTGTACAGTCCCCATTCTGTGTGCCTGCCACCCCCAGCTTGTGGAGGTGCCAAACAGACACTGCTGGTTCTGCTCAGCCACCGCACAAATAACATATACACGGCCTCTCCTGACACTGCCTCAGGCACGCACATGCATATACAAACCATGCTGTGTGTATATTTTCATACACACCAAGGCAACACTTCCAGATTCTTCCCCAATGAGAACATCTTATAAAAGCCATGCCTTGTCCACCTGCAGCCTTGCCATCACGTGAGCACACACACGTGCTGTGCTGTGCCCTTTGCTGTGATGCACCACTGCAGCAAAAGGAGACCAGCCAATTTAACACCCAGCAAGCACACTGGTTTTCTTGGGACAAGTCTTGAGCATTAGGTCATAGCCAAACATGTCATGGTTCTCTGGTACAATTTAATTCCAGAGCCACAAGGTGCCAGCTCAGCAGATGTAATGTACTGGTACAAGACTTAGCAGCGGAGTGCCTGGCCTGAAATTTACCACAGGTGGGATGGATTTAGTAGCTCTGGGGTGAAGTACAGAGCCTCCTGGTTCTAGCTGGTGACACGAATTTTTCTGTAGCTCATGGATACAACTGAAAGAGATCTTGGCACCTTTGTTCACAGAAGACCAAGCTGCTGATTCATCACAGCAGCCAAACGGAAGCAGCAGTGGCGGCGGAGCTGAGGCAAAAGGCAGTCAGTGGCAAGAACTTGGCTAAAAATGGAGAATTGCTGCGCGTACTTTTCCTGTGTGGAAAACAAAGCACAAACAAGTAGCATGTCTTCAAGTGCTGAGCACCCTTACCAGTTTGACAGCAAAGTAATCCTGATGTCCACTGGAGTTTGTGCCCCAATTTCCTTACAAACGTTAGTAACTACGTTTTGAAAAACACTTCATTACCTGCAATGTATGGTAGGGATGATGCTGGGCATTCCTCATGTATGAAAATGATCATTACCCCCCATTGTCTGAAGCAATATTCACCTCCCAGAGAAAGAAATCAATTTGTCCATTTATGGATAAAGTCATTTGCTTCTTTTAGTTGGAGGCTTTCATGGTCACTTGTAACAGTATCATTGCTGGCTTTAGAGAGAGTCTTTTTGTCATTTTGCTGCAGTTTATTTGATATATGTTCATTTCTTTAATGTTGCAGCTTCAACCACATTCTCCTTATTTCCCAGTTGGAAGCTTAATTGCTGGCAGGGTATACATTTAGGGGAGGATATGAGACAATGAAGACAAGCCTGACTGCAGTCAGTGTGCTCTGTGATCAGAATGATCATAAACAAAAGAAAACTGCCTGAAATTAATAGAAAAATGGTCACAACTGTAGACAAAATATAATTTGAAAGATGAAACAGACTTAGGTGTAGACACATTTAAATAAATGCATCGAGTAGTTATCTGATCAGATTTTCAGTGGAGCATAATTTAAGTTGGGATCTAACAGTTAGGTGCTTCCATCTGACTTATTGCAAGTAGACCATGTTTTTAAACACCTAAGACTTTTGCTAGAACAATAGGATTTAACCTCTTTATTATTTAGTGGATTTTGAATAATTTGTCCATTTTCTTCACTCCCTTAAAGAGCTTCAGACCTAAATGCCACAACGTTTTGGCAACACCTAATAGGCACCCAGGAAAATGACTACAAATCAGCTGTATGATCAGCTAGCATGAAGCTTATTCACTTATTTGAAGTTCCCATCCTAAAAATAGGAACAGGAATAAATAAACAACATCAAATACAGGGAAATGCAGACAACAATAACTCCTGTGTAGCTGAGCATTCCATAAACAACAACAAAAATCCCTCATTTGAGAGACATTCTGTAGCCTCTTAAGTGACTAACTGTGCCAGCACAGCTTTGATTGAGTAACAGAAATGCACAGATACAGACGTGGGAAGACAGTAAGGTACTCGTTAGTTCACCACTTGTTAGATTAGCCACCAATATAACTGCTTGGTTACATCTTCAAATTAAGCCAGCTGTTTGCACGCAAGGATTTACCTTCTTGTGATAACTATAACACAAGTTTTGACATCAAATACACAGTTTGCACAGGTTAAGATGGCAAAACGTAATGAAGTAACTCAGCCTATCCAGGTCCCACCTCTTCAGGAGTAGCCCCTTAGTGTTTCTTCTAAATTGCACATTACTCACTTTACCGCTGCAAAGGCCCCTCCACCTCTGGGACCACCCTATGTTTTGCAGTCCTGATTCCAAGCTTAGCTGCTGGAGATCCAAGCTCCCCGTCTTTCACTTTATCATGCCACAGAGCTCATTTACACTAAAACCCCACAGGAATTTTCTCTGTTGCTTCTCACTGTCGCCTTTTCTATTCTTGCTACTTCTGCCTGCTCACAGGGCACCTCCCTGTCGTGTTTCATTTGTTCCCAACTTCTCGGCTCTTCTCCCCAGGGCGTTCTGGAGTCTCACCACCATGTCTAACAGGTACCGCACCTCGAGCACCTCCCAAGAATTGCAGTCACTGCTGCTACTGCTGGCTTCCCTTGCTTTCTCCTTTCACTTTAACTAACCATCTCCATAACTGTGTCTGGAGCAGATTTATTGTTGTTGTATGACATTTACTAACTGAGGTAGGGGCTCCATTTCAGCTACATTACGAGCTGCTTCCAAACCACAATGTTTGGCTATCCACCTTACGTCTTTCTTACAGCAATATACCCGTATGACTATTCACTGATGACAACAAAATTAATGTTATCCTTTTCACCTGTCTCCACTTATTTAATCCTTTTTCATCTACACCTACAGCAACAAAAGAGAAAAAAATGAGATTTAATTTTCAAGACATCTACATAGAAAATGACAGCTTGTTAAGGTTTCCCAGCAGAGGTTGTTCACTTTTACCTCCTAAGAACTGGTCTAAAAACCTAGTTACAGAAAATCATCTGTAGAACCTGTATCCCACGAATATACAGTCATGGTTGATATAAACTGTTAATAGTCAACAGTGACTAAACGAGGTAAACTAAAGAATGAGGTTGATCATAAAATTCATTATTCAAGGCCCAGTTCACAAAAAGCAGCTCATTTCTTTCACACTGGGAACATCACTTTGACTCAAAAGAAGTTTTTCAACATGAATTATTCACATTTGCTATTTTTTTGGCTATCTCCCAAATATTTTCAGTCTTTTGTTTGTTTGTTTGTTTGCTTGTTTAGAAAAAGGCATCTTGAACAAAAATCAAGAAAAAATATTGTCCTAGAATTAAACAGAAATTCTTGTATTTTCTTACAAACAGCATTATCTCTGTAAACCACTGGAGCACTCATGCATCCTGAGCTTGGCTGATTTCAGCAGGGTGTCCAGCAGCCAGGAAACTTCCGAGAGATTGCAATGAAGTTAATTATATATCATTATGGTTTGGAAAACAATAGTCTAGTCACCTACGATGAATTAAATGTTGTGTGATAATGCCTGTACCTTGCATATTATTTATGCCTTTTTTGTTTTTGTTTTAAGCAGGATGGAATTTTAAAATAACATTTTTATTCCACCAAGTGACTGATAGAGAAGTGCAACCCTTACAGCTACTCAGTGTGAAGACATTGGAGAGAGCTTTTGCTTTGCTGGAAAATTATTTGGATTGTCTAACTTGATCAGGGTCTTGTGCAGTTCAAGAAAGCCACATTAACTAAAAGATAAATATTTTGTAGTAAATATTTGAAAATATTTTCTTTTTCTAGATAAGGTATGTGATGCAGCAAGCTTGAGATCTTGACATGTCACCTGCTGGCACATTTGAACTGTTGCACAATGATACGGATCAAGCAAGTGATCTGGCTGAAGAAACAAACCCCTCTCTTCCCCTACCACCTTTTTGCTTTCTGTTTCTGCTTTCAGCTGGATCAGTTCCCTCATCTGGTTCATGGCTCTGCTTCATACACTAGCACAGCACTAGCTTGTGCAGCACAGCACAAGGACCAGAAACTGCCTGTTTTGAGAGGCAGAGCCTATTTAAACGTGCGTCAGACTATGACATCTCTTGCCAAAGAGCAATTATAAGCCAGCCACAGGGCTAGAAATAGAACTCATGTCTCTTGACTTTCTATCCTTGGTATAATAATTAATTTTTTTTTCGCTTTAAATAAGCCTTTCTCTCCTCCTATTTGGTAAAAAAGAAATAGTCTCTTTCCATCTTCACAAAAAGGAAGATCTGGGAAAAGAGCTACAGAAATCCGTAACAAGTATCAATACTTGGGTAGTATTTAAAATTCTACTTCCTATCTCCCAAACCTGCCACTCACTAAGCAGCAATTCCCCTTCTTTCAGGAACAGACCTTCACAGGCTTGGTAAAATGTAAAAGTTACAATGTGTAAGTTACTTTGGGAAACCTGTAATTATCAGGGCTTTACAATTAAAAACTTTTACTTCCATCAAGACCAAAATTACCTAAAGGACAGATGGACCTGGGAGTTAAAGTGTTCCCTGCATCACTGGGACCCTTTTCTGCCTGATGGGCTGTTAAACATAGCCTCCTCTCCCCCCTCCCTCACAAAGACTTAGCAATGTGATTAATTTTTCAGTAACTGGATTGCATGCAAAGTTTTCCAAGTAAAATGAAATAATGCAAGTTAAACACGGGCTCAACTTCTCTCTTATAAAAGGTACTTCATGTTCTCACTAAGGTATTCAAAATGCATTTTTGTCATTCCTATAATTTACCAGCATGCTTAGTGAACCAGGCTTGTTTCCTTTAGCACCCTCACAAAAAGACAGTCTTGCAGTCCAATCTGTCATGTCTCTATATACTCAATCCAAATTTGGAGGCGTAGCTAACTTAACAGGCAGGAATGGTTGGTCATTCAAACACAAACACAAAGATGTTTGACTTTTTGGTATTCAAAGTCAACAAAAACAGTCGTAGAATTACTCAGTCTTCCGCCTGTGCTATGGAAGAGCTAACCAGCAGATTTTCTGGTCGTAGTTTTCCCTTCACTTGCTTGCTAATGATAGTGTTGGCATCTCTTTAAAGTGTTCCTCCCTGTCAGGGAAATCTCACAACGGTCAAGTACGTCTGCAGAAACTCTTTCAAGAAGAGACTACAGCAACACAGTTCTGTATGCTCTGTGCTAATGCTATGCATCATCTTAGGTAAAAGGAGATGTTTTGAAGCAAAAGATCAAATTTACTTCCGAAATTCCTCAAGACTACACTTCTTGAAATTTAAAATGATTGCATTTCTAAATAAGTATATGCATATGCACAGAGACATACACATACATACATACAGTTCCTGCAGTTCCTACAGTTTATTATATGAGTTGGTTTTGCTTCCCTGGCAGGTATCCTACAGCACTAAAAATCTGAGAGAAACAGGTTAGGCAGGATAATGATACTGTGGGGATTTTAAAGTGTGTTATTTGGTACCTTTACTGGAAGCATCAAGCTAGTAGTTGTAAAAATCATGTGCCATGGAGAAGGGCTTGTTTCTTTTTTTTCAGTTTAACTATCAATCCATGGTGCAGGGACATAAGGAAAAGCCTACAAGTTAGGCATTAAAAAAATATTAAATATATTTATGCCAGACCGCCAAAAGGCAGGCTGGCAAGAAACTACTCTACTGGAAGCCACAGCAAACAGTGTAGGCAGTCATCTTCTTTGTCAGCTGCCTCCAGTTCTCAAGCAAGATGCTTGCACCAAGTTGCTCCCCCTGGGAATGCTGGCTGTTCTTGCTGCTTATTTAAACTTAATCACCATGTTTGTCCTTCAGTGACGCCCTTCTTAAACACAAAGATGAGACCTCAGCTAGAATAACTGCATCAGTCTTACAAATCTAAGGAAAAGTAAATCAAACTTGTACTGGGTGCAAAGAAGGCTGCTTTGGATGACTGAAGAGATGGGAAGCTTCTCTGACAACAATGGACTGCAAAAGATTGGCTTGTTAAGTTCTGACAAAAGAAAAAAACAAAACAAAACAAAACAACAAACCAACAGACAAAAAAAAAAAAAAAAAAAGAAAAAGAACAGATGTACTGCTTTTTCAGTATATACTGGTGGGATGAGCATATGGGCTAGAAATGAAAAAACGGTGCTGGCACAGGAAGATGTGTGCACAAGTTGGAACAGAATTAAGATAGTAATAAAAAAATTTCTAGCTCTGATCAGCAAAACTGTGGAGTGTGACAGGATTATGAGAAGAAAACATACAACATTTTTGCTTGAAATAATAGGAACTAGAATTGATAGCTCAGAAACTCCCATTTCAGTCTTACCTTCCTACAACTGCTGCTGCCTCCACTGTGTACTAATCACCCCCCAATATCTTTGGCTATAGTTCAGTTCTTACAGGTGTCAGGTGTAGGTTTGATCTCACCAAGCATCATGTCTATCACTTCTAGCATTGGATGGAAGGGCTGGACACTCAAACTACTAAATCTGCCAGGCCTTTGTCTAATTCTAGAGGTTTAGCATGCATGCATATGGCTCCCCTTTCCTGCCCTACCTCCCCATACATGCATTTTTCCATAAATGTAGTTATTCTCCTTCATCAAGACACTTGTTTGTGATTGATGCTTTACAGTCTCTCAACTTCAGCTACAGAATCACAGCAGCACTTAGCTTTTCCATTTGGAAATTGTACTCTCACCTTTAAAACGTTGCCTATGAACTGTGTAGCAATGATCATTCCAATTTTAGAAACGCAAACATTAAAAGGGCAGAGGGTTAGATTCTCAATGTGACTTGGGACTTCAACAAAGAGAGTTTTAACTGAGCTTCTGCCAAAGAGTAAATATTTTTGAGGACAAGGAAAAATCGGACAGCTGAGATTACAGTCAAAAGATTTCTGGTCAGCCTCCACTTAAGTCTCCATATCTGTTGAGGATGGACCGTTCTGCAAAATCACCAGTTAGTGCAAAAGAAAATGCAGTTTTTGCTGTCACTTAGAGAGAGACAATAAAAACAGTCCCTCACCTGCATATGCTCAATGTCTAAAACATCTGCAGGCTAGTTCGAATGTGTATAAATAGTATTCTTCAGATGATGAGGGCTCTGCCCTGCTTTAAGTCAGGCGGATGTCAGCCACCTCCAGAGCAATGCCAATGCAGCTGGGACTAGATCCTCCCGGTGTCCTTGTAGGGCTGACGCGAGACAGAACATGCCCAGCTTACAGGACGTTACCACTACACCTTCAGCCGTGCCAGTCGGCATCCCTGAAGTACACTAATACAAATAAGAAGTACAAGATTGTTATTACAATGCCATGCCAAGATTTTTGTCCCACTTTTCTGTTACACAGCTCTAGGAAATGCATGCTCCTATTTTCCAATCATGCCTAACAATTGAAAACAAATAAATCTTTAGTTTATAAATGATAAGAATACATTTCAGTTTTGTAAAAGTCATGTATAGAAACCTGCCATTATCCAAAAATAAAAACACCAAAAAAATAGTATTAACACATCTGGACTTTGAACAATTTTGGGTAGTGCCTCATTATGAGAAGGGACTTTGTGAAGTGCATTTGAACACCAGGAAAGACAGCATGAACATAGAGGATGGAGAGGTTGTTAAAAATTCAATATATTTTGAAAAGAAAATGCAGACATTGATGACTACCAAGCTGTTGCACTCTTTTCAAATGAGTAAATGCTCTTTAGAAATAAATGCCAGCAAGTAATAAATACCAGCAACACAAACGAGACAGAAAGAACATCTTTTCCATTTCCTCTTGATGAGCATCTTTTATAATCCATAAACAACATACATAAACCTCCTTCCCAGTTATTCTAATTCATGAGATCGATTTTTACCCTGTTAGAGAAAATTTTTTGTTGCTTTACCAGTCCTTTCTTCCTAAAATTGCTTTTAAGAAACTTGGTGCAATATACATATTCAATAAGCTACTAAAGAAAACACCTAACTTTCCTTTGCCTCTAGTTATTTATGAGCATCCAGTTGTACACACATGCTTAACTCTTTTCTTTGATTCAGCAATGCGCTAGATCACGACAAACGCTTGAGATGTACTACAAATGAGAATTGATTCTTTGTGTTTGAATCAGATCTGCTTTAAAAAAGCTTTCCTTTAAATGTACCAAGTAGTTGAAGGCTGGAAATACGGGAAGGATGATGCTAATAGATAGTTACTAGAAACACACTTCTTTAAAAAAAGTTACAGAACCACAGAATAACCTGAGGTAGAAGGGACCCACAAGCATCATTGAATCCAACTTCTTGCTCCACACAGGACCACTCAAAAATCAAACCATATGTCTGAAAGCGTTACAGAATCACAGAAATCATAAGTATTTATGTAATCAAGATAAAAGTAAGATTTGTCTGGTGTCATCCCATTATACATTGCCACTGGTATATTTTCAAAATCATATAAGGGATCACTTGAAATAGCCATCCTTCAGCCTCACGTAGCCTACAAAGGACAAGTCAAAGCTATTCAAAAAGTCTCTGACTGAAATGAACATGACCGCACCTTTTCTATTTTTGTTTTCAAATGGTGATCTTTACATAGCCTATGGCAAAAACTCAGATCCCAATTAACATTGCATGACCTGCAACTTCTTTTCATGGGTCTTTAGACAGAACATATCAAGCATGTCAACAGAAAACAGACAGTATAATTACATGTTGCATAGAAAAGAAGTGGAAAGGTTGTTCTATATATAAAAAAATAAATAAATTGAAAATGGTTCTGTGATGAGTTTGCAAGATCTGCAGCCTCTCCCTGCCTTTAACAAATATACAGCATTAATCTTCCATTTGTGCTCTTCAAAAACTTTTTCAGTGGTATATGAATCAGCAAAGCCAACAACTTGCCAATGTTTTCACAATAAAAAAAAACATTCCGTTGTATATATTGATGTCAGAAGGAAAATGAAACTATGCAAAAGCTACCCAAAGGGCACAGAGCAGATAGATGTGTAACTTCAAGTTCCATTGCCACGACCAACAAAATAGTGTGTAGTACTTTCAGCATGAGCATCTTTATGGAGGCATCAAACTTCTTAGAACCTCTAAGATGGATTTTTTTTTTCTTTTTATAATGACATACTGATGTTATTATAACAATATAATAATAAATGTTAGCAGTACACATGCTTGGTGTTAAAGTAAAACGAGTGGGTTAGGGTGTTCAGAATTGATCATGATTCTGTGAAAAAGATACTACCCCTCATTATAGCGATGGACATGTAAAGCACTGAGAGCTCAGATAATGAGAGAGAAAACAAACCCAAAGCGGAACATGGCAATGACAAGAGAGGCTCTAACCCAGCATTGTGCCCACAGACTTGTCCTACCTTATCAGGAAATGGGATTAGTTTCATACTTTTGCAAAGCAGGTGTGAATTCTGCACGAATCACAACTATAAATATAACCCCAAAACTGCAGTGGAGACAGTGAGTCATCAGAAACAAGTATCCAGAGTAAAACTGGCAGTTTTTATATCAAGTTCCTAATAGGAATTGTTTAAAAGCAGCAAGTTTTACTAATTAACAAAGAGGAATTGAGCAATTTGCTCATACCGCCTGCTTGCACCAGATCTTTTCTGTGTGTATGTATATAGCGACAGTCAAATCCAGCACTTTATGGAGCATAACATTAATTTACACAAATATCTAGAACACACCGAGATCACGTCCTTGCAGGGTCTGGCCCAGTATGTCATCCTTCCAAAGGAAAAATGTGACTCAGATCTCAGATGGACTAGAGCAACATATCCCTGCTTGAATATGAAAACGTTAATTGCACAAGGGATCACGGTACTGGTGAGCTTTTGGGATCTTCACGAAGAGTTAAGTTTGAATTCTTGAGGCATTTGCACATCTTCATTACAGCTAGAAATGCTTTACTTATTCTAATTAGCTAGATTTCTTTTAGCTGAGCAACTAGTAAAACCTGGTCTTAAGCAGTTAAAAGGGTTACTGTCATTTGTCATAGAGGAAATAATTAGAAAAAAGAAAAATTGTCCTCATTTACCCAGGGATTTCAGTTCTAAGAGGACCACAAGACCATGATGACATTTGTTTTAAGTAGCAATTGATGACATGGTCCTCTAAAACCATATGTACATTATGTCATATCTGTACTTGCCTTGAAAAAAAACAAAAACAATCAACATATAGGTAGTGTGTTACTAAAGAAACTGTCTGGAGACAACAGTCTCCTCAGCAGTTTCTCCTGATACCTGAAAACTTAACCCAGGCCTTGCAGTTTCCAAAGGTAGAAGCTACCAAAATTATTTCAGCCTTCCTGAATGCTGAAAACAATTCGTATTGTCTCTACAAAAGTTCACGTGTGGAAGTAAAAAGCAAAATTATATTTTACTGAAGGATATTTTACTCCATGTCACTATGTTTAAACAGGCAAAAGCAGCTTTGATTCATTAGTGGGGATAACTTAAACTGGGCTAACTACAGCAGCTCCTGAGCTGGCAGCCTAGGCTACCCGTCCCCTGGACATTGTTCTCCACAGCTAATGATGGCTCGGCTGCTTGTTCTACTGCCCCACAGCTGGCAGTTCATATGCTACAGTAATCCTGCACTACCTCTGACTTGCATGCACTTCTGACTGTAAACTGTGGGAATTCGGCACTCCTGTGAATCAGGCAAGCAGGATATGCAGAAGACTGAGAAGAGAACTGGCAGATGGAGGAAAGTGCACCTGTTTATAAGTTAAAAGCCAGGAGGAATTAAAAATAACTCAACATTATAGTGACTTTTAAAATCATGTTTCAGTTATGAGATGAAATAATGAAATTGTAATCTAAGGTAAAAATACCTTTTTCTACTAATGAACATGGCTGGTCATTTCACCCATTTGTCTGTCTCTTACATATCTTAAAGAGTGGCATAAGAGGATTAAAAATTGATTTCCATCCTGCCCATTAAAACTGACAGGGCATTAAACAGTTGTTAGACTACTGTAAGGCTGCACCACACATACTTTCACACCATGACTCAAACTTATCCTGGCTACTCTTGGAACTCCCTCAAGGCAAGGCAAGCACAGCACACAAATACTTGAACATCTAAGTACATGAACATCTCATACTTGAACATGCCAAGCATTTGTTGTGTGCACCACTAGCTGGATAAAACAAAAGGAGAATTTAATTGCTGCATCCATAAGTTTGAGAAACTATTTCAGTCTTTCAAAGTATAGGACTCGACTTACTGGAACCCCACTACTTATGGGAGACAAAGTGAAGATACCACACAAACCACGGTATGAAGCCTTTGCGATGAGGTACTAACACATGTTTAGTTTGCAGTTCAGCGAGAAATCAAGAATTGGGACCTATCAAGAATTTGCAATCTGCAGTTCCTCAGTTTAGTAAGAATTGGGTTTATCAGTCTCTACAGTGGGATGCTGAAACTAGCACAATGAAGTGCCTTGAACATAATGAACTCCAGAAGAAAAGCTGGCATTAATGCTGGAATGTCAAAGTCATTCCATATGCATTTCTGATAGAATAGATAGCAAAGGCAGACATTCAGATCTACATTTGAGTGTATTAAAATACACACATCACTTACTTGTGCTCTACTGACAAAACTCTCTAGATAGTTGTGCTCTTTGGTTCTGTATCCATGTCATATACAGAAACAAGACTTTTCTTAACAGAAAATTGAAATTTATCTAGTGTGATGTCCCTATGACTCTACTTTAACTCACCAGCTCTGCAATAATTCTAATTTGCAGCTAGGTTTTGAGAACTCAGAATCACATCTACCATGAGGGCGTTGCTGATTCTAGTTGCTTAGATCAGTGGTCTCCAAAGTGAGGTGCACAAGATTATCTGTTGGGGTTCATGAAGAAATTCAGTAGTACAAATATATAATTTATAAATGAATAAATATTGAGAATGTGTGCTGCTCAAATATTTTTTTTTTTCTTACTGATAGAGGTGCTTGATCAAAGGAGTTTGGAGATCACTGGCTTGGACAACTCACACACCTTCACACAATCTATAATAAGCAATATAGGACCGCATAAACTAATAATGTTAGAAACAGAAGTATTTTACAAAATTAAGTCAATAAATACCATATAAATTCATGACAAAGAATAACAATGACTGTACTGATCATGATTCTGTCATAAACCTGTAGCAGGATTGCTCACATAAAGTTATCAAAGCCTCAACAATTAGTTCCTCCTCCTCAAACACGGATATTGCATTAACTTGCATTGGCATGGATTCTGTTTTTCCCATTCCCACAAAATAATTGAATATTATATGTTGGAGAGAATTCACTGGCCAACTCTTCTGAAAACATTTGGACACAATTCATCCAGATGTGCTGCTTTAACAGGTGCTCTTTATCTTCTTGAAATACAGACTAGAAAATATTACTTCAGAAAATATGAAGACCTTTACTAATTTGGTTCCAAAACCATAACAAATAAGTTGTATTAACTCTTTCTGCCCTTACTGGCAAATTTACTAACTCTAATTAATACCACTAGGATTCTTTTAGTTTTAATATGCAAAACGTTGTCTCTAACTGTGATGACCATAAATTGGCATTCACTCAGAAGTCAGAACAGTTTCTTCCTGTATTATATTTTAATTATAATCACTTTCTCTTCCTTATTTTTACTTAGAATTTTAAAGGTACTTGCGACACCAAAGGCAGCAAACTCCTCAGAAAACAAAAAAGCCCTGTGAATAGCACGGACTTTTACTTGATCAGAACATTGTAATTGATGTTCTTAAATAAATAAGTGTGATGCAAAACCCTTAATTTATGTTCCTAAACTGGGAAAAACAGTTTATGTTCCTAAACTAAAAACATAGCCTATGTGACTATAAGCATCTGAACACATTACTATTCAGATGAATCAAGACAATAGGATTGATTTTTAGACATGAGCACAGCTTTTATTCATTTTTGTCAGAGGAAATGAAATGTTCCTTACCCCTGACAAGTCAAGACACATTGAGATCAAGACGAAGAATCAAGTGTCTACTTTTAAATTTTAAGCAAATTTACAAAATAAAGACAACAAAGTTTGTTATTAAGCTAGATGCCACACATCCATCACAAACTTCATTTACTTGTTACGAACCGAGGAAATGATGGGCAATGCTTGCTGCAGTGAGAGCTCGGCATTCGCAGCGGGTTGCTGGGGAAATGGCACCACCTCCAGTCCTTCTGCAGGCACCGGGCTGCAGCACCCGTGTGCCTTTGGGAAGGGACTTCCACAAAGCAATGGCTGTTCCGTTTTGCAAGCAAAATTTATTTTAACGTACTTCTGTTGGAATCCAAATTCCTGGCTATGCTAGCAGACTAGGAACATATGCACTGTTCATATACAGACATTTTACTGTTAGAAATTATCTTCATTTTTTAAAAAAATGTATGTTCAGAAATAGTATATTTTTCCTGCATGTGACCTCTTGATGAATGCACGATAGAGCAGTACAATTGAATTTCACCTACATATCCTAATATTACATACATATCCTCACTGAAATACAACACACTGTAAGAAAACGATTCTGTCAGTGTAAATCTTCAAGTTGTCAAGGTGTCCTGAGTGGGAAGTAGGCAAGGAACAGAGGATTTCACACAGTGTAATTTCAATAGTCAATGACCTTTAGGACATTGTACTTCAACAGTAAGAGTGCTGTTTCTTTAAATTATCTGTTGAGCTGTGGTATTTCGTACTTACTAATCCTGCTAAATAAAGAATTTTCTCTTTAGTCTTGTCAGCATTCTCCCTAATGAATTGTCAGAATTCTCCCTAATTCTCCCTTCACAGCTGACCCACTCATTGTATTTTTAACTAGAAGCAGGCCCGAAACAAACCCAGTCCTTCCCAAACCTCTCAAAGTTCACATACAGGACTCAGTTTCAAGCCTTGCATTAATCTAGAAAACCCATAAAAGATATTCCTTTGACTTAAAAGTTTAAGCCTAAGCCCTGTTTGAAGGTAAACATCAAATATTCAGCTGTGTGAGAGCTGGCATGATGTACTGACTTTGCACTTCATTTGCTGTAAAGGTGATAAAAGTATTGAACTGGAAACATTTGAACTCACCTTGAACAGTAAGGGTTTCTTTTGGAGTCTTTTAAATAATGTTTATATTTAAATAAGCATACAGACACACAGGCTGACTCTTCTCCCTTACTTGGAGCAGTTCAACTGTGACAGCAGAGGCTGTAGGCAGCATTCAACTGCAGGATGATATTTCAGAGTGTCATAATTTTTTTGTATTTCTAGGATAAAATCCACTGGGCAGGTATATAAATGACTAAATGCACATAATCAGTGATTTTTACCTCTGTCGAATAGTGTGAAAGCTTGTGGCTCCTGTTGCACAGATGTAACCATCTGCCATCTGAAAACATACTATTTAACCTCAAACCAAAAAAATACCAATATTATGTTTCACTAAAATGAACAATGGTGGAAAGATTACATTTTGCAAAGCAGCGTAAGGCAAGAGGGCACTTCAGTAACAGAGACTGAGCACTCAGTGTGGTTCACTTCAGTTCCTCAAGAGATTCGAGATCTCCCCAACTACCTCTTCCATTCTGGTTTGAGCTCACCATTTTTCACCTTTCTTCCTGGGCCTTGTTCTGAACTTGCGTTACCTCTCCCAGATGTCGTTTGTTTCCTGTTTCATGATTTCCATTCAGTATTAAGTCATACTGCAGGAATAAAGGCCTGAATCACACAGGTGGAACCACAACCCCCCCCAAAATTATGGTTAGCTCCTTTATTTGTTTTAGCTTTACCTGAAAATGTTATTCTTTTGGATAATTTGTTTAGAGAGACAGAGTGAAAACCAGCCATAGCTCTCTGCACTCCTCTCAGGTACACGATGGACCCAAAGCTGAGCTCCCACCAGGGATATGACTGGGGTGGCGGGATTAGGCCCTGTGCTGCCACGTTAAACTCCCCTGCGCCTCTCAGATGAAGTTCGGCACAACAGACAGCAACTCTGAGTTTACTCTATGTATTCCTAAGAGGACAGATAACGCCTTTATCTGTTCCTGAAGACTTAGTACAAAAGCAAATAGCTAGATTTCCCACCAACCTGCTCTGCAGTACAGCTTTCCTTCGCCAGTGCATTGGGAGCACTCAGGCCTGCAGCACACCATGCAACATCTCAAGCATATTGCTCACCTCAAATATCATTTTTGTTTCACTGCAGCACAAAGTTGTTAAAAACAAACAAACAAAAACACATGCACAAAAACAAAGCCAGCAAAAAACAGTAGTTGATGAGAAAGTGTCAGAAGTTTCCAACGAATCATCCACAACTACATTACATGAAGATTTTGAAAGCTAGCTCGCCAAAATATGAATCACTTATGTCACAGAAAACACTGAAAACATCCAATTACTGCATTATTGTTAAACTGTAAACATGATTTTATAGATTCTACATAGCTTCTGGATGAAATCTGTGAGCATTAAACATGGTAGTTTTCAACACACCATATTCTTATAACATCTGTAGCTGTAGGAACTAACTTATGTGCCACAGTGTTACAGTATCTGACATTTGAACATTGCCTTGATAGCATTTCCAAACAATTATTTTGACATTCAATATGTGCTTGGAAGTACTGAAGGAGGAAGAAGTGACACGCTGAAGAGGAAAACAGATACAAAAGCTACATAAGTTAATGGCAAGTGCTGGAAAAAGTGATCATCTCAATGTCTAAGTTCAGCGTATTTACCAGAAGTCTTTTTTTTCAGTGTGAAAATATATTTAGACTCTGTCTAAGCTAAAAACTTGTCCTATTAAATAGCAGAAAAATGAAAAGTAAGAAAAAAACTTCTGTAGTGTTATCCCACGGCACTCTGACCTTGTAGTCCTTTGCACAGCTGATGTAGCCATGCACAGCACTGCATGAAGCAGCCACCACGTAAGGTTAAATCCTGTGCAACACTGCAGGCTTAAAGGCTAATGTTAAGCATCTTTTGTTTCTCAGCAATTATCTTGGTTTAGAACACATTACTGTATGAATGTAGTTTTTAGAAAATGATTGTCCCTTTCTGAATCACAGGACACAAAATGATGAGATGTGTCCTTTTGCCTTCCTACACTCTTTGTTCTCCATATCCCTTGCATTGTCTTATTATACAGCTAATCATATGCTGAAACTGCTTTTAATTTAGTCTGTGAAGACAGATTGGTGTATGAGGACCACTGACTGGGAGCAGGGTTTAGCTTCTATTAAAATGATGAAGTGGGCCTACCAGCTGCCCAGGCAGCTTGTCAGTCCCCTCTGGTACCACAAGCAATCAGAAAGTTAAACACATCCATGGCTGGCCTTTTGTTTCTAGAGCCAAGTTAAAACAACAACAACAACAAAACAGGAGGTGTCATCTGTAGGACAGCCAGCTGATCAAATCCAGCATGAGAGCCATTTGGAAATGACATTAACTGAGCACACAGACCTCTTCACCTGCTAACAGGGCCGATCAGTGTAAAAGTAACTAATTAAGCCACGGGAACATGCAAAAATAGAGGGAGTTGCTTAATTTTTAAGAAAGGAAAGTGAGTGGGGTAGAGGGGACAGTGGCAGCAGAAATGGGGGAAAAACAACCAAAAAGCCTGCAAGACTTCTAAAGCTCACATGTTAGAAGTTCCCTGGAGATCACTGGAAGTCAAAGTGCTTCTATGAGGACCCTTATCTGTGTTTTATTCCTTTACCATGTCTTAATACACCATGCCTAGTTTTTATTTTATTTGTATTTATTTTCCAAACTCTTCCTTCAAAGCTGATTTTGTGTAAATAATTTAGGAGCTTGTGAGCTGAGGGCTCTATGATTACAGAAAGGCTTAGAAACAAGCAAGAAAAATTCTTTGAAACTTCCTGTCAGCATTCACATCCCTTTTAAAATTAAACATGTTAACTATAATTAAAATAAGTCAGCAGCCACCTGTGCTTGTGGCTTTAGCAAGATGTTAGGCCACGACTCTAGTTGCATTAGACAAGACATCTGAGCTAGTTATTTTTCTGGCCTGACTCATATATTTTGTAACCTCAGCTTTGGACTTATTGTGTCTTCAAGCACATTCCTTTTACGATGTGCTAATGCTTTTATGAAGAAACATCTTTGCACTATAAGCCCAGATGACGGTTTGTAGCGAGCTGTAGAGCAGGATGATTTCAGTGAGTGACATCTTTGCTGCCATGAGTACCACAGCCTGTTTCAAGTTCCTAAAACCACTTAAAGGAATTATGGAATATTGCACAAAATGAGGTTTGTCTCATCATTAAAGCATTTAGTTTTGAGGTTTGCTGTGGAGTTAAGCACACTCCAAACACAGCTTCTTAAGTAGCTTTATATAAGAACGTGTCTCCTGTAATAACTGTATTTTTATCCCTTAGAATAAAGGCACAATAAAAGGGCACGGAAGTACAGATGAAAAGGTCTTCCCTTTGTAAAGATGACTAAAAGGAATGGTTTGCTAGGTTAGTATCATGCTATTGTATACATTTAATTGAATATATACATATTTCGAAAGCTAAACAAGACATGGTAAAATCAGCAGGAAAAAGACACAAAACTGGTCAAATGAGCAGAAATTGTTTACTACAGAGAAGAGAGAGGCTCATCTACGCACCCTGTTAACAAATCAATTCCTTCAGCTTGGGAAGAAAGTTTATTTCTAATGGCACGTTTCCAGTCATGTACAGTCAGAACAGACGGGCTCCCAGACTAGTGTGCATAAGAAATAGTTTATGTCTACTGTAACCAGTAGTTCTATTATTTATTTTTTAAATAGTATTCTAGTGACCAGTGCAAGAATATTGTGTATTTACAAACAGAAAACCACAAAAGATGGAAAACAGCATTTCTCTAAAATACTGTCTTCAGTTTTTAATAAAACTTAGATTTTGAATCTCAAGTTTTGATGGCATTTTGAATACTAACCACAGTTTGGGAAAACCACCAGTTCGACCTTTGTAATTGATCCATTGTGGAATAGCTCATAGAAGAGTAATAAATGCAGTACTTGACTTCTGTTCTCTCCAGGCCATCTTGCTATACTTACTAGAGTTCAGAAACTGTTTCTGTCTTGCTTATTGCTTATAAGCAAACCCCCAAACCATTCTGTTGTTGGAATTTGAAACAGAAGAAACTGTAATCTCGTACTGTGTGGTCTTCCAAAAAACAAAGAGGCTAGGAGCACCAGGCTTACAAATCTAAGCTTACAAATTATCTTACAAATCTAAGTCTTCATCTCCACGAGGAAGCTCACTCTACAATATTTAAAATCTATTTACAAAATACGCAAATCAACATATTGCCATTTGCATTACCTAGGCTGTTTAACAGTAACACATAATCAAAAAATAAACCCAAAGGAATCCCCTGTATTGCTATATTTGGGTATAGTTGCAAATGAAAGTATGCTTTACAGCTAGCCTGTGCTTCATCAGTGGTAGTTGTTAAAGTTATTTTAAATTTGTAATTGATAATCCTGTAAAAGCAAATAGACTTTCACCATCCACAGAAACAGTAAAAGTAAATACAAACGATGTTACCCTCCTCACCCCCGTGATCATGGGGTCGTCTTTTTATTCCAGTCCTTTCTCAGGGCACCTTTGGAAACTCCTTTGACTAAAAAAAGTGATGGGAAAGGAGTGCAGAACAAAGTACTTCTCAAGCAGTATAACATATGCTCTGGGGAAATTTTTCCTCTGATGTAGATAATTCTTAGCAAAAGTCAATATAAAACAATATAAATGTTTGATAGTAATATAAAAAATTGCCGTAATACTGGAAAGTTGAGAGAAAAGAATAAAAAAATCCAGTGGAACATTTATGGGAGCCCATCTGGTAGATAAGTCACGTATAGATATTGACCATCTGGGATTTGAACTCTATACCTGACCCTCAGCTGGACAGCATTTGTTGCCATAGTTGTTTAATTAGAAGGATCTCTATCTTGAAGAGGAAGAAACACTTGAAATATATTTGCCAAAGCACAATATGCCTTGTTTGAGATTTTTCCAGCTCCTTCCTTCCATTAAAGAACTAACATAGTTATATTTATTTATTTGTGGATTGATTATATTAAGCCTTTTGCAGTCTGTGTGATGAATTACTTTGTGACATGCAGACTGAAAAAAATCTTCATCACTAGCAAATTCCCAAGACACGCTGCTGATTCGTTCAACAGAAATAATTACTTTAGCAAATGTTTGAGTATTTTAATGCCAAGAGGAAGATTCCAGGTATTGCTAAGCTGGTTAAAGTTTGCCAGTCTAGCTGATATCCAGAAACTTCTAGTCAATATGATGTAAAATTGACACACCACTTAATCAGAAAAATATGATTTCTCTGACAAAAATATTTTATTTTTAGCAAATGTTACATTTCATTTTTATTAATATATTCAGACCTGACATCATATGGTTCCTAGATTTCCCCTGGAGGTATAGATTTTAAAAGTCCAGAGGGAAATGATAATACCACGTACTGATTTGTTGACATATGAGCTCTGAAATTACCATTGGAAAAAATTCCGAGATCTGCAAAGATTATTTCACAATCTAAAGTGCATCCTAGCCTTGTGCTTAGGAGTTTTAAAAGCTTTTTGAAAGGAAAGTTATGAAGTATGAATAGCACACATAAGGGCCAGATTTTAAAGTAATTTTTTTTTTGAAGTATTGTTGCAAAGTTCATCTCCCTTTTAATGAACACTGACTTCTTGGACAAAATGTTTCTCCCTTCCTTATCCCCTCAGCAGATTCAGACAGAATCAGTGAAATCCATCTTTTGTGCTTTGGTAGACATGAAAAATTACAGACAGATATGGAAAAGGCTGAGACTACCATCGCAGGTCTCATTTTCTAACCACTGTCTCATCTGTTTCAGACATGTATGGATATGAGTACCCTCAGGGCAACAATATATTTTTTTCTATTTCTTTGATGGAGAGTTAGGTACACAGTTTCTCTTATTAACAGCATCACTAGCCACTGGTATGGATGAGTCAAGGACCATGTACCTGACCTCACCACTTAGGAAATGAAAGACAGAATAACCCCAGCGAGCTAATGGGGTTCTGAGCAGGCACCAATAAATAGCAGGTCATCGCCTCGCAGAAAAGCATCTCGTGAAAGGTTAGAGGTGTGTGTGTGTGTGGTGGGGAGTGTTAGTGCTCCTTCTTCATTGTTTATAAGAAAGCCATGCAAGGATTTATTCTTCCCTGAACTTATTTTCATTATCAGAAAATTCAGCTTCATGCTAACCAAAAATTACTACTGCAGAAAACTAGGTATTCCAGGGTACTACATACAGTCCTTCAGACCTGGAATTCAGATCATTTACCAATAAACAGATTCAGTCACCAATAAACAGATTCAATTTCTATGAAATAACGAGTTGTGTTAAGGCTTCAAGACTCTCTGTTCCGAGAGCATTCTCAGTTCTCATCTCTAACCTCCAGGGTGTCCTAACATGACTATATGAACTACTCAACCAAACAGACCAAACCTAACCACTAACCCTTTGACATATTTACAAATGCAAAGCAAGCATCTTCCCCCTCCTCAAGAAAGCTTTAGGTTATTGACTACTCACAAAGCTCCCCCAGTGCACTCCTAGCTTTCCCGTAAGGTTCTTTAGTGCCTGAAGTATACTGCATTTTCTTTTAAGTCTGAGGAAATGATCAAATATTGATATAAAACACTAAGCCAATAAGCTTACTTAACATTTGGGTACATGCTATGAAATAGAGGGTCAGATACAGAAGTAACTTGCACAGGTCTTTTTCCTTTTGAAGAAAAACAAGCTGAAATAACTTGCTATGCTGCTGCTATGTGTCTTTCAGCAAGCATATGATTTTCATTTTGGATATCTTTGCATAACAGCCCCTCCATCTTTGCTTTGAAATGGCACATATGGCAGATACGCTTTAAGGGAGCCCACTCCCAATTTCTTTAAAAACTTCATTGTTTCATTATTTTAGAGGAAATGGCCCTGTCAGTGTGGTTACACTTTTGTTTGCTAAACATTTCCTCCACAAGTGACAATGGCGTAAGAAGCCCTGATGACGCTAGCCCATTACCCCTGACCCATTTTTGGCAGTCTATTCTTATCCTGGATTCCTCTGCTTACCTATCACCACATAGCACAGTGAATTGTACCCCCAAAACCAAGGTGCCAGAACGATCAGATGAGAGGAAGCAGGCTAGAAGAGCATTAGCACAAAAAGTACCTAAGAAATATAATTTACACTCCTTTTAGCATAAGTTCTCAATCTCCACCCCATTCTTACTCCAAGACACTCCAAGGCATCCAAGACCCTGCAAGGCTGGCATTAGAGGGAGTAGTCTCACAAGATGCTGGTATGAACTGCTGTGCAAGTCTCAATAACCTGAATAACAAATCTGCTCAAATACTTAGAAAAAGCAGGTAGAATAACCAGTAAAATGCAGTGGCTTCAGATCCTGAAAGAGAATAAACAACTTGGGACAAGGTTTTCAAGAAATTGACTTTAAGGTACAGGTTCTTTTCCATGTGTTTGTTTTTAAAGAATTAATACTGGCCACTTGGAAAGAAGTCAGGTATTTATCCATCTCACTGGCCCCTTTCCTCCACAAGTGTTTGTTACATCAACTTGAAAATATACAGACTGAGTGAAATTCTATCATCAGGTCTCTGCATATGTGTCCAGAAAAATCACAGTAGAGTACACTGCAGGACAGAAATCTTGAGTATTGCTATTTGTGGTAAAGTGCTTAAAATAAGAGCTGTGTGTCTACAGCAATTCAAACAGCTCTCCCAAACAGATTAAAAAGTATGCCTTTCATAATGCCTACTTCACATTTATTTTCAAGCATCAAAAGATAATTTCAGACAGATAATAAGATATTCAGAAGACCAATCTGTCCCTACTTCACTGATGTGGTGAAATAGTTCATTTTTCCTGATTTAAGCATGAAAGGGAATTAGACCATACAAACATCTGCTAATACAAATATGTTTACCTATGCAGAATTCATATTTAGCAGCATACAGGTCTGCAGGCATTTTGTGGATATCCAACAACTCTAAGTAAATTGCAAGTGGGCTTTGAAACTAAGCAGAATGCCTAAGATTAAAAATATGCATTTTAACTAAGAGTAACTACTAATTTGGTTCTCAAACTTTTGTTTTATCAACTTCTATTTCCTTAGGACATTATAAAAAAACAATAACATCTTTGAAGCTGCTTTTATGGTTTTTATATAGCCTTTTTCATAGCTATATCTGTCAATAACAGCTTTTATTTCTATCTAGCTTTTATTTCTTCCAAAAGAAAACAAGACTCACTCCTGGATGAGAGAATCCAAGGCAATAGGAGAAACTTGCCTTTTATCTTCCAGGAGGCGTCAGAAGCTCAGCATCTCCTTTCCCCAGTTTTCTCTGAAATTTCCCAGCTGCTTTACCTACAGCTTCAGGACTGCAGCAGCTGTAGGACCAGGCGCTCCTCTGAGCAGGAGTGCTGAGAGGTGGTCAATAAACACCTTCTTGCTGAGGAAGGACTGATCCTAGTCATGCACTTTCCCCCTGCCAGCTACTAAGAGAGGAGAAATAGCCAAAAAGTCATTTAAAAGTCAAGAGGTGGAAAAAACTTTCAGCAAGCATCAGCCAAAGAGATCTTCTTCCAAACCCTGTGGGCAACAGAAGCTTTACAGCGTACGTAAGGGCAGTAATTCATGGCTGAGATTGCAACCCAACTGTCCTTTTAATAGAAAAGCGCGTTATTCATAAGACTCATAACATATTCTGAAGGCTCCCAAGCATCAAAAAGGTCATACTTCCCCCTGCATCAGCATGCACTGGCTTTGCATTCTGCCTTTTTGACAGAGCTATTATAACCTTCTCAGGTTTGGGGAAATATCTCTTGCTTTAACACAAAAAACATGCAGGCTGCAGGTGAAATTGTATTATCAGACCTCTGCTAAAGGTCACAGTGAATAACTTCTTGTCCAGGCAGTGACAGCGCATGCAGCTAATGCTAACTGCACAACGGAGCCCAGACTGGGGTGCAGCTTCTCCAGCAACTCAGCTACACACCAGCTCTGCTTTGCGTACGGTGCTCAGCCAGTGATGGGCAGCACAGAATGGCCATCATGGGTTTACGTGGTCACAGGAACTCATTCTGCTCTAATGCAGCAGTGTAAGTGTTCAGATACCTTTATCAAGGATCTCCCCTGAAAGGTCGCATTGCTTGATGCCCAAATACTGCCAAGTGACATTCAGGACAGAAAATGGTAACTGAACTGTGGCTGAAAACATAGTCTGCTGCACAGGACAACGTGGCATGTGGTAGTGACCAGGAAGACATCCATATTAAAATAAATGTGTGAAAATAAAGAACTCTAGAGATTGCTGAACCAGAATGCTTGCTGTCAGGGTGACAACTCCTCCTGTGTAACTTGCAGCATTGGTGCTGCTCCCTGTACTGACTGGGCCCCACTACACTGCCAAAGTGGCCCCCTGACGGTAAGAAAGAATACTCTTCATTACTCTGCTACCACAAATGACTGAGAATTCATTAAATGCAAAATGCTTTGCATGCTGCTGAGCCCTTTCCAGCAGATCAACGCAGGTGTGACCAACTCAAAAACATATTTAATTTTTAATCAATCAGTTTGCAGCATGCAGGTTTAAGCCTGAGGAGTCTCTCCTCATGGAAGTGCTCCAGGAGCGTAGCAGGTCAGGCAACTGTGCCTTGCCTACCTCAAGTTTTGCTTAAGGGTCATTAGCTAGTCAGATTTGATAGTCTGAAATAAATAGGGAGGTAATCAGCTTTGATTTTTTTGTCTGTTACGGCGGCTGTCTTGAGATCCTGAACACTCGTAACGAAGCAGCGCTCCTGTCCCCTCATCAGTGGCAAATGCAGGGAAAAACCAAAAACCAATCTAATAACACTTCAAATATCTAAGTCACTTATTAACTGGCTAGCAGTTAATTATACTAATGAACTATCTCCTGCTAAAAGATGACTGAATATGGGACACTGCTTACTGCATAAATTCTTGCTGTTTTTATAATTATTGTCAAAAAAAAAAAGATGAAAAGGCAGATACTGCACAGAAACAAAAGAGATGCTTTACACAGTGTTCAAAATGCATATCAAGAATGAGATATCACTTGTATAGTAAAATGAATTCTTACTGGAAAAGGAATAAAGCCTTTCCTAGGTTTTTAGGAAGTTTTTTCATTAAAATCACTTTACATACCAGGATTTTCATGATCAATTTACAGCATCCACAGATGTTAATCACACAATTCAGAAGCATTACATTGATCAGTACTCACCAATTACTAAAAAGTCATTTGACTCCTTCCAGAACATGCAACATCTTGTTAACACCAGATTAATGCAGAGCTCTATTTTCTCACTACCTAATTTGCTTTACAATCTGGCAGAAAAATAATCCTCTTCAAATCTACAAGCAGGTAACACTTCCATACAGCGTGTGTTTGTTTCTACATTCAGTGCCAAAAGACACAAGCTGAAAGGCAGCTTCAGGAGTTCTCAAAATATGGTAAAAACCCACAAACCAATCAATTGGGCAATCAAAGAACATCAAAAGCAGTACCCTTTCAAAACAAATCCTGAAAGACAATTGCTAGATGGGTCTGCGAAGCAGTAAGACCAGCAGTGGAAGCATTCTAGGTGCCAAGCAGGCAAACACTTTTACCACAGTAACCTATGGTTCTGCATCAAGTAGCTCCTCTGAGCTTGATTATGTAAATAAATAATAAAACAGTCTGTTAACTTCTCTAGAATGCCTGGGATTAGGTTTCTGACTTCTAAGATTTCAATATTCATTACGCTCCATGCCATGAAAGGACAGAGCTGTGGCACAGCTTCAACCTAGGGCTGCTCTAAGCCCAAGCTAAAAGTTTGAGCTAAAGCCTGATGCAACTATTTTAACACAAAAAGATGAAAACCCAGAAGAGCACTAGAAGTTGACTCCAGCTAACTCATTTTTTTTTTTTTTTAAGTCAGTTTAGCTAAACTGGCATCAGGTCCTTTTATACAGGAACAACTCTGTAGACGCAGGTTTAAAATAAAGAACAACACTCTTAGAATAAAACTGGGACAGGCAGAGACTAAAAGCAGCCTTCAGACCTCACACTGGTTCACCACTCAGTTTAGGAATTATTTGACCCTTCTTAAACAAACAACACCCCACAGTCTTCAAGTTCTTAAGTACCTTGGCTCTTTGTACAGGAAAGCACACAACCAAGAAGCACTACTGCTAGGCTGGCAGTTTGCATACCCTCACCCTGAAAGACTTCCAGGTGAAGAAAGGCTTAATGGCTTAATTACCTGCAAATATTGCAGCTTCCGTGACAGTTTTGTTACTCTACAAATCCAACAGGGATTACATTTAAATCATCTACTGTCTCTAACAGTCCCTGCCTATAAATCTTTAGCTTTTAGCAATAACATTGCAGATGGTGTACAAAGATGGAGAGCGCATGTGGAAATACCAAGCAGCAGCGTTTTAACAAGCGCTCGTAGCAAAGAAGCAAACGGAACTGATGAGGGGCTGGTCTTGCACCACCAGATCTGTAACCTGTCACAGCTCAGCATGCCCTTCCTGAACTTGTCACAAACCACTAATTTAAATTAACAATCAGGCTGAAATAATCTGTGTAAACACGAATACACCCTAGCTGAAAATGAGCAGCATTTAAAGGCAGTTAAAAATAATACGAATCCTAAACAAACCCAAAGCACGGGGTAATTCACCCCTTGAGCAAGTCTGCTTTAGGAAGAACAACTGAGTTCAGGTGAATTAATACCGGAATGATTTCCTCTCCAGATTCCTATGCATAGACCAAAGACAATAGGAGAAACATGGCACATGTAACCAACGAACATATTTTATTATTTAATTATGCAAAGTGCACGAGGACACGTTCACACCTCCTAACTCAGGATTCTGAAGGCGCCACCTTCATCCTAACCTCGCAATGATTTGTTACACTGGAATCAGGAGCTTATTAAAAATTCATTAACTGCAATGTGCTATTGGCACTGTCATTCTGCAGAGATCTTTTAACCCAAAGGAAGGTTTGCGCTAGGATAATTACAGTTGTACTGTATTAAAATACAAGAGTAATGGCTATATAGAGCCATCCACTGGACGATGATTAAAGCATCCAGACTGCTAATGACAGCTTGCATTCAGCTTTGTCTCGTAGCTTTCCAGATGCAGTATTTCAAGATGACAATGCAGATTTCAAGATGACAAACAAACCCACACTGAAACTGAATACAGAATCAACACGTTCTGAAGTTCAGGAGTCAATATGGAAGACCTGAGAGTTTTTTGTTTTGTTATTTTAATCTTACAGGTGATCCCCACAACCCCCAGTAAATCTTGTTAGAGCTTAAGCCATAGAACAACTGGAAGAAAATCACTTTGATAATGCCTGATCTCAACAAAAGGTTCCAACTCCATTCTTTACTGCTATAACAAAACATATCAGTCTCCTTTTCTGAGAAGCTGTATAGGCATTAGCCCTGTAGCTGCCAGGAGGAATATCTGAGATCAGTGTTCTAGTTTCCATTTCAGATGGAAAACAAAGTGCATAAATTATAGACCTGAATATATACCCCATCGTCATTGGCTGTGTGTGACAGTTAAACAGCCATAACAAGTGGCAAGTATCAGCAGAGGACAGTTTCCTATCACCTACAGCACAAACTACCTCTACCCTCAGCTTTCAGCCCTGTCTATGCAGCCCACTGCAGCTCCTGGGGCTGAAGTGTCACTGCAGCTGTGAACTCTGTGTCCCCTGCCCTCCCACTGCTTGCTATACTCCCATACCCAGTGCTAGCACAGGATTTTTGTGTGGCCTTGCGGTGAACCTTGCTGTTGCAGCCGCTTGGGAGAAACAAGACCTTTTTTTCCAGCTGACTTTCCTGCATGGATGTGCAATGCCTGTGCTGGCACCATGCACGGGCAGCCTTGGGGCAGGAGCAAGGAGCTGCAGTGTGGGGGCAGTACCACCACTGAACCAGCTCATGCTGCTCAAAATGCAACTAAGGCTCAAGTGAGACCCTTTCACTCGTCAGGGTGCTGGTTTTTCTTGACGAAAACGCAGCACTGTTCTGTCAGTCCTTAGAAAAAAACAAAGCTGATGACTAAAAATAAAGTATGACTGAACCAAGATGGAAAATGTTTGTAGCAGAAGGAAAATAAGTGAAGAAACTCCATGACAACTCATACTGAAGACTGATTCTTACTTTTTTCCAGATGTGTAGAGCACTGAGAAGTAACTATTGACAATTTTCCTCCATTACTTGCAAACGGAACTTTAAGATGCAAGCTGAAAACTATGCGTTACATTATTATAAACCTTTAATTTATTCTCTGCGGGCTGTGGATCTGCTGATTCAGACGGCTCCAGTCTGCTCCTCTAACCACTAACCCCATCCTTCGGGGCTGACTGGCATGTGGCGTGTTGCTGAGAGCATGGGTAATTCAGCATGCAGCCGGTCTGCTCCCAGGCTTGGTGTAACACACTCCTCTCTGTGCACACTGATGTAACCCTATAAATGCAACAGCTAATCTGAATATGTTGACAAACTATTTTATAACTAAATATTCGCCTATCTCCCACCTATGGTGCGTGACTGAAATGCAACCTTAACATGAAGTAAATGACTGATTCTCTCACCCCAGTGCTGCTTTCGTGCTTTGCCAACTGTGATTTTGGGAGTGCTTTCCACCTGCAAATACCAGAACAAGCAGGCATTCACCAGAAGAGGAAAGAGCTGTTTTTCAGAGAAATACTGCCCCAAAGTGAACCTTGGAGCAGTGGGAAGGGCAGTTTGCCCCCTGTGCGTGTAGTGCTCCAGGCACAGGCTGAGGAAGAACGCAGTAGCTGTGACAGCACAGCAGTGGTACTGCTCTGCCCCCCGCTCAGGAGCAGTGCCCATGACAGACAGTGCTCCTCCCTTCCTCGGGAATATCAGCGACAACCTGCAGTGCTTCTGGGCAGGAACGCGTAACACCTCTTGTGTGGGTAGCGACTGCTGTAGCCATGGAGAGTCAAAAATAGCACGGCGTGGTGTGGTGTGAGCCACCGCTGGCCTAGGGGAGGTCAGACCTGGCTTAGGGAAGAGGATCAGGAGCCCAGATCCCTGGGGGTGGAAACAGGCAAACTGGTCAGGAATGAAAATGCTCCCTCTTGAGAGCTGGGGACCAGCTCTAGCAGAGCACTGTCCCGGGGCTCAGGGCTTGCTCTGCTACCTATGACATGCCGTGAGCACAGCCACACTGCCTCTCCTGCCCCATGGGATAACCTGGTAGCATCAGAGGCTCCCCAGGGGCTCAGGGAGCCGAGCACTTGGACAGAACAGAAGTCTCCTGTTAAGTGGCATAAGCTCAGCTGTGGTATGCTAGTGAGGAAATCCCTTCATCTTTACAATTCTTCTAATTTCACTACAGGAGTAGGCAAACACCCCGCAGAAGGAGAAAAAAAAAAAAAAAAAAAAAAAGACATCTAGACAGCGCAGTGTTTTTCCATATCACACTGTGCCGCCCTCTCCTACTCTTACTACAACGTGATTTAAAGCTTCCCCATGTAAAAAACAAACCACTGCATTTTGTGCCTTAATTCTTCTAGTGCTACATGTGTTTCACCTTGCTGACAGGCATGACCCTACAATTTTAAGATCTAGTCAGGGTAAACTTAGACACATACACATGGATGTAGATGCTCTCTCCCCCCAAGGCACATGGTCTAATTAAAACAGACAACAAAGTCTAAGTCAATTTTTTAAAGCAGTTGGATTCCAATGAAAACAAGCCCAACCCTGAAGCCCAGCACTAACAATTTTCCTTTTGAGTGGGACTGTTTTCTCTCTCAGGCATCAAATCCCTCATTCATGCTCTGCACATTCGTTAGAAGCCCAAGTACAACTGGCCCAGTGTAGTCAGGGCAATGCCCTGCTGTTTGGTGCGGTGGCACCAAGGGTGGGTAGGAATACTTTTACCAGGGCGGCTTGCACACAGAGGGAAAAAACAAGCTCACTGTAACCCTAAATAAGATGTGCCTAAGCTGACTGAAATCTCCAGCAGGGGCTGCATGGGTTTCACAGTTCCCTAGAAATGGGAGGAGGCAGATAGGGAGACAGACTGGTATAGCCTCATACTTGGTAGATATAGACATGAGCCAGAACGGTTAGTGACAGCCTCCTAGAATGCAGGGAGAGGCTCAGGATTCCTGAAAGATAACAGAAAAGCAAATTAAGGTGGTAGAGATCTTTTTCCACAAAGGAAATATTTTCTTTATGCTCTCAGATTCATTGATGCAATGAAGCTTGCAATGAAGATACGCTGTGTTAGAACAACCAGCAACTGAAACTGAAAATACTCGCAGCACTTTAACAACCAACTTTATTTTGCATTATGCTAGCTGAGAGCCAGCGAGCTGCTCTATAAATAAGCCTTACTGTAAGCTATGAAGCTAATGTTCAACCTGCGTACTCTGACCAGCAGTAAGTTCACTGATAAGAGCGAGATGTGGCTGTTTATAGGTGAGCACAATCTGCACATTAAGCTTTAGAAAAACAGCCACACCCAAATAGTACGAGGAACCTTTGAAGCTCGGTCTTGTGGGGGACGCTTGCTTTTATAGCCTGAGCTGTACGTTGGACTTTTCTCAGAAATTTCCGGCAGTACTAAGGTCAGGATCAATATCTATGCTGCAACAACTGTTTCTCTGTATTTAAGCATGAATTTGGTTCATTTTAGGCTTTCCCTCTATTTCTGGTTCCAAAACTAGATCATAAATAAAATTTCTTATTTTAACTGAATCCTCTCTCAGGGATTATTTCCAGTTTCTGCCGTATTGACTCGCTCTCTGCTGGGAACTAAGTGGCTTTTCAGCTTTATTTCAGCATCCTGATGATAAAAGCTCTCCACAGCATCATTCTGGTTGTAATGAACGTTCATGTAGGAATCCAGGCTCTCTAACCTCTTTCCTCAGCACAGAATAATTATGCAGTGTGAAATGCAGTAATTATTTAGATTACGTGATTTCTCAAGGGAAGCTTGCATGACAGAATGCACCATTCAGATCATATAGCCCCGAAACACGAAGAAACTATATCATGAGAATGGCTAGCTATTTTTAAATACATAAAATTGCTGTGAGAACACACAATCACCAAGTGTCTCACTTAATAGCTCCATTCCTGGAATAAACTCTACTGGAATCTCCAGCAGTGTGCTTGGCAGGGAGCACGCAGCTTGTCAAACGCGAACCACTCCAAGAACGCGACCGGCGATGCACGGCAGCCACAGCCTGTCATCTCCCTGCAGTCGGCTGCGTTTTCACACACCGCACACAGGTAAGATACGAGCGCTACACTCACTTAGAGACGTTTGAAACTTAAAGTTGTATCCTGCCATAAAAGCCTCCGCCTTCTTTTCTCCCCCTTCTCCTCTGTCTGAAGCAAATGATGCTTGCAGCATGCTAAACACATGCTTAATCTCCGGATTTGGGAGATACAATGAATAAAAGATGACGATAGGCAAATACTCATGAAAGTCAGGTTTCTTTCATATTCAAAATTCCGCCTGCTTGCAAATGAGGCAGAGGTATTTCCAAGACCAAAATCATGAAAACTCCTCTTTCCTTGAAGATTGTTTTCAGTAACCCTGTATTTTTCCTTTCAAAGCATTAGTATAAGGACAAGAAAGAAGCTACCCAAACAAGCATCTCAGACTACTTAGAGTTAACTATGCAGGGCAAAAGAATACAAGCAGGGGAAGAGACAACGCATGCAGCTTTCAGACACTTACCACAGAGTAAAGTTTTAAATACTCTTACTGTACCTGATCGTCCTGACAGAAATGCAGTATTTCCACATCAGATTCCACATTGCACTGCCATCTCCCTTCATGACCTCCTCTGAAGTGTTTGCAAAGTTAGAACGATTCCAAGTAACTCAAGGAACAAGAAAGTTTAGCAGCATACAAAAAAGTTAGTCCAAGGTTCATGCAGCCGCCAAGCACTGATTCACGATTTCCAAGTGATTCCTCCGACCTCCACTCAAATGAACTCAGAGAGAAGCCAGCTTTCTCATCTGAAGTCTCGGGTTACTTCTTTCTTCGTGATTTACAAGACTTGTTGTTTACATTATTTGCAAGCCAGAGAAGATTATTAGAGGCTGTTCAGAAAGCCACATATAATATTGCTCCAAGTTGTCAAGAAAGACAAACCTACCTATGCAGCACCTACAGAAATTGGTTTCATTTATTCCACTTGAAAAAACAACAACAACAACAAACCCAGCCCAGTAAGAGGGCCTTAGCAAATCACTTACTGGATCTGTGAGGGCTTACCAAACTCGCTAAATGATATGGCTGAGGCTGAACAAACTCCCAGCTGTTTGCAAAATTTCTCGTGTACTGTAATAAACTTCGTAGTGCTAAAAGAAGTAATGAGTCATTTTCTAAGGCTGTGTTTGAACACAAAGCTGTGGCTTTCAATAGTGAATGTCAGCTATGACACTTAGCTTATAAAGTACATCAAAAATAAAACAGTAAAATCTGACTAAAAAACACCACAAAACTTACTTTGCTCACAGAATTCCCTTATTGTCCTGAAACCTCACAGATAGCTAAGTGATAGTTGGATTTTGTCTTCATGACAATATTTACCCCTCAAAAAGAACCCCAACCCCATGCATGACATAACACACAATTTCTCAATGATGATGGGGATTTATGAAGAATATTAAATATTTACACTGCTGCTTTTTATACTACGCTGGAGAATTTAGCCTTTAATTTTTCAAGGATTTAGTTTAAGTGCACTACATTTATCACCAAAACTTTGAATAGGATTTAAGCCTCAACAAACATGCAGAATCACCCTATATAGAGAAGTTTTATTATTTTTGTTGTTGTTATTATTTTTAACTGAAACACAAGTCCTTGAAATCCTACCCTGGTTTCTCCGAGACCACCCAGAATGTCAGTGTTGTTGCTATGACATTAAAACTTCGCGAGCCTTTAAAGCTCAGCCCACTAGACCACACTCTCTTCTCTGCAAAGAGGTCAATGGCACAGTTATCAGGGGTTCTTCTGGATCAAAGACATTAAATGAATGTTTATATTATAAAACTTAATTAAGCAAGAAACTAAGTTCATGCTACTTCTTGGGAGAACAGAATGCTTTTATGATTAAATGTCTGTTTTCTGTTGCACAACTCCATTTTGTACAAGACCATTTTATCTAGGATCTCATGACTGGTACTACTAGTCTGAAATAGATTCCGTTTCAGTGATTTTCTGACAACGATTCCAGGAATAAGCGACTGACAGCTCATAAAAAAAGTTAGAACAAGTTCCACAGCACATTATACATTTTAAATCAGTAGACATAATGGAGAAAAATTGCATTAGAAAACTTACAGACCTGTTCTTAACATAACCATTGGAATCCGTTTAAATGATGGAAAAAGCTATGAAAGTTCAGGCAGATCAGCTGAATGCTCCTGATCACCTTAACATGCGAATTTGAGAGATGGGGCACCCATGATACCGTATTTCTTACTTGTGTATGGCGTACACTTGGAATACTTGATTTAGCATAAATAAGTCCATTATATATGAAGTATTAAACAAACAGTAGTTTATTTTTGGTGTAGTATAAAGCTAGCAAACAGCATGCTTATTGATGTCACCTACCTCTACTTGAGTATGTATTTGAGGCATCAGTGTAATTGGTGTACTTATATTATGCATTCCTTGATTCACATTCAAGTGCAATATTTAGACATTATCAGCATCTGCAGCAACACTATTTTATGTCTCTAAAGATAGATTAAGGTGGATGTCATACTGAGATCTACAAGAGACTTTAAATACAAGAGTATTAATCACTTGCTTCATCCATGTTTCTAGCATTTATGCGTATCCAGTGATCAAATGGATTAAAATAACATGTGATATCATCATAGGACAAAACTGAGGTGCTGCCTTTTCTTATTTTTCCTTTTCTTTGCCTTTTTTTTTTTTTTTTTCCCCTTTTTCTCTTAAGTCATTGCGGCAGCATTTACCATGGGAGGAAGACTACAGTTTTATGAAAGAGTAAATGGAGCGTTTCAGTTCCTCTCCTGATGAGCTGAGTTTGTTCGCTAATTCCCAACGCGACCAAGGCAAATCGAGTTAGCTCTCCACAAAGCAAGCATTCGTTCTGCAGGGAACAGCAGGCCCAAATTTGGAATAATTTAGAGCTGATAGGCAGCCTGCAAATACAAAATAATACACATACAGAAAATGTTGAATACTGTGCAAACTGTGCTATGAGTTGATGTACATCAGTATTTTGGGTCTATGATCAGATCTCAGATGTACATAAATTCTATTTATTCTGATTTTGGATATGAAGAAAAAAAAGACTGAAATTCTCACTGAAATGATATTTGAGGTATGCCTAAGCCTAACAGCATCCTGTAAAGCTTCGTGTGGGCTTGATTTGACCATCTGCAGGTGCTGGTGTTCTCAGCTGTAGCTGATGATTTCCGTACACACATGGATGAGGCAAACTGGTAATTAATCAAAGCCCATGGCTAATTCTGTCTCAAGATACGCTGCCTTTTCAAAAGACATCTCCCTCACAGTGTGATTGCTAAGGAGGTAACGAGATATTGAAGACAAAATTGTCCCATCAGCTATTTCTTACTATTAAGAAAAATCCTGTTTGGGAATAGAAATTTCCAGCAGCAGGAAGACAATGTCCCCTTTGTCTTAGCTGTTTACCTTCTTTTCCTTTGTTCGCAGTGACATTACTATGCCTGAAACAAGACACAGATTAGCATATCAAATGATTTCACTTTTTTGAAGCCTTGTTTGCTTTCACTGTATAACAAGTCAAGATGAGCCCCAGCACCGCAGGGGCCTTTTGGCATCACATCTGCCTTTGACACGGATTTTCCATTTTGTACATCAATCATAATCTATCGTAATGACTCCAGTGACAGTCTTCTCCCACACTCACATGCTTGGCCAAATAATCCCAGCCAACACAGAGACTATGGGGTGGTAACAAGGGATGTTTGGAGACGGTTGCTGCCTGGCTGGTTTATTATTCCTCTTTGGGTGTGGCAATAAAAACTTTGGTTATCTCTTCCCCTTGAAATGAAACAACAGATTCCATTCAGAGGACATCACTGCATCCACCCAGTCGTGCTGTGCATGGGACCAGGCCCTGTATGAAGCGGAGCTCCCCAAACAGATGTACTTGGATCCTTTTTCTTCCATTATACTCCTTGGAAACCTTTACTAAATTTTCCTCGCTTGTAAGTCATCTACAGCACAATGCTCATTTTCAGCAGCCACGTCAGCACCACTGGGGCCGGACCCACAGTGGTGCCCTGCTAATAGTGCATGCACTGTAAGCTGCCAAGCTGCAATGGGAAGCTGCAAGGAGCTCTGCCTCCTTCCAACATTTCTTCCCACTTCAGTACATCGGCGTTTCCAAACCCACTCATCATTATGTTTTATTTTCAATGGAGGTAGTAGTAGGTGTATTAATGAAGTGCTGTCCCCTGCATCAGAATGTCATGTTTGCCGAGGCTTCGCCCCAGGTTTGTGTCCCCATTTCTGCACTGAGTGGACACGCCAGCTGTCCCAGAGTTGCATTACACTGTGTATATAACAGGCAAACCAATCAACTTTGTAAAAAATATTGTGTCTTTTCAGGAAGAAATCTTTAATTCAGACACAACTGCCAACTCAGAGAAAGGTGATGTCGTGCTACCAGCATTCCCTTATGAGAGCTGAGCAAATGGTTGAGGCAACTGAAAATGCACCTGCTCGGGGCTCTCCCTGCCTCACCGCCAGGCTGAGGCTGTCTGCTGCAGTCAGCATGAAGACCGCCTGTTCCTCCACTGCTCCCACCTGCTGGCTGTAGCTCTGGCTGTGACTGCTGCTGCAGGTGAGTTTGCACCAAGACAACCTGGGACAGCTGAGACAGGCATTTTTTGGCTTTCTGAGTGGGCACAGAAGTGCTGGGCTGGAGCAGGGGGGGAGTCAAAACAATTGGAAGAAACAGTACCAAAAAAAAAAAAAAAATAAATACTGGAAATGAATTCAACAAAAGTTGTTTGTCAGAGCCCTCAACTTGGGCACTTCCAAGCACACAGCACATGGTTTAGTATCAGAAATACGGTTTGTTCAGTGTTTTTTATTGCTAAGAAGAACCCAGAGCCACCATCAGTCCCCTATACGGTGAAGCAGAGCACTTAAATTCCTTAAAAGAAAATAATAAATATATATATATATATTATGGGGGGTTGAGTAGGGTGGGAAACGACAGAAATGAAAGAGAACTTGAGGATTTCAATATTTTTTTTTAAACACTGGGAAAAAAAAAAAAAAAAAAAGCTTCTCCAGGCAAAGATATTACCAGGTACATAAATAACGTCAAGTATTAAAAAATGCTAGAGCTAAGGTTCCTGTAGAAGCTGTAGGTGGTACGTTACTTTCAAATGATGTTAATAGCCAGGATGCTGAAATTGGAGGCTCCCATTCTATTGCTCTTCTGCCTCCCGAGATTCATTCACATTCTGCACTGAAGCCTGAACAACAGGCAGTGCTCAGGGGGAGCTGAGCACGCCAAGACCCTGGCACAGAAGTTGCTGTGAAGGGGCTCAGAAGAACGGAGCACCCAGGACACCTTATCTGGTCTGCTCTCTGACACAGCCGCGCACTCCGGATGTGCATCACTTTCCGCATGACCTGTCTGCAGCCAAGATAACCTTACTACTTCAGCTGTGCACAGGCTCACCCTAAATTCGGTTAGTGTAACATTCCCATGAAGAGGGAAACAGGCATACTGCAGGCTTCACGAGTGAAGGTGGCAATTCACTTATTTTCCTCAAGTTTCTACCAGGACAAATGATCAGGAAACAGAATTTAACAGTGTTCCTACCAGTAAGTAGATTATATTTATAGGGCATTTAACAAAAGAAGCTGTGAGCGCTGGGGCTAGCAACCATCACACATGTTTTTGGTTGTCAGGAGAGTTCCAGACCTATTTTTAACTTAGGTAACATTGCCTTTAGACAGCAGCTATTACCAATTAAGGATTGAAAGAAGCCTTGCAAATAGACAGTTTTAACTTTTTAAAATGAAAAGCAGTCTGGCTTTTAAGGCAATTTAGGGCATCTTTAAACCCTTAGCTTGTAACAGGTCAACATGTTCATTAAATTGGGGAAGAGGTTTAAATAAATTATGTTCACTACATTTTTTTCCTCAGCCTCCACCATGTTTTCTTTCCTTCCCTTTTTAACTTCCTATTCTGATTTTTCAGACATTCCTAAGAGCATGCAAAACGACGTTTTCTGGGAGCTCACAGCAATGACATCCACATACCGGTCCTTCTGCAGAATAAAGCCAGCGTGATTTTGGCATTTTGATAAAGGGCATCCCCTCTCATCCCCACAAGCTGGCAGGTTTATGGTGCTTCTAAGAGGCCCCTGCAGCATCCTTCCAGCTGCAGTCACCGACAGGCTCCTCGTGTGTCTCCAGCCACCACCGTGCTCCCAGACGCCCTTTTCTGTGACTTAATCTTGGACGACTATCAAAGGAAACTCAGAAAGCTTCCAATCCATGTAGGCTCATAGCCAAATGCACCATTTAAATGTGACTGCCCTAGGGCCTGCCCATCAGTTGCATCTAAATACGGTAGAGACCAGACACTGACAGAAAAGCCTGGCACACAACGTGCTCTCTGGGGGTACAGCTAAAGGGCAGGCAGCACCACCTACACATCTGCGAGGGCCCCAGCACAGATACTGAAGTTCCTCAAAACCTGGTATGTGTCTTTGAAGCTGTGCTTGTGGAAGGCTGAAGGCTGCACAAGTGTGAACAGTGGAGAACCTGAATACTTGGAGATGATTCCTGGGTGCAAGACATTTCAGAAAGGCTTGACATGTGGCTTACTGATGACCGCAAAGAGAGAAAAAGAGAGGCACGTATACAGAGAACTGCCTCCAGCCTGAAACCCAGATCATCAGTTACAGCAGCGGTCTGAGGAGACACCACACAGTCCTCTATACTAGCACAGGATTTTTGCTCAGCAATAGCAAAGTCCCACAGCAAGCCTCGGTGAAATCGGGGCATGGCAAATGAAGGGATCCCAAAAGATCCACCAGGTAGGAAGGAAGAGCAACCCAGAAAGTTAAGAAAAACTAGGAGTATGAACTGAAGGCATAAAAACAGAGCATTTCAACACTTTTATGAACACTCAGATACACAGTAGCGTGAATTACATTACAATGAAGGCTTTAATCAGACTAACAGCTATTTTGGGTGTTTTCAGTTATCAAATTGAAATCACTAGTTCCCTGAGTGCAGACAAATCCTCTGATTGCTTTTAAGGCATTTTCTTACCTTATATATTTAGTTGAGGTTTTCCTCAATCACTTTTATACTGAATATGGGAATATTGCAGTCTGCACTGTTTGCTGGCTGTACTTTAAGAGGATGGTGGATCTGGGGGGGAGGGGAGGGAAGGAGAACGAGAGAATTTTATGCTCTCAGCTGCTCTGCAATTGCATAAACTTTGCCAGCGTGAACCTCCTGGGAGAGCTGTACTATAGGCATTATGACTCAGCCCTGCTCTGGATGAAGTCACTGTCAAGTGGAAGCAAACTATTTGTTTCTAACAACATATATGGTGAAGTCCAAATGCAAGTTCAAGACAAAGCTGTCGTTATTTCTCCCACCCACTTTGCTATTGTTTTGTTCAGTTCAGATCGCAAAGGAGCTCACAATTTAAGTGAGCGCCAGAAGGAGAGCAAACCAGCTGACATCACCATGTGAGCAAAAGAAGTTCCCTGCTCTCATGGACCAGAACCCAAAGATTTTTTTTCCCCTGACTCACTGTTACTGAGATTTGTAACTATCACACAGCTACTGCTTCCAGGGCTGGAGGATTACAATATGCTATATAATGACCTCTTCTCTCTTTATTAATCCATTTTTAAATAATGGATTTAAAAATAGACACCCCTTTAACTATGTAGTAATGTGACAACTGAGACCTTTGCATCTCTTATTGAGGCTGCATTTTGCTTAAAGGAAGCAGTGCTGCTCCTTGCCTGTTAGCAAGCACCTTGTCTGGCACATCCGCAGCCACCCCACGTAATCACAGAAGCAGAGTCCACACTGTCAACACCAGAGACGAGGCACAAAGACTATCAAAGCACTCTTTTTTTAAACAAAGAGTTAACCTTGAAGACAATCTTGACATAGATCCTTTAAAGCACATGTGCCATCTTTGAAACTGCATCTAAATTAGGACTGGCAATTCATGTAATGTTTTCAAATGCTACAAATTTGTCTTGGATAACAGAGTGGGAAAGAGGACGAGCAGAGAGCTGCCGGTGCCCCGCAGAGTGCAATTTAGAGGGGCTTTAAGTAGCCTCTGTGAGTCAGGGACTTGGTGACGTTCTAGCACAGCAGTAATAGGCTGCTCCTATCAAGGAGATTTATGAAAGCATTTTCATTTATAATCACCACTGAAACATCCTAGCAAGACTGAATCATATACCAAAATATAGACCTGCTCTTGCTTGGAGATAGGCTTAAGCACATGATTCAATCCATCCTTAATCACAATGCTGGAATTGCCAGTCCCAACTGGAGGCTGGCAGAAACAATGTCAGTTAATCCCCGCCTCAGAAAACCTGTCATCGCTCACTTATCTTGTTCCGTTGGGGTGGCTGGAATAAGAGGCCTGCTAGAAATGCCTGACTATTCTCTAAGGAACTCATGCCTCTTTTGGAGAGAGCAAAATTATAAAAGCAAAATGAAAAATGAGAAGTAGAAAATTGAAAAGTTCTCATTTAAAAACTGCTGTTTGTCAAGCAACCAGTTTCCAGTAAAGTAACCTTTACAAATTTAGCACTTTTTCTTTTTAAACACTCTTGTCTTAGCAAAAAGAAAAAATTCCAGGAGGAAGAATCCCCCTCCCAAAGTACAGATTATAATCTTCTTCACCACCAGGAACAAATTTTCTCACTTTATGCTTTATTTTTAATGCAATGCTAATGGTAACAATTTCTCGCTTGAGCTATTACACACCAGCTGGCAGAAGCACAGCACGATGCACCCACTGGCTAAAGAAAATCTTCACTTTCGCATGTTAAACCTGAAGTCACATAGTCTTATAATAATCCACTGAGCAAGCATGAGACATTCATCCTCAAAATCCCACAGAAACCCTACAGTGATTCGCTCATCTTACACTTTAATCTATTATAGAAATTCATCTCTACACTTTCAGTATTTGTATTCAAAGGGCACTGAACACCAGCAATTAACCAAGGGGTTATGGCACAGACCAAAACACTCCCAGTGCTAAAGGCAACAAGGAGCTGAAATTGGATTTCCACAGATGAATGATCAAACACTTTTTGAACCAGGTTTCTACCCCAACACCCACAGTTTTCTCCATATAATCTGTCCCAATTTAGATAAAAGCAGACTGTTAGTTTATGTATGTTACTGGAGGCATCATTACCTGGCAGTAACTTTGTTTTGTGAACGTGCACGTGACAGGCAAAGGCCTGGCCACTGGAGTTGCAGCCGAACTTATGAAATAGACTAAAAGCACAGTTGGTTTATTTTGTCCTATTTCTCCCCTTCCCTTTCTGTGCTGAGAAAATATACATCACTGAATCAGTTCTCACAAAGGACTGAAAACTGTACAGTAGCTCCAGGCTGGGTGTAAGCCCTTAGCCGAGTTTCTCTTTGGGACTGTCACACGCACAGCTTGGTAGAGAGTTCTGGAACTGAACTTTCGCTTCATAAACTTATGTTCAAAAACTGGCATCTCAGAAGGCAAAAATTGTCCTGTTTTCACTCCTTCCCATCATCCAGAACCACTGTTTTCTTGTGATACCCTGCCCGGCACTACAATACAGGCAGGGAGGGCGACTTGCCCCATGCCCCTCTCCTGTTCCCAGCCCCACAGCTCGGGGCAGTAGGGATGGAGCTCCACCACTGCCAGCCTCAGCCTCTCAGCAGTCCCGTTCCCAAGGGTTTGAGGAAGAAACAAGTGCCAGACAGCAGCATGAGGAGCCAGCCCCATCCTGCCACACCTCTCAGCACAATGCAGGACCAAACAGGCCCTGCGTGGACCTCCCTTCGACTCCATGAATATCAACAGAGATGCAAAGGTCTGTGCAAGCAGCTCCCAGCACAAGAAAAAAATTATAACTTAAAACCACAAAAATTATAGCATAAATGACAGTTGTCCAGGTCAGGCCACAGACATGACCCCATAAGACTTCCCTGAGTACCAATGTCTGAAAAACACAACTTGAGTTCTGAATACAGCAGCAAGCCATGGAACTTCTGAGCTGACCAGAAACATTTACTGTAGTTTTCATCACCAACTCCAGCTGAAACCAAAAGTCACACCAGGCTCAGGCAGCCCACAACTGGAAATAGAAAGCAGTCACATTTCTTGTAACGTACGGCTCGCTCAGGGTGAGTGTGTGAGGGCACTGGGCTGAGCAGGCCCGAGCTACCCCACAGCATCAGGATCACACAGCCCCGACAGCAGCTCCTCTGCAGCCTCCCGGGCCTACCCCAAGAGGTCCCGCGCTGTCACAGTGCCACGTGCACAGGGGGTTGGCACTATTTCCTCACGACCTGCAGCTGCACCTCTTCACCCAGGGCCACAGCTGGCTGCCAGCAACAGCAGCACAAGGGAGCGGTGTACCAGGACATCGCAACTATGCTCCTGCCTCCATTTGCTGGCATGAACAGGGTATAACAGAGGGCAGACAATAGCCCTACTGCAAATACTAAGATTTCATAATGACTCGTATGATAGAAACGTTACTCAAGTCCAGTTTTGGTTACCTTATTTCATACATAAAATTAAAAACATATAGAGACAAACACAACATTTCTCCCCACAGCACCTTGGCTCTTTTCCAAGAGCATTTTAAACAACCTGCAAATACTAATAAAAAGTAACTAAAAGTAAGTGTCAAGAAAGATACTTTTTCTTTTATGTATTACCTTCCTTGCATTTAGTTTTGTTATTCATTCTGAACCATTTGCTTTTCATGTTCATTTGCCACTCTGCTCCAATCAAGAAATTATTTTGCTTATAATATGACAAAACTGCAACTTCCCTTCAATTCTCCTTTTCTCAGAATGCTGAGAGTGAAGTACTTCCACCTGATATTTAAGTGCTTAACCTCCTTTTACTTCTGTTCATACAAATACTCCAGGAGGAGGGCTCAAACACATCTAGGTTTCAATGACAAACAAATTAACTGTCTGGAAGGAAGTAAATGGAAAGTCCTTATGTATTGCCGAGGTTTCCATTAGGAGATGCAGAACAACTCCAGGGTAATTCATTGGCAACAAAGCTGGGAGGCTGCCAGGAATCCAGGACATAAACCTTTAGTCCAGTTGTATTTGCTTGCATCAAAACAGTCTGGCTGTATTTCTGTTATTTTATATGGATTCTCAGCAAGGAAGGTACTGCGAGGGGCTAGGAATAGGTTGGAAGTTTTCTGACTTCGAAAGGAAACCTGTGAAAAACTGCAAGGGAATAAAGCTATCTTTTGAAACTTCACTAGCCAACAGTCACAGATGAGGGTCCTGTATTACTCAATGCCAGAAAGTGGGGGGCACCCCTTAAACCTTGAAAAAGATTGGAACAGTTCCTTTGCCAGCCTTCAGTCACTGCATGAAAAATTCAACTGCAATTAGCATTTAGTACAAAGCACTTTCTGTAGGCTGACAATAGACAGTCAGACCAGAAAGTGTACATAACAAGAACAGAATCCTGTTTTAAATTGCATGGTTTTTGTTAACAATGAAATGATCTCCACTTTTCCCCAGAAAATTCAAATACACATAAGTCCCATTGGTTGCTAGCGTAAATTAAGAGCAAGAAAACAGAAGTTTGGATTAAAAAGCATTAGGGTAAGTTCAGGGACATGTTAAATGGAATTGCTTATTTTGCTGTTCCATTAAATAGGCAAGCTCAATGCATCTGACACCCTGTCCTATTCTTTATGATCACTATTCACCATCAATCATTTAAGCCGTATGTCAGACCTGCCTAAGTGAAGTGCCCACTGCTCTGAATGACTGCGATGCACGCTGTGCGCCACGAGGGAAACCAAAGATAAACTATTATACTACTAAATACCTCCGTGAAAAAAAAAATAAAATAAATTATCTATGCATTACATAAATTTCCATGACATTTCAATTAATCTCTTAGTACTATTTACAGTCTGTAAACTACACAGCACAGGCGTCTGTGCCTAAGGATAAAATACCAGAGAATAAAGTATTAATTGAGTCTTAGCTGGGATGATTTGACTTAAAGCAAACGTTAAAACCAAACAGCATCACCACCTTTCACATCTGCACGCAGAGACAAAAGTGGCTGATAATTGATGCAATAAAAAAGCAGCTTTACAATCTTTGTCACAAGTTCTCATTAATTCTCTACCACTCCCTTTTCCCGTGCATATTTGCCTTTCAGTAGAGTAGAACAGCAAGTAAAAGCACTGGTGGCATCATGTGCAGCCACCCAGTTCCGAAAAGAATTTCAGAGTTAATGTTCTCTTACCTTTTATAGAAACCATGAAGAGGCTGGAGACACAAAAACTGCCAGTAATCCAAGCAGAAGGCCTTTAGCTTCAGCATTTTCATATACTTGTACTGCAGCAACTGTAGTCTGCAGCTAGATTTTAACAACACAAGACTTCTTTTTGTTATGATTTGAATGACTCAAATCCAATCCAACACTCCTCTCCTTATTGCTGCAGCATAAGTGTTCCTAATTGCTACCAATGCATGCAGCTAGTCGTGCACATGGCACGGCACCTGCACAGTTGCAGTATCCTACTTTAATACAAAGAGGCAGTCGCACAAAGGCTACAAATTCACACAGGCTTTTGATCCTGATGGCAGTTTGTCTTTCCCAAAGTCTCCAATGCTACTGGGATAGCTGTTATTACACAGAAATCCCACTTCTCCTTTTGGCTATTTTAGGCCATTCTAATAGCCCTCTGGGCAAACAACGTGTGTATATTCCAGTTAAGGTTTCTGAAGGACCTTTGGAAAGCATCCTGAGAGCTTGCAGAACTTGGGAAAACACAAGCAATTATCTCAATCAGATCTAGCAACAACTGCCTATAACCCCAGCAGTGCTATGATCCCATCACACAGGAACGGCAGTCCTTCCCCGCACCCCCCTCCTCCTTTTTTTTTTTTTTTTTTTTTTTTGTTGTTGTTAAATAAAGCAGCACACAACTCTGTTAATCAGCTCCTCCCGTGCAAATCACACCAGCTCCATTGTCTGCCAGCACCTATGGAAACCGTGGGCTCCTTATGACAGGGGAAAAAAAAAAAAAAAAAAAAAAAGAAGAGAAATCCCAACCACCCAACCGCCGGAGCAGCAGCAGCGCAGACCCTCCCCGCTCGCCAACCAAATTACGCTCATCTCATCTCATCTCATTTCATCTCATCTCCTTCCCGACACGCTCCGCCAGCGGGGGCCGGGCGCCGCCAGCTCTGCGCGGGGGGGCGGCGGGGCCGTGGGTGCAGGGGGTGCCCACAGCCCGTGGGGCCCTGGCACCCCGCAGCGATGCAGAAGGGCAGCTTGGGGGGCCCGGCTGCAGGGCGAGCCCAAAGCCCCCTGCACCCCGCCAGGAACCCCAAGCCCTCAGCGGCTCCGAGGGACGCGGCAAGATGAGCAGCATCTTCTGGGGGAAGCCTGGGCTCGGCATGCGGAAAGCAGGCCACCTTTACTCAGGAAAATCAGGGGTCTAAATTTAGTTTCTATCTTTCATAAAAGACAGTGATCCAACTCACCCACTTTTTTTTTTTTTTTTTTTCCCCTTCTTTCTCCTCTTACACCGAAGCGCAATTTACTTTTCAGGAGTTCCCCCGGTCTCCCAGGATACTCGAAGCAAGAGTTAACCCGAGGTGGTGCTGCAGAACTGCCCTTTAGCAGGAAATGTTACTGGCACTGGAGAAAACATTTTGGTTGTTTTTAAAAACAAAACAAACCACAAGTGCCCTACTGGAGACTGGCTGGTTCTTACGTCCACTTTGCTGACCAATTTACTTTTCCAGAAATTACAGTTTGGGTATTTCTCATTCTGGTGAGTTTTTGAAAATCACCAATAGGAAATATTCAGGATATAGCTTGCAAAAGTACCAGAAGAATACAGGAGATTAAGAAATCCACAGAAATAACAAAAGCAAGGGCAGAATCCAAAGACATATTTAAAAGCAAAGATTCTAGCATTCGAACCAGTTTCTTGTTTTAACATTTTAACACTGCTTAAAAATACAAAGCAAGCCAAACTCCTAGTCCTTAACTTGAGACTGTGCTCAGCATAGGCATATCTAACTCCCCAAGTGCCTGGATAATAAGCTATATTTAGGGATCCTTTAAGGTTTCTGGTTTTACTCATTGTCACTATTCAGTTACAGAAATGCCTCGCAGCATTTTAGAAAACAGATTTGAGCAAGTTTACTTTAAATGAAGTTATGAATATATTCAAGTAAGAATTGGCAGTTTCTTTAGAGGAGTCAAGCATAGGTGTATTATGGCTGGACAACAACATTCAAAAATGTTCACGTTGCACTGCCTAGCATTTCCCTCAGAACATATTGTACAGTATAGGATGGGAGGTGGAAATGAACAGATCATGAACAAAACAGTTTGTATGAAAAAGCAAAAACATGATGTGCAGTTGATTTGGGCCTTTTTTAAGAAAGAAAAAATCTTTTAAAGATTCCGTTCAAAATAATCAATCGCCTCTGCCTGGTGCCTGCAATTACTCCTTGGGACTTCTTTCAGACCAGTAACAGCACCAGTACTCATGAAGCGATTCCCAAGAAAACACAGTTGCTTACTTTTCAGAGGTAACAATATGAGACAGTATGAAATTTCAAGTCTATTTTTCTTCCTGATCTCACACTCTCTGGGGCTTCATCAACTTGGCAGTTCTCCGGGAAGTGATAACCATTATGTCAAATGTTACATTTTCCTATCAAAATCTTCCGTCCCTGCTTTTGATCCCTAATAACTATCCCTCTAAAACAGGGGCTGATTTTATCTACAGAGGAACTGAATGAAGCCCTTTGGGATTCAGTGCCTGTTGCTGAGTCTCAGCCTCCCCTACGTCTCCCTGGTGCTGTCCCCTGACTTTGGTGAGATGGCAATGCACTGTATGCACCCTTTGGAGCAGACCAAGAGGATAACAGGAAAACCTTTTTCCCTTTATTTCCAAGAATAAAGGGATGGCCAGAGAAGTTTACCCTTGAGTTTTCCTTACTGGAGCATTCTTCTGCCTGAATTTCTTGGAATTCCTTCAAAACAAAAACAAAACAAGAAAGCCAGCCAAAAGCATCAAGGAGGGACTTGCTCTGTAACCAAGAACAGCTATTCTCAGGATCAAGAAAGAAGAGGAAAACCATACAGAGACAATTAAGCTCCTGAGACACCATCCAAAGATTTGGCCCTAAAATGAGACTTTTCTGACAACTTACACTTTGACTATTCACATTGCAAAGCAATTTCTTTCCATCATACTCTTTGTAGAAAAAAAATTGCTGTTTGTCACCTTAATTGCTTGCTTCTACCTACTGGACTAGTGAGCAAAAGCTATATACTCATGAATTTTCTGACAGCAACCAGTGCTGATTATACTGCACCGCATGCAGGCAAAATGCTAATTAGGACTTTTGCAAATGAAAAGCACCATGTTTTCAACATGTTCTTCATTTTTACTTGTCTTCCATAGGAAAACAACAAAGAAAATTAAGCTTCATCTCACGCTCACACTGGTATAAAACTAGCTCTTTCAGAAAGGCATTTACTGCTACCCTTGAGTTTGAATTCCCAGGCCTAATAGGGCAGTGATTTCTGGACGTGCTGCAGCTTCAGCACTGGTACCAGAAGCGAGTGGCTCACTGAAAACATCATCATTTGGAGTTTTGCTAAGGAGAGGCAGCTCTGGCATCAACTTTCCAAAGGCTCTGACAACTCTTTCAAAACCAGACATTAAAAAAACAAACAAACAGAGGCAAGATGAAAAAATACAGGTGCAACTCCCCTTTGTAGGGATGGCTGCCTCGACAAGCCACAAGGCTGAAATAAAGCTTTGTCACTTGTGACAAAGAGTATTACATAAAATAAACTTAGCATAAAGTCAGTGCCTGCTACAGTTACTTGTATACGAATTACATCTCTCAGAAAAACAAACACAAACAAACAGGAAAATGAACTTGTCTAGCTATATAACCTTTAACTCTTCATTAAATTCATAAATTCAGCTGCTCCGAGTCTTTGCTTAATTACATACACCCTTTACCGTGACATGACAAGAAAATTCCGAGAATATTTAACTTGCTCAGAAGAATATTGTTTGTCTGCTTACACAAAGCACAGAACTGCAGTAAGAGGACTGCTTTCCATGAGCCCTTCATGAAGTCAGGCTGAAGTACTTCGGTGGCCATGCACAAGAACTTCCCGCTAATGATTCATAAGTTGCAGAGCTCGAGTGTGTCACGAGATGATGATCCTGGAGCTCCCCTACCAATTCCATGATGTGCACCGTGCACACCCCACTGAAAAATGAGACTTGTACTATGTACGCAAACCACAAGAATCTGTGCAACTGAACAGGTCCTAAATAGCTCCTGATATGCTTAAAGGCCTTACAGCTCACCGTATAGCTCCTGTACGCTGCGTCCCCGTTTTGACACTGGAAATGCAAAAGCTTCCACGTGCAACTTTGTTGGGAAACTTCCTAGGTTGCTACAACAAAAATATGGAAGGTTTTAATGTTAAAGGCTTTGGCAAACCAGATCTCTCTTTCCGGCCCTTTTATGCGTTTCTGGGTACCGCATCAGCAAGCATCCCTTCCTGACTGGGGAAAACAGAAGGTGGAACATGAATAGAGCTCTTGGGCTCTGCTGCACCACTGAGACACCTAGACATGATGGTGAAGTGCTTTGTAGAGGTGTGGAGAGAATCAGGGAAATTAACTCCCCTGCCTTTTACTCAGAAAGAGACTCCTCTGCCTGGAGATGCTCTGATATAGTTACTTTGCTTTGAACAGCTCTCAGGTTTATTCAACTACCCCACTTGATATTATCCTTCATTCTTTATTATTAAGCCTTAAGGAATTGCCAAAATTTCATGAAATTGGGTAATAAGTTATTTGCTGTTCTCTTAAGACTGAATATCTATTTCTGAATGTCTGTTCTGTAAACAGATCACCCACTAGCTGACGAATTTGTTACAAATGACATATAGGGCACAAATATCTGAGAAGCTTAAATATTTAAATGCCTGGAACATCTGAAGCAGGTCTGGTAATACAGCTTTCCAGGAGACTCGCACTGATTCAGAAAACAAAATCTTCTCAGCTACCAGGTGAAAACTGATAGAGGCCAACACAAAATATCCACAAAAAAATACCATTCACAGTATGAAAAGGGACCGTGCAAAGCATAACATACGCACACATATATATAGCATGTCAGCTTGTACAGATTTTTCTCTTCCTAACAGACATAAGCACATTTTTCACATTAGCCTTTATTCTTTATGGCACTGACTCCTAATCTCACAACTGCGTAACTTTCAAATTGACCTACAGAATGCAAGTACAATCTAAACAAATCCAGGGGAAACAAATGATCTGTCTGGTGGGGAATCTGTGCACAACTGAAATTTAACAAAATGAGAGGTCTGGATTACAATGCTCCAGAGAAGCTGAGAACTAGAAGAGTGGTTATTATAGGGTAAACTTAACTGACTGATGGGGACAGGAAGTTGGTGAGCACAACGCAAGAAAAGCAGCCTGCCTAGAAAACACTAACTGCTTGATAGGACACTGGATGGATGCATGTTAATCATTTCCATTTTATGGGTCACTCAAATCTGTTCAACAGTGTTATGAGAAGACATTCAATGACAAGAAGTCTTCTGTCTTTCATTTTGCTAAAAAATAATAGCCCTGAACATTGCCTGATTACAGGTCCAAAACAGGCTCATTTGACCTACCGAATTCAATTAGATTTGACATGCTGTTTCTTCAACAAATATTTAACCCTAGGAAAAGTCACCGTTTCACCTAATATCATCTGGAAGATTTTCTAATGTCTCCTCTGTGATTGCTCTTTATGATGCTTAAAAACTCTCAAATAATTGTTTCATTCATAGTTACAGAGCTGCATTTCTACCCCCTCATTTGGTAACTCCAAAATATTATTTCTTCCCAGATCTCTAAATTTAAAAGGACCCTTTACATTTACATGCACATACGTTTACTGCCAAATAAGTTTTTACAAAGACAGTTCTGTAAAAAAACCCAAACATTTTGAAGATCATGTTTGCATTAGCATAAGAAATATGTGAACACAGAAATTTCATAAAAGTGCATGGGATAAAGAGCAAAGTTGCAACATCTCTAAATTGCAGCTTTATTATTATTTTTGTAGTGCGTGTAAAAGAAGCCTAGAATATAACTAGCATAGAACTATTGTTTGAAATATAAAGAAGTGCAATCAGGGATTCCATACCAGGCTGCACCTCTCTGCTGCAGGCTTCAGAAAAGAGCACTGCTCACCAAATGCATACTAATGAGAGCCCATGCCACAGAAACTAACACACATGCTGTGTGTTTGAAAGTTTATGGTTCATGAGGCCATGGGACAACAGCAGGGGCCATATTGGTGGATATTAAATATCATAGTCTCATTTTATGGAAAATAACTAAACCCAAGAAAATATTCATGTTTTTATAGCACATAACAACTTAAAATGATTCAACTGCTACATTTTCCAGTAAATGCCTGTTCAGTCAAGCTAAAGCTGTTCCTTTTCCCACCAAACGTGAAAATTCAACCACTTCTTACATCTATCCATTCCTTCCTCATCTTTCTCACCGACATCCTCCCACGGAAAAATAAAATAAATCACTAGAAGGAAAAGCATTGTAATAAAATCATCTGTTCTCACAAAGGTTTGTCTAGCCTGGAATCAAGACGGCAGCAATACCTGGTTCTGGGAATCTTAGCCCAGAGAACAGTAAATCACAAATCAGCTACACGATGTTCTTAGTACAAGAAGATTTCAGAAGAGCAGAGGGAAGGGGGAAGCTGACATTGTTTCCTCTATTGTCCTACCACACAAAGAAACAGCACCAGTCAAACCGGGAGATAGAACAAAACCTCAGTCATGCTGAATGCTGTCCAGTGGAACTATGTTGAGCTGAAAACAAAGATGATATTATTCCATAGTGTTGGGGTGTGTGTGTGTTTTAGGAAATGATAGTAATACACTTTCAGAAGATCATACACTGGAAAATAATGGAAAATTAACAACAGACAGAAAGCCTGTACTTTAAATAAGGGTAAACAAAGCAGTTCCCACTAATGTTTTGTCCACGCAAAGTAAAACTATGCAGTATGGAAAGATTCACATCCTCAATACCAAACACCTCAGAAAGGAGGACTTTCACCAAACTGCCAGTTTGAGAGAAAAGGATTTTGCCCCAACTTAATCAAAGGAAGTGTGTGACTTTGATGCACTCTTTAATGTGCAGCTATGACAATAAAACAAACAAGGTCCCCACTTGATGTGCAATGTTAACAGTACTAAGTACTTCTTCTAAACTGTGTGATCAAAGTAAAATCTCAGTCACTGCGATGACTCGTGTGATAGCAGTCTCTGAAGTCTGTACATGTGATTTTATGATAATGCTGAGCAATGAAAAAAGAGTAATATTTAGACACAATCAGTACTGCTCACTCAAAGCAGCATAAAACTACCAGGGAAGGTCAACTCTTTTCAGCACAAGGTTACAGAAATCTGAGAGAGATGGCTTGCCCAAGTGCATGCACAAACCCTCCATCTCCTCATGCTCTTCTGAGAAGAAATACTGTGTTTAAAGCTAGAACTGAATTTCAAGTTGGAAATCCTGGAAGAAAGAGAGCTATCCCCTCTTACAAACAGAAAAACAAACAACAAAAAAACACAAACACTTACTCAATGCCTTTACTAGTTATACATCATAAAATAAAATTATGTGATGTATAGTTGATGCAGACTGGAGGCTGTTTTTATTATTTCAAACCTAAAATTAACATCTATATTACTACAGTACCTGAGCGGATCAGTAGAGATGCTGCTTCCTGTTTCCAATGAGTTCCTGATAACAGTAAAAGAATAAAATTACAGGGTATTAAAACTAATAAAAACACTATGTCCATAAATGTCAAATTCTTAACAGCTTTACATTGGCTTCCTTTTTATTGATGTTTTAAAGTACATAGCATGACATTAAATATGGATGTAAAAAACCCAACCACATACAAAAAAATAAGAGCAGCTATTTCCTATATGTTATGAAAAGGGAATTACAGAAACATCTTTGCTCAACTAACCAAAATGTGATCAAATGTGAACGACAATACTTTGGCATATGAATGACTTACCAAGTTCTACTGTGTGCACCATAATATTAAATATTTCCAGAACCCGTCTTCTATTTTCGGTCCTGCACTGTGGGCACTAGCAATAAAATCTCAGCTCAATCCACCTATACCAGTGCAGAACCTTGGAATATACCAACAAAATATACAAGTACCTTCCTCAGGAAGGTCAGAAAACTGTGAAGACCACAGGCATTGCAAACATCCTTGGAGCTGTGAACTCGTTCCCCAGCAGGCACACCTGCATTACATTTGCTGGGATTTGTCCCTGAGCATATGCCTCCCTTCAGCAAACCATGAAGTTGATCCTTAATTCAGGTGTGTATGAAATTTCAAGATCCAAAAAGCATCCTCAGCAGAAGGCCTTCTAGCAAAGAGTAGCCACCGTACATAACCACATCATGATCACAGAGGACCAGCACAGTGCAGACTGCAGGGGCATGCTCGTGGCCACCTTGATTTCCTCCTCGGTACAGCTGCTAAGCAAAAACAACACAGCTGCATACAGCAGGAGGAGGAGGGCAAAACCCTCCTGTGAGAGCCATGTTAAGTTCTGTTCTTGCAGTTTGCCTTCTTGGTGGCTTTTCTCACACTGGGCATCAGATTTCCTACGTGTATTTACTAGCAGAACAGCCATCCTTTGAATTCTTTGGCTTCTCATTCTCTACCCAAAAAGGCAACTCCAGAGTCTTCCAGAGGAATTATTGCAGCAGTTTAGTTAAGACACTGGGAGTACAGAGGTGACTACAACTACACTACTGTCTAAATAGCACAATTTAACACGAAGTGTGGTATTACTAATGAAAATTGCTCTCATTGTGCATGACTACAGCTTTATTATAAACACATATATGATGGAGTTACATTTTCAGGGTGAAATGAAAACTGTTTTTCCACAGGCTGTAATAAAATATTAGCCAAAGCCGCATAATGAATACAACATCGTCATGTTAGGAATAAATTTAAAAGGTTGTTTGTACTTACCCATTTATATCTCTTACACAAACTGCCATAAATTAACTTCTACTCATATAGTCATCAATGTGCGTGGTTATGGACACTCATAAAATTAGCATTAGAATCGCACAAAGTATACTTGCAGGGAGTATTTGTAAATCAATTGCAAACCCTTTATTTTAATGCCAAGATTACTGGTATGACTGCAAAAATAGGGAGGGCTGTGTGAGGGGAGGAGGCCACAAGCACAGCATCTGCAAGAATTAGCTGTCCGAGGATTGAAACAAACCATATTGTCCTAACAACCCCTAACTAAAGCACACGTGTAGCTTTCAAATACATTTTGAGGAACTTTTTCCACCCTGTAATTTGTTTGCTCTAGGTTCAAGATTTGTGAATAGTGATGAATTTTGAGGGGGTGGTTTACATATGTTGGCTTTGTGTCTCATTGTTAGCTTAACAATTGAAAAGGGTGAACTTAATTTACTTATAATTAAGTTTATTGCTTAATGCAGTCTTCTTTGGAAGTGCCAACCTGCTCACCAAGCCTGACATTTTTTCCTTGCCTTTAACACATTTAAAAATCTTCTCTTATCAGTTTTGGCCCTTGCCACTATAAAAAAAAATATCTAAGGGAGACTGTCTGGGTGCAGACAATAGCCTGTGCATAACGAGGAGATGGTAATGAGACGCAAGGCACCGCTGATTAGCCTCTGCCCCAGCACAGCCTTGATTGTGCCTGGTGACATTGAGCACGCTGTGACCTCGGGGACTCCTTACACAATCGCAAGCAGCAGGATTACAGCTTCATTAAGGACACCTTGTTTTCTTTCCAAAGAAAGACCCCTAAGGTAGGGATCCCCAGTGACTGAAAGCTTGGAGATGCAGATGTTTCTAAACACACAAGAAGAAAGCACAGTTTCCACAGCAACAATACCCATCTTGGGGCTGCCCTGAAACAGGACTAAAAGGTCCCGCTCTTACCAAGACAATTTTTCAGAGCTTTCCCTGCCACTGCTCACAGCGGTTCGCTGTGCTGTTAGTAACAGTGTTTATACACTTGGTAACTGCAGTTAAAAAGCCCCGGCCACAAGAAGCCACAGATTTAATCAGTTTGGCAGCTGGCAACACGGAGCCACAGCAGCTGCCAATAAGCCCAGTGCCCAGAGAGCCCCACGGTGGTGGAAGGGCTGCAAAAGCTCCTGTGTAGGCGGTGGGCGGCCTGCAGGCACGTGGAGCCTCTGAGTCACTGCACTGCCACCGGGGAGCTAGGGAGGCTCCTGCAGGGGCACGGAGGCAGAAGACAGCCTGTGATGGTCACGTCCCCATGTTTGGGAATTCGCATCCTCATGCAACCCATTTCTTCAGTCAAATACAGACTGAAAGCAGCCCTCTGCAGGAAGGCTTATTGCTGGTCATCGCATGTGCAGATGAGATCTGCGAACAGCACCAAGCATGGGGCTACACAAGCTGGAGAGAAGCACAAAGAAGTCCCTACTGCAGAGCACGAAGGAGACCAAGGACCATGCCAAGGCTGGTTGGGTGCCCTGAAACAGCTGTAGCCAAACTTTTTAACCTGGTCACCCACACCAACACACTCAACTTGCCTTGGTGGGAAGTCCCAGGAGCAGACTGGCAAAGGCTGAAGCAAAGTTTAATGACCAAGAAAACAGCCAGAAGAGGCAGGAGAAATTAGGTTTAAAATCTATTAAGACCTCTGGATTTCGTGGTACAAAAAGTTAGTTAATTCTCATCAAGTTTACAGAATAATCTTAGTGTAGTTACGTAACCACTCCCCCTTCTTTCTTTTCTTCTAAAAAAAAAAACAACACTATTTAAGTCTTTTGTTTTCTTCCAAACATTGTGCCAAAACACAAAGTAAATTTAAAACAAAAATAACCCCAAACCTGAACATAGCAGCACTATGCTACAGCAAACAAACTAATATCTCATTCTACACAAAGCAATTTCAGGATTGCCTGCTTAAGGAAAGCCCATAAAAAAGAAAAATCTATTTTAGATTATTCCAAAACAAGGTGGGTTGGTTTTTGGTCTTTTTTTTTTTTTCTTCTTCAAATTAACTGGATATGAACAAAACATTGCACAGCTGTAAAGAAAAATACAGGAAGGTCTAACAATTCTATTTGTTCATTCCATAATGGGGTTCATTATGAATGGAGTTCAAAATTCAGGACATTTGTACTTCAGAAAAAAAAAAAAAAAAACACACAACAAAAAGCAGATGCTAAAGATAAAGCTATTAAAATATACTAGACTTGACTATATACATATGCACAATTTCCGCATTGTTCATATGCAAGAAATGAAATAAAAATAACTACATGTAACTGTAAAACTATGCCCAAGGAACTGGCTGAAAATTGTGCTGAAAGATGGCCACCAAACAGAAGAGAACATGCTGCAGAACAGTCTGCATTAGCAGGGAAGTGCTCCAAGCAGCCCTGCAGGCTGCCCTGCATCTTCAGTTTGTTTCCACGGAGTTTTCAGGGACCTTCTAGGTAAGGAGCTGAGGAAATCTGCACCAATGTCACAGGTGAGTCGGCTGAATGACATCTCTTCTTCGTGCAAGTTCTTGACATTTTAGAGGAAAGGCAGAGGAATCCTTGCATGAACTGTAACTAAACCTAGCACAGAAGGCTGTAATTTGCCTGAATTATTTGGAGCTAACAGAGTCAGCATGAAATTTGAAGAATGGGTGTAATTCTTGGTAGTAACAGTGTCTTTAAAGGACAAAAGTTCCATGAAATACAGATATGTACAACTCTTCAATTATAACCTTGCTTACAGCTTGTATCTATTTCAGTCAGCTAGCAAATAAAATAAAATAAAATAAAATAAAATCACAAAATACCTCACTTCTGCAGAACATTATGCAGGACAAAAAATGTTCCCAAAGAATCATTGGTCTAAAATTTAGACAAGTGTTTCCTTATGCAGTAGGCTTTAAATTTCCAAAGAGAGAAAGATTAAATAAATTCTAGCTGTGAATTCTGCCCTGGAGCACCAAACCAGGCCGCAGGCTGCAACATCTGTTATGAGCACTGTATATACGAGTTGCTTATGAAAGTCATGCAGTGAGCAAACAATTCCTAGCAACTGGGTATTTAGATCATATTGCAAAATGTTTTAGCAGGTTTAAGTGAGGCACAAGAATAGTTTCTTGGTACCTTGAGCAGTAAGTTCTGTGTTTTGTTTTGTCTCATTGTCTTCTTTTAATGATAAAAAAAGACTTGATTTTTCATAGGTATGAAATGACTCTGAGTGAAGGCTACCTCTGAAACTGCATCAGATGGATTTCCTGATGCCATATGGACATAGAGAAGTTGGAAAATGAATGCCTTGAAGAATCAATAATCTAAAGCCTAGCTTTCTTCAGCTCTGATAATAAACAAGGAGTGCTATTGATTGGGGAGACAGCATTAGAAAGACAGGCCTTCATTTAAGCTATTCTGTGTCTCAGTGTGCAACAGTGACAATGGAAATCATTACAGTATTTCTAAGAAAGATGTCAATGTGCCTGCAGCAGGTGCCAATGTGACAGAAGCACTTAGTAAATGTGCTCTTGCTGAGACCGGCTAAGCAGAATATAATCACTGCAACAGTCCTGCCCTGTGTCTGTGCTACACGTCTTCTGCAGAGTATTTGTTACATGATCTTGACTGAGTGCAAAGTTATATGGGGGTTCTTACCACGCTGAGCAGATAATTTTGTGACAGTCCCCACGCTGTGGCAACTCGATATGGCTGCGTCCATTTCCTGGGGTTCTGCGGGCAGTTTCCAGCCCTACAGGCTCAATTCTGCTGAGTAACGCTGCGTTCAGGCAGGAGCAGTCCTTCTCCATCACTGCAGATGGTTGCAACTACTTCATTCTCAGTTAACCAGAGGATTAATGAGACCACAGTACCACCTATCTTAATACTGGCAGAGACCACAAATAACTACACATCTTGATCAGGCATTGTGCAAAAAGCCAGAAAATTTTCCAGTTTGAGAGAAGTCAAGATGTTCTGGCATGAAAACGCACAATGGTGACAGATTAAATAGTTGTAGTTGAAAAACCCACAGCTTGGTCCCAAATAAAGATTGCTTAAATATATCATCTTTTGGCTGAGGAGTGAAATTCATCTGGAGCATCCCAATACAAAGATATGCTGTCTGCAAATGTCAGCTCAGATGGTGTGTATGGGGGAAAAAGACAGTTCTGAGCTCTACCAAACCTTTGGTGCTAGAAGCAGCATGGTATTGCATCCTTCTGACACTGAGGAAAGGAACACGGAATAACATTAAACATTTAAGACACTGCTATATATTGCTCAGTGAGTAATTGCTGCTTGTCACAGTTTCTCTGTACAAACTGGCAGCCCGCAGCAGAAAGGGAAACCTGACTGCAGCCCGATGATGTGAGACCTCACATCCTGTTACAAAGGAGGACCAAATCATCTGTATTCCAAAACACAGCTTCATTAAATAGGGATAGCTACCCTGCTTGAGGGCAGTCCGAAACCTAGCACTGCTGAACGCTTGGTGTCCCAGTCTCACTGCTCCCTTTAGTAGGGGAGGCCAACGTGGCTGACTATAACAGGCAGAAGGAAGGCAGCAAAAGGAGCACGGCAAAAGGAATGCCCTCCTGCAGAAGCAAAACTGGAAACCACAGTCCAGCCACTGCGTTAGTCACCAACCAAGCTACTGACAAAATCATCCCTTCGTATCCTGGGTTTTTAATTTCTATCAGTTCAGTCTAGGTAATTTGTAATGTTTTCCACCTTAGCCCCACAGATCTGTAGGAACACGTGTAGCAGGGAGGGTAATACAAGGCACAGGGCTGGAGACTTTTGTATGGAAAATTACCATGAGATAATTAAGCACCACACACAGTAGCCGACTTGATAATTGTATGCCAGTTTCAATGTGATCACGTTGTGCTCACTTTTCCTCATTAAAACTGACGGCATCTCACAAACACTGTATAATAGTCACTCTGGTGAGCACTGACAGGACTCCCAGAAATCTAGCTTGCCACCAACATGCTTTAGCTGCACCGTGAGCCACAGTCACCTCATTGAACGTGTGAAGTACCACACACTGCACCGGGTTGTGCATCTCCCTGCAATGCTGCAGTTCAGTACCATACACTCAGCTCTTTCCCCTTCAGCCTGCTCCCCTGCGTAGCTCAGTGACCTACAACCCTGCAAAGTTACTTAACACAGAGCTTAACCAAAACCAGTAATGAAGTAACATTTGCAGTAGTTTTCCCTTCCCACCTCTAGCTTCTGCTCAGCACATCATCTCAGCTTCCCTTTCATTAGCAGAGCCTGCCTTTGCCCAGAGATCTGCCAAATCATCAGGGAGAAGGCATTCCCTCAAACGTGCCGTGAGCTGAAGGGAGCAGGGGCTTGCAGTCCAGCATTCGCTTTTGTTACGCAGCCAAACAACTGGCCCTGAAGGAGCAAGCTGCAGGAAGCTCTGCTTTGAATATCATGGATCAGAAACTAATGAGGATAGTAGTTTCCTCCCAGAAATCAGAAGGAATCTGGTGGATGTATAGCTCGAAACCCTGTCATAATGTCTTTTCGGGATGGTGCATCATTTATCAGACACACAGCTGTGTCCTGCATTAATTAGTGCAACACACGGACCGGAGCAGCCGCCAAGAACCGAAGGCGGGCTGCTCTGACCGAATGCCTGCCCTGACCCCACACCCGCTTCAGAGCACTGCCAGAGAGGGGCCCAGGCCCGGCTGCTCCAACCCACTGCCTCCTCCTGCTGCTCTGAGAGGGCGAGGGGGAACGGCTTTACACCAAGAGAGAGGAGATTGGGATCAGGCGGTAGGAAAAAATTCTTCACTCTGAGGGCAGCGAGGCCCTGTCGCAGGCTGCCCTGAGGAGCTGTGGGTGCCCCATCCCTGGCAGTGCCCAAGGCCAGGCTGGATGGGGCTGGGGGCAGCCTGGGCTGGTGGGAGGGGGCCCTGCCCATGGCAGGGGTTTGGGCTGGGTGGGCTTTGGGGTCCCTTCCAACCCAAACCACTCTGTGACTGCTGAATCGCTCAGTCCTGGGGCAGATTCTGCTGTCTGCAAATGGGAATGTACCAACAGCAGACGCCAGCAGGACACCTGCAGTGCTTCTGGTAACTACATTTCCATTTGGATTTCACTCAGAAACCTGTCTCATGGTAGCATGTCTGAACCATGGATCGAAAGTAGAACAACCCAACTCCAGAGGCTTTGGCATAATTGCCTGGTAAGTAGGACAGAGCTAACAGTCTCTCCACTGATATTAGTCACCGGAACAGAATCCTACAGAAGTAGAAAATATGGTTCCATTAAATCTTTCTTTTGTATATGCAATTTCATAGTTTTACCGTAACTGGTACCATTTACCTATGAAAACATAGTATTCAGAAGAAGGACTAAGAATATTAAATAAAACCATTGACATTCTCACATCTAATGTACTGTTCTCATACACTGAGCTTCGGATATTTTAATGAATCATTTAGAGAAGAAAGTACTTAAATACACGTTTAATGCTGCTCCTAGAAATAGAAAGCTTTCCTCACTTGGGGCTTGAATGGCATAGCACATTCCTGAGTGGAGCTCTGCTGGGTCCAGGGGTTTTGCACAGCTCCTGGCTGGGAAGCTCGCATTCCCTGTGCTCAGAGGGCTGCTCGCTTTCCCAGATCTCTGACAGTTAAGGCTGGATTACAAGTCTAAGCAGACAATGATTGTTTAGAAAACCAACTGACAGATACTTTTGTTGGATCACTTCCAGACAACGCATGGCTGAGACCAAAAGGTTTGCCCCAAAGAAAGAAATGAATCAGGAGAGGGGAAAAAAAATCTTTAGGAAAACTCTGAACAAGCTTTCCTACTTGACATACTAGAGACTTAACTGAATTTAAACTGGGCTGTGTGCAAGCTATACGTGTGCTTCCTTCCATTTTTCCTCCTTCAGGATGCACCCATTTGCATCATAGGTTTCTATCATAATTTAGAGAACCTTCAGCACAGAAGCATACCTAAACACTCATTATTATGATGTATTTTCCAAACCGAAATATAATCATGGTATTGCAAACAGATTTTAAATCTGTAAGAAAAGTAATATCTAGGAAAAGAAGCCTTCTCAATGTCAACATAAAAGCCATGAGGAAACAGATTAAGAAGCTCAGCTAACTCTATTAATTTGGGATGACCGTGAAAAGGCAAAAGTCAATTTCTATAGAGGCAAAAAAAAAAAAAAAAAAAATAGAATAAACCAATTCGTGCTTACAGACAAGACTGGGGCCTGGCAATCTGCAAGGCTAAGAATGGGGTGACTTGGGGAAGCTTCCTTTTCAAGAAAGGCTCTAACTGGAATTTTGTAGTAACACATTGCACAGCAAAAGATGCTATTTGAAGAAGTAATTTTGAAACACTCCCCCCAGCTAGATTTGCTCCTGCAATAATATCTGAAGGTTAATGGCCCTGCCAGTTAAGCCTCTTTACCCCTATGCCTTTTTGGGTTTGAGTTCACCAACTGCGTATGTCTGGGACTTGCGGACCCCACTTGGGATGACTGCAGGCAGGTTTTCCAAAGGAGCTGCAAGTCCCCTAGCCCTGTATTCTGAGAAAATAACAACAACAAAATCTTTATCATGGAGCCATCCTCTTGACAATAAATAGTTAAGAGCATATTATCCATTGGGCATCTAATCAGCCTTGTTATTCAAGATGATATCTTGCCAGAGGAATTGCTTTCATATTAACATATCACAATGATGTGGGTTTGGGTTTGTTAGAAACAAACTCATTTGAATCACACTTATTCCCAGAGTTGCATGAAGATCAGATGTTTATTAACAAGCTTCACTACCATTTGCAGCTTAAATTTAGAACCATAAAAACAAAACCAACTGATACATGCAACATGGGAATAGAGGTTTTCCAAAGAAGGAAGAGATAGTGCATTGCTGATAGCAGCAGCCAGTTGTGCATCGTTCAATCTGAAGACATTAAAATTTCCAGATCTATGTTTAATCCCCTGTGAGGCAAAGGTCCAGGATGCTAATGTAATCTGAGACTGAAATGTTTGAAAACATCTTGTTCAGCAATATGGTGGAACAAACTTATACGACATTAAAGGTTCTCATTTGTGTCTACTGCGGTCAGAAGCACCTAACTTTCCCCTTTTTTTTCTGTGTTATCTGCAAAGAAAGCAATGCTTATGAGTGTCATAAAACTGAAAATGCTTTAGCATTATGTGCAGGGCTTCTTAATTACTGTTAATTATGTTCTTAAAGTAACCAAGTTAGGCTCACTGCTATTCATTCTGTATGACTGCTTACTCACAGCATAAATAAAATGTTATCACAGGAAGAAAACACAGAACCCTCAGATACTTTCTGGACATGTCCTCACACTGGTACACATGCAGGTACCACAAAGGTCTAAGTTCTACAAGTATCCCTGCAAGGCATTTGAGATTGCATGAGTGAAAATAGCAGGAAACAAAGGCTGTTGAGGAAATGTAAAATGGATGTGTAATTTTAAACAAGTATTTGATCATCACATTTCCTGTTGCAAGCTATAGTGTTACTACTGTCCTCCTAAACAGCTACTAACACCTCTGCACAAGTGACGCAGTGCAGTTAAAAAAAACTCAAATATGAAGATAAACACATCAAATTGGCCCCATTACATTATAATCTGAGAGCTGAGAGTTATGACTTCATCCTTTAAAATACAGAGACCACTTCCGTTGGGTTATATCTCCTTTACGTGTACTTAGGAACTTTATGAGTGCAGGCAGTTCAAAGCGTAAGATCTGTTGGCATGGAGCAGAACATTGCTACACCGCAGGAGTGGTTCGGTGACAGCCTTTACTCCCTCTTTCATATTGGTTCATAGAATAAGAATTTGTTTTTCAACCTCACATCAGCAGCTTTTAATTCCCTGGTTCCGAATGAGTGCTCTGAGAGAAGCTTGCAGCTTAAGTATTTCCTGCGCCCTGCCACGTGCTGCAGGCACCTCCCTGTAGCTCACACACTGCACCCGCACACAGGGGTGTAGGAAAACAAAAGGCTTGCAGGGGAGCCTCCTTCCCTTGCACAGACCTGCAGGCAGCATGAGCCACGGTCTGCACTGCCAGGAGCTAATTTATCGTGTGTCATGACAAAGCTATTTGTTCCTATAGCTGGCCACAAACATCGACATTACAGTTTAAGAATTCATACGACTTTCAACCTACTTCAATATACTGTCTTGCAATCAATGATCATTTTTCTGCATGTCAGTGATTTTTTTTCCCTTGATTACCTAAGCATCTGACAAGCAGCAGCAGATTACAAAAAGATGCTATGGATCAGTGTGCCTGACCCTTTTGTTTCCCAGGAAATGTAACAGAATCACACAAGCTGTTAAGTGGATTCAAGGACCTACAATCAATGTGCTGTTTCCTTACTACTCAGTAAAGCTGCATCTATTTTATCCCTTTTATAATTTCTGAAAAGGAAAATTGACAGAGAAATCCATATCGGCAGACTCAGTAATTTAAATTGCAGTGCACTACTTTATCCGTCTGTCAGAGGTTATAATGATTATTTTATATATGGAAAACAACCTTTTTATCATTGCAAATACACAGTAAACATTTTAGTAATTCTGCTGCTGACGGCTAGAAATCTACTGATTTGAAAAGGGAATTACGTATTTTTTTTTAAAAAGGATCATTGTTTTCTGGAAGAAAAGGCTTACAAACGTAAGTGAAATAACATGCAACCAGCAGACTACTACACAACCTGAAAAGAAGTACAACTGAAGCTACGTCAGCATGTTGGTGGCAGAACAAAAAGAAGGGTTAGCAGTGTGGACGCCTAGCTTTAGGAAGTTACACAAGTGCCAGAGTGTAAAAGCACCAGATTCTATATATCATGTTATAAAACCTGGTAAATAAAATAAATTGAATTTATTGTAATAATAATTTTCACTACCCTGGCTTTTTCATAATAAAAGGAGCCAGATGAAACCACAGCACGATGACTACATGCTTTGCACAACTTCAGAGTTCAAAGGAGATTGCCATATTCAGCCCAAGTTCCACATGGTATTTACAGTGGATCTGCTCGGGGTGCCTTTGTACCACCCGTGGGAACTAGAACAGTTTCAATGTAAACCAAGAAATCAGACTGTGCAATGCCAGATGCATCTGAGCAGGCCAAAAATTCTGGCTGCCAACTGGATGCAGCTGTGCATATTTGGAGGACAATCATACTTGGGAAACTGCTACCTACATGCAGTTACAACTGCTGTATGGGTACAGACACACACAGCGCTCTGAAATTCCTTCAAAAAAGCTCTCAACACACAAAGAACATGGGGGAAAAATGGCACGGTACCCGAAAAGAGAAAGCTTTAAATGAATCTTCCCCATTCTTCATTTTCATATGTATTACTCAAAGACTATTACACCACTTGCCTTTTCAGCACTAGGGATCAGATGAAACAAATGACTGGTGGAAATGTGCATCTGGCGTTTACGCTTACATGCCTGGCTAGAGCGACCACCACTTCACTACCAGCCTCTGCAGCAAAATTGTAAGCAAAGGGGTGACAGAGGAGGCATGCTACACAGGGACTAGTGGAAATTACCTCCCAAGCTTTCCTGTTCACAGTTAAGCTGCCCATGGACATCCTGAAGATGAACTAAGTTTTGTGGCTGAGACAAGTGCCTAATGAAACATGAAAGCAAAGCTTAGGATTCACAAAGCCTCATCTGTAGTGAAGTGCCAGGCTTCCTGCTGTGCCGCTTACACACCTAAGCCTTTGCATCAATCAATAACTCTTTGATCATCCTCAAGTCTTTCATGAAGAACGTGAAATGAGTTGACAGTGTATAATACTCGATTATTTTCAGTTTTATTTCAAAAAGCAGTGCCTATTTTCTTGCCTTGAAGCACTGAAGTAATCTAAGCAAGCAGGTTTGTGGAGAGAACTACTACTGCTCACATCTTACCTGGAACCCGGTACCTACTGGCAGCACCGAATTAAGTATATTTTCATTGAACTGCACAAAATTGAAATGAAAATAGAATTGACAATAATGAAGATTGATTATAAAGCAGAAGGTATGTCTTTGGGCTTCGTGAAAGCTGAACGCATGTGGAGAGCACCTCAATTTAATGCTTTATCCTGGAGACGCAACTCCCAAGGCCGGCTGAGAGCAGCAGGCACAGCTGAGGGCTCGCCCACTAACAAAGGACAAAGCCGAGTGAAATTGCTTTCACCAGACACCTCGTGGCCAATGAGCAAACAAACTTGTTTGTCAGAAACATCTGCTACATCTAGGAGATTGAGCAGGGGGCGAGTCACCCATTCTCTCCAGTGTCAGAAATACTTGTCACCTGATTAATAATACAGCTTGTAGGATTACAAAATAAAATTATTTAAGTAACATCACCTGACAAAGATTAATTAGCTGTACTACACCAGCCTCTGGCAAAGTCTTGTCATAAAATATCAATTACAACTAATTGAATTCTCCATAAAGATGAATTTAATTGAGGAAGAGAGCAAGATAGATTTCAATGCTATCCAGTTTGCAGGTGTGCCATGCTTCCAGTGATGGGCTACAAAACATTCAGAGGTGAATAAAGTGTGACATATTTTCTTTAGGAAAAATACTTACAATAATGGGTCACGGGTGGATTTTATGTATTTGCTCTATGAATGCATAAGCCAAAATCACTAAAGGCCAAAGAGCATACAATTAACATCAAAAAAGGAAAAAAAAAAAAAGAACCCTAATGGGTGTGGAAACAAAAGCACTTGCTTGAAACACTAGAAAATAGATTTTTCATGAAACCCCATATCCTGCGTAGAATTTTTCACTTGAATGTGGAAAATAAACATAACACTAGGAAGAAATAGTCTTTTGGTATCTGCAACTTCAGCTACCCAGCACATTCAGCAAATACAGAGAATCTCTAAAGGAAACAGCAACACCCATGTTTTACAGCAACAACCAAGGCAACGCAGTAATTGCAGCTAAAGATTTCAGCTGAGCAAAACAGAGGAAGCCATGCTGCCCAGGATCTTTCAAACCTCCTACCCTTCTATATTTGACCTAATCAGTCCTTAACAAGTACCCAAATCTTTACTCAGTAGGCAAACCAAAACTTATTAGCCGTACTCTCTTTCCTTCCAGCCCTATAACGTCATCCTTTTGTGAAAAAGCAAAATAATCACAACCAAAACCAAACAAAAACACACCAAAACCCAGTAGAATCCTTTCCCTGGGGACATCCCTCTCAGCCCCTCTAGATCTCTAAAGTCTCTTTTAAGGACCAGTAAATGAAGACAGTTCTGTACATTACAGGATGGAAACTGGATGGCAGCAGGACTGTGTCACCTAGTAGCTGAGAACAGGAGCCTGAATTTGGTCCAAAAAATTCTGGCCAGGCAAAAACGTGCTGAATTCCTTAGATGTTGCTTCTCCTTGTGGATTGATTCAATTAAATTGTGTCTCGTCTTTATCTGTCCATTTTTGCCAGCTCACCAGAGCACGTAATACCCTGACCACAGCCAGGAACCAGCCCCTGCAAGCACCACGCTCGCTGCCAGGCATGTTCAGATACTCCTGCCCAGTGCCACAACCCCATTCAGAAAGGAAGGCCAAAAAAATGTCCTTCAGCAAGCTGGGGTAGGGGGCACAAAATCACAAATCACCTCACTTTCAGTGGAGTCACAAAGCCGGTACTGTTGCAGATGACTCAGACCTTCTGTGCAGCTGCACTGGCTTACAAATTCCCCCACCCAGCTCTGAGCAATTGCTGTGCACATTTTGTGAAGTTAGAGAAAATGTGAAACATACCTGCACGTAGAAGAGAAAAAGCCAAATGTCCTGTAAATATAAGTGTGGTACCCTGAACTGAATTGTTATAATTAATTGGGTAGAGGTAGAACAATGAAACTAGAATTTCTGCTGCCTTGACAATAGAAATCTCCTTCTAATAGTTTTGAAATTTTCATGCTATCTTTAAAGATAGTAATTATCAATTCTTTTTCATTTGAAAACCTATTTGACAGCTTGATTAGTTTCTTGCCAAAATGTACTGAAGCCTCGGAGAAGTATCACTGTACGCTTGCCCTGCTCACATACTCCTTGCTATGTGACAGACATCTGGCAGTAGGACAGCCGGACCTTCCATCCTACCCCATACATTTACAGGTACACACACGCACCTTCCCTGGAACTCACCCTGTACTGCAGCTTGAGAAAGGGAAAGGTGGACCACGCTGCACAAGCAGACTCCACATATATACGGTAATAACCATAAAATATGTAAATAAAATTGACTGTAAAGCAAACTGGCATATATATCCTATTTGTAATTCCATGTGATCAAATACTCCTCCATCCCCAGCGTTAATAGCATTTAAAAGTAAATATAAATCAATATTGATGGCTTCCACCATTGTTTTTATCTACAGGTTCAAGTAATAAAATAGGCCATGTCTATAGTGATTTACTTGCTGAGAAAGCTTCGAAACAGATTGCATTGGAGCTCCCTCTAGCCACCATTTCAGGAACTGTTCAATTTTTGGAAAAAACGGAAATTTTTGTAACATTTACAATCCTGCCACCAACACAAAGATACCTTCAGATGTTTATGTAGATATTTTTGGTTATGCCTTTATTTTATTTTATTTTACTGAAAATTCTCTGCTGGGTTCATTGTTTATGGTGGAACAGGATTTAGTGCTGCAGATCAAAATGGTCAGTTTGGCAAATCAATATTATGCAATGGGAATGTCACCCTTTCACAATTACAAATGAGGAGGCTGCAGAAAGGACTAAGCCAAGTCACTGCCCCTTGACAAAGAGCACAGTGAGTCAGTCACCTTAAATGCTATTTTAATGCTGCTTCATTCTGAACAGCAGGTTACACTTCTTTCCTGGGCTCAGGGAGGTTTATGGCTAAGGAGCTTCCATAGCCATAAACTATCCATGATACTAATTAATTGTGAATCCTGAGTTACTTGAAATTGGAGCTGGTGCAATGGCTAAAGAAAAATTTTAAAAGCTTGCTTTGAGTCATGGTTAAGATCTACACTCTACAACATTTTCCAGGGGACTATTTCTTCTCCTCATGTTTTAAAATATTTTGCTTCAGCTAGTTATTTTTAATCCTACTTTGGGAGATGAGTCTTCAATTTGTCACAGCTGAGCTGCTCTCTGCTCCATCTAGTGGTGCATAAAAATCCCCGCCATTCAAGCACAAAGTGTCTGCACAAACTGCTCCGAGCTGCGTGAACGCCTTCCCGCAGCCACAGTTAGAGAGAGGAAGTGATGCATGGGCAGAAAATAACAGCAAGCCAGTAGCTGCTCTGCAATAACTGGTCTTACTCACCTATTTCAGGCAAAACCACCCTAAGAATATAAGAACTGAGTATGCTTGCAAGGGAGAAATCCATGCTGTAGAAGAAAACCAAAAAATCCTGATCCTAATAGGTGCAAGTGCCTAAAAGTGCTGAAGGAGAAATTTCCCAACTGAACTCCTCCAAAGCAGCAGTGTTCATGACCTTCAGGGTGGTGTATGAAACAATTTGGTCTATAAAAACATGAAAAATGTGATTTCTCCTCCACCTCCCATAGTGGAATGCACAACAAGACAGTCTTCACTATTCACAAAAGCAGCTGCAAAATCATCTAGGAATCAGGAGGAAATGGAAATTTTTCCACTGCTGCCTTTCTCTGTTTCATAATGATGTGCAGCATGTAGGTCAACTACTCTCAACTCAGGCAAACTAAAGAAGAATTCCTTCCAGGTTCCAGTGCTAAATCCTAAAATTCATAACATGATTTATTTAGCCAGCCATGATTTATTTAAATCGGAAAATTTTTACTTGTGCATTTCTGACTTTCACTGCATGGGAGAAGGTCAGCTTCTTGATTTGCTGAATGTAGTGTAAATGCCATGATTTGAAGACACTATGGGTACCAACAATTGTTTCAAATGCTAGCAACTTATACTGCTATTATCTTCCCTTAACTGGAAAACTACCAGATAGAAAAGAGCCAATGATAGCATCCTGTTACAGCTAATAATACTGATCAGTCTTTTGCTTCATTTTCACCGGAGCCATCATTAACTATAACCACATCCAAGGCAAAAGGGCTGGCACCAAGAGCTGGTCGCTTTAATTTTCATATTTAACAGTAGTCTTTCTTCTTTGTTTTCCCTTACACAAATATAGAAAAGATACTTATTAAAAGATGGGACAAATCCTACCCTATAGAAGAGAATAATTACAGTGCTTCTGTTCAGTACACCGAGTAGAGAGAGTTAATCACTGTTTACATTTGGGAGGGAGATAAGCAAGTCAAAATATCAGAAATTCCTACTGTTGCTATCTCTGGGTAGCAACTCTGAGAAAATCTTAATTATAGCAGTAAAAGGCTAAAAAAAGTCAGCATCATTCAGACATCTGAGTGTTTTACCCTGCCCAATAAACATCAGAACACTTCCAATGACACATTAAACTGCAGTAATCTACGATATTATTTCTGCATAGATAATTTGCACATTTTAAAGTGGGAATGAAAGTACTTCATGTTTATCACCTAATACCAAGAGATAGAGACACGTGAAACTAGGGTGCATTCCACATCAAATGCTGGAAAAAGCCAAATATTGTTCACTCTGCACTGTCAGAACAGGGACGTAGGCAAACTGTTGTAAAATCACGAAGGCAGATTAGCCTTCTGCAAGCAAACTCTTCCTTAGGCTTCAGACACTGCAGGATCACACCCTAGGCAGGTACCAGAAAACATTTAACATGAAGCATAATATTGGAGCAGTGCTGAGAAACACTAGGATCAAATCTAACTAAAAAGCATAGTCTTTTTTTTTTTTTGGTTGTTTTTGTTGTTTTTGTTTTTTACTATGGATACCTTCAGAGTCATTAAAAAAGCACATTATGTAGGATGAGAATGATCCTTATGCTACCTTTGCAGTTCTTCCCTTCTTGTTTCTGATGAATCCCTTTTATCCAGTCTTCAGAGCTACATATAACTATCCAAAAAACAACCCTCCCTCCCCAGTTTTTCACCCTTCACCCAACCACGTCTGACCAAGGTAGTTTTGGAGTAAAATTTTAACTTATGATAGTAACAACAGGCGTAGGAGCCTAACAGCCTTCCACCCGCCCAAGTTTTTCTTCCTTGCTAGCTTTGGGCTAGTGAATGCCACTTTACAGAAAATCTGTTTCCTGGTATACCTGCTTGGTGTGTTTAAGTTTGGAAGATCCAACCAACATAAATCCTCCAGTTATTCTAGAGCCACAAGATGTGTCTGGAAAGGTGTAATCAAAGTGCCTTTTGGGTAATGGTAACTTGGACTCTATTCTTAGACACACACAGGCATGTTCACATTCATCTGGCTGGAGTTACGGGGCCATTCAATTACAAGTTTGTTTCTTTGATGACAATTTTGTGCACAGCTTAGAGGAAAAATATTTTCATCGTTTAGATACCAGAAGCACATAAATAATGGTCTTGTACTTTTTGTAATGCTTAACGTAAGACTTTGACAGACACAGGCAAACAAAATTAGAAGACAGATCCCAAAGGAGCTACGAAATGTAATCATTCACAGGCAGAGTACCTGCTGTAATGACATAAACGTGCTGGTCCTTCAGAATAATCAAAAAGCAAGGAAACAATAGTTCTGGATAATCTCTGCATAGCAATGTTCACAAAATGTCATGCTGTTTTCCCAGACTTGAAGCAAACTTTTAGGACTGTAAGCAGAAAAACCATCCTAATACAGATGACATTACAAGAAACAGCTTGCCCCAGTCCTACCTTCTGAACACCTGGGGGAGAAGAAATCACATTAGTTTGTGCCCTTCATGCCACATGACCACATACAGTAACAAAACGCACAATACACTTAAAGACTTATGGTACTGTTTATTTTACTTCAAAATAAATAGTGCATTTTATGTATTGTTTACAGTTTGCAAGTGTTTCAAATACTGGACACAAGGAAGAGAGCTGTAGAAAAGCACGGAGAAAAGATTACTAAGCACTGATGATAAAAATTTACGGCTGTGCCATTCTGAGTAACTCAGACTTGATATGAACAAGAATCCTACGGCATCCATGCAAATGTCAGTCCCATACACACCAGTTAGAGAGGAGAGATGGACTATACAGATGTAGCACTGACTGCACACTTAGCGACCCCGAGCTTCTCTGTTATCTTGAAGATGGACTACTAGACCCCGAAGGTGGACAGCAGAACTGGTGCAGAACATTATCTTCCCTGCCAAGGAAGGGGGGGGGGCAAGAAAGAAAAAAAGACAGAGGAACAGAATCATAGGGAACAGCATTAGGAAAATGAAGATTGAGTTTTTTGTTTGCTTTTAAGTTCACAAACAGTGCAACTTGCTTGTAAGTACCAACTGGTAACCCCTTCAGTGTCAGAGACTGGACTTTCAGGGCAACAAATAACAACCAAAGGAGCACAGGCTAATACCTGACAGCTAAACTCTCAGACAAAAGCTGTTTCAAAAGGGCAATTTTTTTTCCCATACGAAAAATGACATTAAGCAGTCATATACATAACCCAGCCTACTGTGGCCATGGGGTCTTTAGTTTTAACATATTAAAGAGAAACATTCCACAGGGATTTTCAATGCCCATAGTTCACTGAAAATGCAGAATAGATGCATTCCCACTCTGCTGGTGATTTGCACACAGAAGTACTGATGATTGATAGAGCTGCACTTGACCCTTCACCCCCCTTCTTTTTGAGTTGAAAGAACTCTGTTTCCATGCAGAGTTGCCAGCATCATGAATGGTGCTACAAACCAGAAGGCACAAAGGCTATTAAAGCAGCAGTTTGGAATACCTACATCTGTAATGCTATAACGTGCTTTATGGCAGGTGGAGGAGGGGATGCCGGCTTAGCAGGAAGCTTGTAGGAGGTCACTTCTTTACCAGTAACACAACCACGAGTGATCACTTCCTTTAAACTAAATAACGAGCTAAAGGAGGAGGATGGAAAGAAACACAACGAAGGAAGAAAAAGCAAGAAAATCCAAAACCAAATAGTAAATTTCATGATATTCTGACAACTCCTGTTTTTTTTTTTTTTTTCAAACAATTTGCTGTGTACAAACACAATTCACCCTTTTTACATCACTATATCACACAGGCATCAAGTGGAAAATTACAAGTATTACTATAATTTTGCCAGCTTTCTTTTGCCATAGGGTTTGAACACAGATGCCTTATCTGAACCTCTCATACTGACTTAGCACAGAGTATGAGATTTGGACAGTGTTCAGATCCGTTTTTCTTTGTTCATCTTGAAAACCAGGATAACTTAAAGCAAGATGCTGGCTGATCTGAGATACCTTAATTTCACTCCTTTGCTTAATGTGAAATAAATAAATAAATAAATTATATATATATATATATAGAGAGAGAGAGAGAGTCAAGCTTTTAAATCCCTGCATATTGTAAAGAAAAAAGTGCTTATATACTAAGTTATATAGTTAGGCAATTGTTATTCAGTTAGAAATAAGATGTCTGTTTTTATTTATTTATTTTTGTAGAAAACTTCAATAAACAGTCATATCAACGGTAGAAAGGACTGTGAAGCACAGCTGCTGCAGCTACAGTTTTACCTGTGACTAATCATTGACTGGGAAACTACCCCAGGACTGAGGTGTCTGCTCTGTAGTGTGGGATATATTTACAGATGCTGTGTGAGAAATATTTGCTATTTGTCTAAGCCCGGCAAACAGTACAGTGCTCACCCATGGAAAAAAGTAAACAGAGCTGAAAAGAACCACATTTATCTGAAAAATTGGTACTTTTCAATTTCAGGAATCCAAGCAAAGAGTTCCCAATTTTCCCTGACTGTGCCTAGTGTGCAAGAGTTCCCACAGTGCTCTTGAAAAAGTAGAAAAATGAAACCACTCTATTCAATAGAGAAGCATGTGCCAGCCAGACATCATTGTATGTTAAGCTTCTGTGTTAGCCAGTTCGGGTAACAAAACAGCTACGATGCCTGCCACTGGCTCAGGAAAAAAGAAATAGCACAATTATTCCTCCTATCATCTTCGATACATTGGTTTGTTGCATGTATGCTAACATTTCCTGGTGAAACAAAGATTCCACATTAAAATTTCACATAAGCACAGAATTTTCAGAATAATGGTTTTACCTCCCAGAGGTGCTGATTAAACATTAAGCAGGTAGAGACTGCAAGAAAATGATGGGATTTCTTTGGTACTATAACATCCTTTGCATTATCTTTTTGTTTTCACAGGTATCACTGGGGAAAAAAAAGAAAAGAAAAATCTCTAGCTTCAAGATTTGAAAATGGCCTTTGGACATGATAAGGGCATCTAATTAAATATTAGAAAGATGGAAGGTAAAATGGATGGAGAAAGGAATGAGTGACAGCCAACATTTCATGCAAAGCAGAACAAGGAAATCACAGAATTATGAATAAACACATCAGATCCAAAGATCCATAGTGGTAAGTAAATCTGTCTGCAGTTGTAGTTGCATATTCCCGCCTATCACATATCTATTCCAACAATACAGATACAAGTAAAACTTGACACTCCCAAGCATGAGCACTACTCATTGTATCTGCCCGTCTGGAGCTATTGCTACAGCAATGCTCACCACAAAATCCTGAGGAGCTGACAGCTACAGTGATTTGGGGCTGTAAGGCACTAACACCAACAAAACCAACCTGCCTGCTCCCTCACCTCAATTTCATCAGAGCAGGAAGCCTTCTGAAAAGGGTTGGCTACCCATCTGCCTTCACCCTGTAAATACGACCTATGTGTTGAGGAGTGATGCAAACAGCCGAGTCACCAGAAAGTTCAAGGGCTAGACTCCAAGCTGACATCTAGGAGGTACACAAAAGTGAAAGCGTGTTATTAGTGTAAGCTATCTGTGATTCTGTGATACCTGGCACCTGCACAGATAGGCTGAACTTCTAACTCAACTTTGTTACACAGAAAATGTGCTTGGAAAATGTGGGACCAGATTTTTCTTTGACTGAGAAACAGATACTATTAAATTTGCTTTCCCTGAATACCATTGTAACTCCGGGCTTTGCTCTGCACATACGCTAGCTGCAAGGCCACCGAGATAAGCTGGGCCATACCAGGCAGGAGGCTCAGCAGCCGAAGTACAACTAAGACTGCAGAGATCCAGGACCTTTTTGAAGCCTCTCTGGTTCCAGACACCATCTCCTTTACTTTGCCCTTCACACCAGACGTAACACCTGGATTCAGAGCAACACTAACGAAGACAGAGCACCTCATGGAGTCTGCAGCTTTGAACAAGGGTACGTTATGTTTAAGGCACTGGGAGGCAGGAAGAGAAAGGGAGTTAAGGAAGCCAAGCTGGAGACATTACTGTTATTTTTTTTTTCCCAACTTCTAAACAAGAATAAATCAAAAGGAACAAACATAGGAGGCATATGGGCTAACTGGAACACAAACATAACTAGCTCAAAGTACGTTATGTGCATAGGCTTCCTATGATTTTTCTTACAATAGGAGAATGTAAGATAACTCATTTTATTTCTATCTATTTTGAACGTTGTAAAATGAGCAAGCAAGGGATTACTGCAATAGCTGCAGTTATTAAAAATGCATTATTTTCCTATTAACAATTCAAAACAGATGACAAAGATCATCTAGACTAGAAATAAAACTGCTGGAGTGAATAAAACATCCAGCAATTAGCTAACAGCAAATCAGAGATGCTCCAGATTTCACTGTAGTGCATTCATTAATTGCTTCTTTCAGAGCAAATTTAATTTTTAATTCAGGGCTACAAAATTAATCCCTCCGTGTATTTTCTAAATAAAACCTCAAATCTGAAGTTAGAATGAAGCATCCATTTCTGTCTGAATTGTTTTCAATTATTTCTATTTATAAATTGATAAATGGGAAGACCAAAAGCTAAGTTTAATACTATTAAACGTATGTGGAAATTAGGAGTCTAATTGTGCTAGCATTATAGTAGCTGATTTTCATTCACAGCAAGAGGATTACTGTATTCAGGGCTTTTACAAAAACGAGCATAGTTTGTACTCGGCAGGTATTGCAGATACAGCGGTGTCAGGTTGCAACTATCAGTTTGGATACAACAGCTTCAAAAATCGAGCTGTTGATAAGGAAGACTATAACTGCCTGACTCAAACACACCACTGCGTGTGTGTAGGATGCTACCTGGGACAGCATTCACATCACTGAGAATATGAAAATAAATTCAACAGTCCAGCAAAGAACAAAAATCCAGCACTATTTTTTCCTTTCCTAAAGGAGGAGTGCTTTAGGATCACAGGATAATTTGTCTTTGAAGGGACTTCTGAAGTGTCTGGTGCAGTCCCCTGGCCAGCTACACAATATTGCTCAGGGCTGCATCCAGCTGACTGAGTATCGGTGGAGACAGAGACATCATCTTGTCTGACCCCGTACCGAAGTTTGACCACCCTCACAGTGACATCCATCCCTTGCTTCCCCTTGTGTCTAACTGGAATCTGTCTTGCTGCAATCTGCTGCCTCTCACGCTGCCCTTGTGCACCTTCCAGAAGAGCTGGCTGCACCTTCTCCATCCTCTCCCGTTAAGGAGATAATGCCCATAACAGCCCTGAACCTCCTCTTCTCCACATGGAGCAGCTCCCTGATCTCCCAGCCTCTCCTTCTTGTCACACGCCCCAGCGCCCAGCAACTTTGGTGGCCCTCTGCTGGATTTGCACCAGTATCCTGATGCCTTATTAGACATACCGGGGATGATGTTTCACAAGTGCTGACAGAGAAGAAATGCTTCTTGCCTGCTGGCTGTGCTCTTGCTAATACAGCCCTGTATTGCAGCTGGTTGCCCCTGTCACACACTCCCAACTATACCACCCCTGGAAAAAAATCATCTTACCCAGGCAACTTGTGTGTTGGGGTGGGGGAAAAGGTCTAAGAGAAGAACAAGGCCATATCCAGTCCCTGCCCTCAACCATTTTATTATGAGTAATGAAATAGGGAAGTTTTAATTTAAACTGCTCTAAGTTTTTAATTCCAGAAAATATATTAGAGATATGAATAATAACCTACATGGGGCAAGACATCAAAACATTCAAGAAACAACTGGTTTTCCCATCAATGTCTCTATAGGAATGTCTCTAACAAACCCTTAAAATTAAGGCATTATAATCTAAGGAGAAAGAAAAAACAGAAGCCTTATTAAAAAGCAAATGGGAATCTAATAATGTTGAGGTCTTGCTCCTCACTGAAGGAATACTTCAAGTTGAAGTTGTCTTACAACTGAACTACAGATTCGCTACCACCAAATAAAACTAAGAGTTCTGATGAAAGGAAAAAAAATCATACAAACTGATGTTCCAGTGTAAAACAAAGGGATGGATCCAAGCATGCATGGTTAGATATTACTAAGACATGAAAGATTAAAATCAGAAGTATGTTTATGCATTTACAGATTTAGGATTCAGTGTTTGATTTTGTGTTTCCTTATTACCAGTGCAAAGTGAGCTGATTTTTCGGCACCAGACTTAAATTTTTTGATACTAACAGTATTCATGAGCTGGCAATTACCACTAAGTTAATCACTAATAGCAAAAAGTAAAAGTTAAAGGCTTTTTTTTTTTTTTTTTTTTTTTTTTTTTTTTTCATGACATGTATGCACAATTTAACAGTTCTCACATTTCTGGTAACTTTGGTTACCTGTCCTTTGATGCTTCTCTAAGATGACTAAAACGCTCTGGCACTGACAGTGATTTGTATTAAGATGTGTAATTACTGCTGTCCACATGCATCAAAGAGAACTTGGAAAACACACAGTCAGTAAAGAGATCTATGTTAAATAAAGCATTACTGGCTGGAAACCATATATTTCTGATATACATAGGGCAGCCTCTGCTCAGCATTTATAGTTAAAAAACCCTTACTTCCATTCAAATCAAAAAGCAATGCTGAGCCTTTTCCAGGTCTATGCCTCTGACCCTGAAAGCACTACATTCACGGCTATTCTGTCATGAAATACCTGGGGGCAGGAGAAGAAAACAGTGCTGCTCATAAGAACAATATCCTACATAAACGATGTGAAAATTTCCATGCCTTGCTATGTTAGTTATGTGAGAACTAAACCTACAGTTAGCTTCTTCCTACCTTTTGAAGTGTCTAGGGTGATGTGCCTCTTAAAGCACATGAAAGCCATTTTACTGTATCATTCAATAGTGCCTGAGAGAAGCAAATATAACTACCCTATGAGAGGTTAAAATTAGTTTGGTGTGTTTGCCTAATACTCAATTCTTTTTTCTTCCTTCTTTTATTTATTTATTTTTTTAATTTTAATTTTTATTTTTTTATTTACCTTAAAGTGCTATTCCTTTTCTTTTTTCAAATCATAACATTCGATGTCTCTTCACAAATAAAAAATGTGTGGACCATATCTACTCTTACCTGTACTCTGAGTGTGTGGCAGGGACAGCTAGCTGGGTATGGTACAATGGAGCTGGACAGCAAAACTGGTGCAGAGTATTTAAAGACCTACGACACAAGGAAAAACACAAAGTCAAAAAACCAAGTGTTTGGAAAGGGGCTTTTTAGGGAAAAGCAGGTGCTAGTAGGTATATTTGAAACTCTTGATAAGTCTGAATGAAATTTGAAATGCAGCTGTCAATTCTGAATCCCAGGAAATGAGGAGGGAAGTAGTCCCGTAGTTTAATATACACATCAAAAATGGCAGTGATGAACTCTTGCAATGAAGAATCAAAGTTTTGTTGCAACATAAAAATAAAATGCCAATTTAAGACTTTGTTTTTGCCTTGCTGTGTGGAACAGAGGCAAAAGATAAACACTGAGGGTTAAAATTCCTATGGAAATGGAACTTCAGACTTGGATGTTACTCTGCACCAGTCATGCTGTTTCTTTGTTAATGGCATTCCAAACGCAGTGCTTAAGCATGAGGAGGCACAATGGGATGAGTAAGGACAGAAGATTTCTTCAGGCCCAGTTATTATACGCAGGCTGCAATACGCCACTTACAAATTTGAAAGAATCTAAGCTTCACCCAGATTTTAAACAATATTCTGAAATGCGCGATACAAATTTAATTGATGTCATTTGTTCAAAGCATGAGGAAAAAAAAAGTTTTACAATGCAAAAAGATGTCCTGCAGTCCAGATAATGATTGTATTGTTAAAAACACACACGAGGTGCAAAACAATGAGGTACTGCATCTGAAGTAAAGCTTAGACGATCTTTTAAGCAACATAGAGTACACTTAGCAGATTTGATGTTTTTGCCCAGAAACGTTAAAGAAGATTTAGCACAATAAGGCACCCATGATAAAACCACCTAACCAAATTTCCTAAAACATATAATTCCTCTAAGAAATCATAAAATTTAAATATTTCCTAATCTTGCAGTGTGTACACATGGAAGAAATAGCCATTAAACTGAAAATCCTCATTTACTGAAAAGAATCCAAGCTGACTATCTAATAGACTGTGTATGTATGTACACACACACATTTTGCTTGGCATCTTGACAAATGAGTCAAGAGATTGATTTTGATTCTTCTGGATCCCTGAGGCTAAAAACAAATCCTATGAGGTCACTCTCTCATAGAGCCAAACAGAGTGGTTATGCAAAAAAATGTTGGCCTTTTTGAGAAATGCGTTGGTCACTAATCCTCAAAAAAAAAAAAAAGAAGAAAAAAAAAGAAAAAAAAAAAAAAAAGGAACCCTGCAAGGTCAACCTGTTCTGATTTCTGTTGCCAACTGTGTGTCAGCAACTGCACAGCCAAGATGAGTCGGATTTTCTGTTTAAAGATGGCAACTGATGGAAACATCTGTAAAGTACCTGAGCTTTTGGAAAGCCAATCACAACCCAATTCAGTCATTGGGCAGATTGCTATCATGGGACATACCCTGCTAATGCCTCCCAGAGCAAACTGAGTGGTGACACCTTTGGGCGCCTTAGAAAGAAGGCCAGAATGATTCTATAGGAAGATGGATAATGTTACCAAAAACATGATGGACCATGATAAAAGCAGTTAGAACATGTAAAAGCTGTATTTTCTGACAAGAGAAAAATGATATTCACACAAGCTGCTCCACACACTGACAGAACCAGGGTAGTACGCTATAAGTGCACACTGCATGACAAAGTCTCACATTGGGTAGGGAAAGGGATCACACTGATGAAATCACCACGTCCTGCTTTGTGAATACCTAAGTTTGCCAGTAGAAGCAAAAGGAGATTAGCGTGAGGGTGTCCCAGGCCTCCCTTACTCCCACCCTTTTTCTCCTATACAAGTTTTTCTATTCTCACTAATAGCATTTTCTTCTTCACAGAATAAACCAGTAAACATATGAATGAATCTCCCTGGATTTACTTGTGCACAACAAAATATTTTGAACAGAGTTTGCTCCTGGCTATCCCCAAAAGCTTCTGCCCACGAGGTTCCAGAAATGTATCCTCCTCCGACCTTCCCATGTTCCAAAAATACCAAAGCAACAGAAGTCCTCTCTGCAGTTTCAGTGTCCTCCTCTGCAGTTACGGTTAATACTCACCTATTGCACAAGACTGGTTAGGAGCCCAACTGCTTTGAGTTTCTTTTCGAAGGTGCAGTAGAAATGCAAAAGTCCAGTCACCTTGATAGCAAATAAGAAGCACTAAAGGTTTGTCAGGTAGCAACTACACTGGCACCCGACTGTCTTACAGGTGCAGGTACGGAACAGACAAAACAGATGACAAACTGTTCAACTGCAGACTTGTAATTACGTTACCACATATTGCTGGGTTCAGCAAGAACATTCCAGATGTTAAAGACATGCTCAATATGTAAAGCTACATTTCAGCCCCTTCCTGCTCAGAGACACCGGGCTCTTTATCCAGCTAGTTACAGCAGCAGACATGAGGTTTGGACTCTGCTCCAAACTTCAAAATCCAGGGATATCTTGACCGAGTGTTTTGGTTCCTCCAGGATCCACTGACTGATGCCCAGTCAGCCTGATAACAGGTGATGCTCAGACTTACAGCCCCATCAGAAAACTGATTTTACCCAAAGCAAATTCACCTTCTACCAACACAATTTAAGATCAGTATGTGGCATTTTGTACATTAGTTGCATGCTAAAGCAGTACTTCCATATTTTCTCCTCTGAATTATATCAGGAAAAGTTCAAGATTAAAGTTACTTTAAAAAAAACCAACAACAACACAACTTGTAAGATAGATATTTCAATCGGCCTTCAACACAAGTTTGCACTCAAAATAGAATTGATTTAAGGATTTAAGTCATAACAGCTGAAGACATCGTAAGAAATATATTTAAATTAGGAGCAGTGATCGCCGCCTCTCTTTACAGTATCATACTTGGCCCTGTTTAGGTTTTGCATCTTGAGCCGATGATACTTCATGTTAAAACAGATACTTCAGAACTGACACAAGACAAATGACTAAATTGATGAATGTTGCTTCTGGGCAATTCAGCTTCTAAAGCATGGCAAAGCTTCCACGGGATGTTGTGGTAATTTCCCACCTCCAGGCAGTTTTTTCCAGCTCCCCCCAGGTACTCATGGACAGGGAATCACTTGATAAATTTTTATTTATTTATATTTTTAAATTCTTTTGAGAACAGACTACTAATACAGTAAAAACAGAACTAAATCCAAAATAAATTCTATGATAAAACTTCGAAATCACATCTCCCTTGGGAGGCCAGCATTAAGCAAGTCTAAGCTGCAGCATTAGTATGCAGACCCTAAGTAGGTTTAACTGTTCCTTTACCTTCTATATAAATTCCCATATTTGCCATTAGAAACCACTCATTTTAACATTACTTTTGTATTCATCAGCAGAACAAAAAAGCCCTTTGTATTTATTATTTTGGGACTAGAGTCTTGCTTAGAAGTACAAATAAGAAGAACTAGATTATCACGGAAAGCTATAACCACAAGCCAACATTTGCTCATTTTCTCCTACAATCACCAACAAGCCTCCTAAACTCAGACATATTTCTCAATACTGGTTTTAAAATAACCTGAGAACCCACCTATTTACTTCTAATTACTTCTGCTTCATCGGGCTATTCTCTATCAGTTTCCCAAACGTGCCCTTAGCAGGCTGCTAGCTGTCCTCCCGCTGCTGGGATCTGGGCAGTGCCGCTGCACGACCCGTGGTGGCGGACACTGCATCCACCCAGGGAAATGCCGGGAGCCTGCACAAGGCTTGTCCTCCAAACCGAATGGCACATGGTGCGTAGTGCAGGATGTGATATCCAACCCTTTTTATGCTGCCAGTGTTTAATTGTAACCGTATATAAATCTGTCAGTAGATTGATGGAATTATTAAACCATTACTTTCTTAGAACTTCTCCCTAACAAGATTACCAGCTTTCAAACAGAAGAAACTATTATCTCACGGGTACTTAGGAAAGCTGTATTAGCACAGGCCTGAATCAGAAGAAATGATGTCTTTGTAATGCTGCTGATGGGACCAGCAGGTACGTCAGCTCACCTTAACTACCACATTTTTCTGTAGCCCTCTTACTACATTCACTGCTCCTCTTCCTCGTACGAAGCAGCAATCTGTCGCCTCCATCTGCCAGTATTCTCCCTTTTCTTCTGGTACATGTTCCATCAGGTACTGTGTTCTAGTGAGGAAGTACAAGTACCACCAAAAATGGGCACCAGAACAGCCTCCTGAAACTGCCCAAGTCGGTTTGTGTGCCTGGTGCTAGGGGACAAAGATCCATCGTCAAACTGACTTGTAAATAGCACAAGTGGTGGACGAGTTCATCTGCTATATAAACTCATTCACTTCATTGGCATCTGAGGTAGCTTAGAGTGATTTATTTGTTTGGATTACTTCCTACAGCTAATAAAATGAATACTTGCATTTTAATCATATTTTAACCTGATGAAGAATAACATTATTGTACAAGTTGATAGTTTTTTTTGTTTTGTTTTTGTTTTTCTCGTCTCAATCCAGAGCTATGGCTACAGCTGAGATTAGAAAAGACCAGAGGTAAGAACAAGTAAAGTCTGTCCTGTGCTTATTTAATAAACCTAATCATTTATTTAGAGACAAATAAAATTTGAAATAAAAACAAATTGACTTCCATAAAGGTGGCCGACAATAAAAATCACAGTAATACAAGCTTATATTGACTCCAGATAAAATTTTGATAATGAATGTGGTTAATCACACAAGAAAGGCTTTCAATGCATTAACTGCACCCACGAGACGATTCAGAAATTCATCACAGGAGATAAAATGGCAGATAGCTTTATACGGCAACTCATACAAACTCCTCAACCTAAGTTTGACTGTAGCTGTCTGCAGACACATCCACTAAGATGTGACCTAGCAGATGACCCATTTACATCCACAAGGACAAATTCCTACTGTTCTGGCATCAGAGGTATTCCTCTTACTCCTCAGATTTTCAGCCCAAATACACAGGACATTATGATTTTGGCTTTTGAAGTAGCACTGACGATTTATTTATTTATTTATTTATTTACTTAATTTGTCCTATTTTATGTCCAGCAATTTGTGGTCAAGTATGTCAAGGAGAGGCAGTGCTGGCCCATGGAAAATACTATGCTTTTTTTTACAGTGTTCTTATTAATTGCAGTCTTATACATAATTTATTGAAAAGCAACTACAAGAAATTAAATGCTAAAAATGCTTCTACAGTCGCATATGTAAAAAAGGCCTTTGAGCTTATATGGCAAAGATCTTCACACACTATAAAGGATTACAACTAATATATTTTCCAGAACGTTATTCCTATCATTTCCTTCCAACATGATAGCTTTCTGCACACAGCTTGGGCACCGTATCACAGGAAGGTAACAAGACACATCATGTCCAGTAAACATCAATCAAATTACCTGTCAGAGCAGCCTGACTCAGAGGACAAATAGAAAAAGCAGCCAGACATCACAAAATAGCACAACCACATGTTCAGGACCTGCAACGTTGGCATCTCCCTCCTTCCCTCCATCTCCCCCCTCACCACACAGTGGTCGTGTAACCCAATTAAGCACAGGCAGGCTAGAGTACAGACCACTGAATTTTGTTCAATAATAAATAAAATTCAGTCATCATCACAATGATGATGATGAAAAAAAATCAGCATTTGTACATGTTACAATACAAATGCAAACTGATAGGTTCATGTTTGGAAAAATACTGCCCTTTATGTATTTCCAATTTAAGTGTCCATAGATAGATTTAATAATAAAATAAAATAAGGTAGGCTTTCACTGACCTCTCCTCCACCAAAGGGCTTTAAAATAATCATCTCCTCTTGGGAGAACAAGACCAGTACCATCACAACATACTAAACAAGACACACATCTGTTATTTTTGCCCCATCCTATAGCACAATGCTTATTAACATTACATAAAAAATAATTATTATAAACTTTTTGGTTTTGAGAAAATGAAGTATTAGCCTACATAAACAGACAAAAGATGATCCTTTTACATCGTGACCAACACATAGTTTTTAGGCAGTTTTTAGTAGTGGGTTAACTGTTAACTACGGTGAACTTAATTAAGATTGTTAATATGTAGACACATAATTAGGATCATTATTTCCCTTTTGATTAAGTCATAATGCAAAATATCTATTCTGAAGGGTGATGTACAGAAATTTACAGTACAAATAAAATGTACTTGTATGATTTTTGCTTATTATTCCGTTTTTAAATGTGTAGAAAAAATATATAGTTCAAAACCTGAAATAAAACAGAGCAGAGACAAAGCTACATAGGATAGAAGGAAATAAAAATTTTAAATTAAATCAGAAAATTGATAGATTCACTTCATCTTTTCTACGTTTCTTACTTCATTAATATAGGTCCCAGAATTTCTCACGAAAGTGCAAGTCACATTAGAGAATACAGCCACATTTATAATTTCACAGTGTTAATCATAGTAAAACCACACCTAAATACTGGTGCCTATATATATTGGATTTGATGCTCATGGAAAAGGAATAATAGTAATGTGCAAAGAATGAAATTAAACAGATAAACCATAAGAAATTTACAGCAATGGAAATCCTATTACTTAAAACAATGGTACAATGACATATGCTCTACTCAGTATAGCATCTGAAAAAGCAACGCTTTGCTGATCCTAGTAGTTTGACATCGCTGCTGTTCTTAAAAAAGCTAAACAGCAATCCAGGCTTTTTTTGTTGTTGTTTGTTTGTTTTTCCATTTTCTATTTCAAACGTAAAATGTAAAAAAGACGCGTTTTAAAACGTAAAAGTCCTTAGTGTGTATATTACTAGAATGTCAACAAGACTTAACGTATTTAAATCCTCATCTCCAAACTAACTCATGCATTAACGAGCTTGTGTCTCCAACTACTTAACATATGTTATTACAGTTTGGAACAGATCAGTTTTAAAGAATATGGAGAATTTGTGTGTATATAACCCCTCCCTTCTGCATACATATTCTACAGAGTTGGCTCTAAAAGAACCCTAGGCTTACATTTTTCTTCTTTTCAACTATTAGCATTTACTTTCTTCTCATTCTTAAAGATGAGTCAGAATTCAGAATAACAGAAGTCATAGTTCACATCTTGTTTTCTACAGCATTGTGCTGAGGCAGGTAAAAGATATCAAAAACGTAAGCAGTAATATAGGAAAATACAGCACAAAATGGTTCTACAAATAAGACTGCATCATCGCTGTTAAAGAAAGTAACCTACAGAGATGAGATATTCTTTAACACTGCACAATAAACACTGTAAGAAATTCTGTCCCCTACTGAGAGTCACAAAATCCCAGAATCACAGCACTCAAAGAAAAATGGAGTCTAACACAAATGATTTCTCCCTTGTATAAACATAAGGCATTATTTCAAAGCCGATCCATATATACCTTGAAGACTACAACCTGTTTTCCAAACGTACTTTTCTTGTTTGAACTTCCTATGTACAGTTCCAAGTTTTCACTCATTTTCAAGCATTTCAACTTAACCATTCATACAGTCTCTGTAAAACAAAAGGCTCGAGAAAACTTAAGAACAGATTTCAATACTCTCAATTCTCATTACTAGCAATTTTACTCTTGAATGGTTGAACTTACTATGTCTGCATGTGGAAAGTGCTACTGAACATGAGCTAGATTTACTCAATTAGGACCCTCATGGGCACTATTAAAATAATTGACAACACCTACAGACCACAACTGCATCTCCTTAATATAAGATCCTTCGGCAAAACTAAATATAACCTGAAAAGCAGAGGATTTTTAACCAGAGTTCAGAAATGCAAACACCAGGTACAGCCATTTCAAAACAGTGGATTAGAAGTGAACCACTGATGGAGGTGAGGGTGGGTGGTAGAGGACAACATAACTGCACAGTTGTGTGTATTGTGTTCTGATTTTTATCTCAAGTAGAACAACATTGCACTACACTTTAAGAGAAAGCTCAGAGTCATGTGGAACCACCAGAATTCAGCTGAATAAAACTGCCCACTGTGCTTGCTGTACGTAGCTGTATGCTGATGCCACAAATCGTATGCAAACTTTAGCATTGCCCTTCCTCTGGCTACAAGTGGATGAACACTCAGCCATTCTGCCAAACGTGACAACTCATGTGAAGAGCTGCTGTGCTGCATTCAGTGAACAAAATACTAAACTCCTGCTGTGATGACTGTAATGTTTGAGAAACTGTTCAAGTAAATAATAAACAATTAATGCATCTTTAGGATATGAGCAAGCATACATACCACAATAAAAACACAACAATATTTTGCTTTATTGATGTTATATTGCTTTACGACTGTAGTCCATTTCTTTCTGTAAGTATTTATGCATTTAAAAGACAGATTATACTTTAATATGACAAAGCATTCAAACAAAATGGAAGAGATTCTTGACTCATCATAGACAGAATACCTAGCATCCTACATTGCTTTTACACAAACTGTTGTGTTTTTTTTTTTTTTTTTCTTCTCATTATTTTCTTTTCTTCTGCTTAATATTGGCTTATTCACTTTCATTAGGTTAAATCTTTAAATACTCACATGCATAAACACAACCATCATCTGTGCATTTCTAATATAGAAATAATTCATCTGCCAAAAAGGTAACACCCTAAAAATGGTTCGTGGAAAGAAACCTACCAAACAATAAACTGATCACTACTCCCACTTCTGGAATCCTCAACACAGATATCAGAGACGTGATGACAGATGAAGAAGGAAAAGGTACTCACAAATAACACCTTCTGCAAGCCATCCTTGAATGTGTTGTGGATTTGGTACTTATATTTTCTTTCAAGCAGTCTGAGGTAGAAAAGCTTTCTTAAGAAAAAAAAAAAGAATCACATTCACAGCTTTTACATGCTCATTCAAGATCAGCCACAGAGAAACATCACAGATAAGTAAGCTGGTGATGTAACCAGCATCAAACACTGCATCAGATAAACCCAAAGGCTCTACAGGGTTATATTTTGCAAAGCCAAAAGGTTTTTCCCAGAGAGGAGGTTTAGCAAGCATAAACCAGCCACATTGTTTTCACAATCCTTGTGGGCTTGCTTTCTGCTTCCAGAAAAAGTCCCAAATCTATGTTTATTATTAAACTTCATCACCAAGAAAAAATAATATGCTTTCTCATTTGGTATTTAGACTGGAATTTAAAAGCACCAAATGATGCATTTTCGAATGCACCGTCTCTATATGAACACTGTAGTACAGTCCAAACCAAGAAAAGGCCATTGGTCCTTTTATCTCCATGGTAACAGCAGCATCTGTGAAGACAAACCGTATTCCCTCTTCACTGCAAAGTCAATTTATAGTCACATACTATGACATAAACCGATAAGACAGCAAAGCTAATCAGCAACGAGGAGAAACAGGAACCAAAACACGAGATTAAGTTCCTGCTCAAGAGAATGCTCTTCTGTGCATAGCGTTTCTCGTGTGCAAATTACAAAATGAATAACTAAATCAAGCTGATCCTTTGAGCTGATCCAAGCTGGGAATTTGTAAACTTACTAGTTCAGCTAACAAGGATAGTTGCTGAATATTTAATAAAATTAGCTTCATGTTTAAATCCAGTTTTACCATAGTTAATAGGATGACAATTAGCAAAGTAGCTGTTTGTAAAAATCACCAAATTATTACTTAAATACGACCTTTTCCTTCAATATTTCCTTAAAAGACTCAGCATTAATAGCAATGCCAGAGTGAGAAGTTTCATAGCTGCAAGACACTGCCCTCCCATTGCCTTCCCCTCTTTTTTAAGCACCATCAGTGATGCAACAGGACTTCAGCAACATCATTCCTGTGCAGTAACCACTAACAGTCTCTACCTCCGGGTAAATGACCAGGCTTGATGAGTCACAACCTTGGTTTATTTAATTCCTGTCCATAGTAGTTCTTTATTCAAAAATAAAATTTAAGAAGTTCCTTTTTCCTTTCCTTGCTTACTGCCCCACTCCAAAGCTCAATGCTAAGGCCTTACATTATCAACGTAGCCAAGCTTCCTCCCTTGCTTCATGAATCAATATAATGACCATCTGCTCATATTATTAAGTTAAATATATACCAGAACACACTGATGAGGGCAGCTCATTTGCCATGGTCAAGTGATCAGTTCATAGCCGTTCCATAGCCAGTTGTAATACTGCCAGAGTAAGAGAGAGCAGGTGGTCAGCCAAATGCTACTTATCACAGCATTACCTATGAAGTTCCCCAGGATAAAGAGAAGCATGAACTGTCAGAGATGCTGCTAAATTATGTAACTTTGGGAAAAAACAACAATAAGAAAAAGGTACGGCATGAGATTTTCTGATGATCTTTATATAATACTGATTTGCAAAGGACTGTCTTTTGTTAAAAACACCCCAAGTTGCTCCCCTTTGGTCAGTCATCTGCCTAAAGCTGAGCAATTAGCTTCTAACTCTCCCCCACCCCCACTTATCTGCCACACAAATTCCTGCTCCTCTGGAAACCAACATCAAAATCTTATTTAACTGACATGCATTTAGTTTTACCTAATCACCTTACCCCTTCCATCATTACAAAATATATTTTATGGCCATTTATAGAATTTTCAGGGAAGCCACAGCCCCAGGGTCACCCCCATGTGGTAGAGCTACATCAGTGCAATAGGAAACCGCAACTGAGAGATGAGTCCCAAAGTTCTCCATTTCCCCCCGTAATTAGCCCATAATGCTTGGATACTGCATCAACAGGTACTTAGTCGGTATTCATTTTCAGAAAGCTACATCTGTCTAAACATACACTTGACATGACGCTGCCCCACACTGCAGAAAGCATGCTATACAGTTTTGTCTCATGTGGCAATTCCAAAACAGATTTATTTATAAAGCTCACAAAACCTTCGCTGTGAGGCTGATCCTGAAAGTCTAATGCAGGCTCATGGCTTGGACCAGGCTCCCTAGCAAAATGTCCCCATCCCATGTTGTAAGCCTGATTTAAAGCATCCACGCCTTGAATACACACATGTATAACACTGCAAAACCGAAACATGATTGCTTGGTATCTGCTAATTTTGCAAGCTAAACACCGTTTCCACAAATTCACAGAATCAAGTGTTTTTTTCTATTGCACTGAAGAGAGCTGAAAGGTATCTTTCCATTTTCCAGAGAAGTCTTTCTATGATTTAAATGCTACCTCATTCTTAACAGATACTAAATACAAAGCACTGAAGAAATTCTAAAAGGTGCACATGTACTGTGAAATTGCACATCACAGCCAAAACCTTCTAACAGCAATCAATACATCACAAAGATAAATGCCTGATAAGAAAATAAAGCCCTTCCATAAAGAGTCCTATAAAATGGCTTTCCAACCTACTCTAAATTCACACAACTTAATCACCACTGCTCTATAAGGTAGAGGATATACAAACAGTCTCGTCAGGTTGGTCTGATTCTTCTGTTTTCAAATCTAGTTTCTGCAGGTGTCCAGCAGCACAGTGCACAGACAATGAGAAATGAAGAATAAATTATTCAGGTATTCAGAAAGGTGTTAAATGGATGATAATCATTTCAGAAGGAAACACTTTGGTCCCATAACTAAACCAGGTTCTGTGTAACAGTTAATCACTTAAGCTATTTTTTCAAAAGTCCAGTTTTCAGGAGTAAGAAAAAACAAGACTGAAAAGCCAAATCAATAAGCAAAAGTAAATTGTACAAGATGCATTATCTGGATTCCACAAATGCTAATGCTACTGAAAGGCTCTCAGCTGCTGCATGCATGTTGAGTTCTGTACCCACACATCTTTAGATGTGATTCCTACTGCTTCTTCACTTAGGTTTCCTACAACAGTTTTAGTAACAAGCTTTCCCAAAAGCAGTAACTGAGCTTTCTGAATGTTTTCTTCACATAAGAAAGATGCATTCATAATATAAGAGCTATTCCTATTCTGTAATGAATAGCATTGAAATTTTAACTTTAGACAGGACAATAGTAATCAATTTTTTGTTATGCATAGCATTTTGTCTTGTGTTTTGTTCAAGTTTTCTGTCTGAAGTGTTCAGAAAAAGATAACTGAAAAACCACCATCTGGTTCTAAACCCATCTGAGCCCCTACCATATTATTCAAGGTAACAGAGCAACTTGCATACTATATGTTAAGAGTGTGCTCAGGTTGCTGTTTGAGGTCATATATCTTTAGTCCATTACCTTCATCAGTTCTCCCCTGGTCATATGAAGTTGTCCTGATGTGTAAACGTATGATAAAGCCTGCCCATGTTTGTATTTTAGCAGAAGAAATTAAAATGTTTTAACAATTGATTGAATACTATGATGTGAAGTTAGTAAGTGTACCAACTATCTAGCCTATGATTTTAACTTCAAAAAGTCTTTATATATACATAAATATATATATATATATATATATATATATGAAAAATATAGTAAGTAGGACAGATTTGGAACATGAAGGTTACACTTTTTCCTGATGCTATGAGGTCCACTCAGCAAGATACTTGGTACAGTACGTTATTCAACACCACTCCGTGGAAAGTCCTAGATATAAGATGCCCAAACTATTACCATAACAAGTTTGATTTCAAAGTATTAAATACAAAGAAAGACTCTGAAAAGACACTGAAATTGGGAAGAACTCCTATGGGTTTCATCAGGTGCTGCATGTCACAGTAAGCATTCAGTTCTACTAATTCCTACCATTATTAATCTGTGTACGCAGCCAGTGAAGCATTTCCAAAAATGGGTTCTCTCTGCTCAGATTTCTGTTCCTTTCATTACAGCAACAAATAAACAAATCATCCAAACAAAGTCAAACAGCAGTATACATGATAGCCTTTGTAGGGTCACCAAAACTTACTCACCGCATGAGCTGTAATTCATACACCAGATAACATTTACAAATCAAAATGACCCTCTACTAATTGTTGGCTTGTTTGTTTTAAATGAAGGCTGAAAATCATCTTGAATGATTTGGGATATAGTACCATGCACAGCTATTTGTTATCACTTGTTTCTCATGCTTATTATTTTATTTACATGTTGGTCTCTGCATGATTAAGATACTTATCCATTTATTCATTTTTGAAAATCAGATCAAGCCAGTCTTGTGGCTGAAGTTACAAGAGAAGTCACATGGCATGAAGCACCTACCCCTTGCCCTGCCCTCCATGAAGTCTCACCCTATCTGCTTGAATATACATGTACAACCAGACAAGTGTACTCCAAATCTGAAAAGCTTAATTATTGGAACAAAGCCGTTAAAACCTAATTTTGATCTCACTAGTGTGACTAGGAGCAGCTGTGTTTTCTATTATCATGTTCTAACTTGTTTGCTTTACAATGTTATTTCTATCCGACTCTGGCCCTTTGTTTCAAAGATTTTTCTTTTCTAAAAAAAAAAAAAAAAAAAAAAAAATCTCAACAGATTAAACACTGAGACATTTTTCTACTTGTCCTCATGATCGTGGTCCCAAAAGTTAGTTTATAACTTTAACACTAATCAGTATTTCTGGACATCAGGGTCATTCTCTAAATGTCACTGTCACGAAATACTTCCACAGCTTCAGCAAAATAACTTACAGACTGCGCAGAGTCTGATCTGGACAAAGTTCAGTGCCCTTGTTTTGTTAAAGCCTATTTCTTAAGTGTCAGTATCCCTGTGAATGCTGTGGGGGGGGGGGCAGAACTCCCCCACGGCAGGAAGGCTCAGGGGACACAGCTTGTCTGCTTGCCAAGCAGCTCTGCTCCTTGTGATTCACCGAGGGTCAGCACAGCTACGTAACTGACCGCCTTGCTCTCACGCTGCTGCCAGAGCCAGCATTACAGCCTGCTGTGCGCTTGGGACTGAGGGACAGCACTGCTTACACCTGATTGCTCCTGTGGCCCTTCCTCAGCCCCTCCTGTCCTGCTCCTGTTTGGCTGGTATTGGAACACAAGTTGCACCTACCAGATAGATCCTGGAACACGGGATGCAAATATGCTTCTTTTAACCGTGTTAAAGCATGAAAAGTGGTATTTTCTATGCCTTACGTTAAAAACTCAAGTATTAAGGGGTTTGATGACAGAATTAACTCAGCATATTGGGGTAGAAGGGAGAGACAAAGCTGACAACCACCAGGCTGTTTACAGAGGCTGCTAGTAACTGGGAGATCGTAGTGATTACTTCTGTGGAAAAATACATCCAGTACTGGATAAAAATTCCCACATAGCACCTTAATCATTCTACCACCTGAGACTGTGAACTACTTCTGAGAATGTGGGGCTTGGCCTGTGCCTATCAAGCCTCCCTTCAGCCCCAGAGGAGCATGGTTGGGACAAGGGCCCAAACCGCTCCTGAGGCCACCATGTCTGGACCAGGGACCCAACCACAGCCATCCTCACAGCCACCAAAACACCGCTGGACACGGAGGTCGAGGGGCCCATCCCACTGGCTAATGAGGGAGGAGGAGGGGGCAAGCAAAAGGCAAGGCTGGGTGTTTGGCCGCTGGCCGGGGTCAGCCCACCTTGGACCTCCTAGGTCCCTCACGTCTCCTCCAAAATGTCCACGAGCTGCAGGTGGCTTCCGTGAGGGGAGGCCGGGGTTACCCCGCACGGCTGGTCCCAGATGGTTGTGGCGCCACTGAGAGAACCCAAGGCAGTGCAAAGCTGAGCCTGTGGCTGCTGGCACCCTGGGGCAGCAGTTTTGTGAAAGAGCAAAAACACAGCATGGCAGCGAGTAATGAGGGAAAACCTGTGAGAAACATCAGCGCGAGCACCGAGGTGGAGCAGCAACCACAGCTGCCAGGGCAGAGGGTCCCTGCAGCCCGCGGAGTCTGCTCATGTGTTAGTGATCAGTCTGTACACATCTGCTTGTGTTGAACGTCCTTCACAATATTAATTTTATTCCTGTATGTCCTGAGCTTTGATAGGCAGTTGCTGATGAATCCATCTATTTTATCTCATATATTCTCCATTTACCCTTAACACGGTTAGAAGCATTTATTCAATCTAATACTTTCCCTGCTAGCATTTGCCTCTGTTCAGAGACAAGTAATAGACATATTAAGCCACAGAGCCTAAATCTTTTCCACATTAAAAACAAAATAAACAACCCTCCTTTTCCACAATGCACTGGTGTATGCCTTTTCCACATTAAACACAGAATCATAGAATCATAGAATATCCTGAGTTGGAAGGGACCCTTAAGGATCATCAAGTCCAACTCTTGACACCGCACAGGTCTACCCAAAAGTTCAGACCATGTGCCTAAGTGCACAGTCCAATCTCTTCTTAAATTCAGACAGGCTCGGTGCAGTGACCACTTCCCTGGGGAGCCTGTTCCAGTGTGCAACCACCCTCTCTGTGAAGAACCCCCTCCTGATGTCCAGCCTAAATTTCCCCTGCCTCAGCTTAACCCCGTTCCCGCGGGTCCTGTCACTGGTGTTAATGGAGAAAAGGTCTCCTGCCTCTCGACACCCCCTTACGAGGAAGTTGTAGACTGTGATGAGGTCTCCCCTCAGCCTCCTCTGCTCCAGGCTGAACAGGCCCAGTGACCTCAGCCGTTCCTCGTACGTCTTCCCCTCCAGGCCTTTCACCATCTTCGTAGCCCTCCTCTGGACACTTTCCAACAGTTTCATGTCCTTTTTATACTGTGGTGCCCAGAACTGCACACAGTACTCGAGGTGAGGCCGCACCAGCGCAGAGTAGAGCGGGACAATCACCTCCCTTGACCTACTAGCGATGCCGTGCTTGATGGACCCCAGGATACGGTTGGCCCTCCTGGCTGCCAGGGCACACTGCTGGCTCATATTCAACTTGCTGTCAACCACGACCCCCAGATCCCTCTCTTCTAGGCTGCTCTCCAGCGTCTCATCGCCCAGTCTGTACGTGCAGCCAGGGTTTCCCCGTCCCAGGTGCAGGACCCGGCTCTTGCTCTTATTGAACTTCATGCGGTTGGTGATTGCCCAGCTCTCCAACCTGTCCAGATCCCTCTGTAAGGCCTTTACGCCCTCATTTGAGTCCACAACTCCTCCAAGTTTGGTGTCATCAGCAAACTTGCTCAAAATACCCTCTATTCCTACATCCAGATCGTTTATAAAAATATTGAAAAGTACCGGCCCTAAAATGGAGCCTTGAGGGACCCCACTGGTGACCGCCCGCCAGCCTGACGCAGCCCCATTTACCATAACCCTTTGGGCCCTGCCTGTTAGCCAATTGCTCACCCATCGTATGATGTTTTTATTTAGCTGTATGGTGGACATTTTGTCCAGTAGGATCCTATGGGAAACCGTGTCAAAAGCCTTGCTGAAGTCCAAAAAAATCACATCAGCTGGTTTCCCTTGGTCCACCATACGGGTGATCTTATCATAAAAGGAAATCAGGTTAGTTAGGCAGGACCTACCCTTCACAAATCCATGCTGGCTGGGACCAATGACTGCTTTGTCCCCCAGGTGTGCCTCAATAAGTTCGAGAACCATCTTCTCCATGATTTTACCAGGCACTGACGTGAGACTGTGTGAACATTTTGCTCTTCAGTCCCATAACCATTTACTGAATTTCTCCAAGTTATACATTTCTAATTCTTTCAAACCTGTTTCCATTGTTTCACTAAAACTACTCTGTTTTGCCCCCAAACCCCTCTCCTTCTCCCAGAAATGGACAGGCCCTAATTCTCAGCAGGCTATCTTCTCGGATCAGCTGTTCTGGACAGCCCCTGCTCCTCACCCAATGGAGCCTCAGCTAAGCACCAGGTCAGTAGCTGCTGAACTCATCCACCGTCTCTCATCAATAAAAAAAACATCACCATTACTGGCAGAAGGACAGAGTTGAGGGAAAATCTGAATTTTATCTCTCACAGTAAATTATTTTCCTATTCAAATACTGGTTTTGTCCACAATCTGACAGAATTATCACCCTAAATGTGAATTCTCAGGACAAGCAGTAACTTAAAGATGTACTAGACATCCCTAGACCCCACAGCTCTGAATTCACAGCCAAACTTACTGCTTTACAAATGAAACAAAGCATTCTCAAGCAATTTTTGTACAACTGCAAATTTACTTGAGATTAAATTTATGATTTGTTTTCCCTCTCTATTATGAAGAGAGCAACAAAGCCTGAGAAACCTTTGGAATAATTCTCTGTAGCTGTAATATTTACCACTCACTCTTCACTGGACAATACTCCAAATGCCATAGACTTGAAGGCCTCAACTACAACTTGAATATAGACCTAATAGAGAAGAGTCTATAAATTTACTGGCCTGAGCATAACTGAATAACAGCTCACAACACATAGGAAGAATCCAAGACAGAACTATTTCAGATGCACCAAATCTAAGCAGCAGCAGGAATACCTGGAACACGGCCTAGAAACAGTTGCAGGCAAGGACTAAGTACAATGTTTTGGCCTGAGTCACTCTTCTGGGCTTCCTGATATCAGGTCACAGCTGCTGTCCTCTTTAATAAAACAATACACTGTTAATGAATCACACTGTAATAGGTATTTGGAAAGCAAATAAATTTCTTCAGAGTTGAGATAGTTTAATTGCTACTATTAATTTGACATATAGCATTGTAGTTAATATGGGAAAGAATGTAAGTACAAAATATTTGTTCAGATTCATTCCATCACCCTTTGGACAGTGAAGCTGAAAATGCAAAAAAACAAAAACAAAAACAAAACAAAACAAAACACAAACCAAACCAAACCAAACCAACAAACAAACAAACAAACAAAAAAACACCACAAGAGAGAGAAAAAAAAAGAAAAAAAGAACAAAAGAAAAAAGAAACCACTGAAACCAAACCAAACCAAAATAAATAAATAAATAAATAAAATTTGCTGCATTCACTTTTTAGTATTTGGGATGGTATAAAATAGCAAATAAGTATCAGAAGAATGAACTCTAATGAGCAGGATATAATTAATTCCTACAGATCTTCTGGTCTAAGTAACACATATCTGTCACTATAAGATATTTTACTAACATTAGCAAACTAATGGGCAATGTAATATATTATTTAAGAGATAAGAAAAAAGTGTGTCTCAATACCTCAGGATACCACAATTTACTAAATGATGCAGATGTGTTTTTTTCTTTTTCGTTGATACATATTTCTGACCTAACCCAGAGTTATGAAGTCATTCACCCAACAGCTAGCTAATCTAGACTATCTTCTCACAAAAGCATTCAATTGGGCTGTAAAGAAAATAAATATACAAAAATTTAAAAAGAATCAAAGTTCAGAAGTATTTCCTACATCCTTTATTCATGTTAATTGTGTGCTTTATTTCTGTCTCTAAACTCTGTTGACTTCAGCTGCTAGTCAATAGATCTTGCATAACACAGACATTTCCGTTGTTTCATTTTTGCTACATAAAAATAAGTTGGCACTTCATTATTTTTTCTTAGCATTCATTTACTGTGAAGGCATTTTAAATATTTTGTCCTTCATTGTTTTAATAAAAATTGAGCTTAATAAATATTTTAGGTGGAGGAAAAATTACAAGTTAATGGTCATTTAATTATTTTGGCAACCAGCCTATGACACATTTCACAATAAGGAGCTTAGACTACATTTTAATAACTAGACTCAATTTTACCAAGTAGACAAATTCAAGTGTTTGCCCCAGAATTATTAGCTGGGGCAAAGAGCAGGAATCTACTGGTTCAGATGATCAATTATAGTAATTAAACAGACAAGACTGAAGACAATTGATGTCAATAAATATGTCAATATGTTAATAAATACACCAATGCCACCTCTCCCCCCAGGGTAAATATAAACAGAAATCTAGTTGGAGATTTCATGGGTGCATTGCTGACGGAAGCAATAAGTTATCACTGGTACAACAATGAGCATATAATTTACATGCCCCACTAGCTTCTAGAAGAACCTGAGGAGATGATAAAAAAAATCACAGCTGAGTTCCTGAATCATGGGTGTTTATGGCTGTTGAAATCCCATGCCCTGGAAATTCTAGGGAGCACCTGACTGCTAAACTATTGCAATTTGGCTACATTTGGGACATAACAGTAGTGGAGTTTACAAAGGAAAAATGTACAGAGCTATTATTATGAGAGTTTTTGTTGTTGTTTAAATCAACTTTAATATCACTACTACTGCATAGGTCATCCTACCATGACCACACATGGTAGGGCTGAGTGGCAGCCACAGTGTCAAGAACAGGCTGAGCTGGCTGAGTTGAACTACCTGTACATCCACCACAAGCTACTTGCTGTGTCAGCCTATTAAAGTGCATGAAAAATTGCCAACTTTCTTTCACATCCAGTCATCTGTATTTACATGACACTCTGCTGCAGCAGCTGATGGCACTGTTCTTGACAGACTGCATTAGGAGATAACAGCCCATGGCAAAAAACATGGGAACTGCAAAGGAACCCTGCCCTGGCGTGGGGTCAAGGGCAGGGTCACCATCTGATGATATAAATCAGTCTGTGCTGAACTGTAGTCCCTGGGTTCCTACATCAGAAGTGACGTATCGTCCTTGACATCTATAAATCATGCGTATTCTTTATTAGTTTTAAAAACAGATTTTCAACTTGGAGGAAGGTCAAAGGGATTTTTGAAGACATCCAGTAGTTTTGAGCATGTGCAAGTGAACACACCAGTTTAATGCTGTTTGATGATGTAGAGACCATCAACTCAGTGGTTTCAAATAAGAATAGGCCTCAAAGAACATTTCAGTGAAATGACTGATGCTGAAGAAAAATGTGAAAAGATAGTTCACACCAAGCCTATACTTGAAGTTATAATTTATAGGAGAAGAGCAAGGCAAAGAGAATTTCACGGGAGAAAAAAAAATCTTTGGTAGTCAATATTGTGTGCATATAGAACCACTGTATCAGGCCATGAAACTTTCAGAGAAGCTTCACCTGAAAAAGCATCTATAATCTTCAAGACAATCATTTATCTGCAGAAAATGTCAGGGGGTCAGGTATTCCAAATGTGTAAAACTTATTAATGAATTCATGCATATTTAGGATATGTACTTTGTGCTAGTTATAACACAATGGAAAATTTAAAAATCCACTTTATGGATTCATGTATTGCCCTATATATTCAAAAGCATCAATTTTCAATTTACGTTATTCTTATTCTTCCTTGCATTCTCCTGAAGCATATCAGATTTGAGTCCAGATTAACACAAGAATCCAAAGATCATGCTTCAATTTCTGCTCTGTTCTGAGGCCTGTTAAATGTCAGATTAGAGAGCTGATTATGGAGTTAAAGGTTTCAAACTGGAGTGCTTGTTAATTCAATAACTGAATATAGGACATGAAAGGCTGGTTTATAGTAAGCTCAGTTTTATAAGGAACAGCTCTCAGAAGCACGCAGTACTGTCCAAAACTCTCAGAAAACCTGGAATTGTGCAGTTATTATTATTATTACATGTATGTGCTGGTTCTCTGGTGCTTCTAATATGTCTACAGACAGGGATTAGCAGCACTATTTTCCTTGGTGAATTAAGGGTAAACGAAAAAAATCAAGTATCCATCCTCTCAAGGCCCTTCTGCAATAGCCGTAACAAGTAAAATACCTCTACACATAGAGTGCAGAGTACGAAAGATAACTGCATTCAAGTTTGCACACAGAAAAGTCATTGGCTAAGAAGGACTACAGAATACGCACTTGTAGACACAAAAAATTCCTCTCGAGTACCATTTGCCAGTTATTTTTCTCTGGCAACAGACACAGTGGACTTGGCCAGCATTCCTCAATGCAGCAGAGGCATCAGGCTGGTGAAACAGCTGCTCTCGCAGGCAGCCGGAGCAGGAGTAGCTGGCCAGCTTCTCCTCCAAGAGGCTTTTGGAAGCCAGCCACCATCTGAGCAGGCCTGCTTGAGAGCAGCTATACTGGATGCTAATGACCTTGGCAGTACACGTCATAAAGTACAAGTTGAGCTCTGCTAGAAGAATCCTAAAAAACTCTATGCAATTTTTTTTTTCCAATGTGTAATCTACTGCATCCCTTTCTTAAACTTCAATCTGCTTAGGACTCTTCAGTGATTAATATTAACAACAAATACTTCAGCAATTTAAATTACTTTTCAGACCTATGCAAACAAATAACACAGCTCCTAGCAAACATCTGCTGTTAAATCCACAGAAATGGGTCATTTTTTGCAGGACAGTTTTAGCAGACATTTACATTTCAAGTAGAAATTTGACCTATTGAGCATTTCAGCCTAGGGGCAACTTGTTTGAAAGTTTGGAGGAACAGATTTAATTCGTGGAATAAGTTATTATTACTGATTTATATGCAGAAATTGTTTGAAACAACTTTAGAAATTCTGATAACAGCATTCAGAATAATTAATATGTAAAAAATATGTTTATTCCATTTCAATTCTCCTCCATATGACACCTACCAACTTCTGAATAGTATAACTGTATTAGAAACAAGAACATACTGCCCCCCTTGCAGTTACTAGTTAGCTAGACCAAATAGAAAGAAAATCTTCAAAAGAATTACTCCTTTCTCCTCACCTTTATTTTCTTTTTTATATAGGTAACAGATTAGCAACACTAAATTACATCAGTGAAGTTGTATTTTCCCCTCTGTATTTATGTAGATTTCTAAAAAAGTTTCCTTACAGCAGAAGATTAATATTTCAAGAGTAAAATTTTACTTAGACTCAAGACAGATTATGTGGTTCCAGTCTCTGCAGCGAGCTTTATTTGTTGAGGATCAAGTTCCAGTCAGCTCTGGTAGGCACATTAACTGAAAGCATTTATGCTGATATTTAGCCTGGGAATTAAGGTGTGCTGCAACGAGATGAATTCACACTTAAACGTGGCTCAAAGCAGCCCGACAGAAGGGGAAGCACCACTGCAATACAGGCCTCTCAGCACAGAGAACAGGTTTATCTGTAATGTTAAATGTATTCGGTTCAGTAAGTGGAAAAACAAAAACAAACAACAACAAAACAAAGCAAACAACCCAGCAACAGCAAACACCCCAAAACTGTCTTCTGTTTTTAAAGCCATTGGGAGTTGTGATGATACACACAGACTCTGTGTTCTCTGAAGCAAAACAGGAATGAGATGTTAGCACTCTGAAGTGGTACCTGCCAATATCCGAAATCTGCCCTAACACACATCTACCAGATGAACTGTATCCATTTTTAAGAAACCTAAATTCATGCTTTCAGGGCTATGCACAGAACCAGAAGTATAGCCAGAGAAAGGATATCAGTGTTTATCCCACAACAAAGCAATTTTGTAAGTTTTTCTTTATAATATTACATTAAGTAATGTCTGAAAAGAAATAGAAGTACTTAACATATTTTGAGTGTAGTATACACATCATACATGTATATTTTCCCTACCACTTTCAACTTATTATGACATCATTAATAAAACAATTGTAATATGTTACTAATAAGATGTTTATTCAGCTCTTCCAGAAATACAAAATATGAATGCTTTCAAATGAATTTTCTATATACAATACACAATTGTATAGGAGCATAACCCACAGAAATATTATAATGAATTCTAACCATAAGTCTTTCAAACATAAGGTTGTCTAAACTCATTAGTCTCTTTTCTATGCAAATGCCTGAAAAGAAAGCAGTGCTATGCAAAACAAATTTGCTGTAGATTCACACAACCATTGCAAATTGTTAATGAACACTCTCTAAAGTAACCACACCACTGACATACGTTTCAGTTTGATGTTTTGAAAGCCCAGCCATACAATATCAGAACCATCCAATATTGTTAAAACAAAAACAAAAAAAGAATAATTTATACAACTTTCTTGAATTTTGTTTCTGACACGGGTTATAAAAGAATGAATGTCTTGATGAAATAGCGTTTGCTGAAGAGATCCCAGTTGTGCTTTACCATGACAGTAACTAGCCAGACTAAAGGTCTATTTTGTCTTGTAGACCACACCTATAACAGATACATAGAGAAGGGTACGAAACCAAAGGATTTACTACTACTATTATTATTATTATTATTATTTAAGCCTGGAGACAAGAAGACCTGGGGGAGCTAACACCAGCTTTCCAGAACCTTAAAGGAGGTTACTGAGACTGACGGAGCCAAGCACTCCACTGAGGAGCATAGCTGGCAAGAAGACAGCAGTCACACTGGAATTGGGCAAGCCCTGACTGAACAAGGCAAAACTTTTGCCTGTTAGAATAACTAAGTAGTCAAACAGCCCCAAAGCAGTTATGAAATCTTCAGCTTCAGTGGTTTAAGACCTGAGCAGACAAGCTCTCAGCAAAGTGGTCTGATTTCAGTGTTGATCCTGCTTTGAGCAGTAGGATGGAGCAGATGACCTCCAGGGTCACTTAAACTTGAACAATTCTGTGATTCAATCATACTCTGGTACTTGTCCAGTTTCCAAGAACTTACAGTTCAGCGACTCCCTAACCACAGGAGTGTCTCAGAGGTTAATAACCCCGGGTGAATTTTTCTTCCACGACTGTGTCTTTTGAATCTGTATGAACTCAGCATCAACTATGCTCTGTGCCAGAGCATTGGAAAATGTTATTATGCTTTACAGGGAAAAAAAAAAAAAACACTTCTATTTTCTTAATCAGCCTTCATTTTCTGCTCAGTAGCTGTGATTACAGGACAGGCTGAATGATTACTCTTACTCACTCCATAAAACTCACAGTCCTATTAACCTTTCTCATTCTTCTCCTCCATCCCACCAGCCACTCCTTTTCAGGCTGAAGGCCAGTGCAGTAAATCATTATTTGTATAGAAGATGTTCATTGGATCATTTCTGATTTCCTTCTTCTTGCCTTTTACCACTGGAGTGCAACATCTGTAGATCAAGATTACTATTTCATAAGAAGTGAAGTAAAGAATATTTCAGAGCATGTGTCTTGTCCAATACAGCTACCCTTATGACAAATAAATAAATAAATAAAAGATTCATGGCAGGTTCAGCCTTTTACTTCTTTATAGGAAAATAATCATTGATGGCCCATCATTAAAAAGTGGTGGAAGGAACTTTCCTAAGCTGTTTAGGTTGCAACTTCCAGATACGACTGTCTGTGGGGCTTCTCTTTGCTTCTGTGACCACACAGAACAGTGATGAGGACTGGGGCAATATGCCACCTGAGCTAGTCAAAGAGAAGACAGATGGTGCTGGAGGCAGTGATCAAAGTTATAGCAGTGTTCTGTTTTCATAATTGTGAAGGCTGTTTCATTTGTGTGATGAATTTAAAAAAAAAAAAAAAAAAAAAGCATGCCTATTAATTCAGTTTTGCAAACCTCAATAGTATATTTTTTGTTCTATACCAAAAAATAAATAAATAAATACATAAATCGAAGATCTTTCAGGCATGAATAAATCAGAGTATTTTCCTTGCTGGAAACAAAGTTAACTGGCATCCATTTTACAAAGAATGCCCAGTGTATTAAGTAACGTTTGCTCCAGAAAAACATTAGTTTTAAGCTAACTTAAAATGAAATGAAACATTCAATTATAGAACTTTGCAAATATATCAGAAAAAATGTTTTGTGGGTGTTGTTTTCTGACAACATTAATGTTAAGATGAAAAATGTAGCTATTTGCTACGTATGTGACCACTCAGCCCCACTGAAGAGCTATCCCTAAGCAATATTTTCCTTTATGCCAGGAATTCCTCATATTTGGGGTTATGTAAAAGATAATAACATGGAGATGCAATTATATTGCATTCTTTCTCCTAGAAACATATTCTTCTGCTTTGTAAAGGCAGAAACTAAGAACTGGTACATTTCAGGATGAGAATGTTCATCTAAAAAGAACTTCAACGTCTCCAAAACTATCTCAAGTCTTTCAAACTTGAGAAATATTCTAAGATATATGGGTATTGCTTATATAGGACAAAATCCACACTTGCTAAGACTGGTGAAAGAAGTCCACAGAAAGAACAAAATCAGCTCCAGATGTAGCTCAGCAAGCCTGAGGAATCATATAAAAAGCCTTATTTAGTATGCTACAGCAGAGTGCAAGCAGAATGAAGGTCATGCCTTGAGAGGAAACAGCAAAGAATGAGAGGTGGTTTCTCTCCTTTCTCTCCTCTAAGTCAGCGCTGCATGCTCTTCCCTTTAGCTGTCTGCATGAGCTGCAACACAAAGTTAAAAGGAAATGTGGAATGAAAGTTTCATCGCACAAGGCCAGTGTGGTTCAGGCATGTCAAGTGCCTTTAAATCTTAAAAACTTCTCAGCACAGTTTGCAGCTTAACAGGCATGGAAAACAAAGTTGTTTATTTTATATATAGAACTATCTATCTCTATATTAATATATATTAAACAGCTGAATACCTATATGCTAAAAATTAAGCCAGTAGCCTTTTGTATATATTTTTGGTGGTAGCCAAGAAAAGCCTTTTTGAACATTTAATGTGGTCACCATCAATCTTTTAATCGTGTGTTGGTGTAAAGATTTTATTAATGCTCTAGCCATACTACTTTAGTACCATATTTCATGGAAGGTCTCTCTGGAGCTGGAACTAGATTTATGTCCACCCATCCCCCAAATCCATCCATTTCTCTTCCCTAAATCACACCAAGTTTTCCTCTGTAGGGTCCGAAAGAGAGTTGAATATTTTGTGAAGTAGAGTACTTGTTTGATTTAAATGATCAGCAGCATGGAAGCAGCAAAAGCCACTGACTGCTGATCCCCTGCAACGGACATGGGTCCAGTCCTGTGCCAGGTTCTGCCTCCTGCTGCCACTTGGTTTGTGTAGGTAGTGGCACTCAGCGGAAAAGGGCCTCAAAAGCACTTCATTCTCAAGTCTACCCATTTCACACAAAGGACGTAAGAGAATGACTTTCCAGTGCGAGGATGGAGAAGCTATCCCAAAGGCCAGATTTATTTTTTTTGGAAGATTTCATAGTGACAGAATGGTACTACTTGATGAAGTAGTAGACAGAATGATGACATAGTAGACAGAATGACCTACTTGACGAAGTAGTGCAAGATGCCTGGGCAGAAAGGTGGTTTCTCCCTCCTCAAGAAGTAGCCAAAAGTGTGACAACGCTTTGGATTACAAAACATTTCAATGCCTTAACAGAGCATATCAGCTATGGCACCTTTCAGCTAGACACTTCAGCCATGATTCAGTATGCCAGTATATGGCATGTTTTCAGGAAAGAACAACCTCCTTAACAGCAGAGGTTACCACTTACAGCTTTTCTGGAGAGGCCCAATAACAGCACGCTTACATTTGTTAAGCCAGAAGTAATTTGTTCAGAATATCAGTAGACTAAGTTGCATGGAACTGAGTTAGGAAAGAAAGGATTTTTCTTTTTGGCACTAGTTTAATATTGATTTTTTCCCCTCTTAGCAAAACAAACTCCTACATTTCTTTATTTTTGGAAGACACAATGAAAGAATTAGTGAACAGAAAATACTCAATTTTTGAAGACACCTGTGAAGAATTAGGTCGATTTTATAACAGGCTGTTTTTTCTTTTGTAAATTTCTACTTCCAGTTCAGAAATTCATTGGAAAGCATGCTGATTTGTGCACAATGCTATTTAAGCTTTATTTTGTCACCACAGTTTCCCTGTTTTTAATGACATGAAAACATCGGCATTACCTGGCAGCACCAACTCAGTGGTCCCTGCTGCCTGACATGACACAACAGTCACCTCTCCAAGGGGCTGGCAAGAAAATAGAAAGTACCTTCATCTTTGGCAAATACAGAATGTGCAGCACACAGGTGCTGTCTGTTCCTGTCTTGGTTTTATTTTTGTTTGCAGCAGGTGGATGGGGCAATTTTCATTCCCATGCACTGATACCATTACATGGAACCACGGATAATTAATACAGTAGTTAGAACTTGCTGAGAAGCTGGGTATTTCTCATTAAGAGAAAACAAACAAACGAATAAACAAACTTAAAATCCCACCACTAGTTAAGCCAAAGTTGAGACTGAAACAAAGATGCAGGAATGCCCCTGTTCAAAGTTCACATTTAAAAAAAATGTTGAAGTGTCATTAATGTTCTTAGTTTAGGTTGTAGTGCCAGTTTAGGTTGTAGCACAACTGCAGTGTTCATCATTCCAAATAAAGCCCTCCTAGGTTTTCCCTGAAAAACACATTGGTATCTAAAACAAAGCCTAGAGACCTTACAGGTTGCACTGGTCAGCCAGTCACTCATTTCAGACAAATTAAAGCTAATAGGAAGAGGACAAAAGCACTGCTCAGCAGATAAACTGAGAAAATAAGTTCTACAGAGTTTGGATTTTATTTTAGAAAATGAGTTTGTCAGAACTGGTTCCTGGAAACCTCCACGTCACTACATTTTAACCTCAACTCCCACTGCCTGCTAATGAGCTTCACAGGAGACCAGGGCCCACCACTCAGAAGTTCAGGGCAGCCTCAAGAGCAAAAGAGGATGGAGCCAGTCCTACAGCTTCACCAGGGCCCAGGACTCCAGTACAGCCAAGATGCATGGACCAACAGCCATCGACTTCAGGGTGCCAATTCCAAAACAAGAAATGTAGGAAGGAAATGCCTCTGAAACTCTACTAAGTGCAGTGTATTTGCTGACTCCATGACAGGGAGCCTGAGAAACCCCGTGAGCTAAGCTCCAATGTCCCAACTCTTCTCACTTCCCAGTTGTGGAGCTGGAACCGCTGCATTCATTCTGGGCTCCCCAGAGCTCCCCAGCTTCCTGCCCCACAACCAAGCACCTACGGCCATCCTGCTGACACCCTGCTTTATTTTGGGGAAAAAAGGAAAGGGAAAAATAACGAACAAGGCTAACAAACCTGACACAGGTAGTGAATATTCTAGATAGCTGAGTTCAGACAAGACTAATTCTGGCAAAAGAAGAAACTTAAATGCCAAGAGTGAGTCACCCCCAGTAAGCAGAATAAAACATACACAGACCTGCCAGGAGCTCTGAGCCACTCTCTGCTTTTTCAGTATCTGGTGAATACCTGGTTGCTAATCCGTGTAGCTTCTCTGGAAGGTATAATTAGCTAGAGGCATGGATACAAGAGAGGCTTTTAAAAATGGAAAAAGGATGGCAAGTTATTACTGTAGGTGGTTCACACTTGAATTTAAATTCAAGCTTAATATATGTAAAAAATAAAATAATACTAATTCTTAAAACCCCCTGAAGTGCTATTGTTATTCCATGCCAACAAAGTGAAAAAAACAAAACAAAACAAAACAAACAAAAAGACTGCTTTTCTTATCCAGGCAATAGTTGTTCCAATAACTGACATGTTACAGTGCTATATGTATTAAGGTGCATTTAATATACATTGAGCACAAAATTTCACAATGATTCAAAGTGAAATAGCTTAGCTTCTTACACAATCAATACATGAATTACCTTGTTGCTATAACAACGTGAATTGCCTAGGTGGAAAAACAACTGCTGGTGGCTCCTTTGCGTAAATTGGCTTTTGTCACCTAGCATGCCAGACAACACATTATGGCATTACAGGCGCTGCAGTGGCTAAATGAAGCAAAAGGTTTCACCTCTTATGAAGATCACTTCCATGTTAATTTTTCCCTTAGCAGGTGAAAGGAGTAAGCTAGTTGCCCCAGGGGTGGCCAGCTGGCTCTGAAACACAGGCTACTCACCACTAAAGGAAATAATACGCTCAGACATGAGCTCTGCTATATGCAAGCCAAGTATTTTTTGCTTCTGTGCTCAGTGCAACACATCTCATACAAGTTGTGTTCAGAAACACAATTTTAAGTCGATTTAATACTACAGAGCGTAACACTAGGTCTCTAACATGAGATGAGTCACTGAAATGACTCAGCTCTCACTTGCTCTTGTTATTCAGACACTGATACAATATGGCACTAGTCTGCCTTATTTAAGGCATATTTATAGAAGCTTGAGTCACTGACTAATGAAAGCCACCTTTTTGAAATGAAACATTAGTTAAGTCAGCTCATACAATTCTAGCGCAAGCGTACTGCCAGAGACACTATGAGGATTTCACTATTCATGCCTGAATCCACTCTTATGATATTAAACATATTCAACACTTCTTATGTATGTACGTCATTTTCTTTCCTCAATGTCACATCTCTTGATGTGTATTTAGAAGCCTGCATGTGATGTTAGGTACAACTTAAGAAGCTTTATTATTTTTCATTACTCTCCAACCCTGCAGGCACATAACTACTGCACGGAAATTTTATTTTGAGGATAGAATCTATTAGCACCATTCCTGCTTTTGGAGTAACTTCCAGGTTCTTGGAGGCAGGAAAGGTGCATGGACAAAATCAGAATTTCACTACTAAAAAGGAAGTATGAAAATGCCAGATACTTGCTTCAATCAAAATGAAGCAAACCAGTGAAATTCTATCAGAAGAAACTTCCAGAAGTGGCACAGGAGATATTGGAAAAACAAAACAAAACAAAAAGGTGCAGCTGTGTACCTATTATATGTAGGGAACTGCTACACTGGTTTTTACTCCCTACCCCGTATAAAAACATGCTGTTAAGGCATTTATTTCTTTCTGCTGAATGTTGAAGACCATTTGATCCAGTACATGTTCTTCACAAGTTAAACAACTTGGCAGGTTTCAAAAATGTTTCAGAGAAATATTACCATCATCTTTCTTTCACAGTATTAAGTAATGCAACTTCTCTTCAAGTCTACAGAAATATATTTTCTTATGGTCATTGTCAAATACTTTAGTCCACAACTTAAGTGTCATTCTTAAAGCAAATGAGACATTCAGCAATTTATCCAAGGATGAAGATTTAGAAATCAGTCTGTTAAACTGAAGGTTGTTGGTAGTGCATGCACATTTCAGAGTCAGAAGTATCAGATTAAACTTATATATATATATACACATATAACACTTGACTATTCTCTTATAGGAAGCATCTGCTCAAAGGAGGCAGATGAACAGATTTTTTAATGTTAAAAGGATGCTACTTGAAGCATCACCTTATTATAAATAACCCTTTTGATGAGTCAGCAGATGAGTCCCTCGTTAGTGGGAGTTTTGATAATACAACATTTTCAATGAAATAATTTCATCACTCAAATTGCAATTCTCTTACTATATACATTCCATTAAGTCTCTACATTCCATCACTACTTAGTAGGGACTAAATCTTCCCAGGTAACAGATTTAGAGTTAGCAAGGAGGCTGACATCCTTAATGTGTCAGTGGGATCACTGCTTTGCTCCAAGGTGGGGGCTGGGGGTTTTGACAACAGATTATTCATGCAGTATCCAGAAGAGGGCAATGTCTTGCTTTGGAAAAGATTACATTGCCAATTCCTTTTCTCATGTACACAGAAAAATAAGCAGTATGCAAGCAAGAATAAATAGAAATACTATTAGTAAAATCACAAGCAAATATTCTGAAAGGAAGCTAGAAGAGCATGATTCAGTTTAATTCTGCTCATTTCCAGCCAGTATCGGAGCCACCCAGAATAACCACACTTTAACATGGTACTATAAGAGAGAAACTGACAACATTCACCCAGTGAGGAAGCAATTCGCTCTTTCCTCCGCTCAGATGACCAGACAACTATCTACCAAGTGGTTCCAAACCCAAATATTAGCTAACTTGATGCAAAACCTTCTGCACATGCTATCATCCCAGAACAGGACCAGCATTATTCCAGTATGTCAGAGTGTGCCTCTCTGTTAGTTTAAGGCTTTTGCTAATGCACTGAGAAAAACACAAGGAAACTGTTCTTCCTTTGCACTGGGGACTAAAAAGGAATGACCAACAGGAGCTGCTGTAAAACTCAAATAATTTTAAACCAGAGCAAGAAGTCTAATGCTCCTCATGGTCAGATGGTCTGTGTCCAGAAAGTCAACACAAAAATTTCATTTGATTTAAAGCACATTCATTCATCTCTTACCTTTTTTAAGGATGAGTTCAAACCTGTTCAGATAACCAGAAACATTCAAAACGTGGCAGAAATGGGTTAATTAAAGTGCTTAGTTTAGAAACAGTAAAATCTAAATAATGCTTTTTTACTATGGCTGAGAAAGTTCTAGACTATTTTGGAAGCTTCCACTGGAAAACGTTATGAGAAAAATGTGAGGAAATTGCTTAAGTGTTTTGTGAAGACATTTCTAAAATACATTTTTTTGAAATTTCAAGAAAAAAATATTTTCAAGAATCATACAACTGCAAATTTCCGTATTAAATCTAAGCTGTAGATTAAAAATAAGGGGAAAAAATGAAGGGGAAAAAAAATAAAACAATGAATATGTCCCCTTTTTAAAATCAAAACCAATGTGAGATGCACAGGAAACTGAGTTCTTATTAAAAGAAAGCATTGCAACAGACCAAGTTTTGACCTGGAACAATTGACAGATGATACTGGCTGCAGTATTGGTCACTTCAAGATTAAGCTTTGCAGACCAACCTTTACACTGCCTTTTCCTTACGGTTAGTCCAGGCATTGAGAGCACCTGATTTTGTCAGCCAGTTTTGGGGTGGGGTGTATTCCCTCCCTCCTCCCCATTTTTTTTTTTCCCCAAAGCATCAGAAAGCTCCCAAAATTCTCAAATGTGTGACTGCAATAAAGAGTGCTGAGAGCTGCCTTGAGACATCACGATTGCTGTAACTGCATTATAGAGATCGATCACTTTTCACAGCACGATAAATCACCACAGTGGTGCCTTTGGTGCTTTTCAAAGGCTGAAAAAGTGCTGTTGTAAAGAGTGATGAACTTCAATTCCTTGAGGTAATAACTTGTTGAATAAAGCTATGAAGCCCTAAAAAGCAGCAAAACTTGATGTTTCAAATGTGTAAACTAGAGGTATGAATTATCCATCTTTATCATCACTCATTTATTTGTAATAGTATTGAGTTAAATATTTCACTGTTATTAAAAAATAAATAAATCTTTTCTGAGACAGACAAGAGCTATTAAAGTTGAAAAGCTCCCTCAGCATTAGAGCAAACAGATGTGAATTGGCAAAGGTAAATAAGGATCAAATGGAAGTGAGAAGGTTTTAAGTTCTCAGATAGCCCTGCCATCAGCAAGGTGCCTAGGGAGAGGCTTGGCCAGCCTTATGAGAGTTCACACAACAGCTGGATCCTTAGGGTGACTTAACAGACATGAAAATCCCAGCGAGCAATACCTTGTTTCTTTTCTTTGGAAAATGGCTGCTAACCTATTACCAAGGTCAGAATTTCCTAAAGATGTGCTGCAACTGTGACAAGCAGCAGCCTCCAACACGCCACCAGAGACTTTTGCAGCCAGTGCTCCCTGAAGTTTAGGTAGCAGTACCACCCAGATTTCTGCTGTGTTAATACATGTATCAAAATCCAGCTTTCAGAAGTATACTGTTACTTTATTGGGTTCTTAACCACTTTATTGTGCCTGTGCAGATCAGTGTTTCTGCTTATGTAAAGGAAAACAAAGTACTGTTTTCCATGCAGTTGAAAGTCCCTACTGACCTGCATGCCGCCTGCTAATACTGTTAGGAAGCCATAGCTCCTCTTCCATAAATATCCCCTTGTAATTGCTCTGCTGACTGCAGCGATTGAGTCTAGGGGAAATCTGATCATATCTCAAATGCTGGCTTCAGTGAAGCGTGTACAACCACTCTGATAAAGATTCAAAGTACAGAACTGGGAGATAAAGGTACTACATGCAGCAGCCGGACAGCAGTTTGCACTCGCTTTCTCCTGCCCAGTACACAAATGGCTATCAGTTTCACCGCCTGAGAAGTATTAGCTAACAGACAGATCCAGTGTTGGACCAGAACTACAGCAACAACACTCTGGAAATGGATTTCCTTTTACATAAATTCATTTAATGAAAAAAAAAAAAAAATAAAAAATGTATTTCTATCCTTTATATCCTGTGCTCTAATCAACAGTCCTGGGGATAAAAAAAAAAAAAAAAAAAAAAAAAAAAAAAGCAGAGCAGAAGCATCATCATGGGATTTGACATTTATAGATGTAAGTGTGTCTGTGCAGGTGTTTCAAGAGGCAAAGCAAGACAGCAGCCTGATAGCCTTGGACACTGCATCTGGGTCCACCACCATCGCAGCTGCAGCCCATGCACTACAGTGCTTGGGAGCACCTGGGTTGTTCTACTTTTGGGTGTACCACAGTCACTTGTGGCAACAGCAGCTGGAGGTGCCTCCTTTATGCCACCCAAAGGAGAGCCCATTGAGATCCTGTCTCTGTATTTATCAGAGACTGGCAGCATCTGTTTCTCACAGAAAGCTGTACCAGTAACCCTCATGGGATTCAAAAGATGTGGTAAGAAACAGAGTAAAAAGGAAGTATCAGCTATACAGAGATAAACATGATTGCACTGTTTTGCACGTGTCTTGTTTTTCCTAAGCAGGAGTCTCTTCTGCTGTTGGAAATCAAGAACCTCAGCACCAGCATCTCCCTGAACCTCCCTCCTGGAACCCTACTGCTGCACAGGAGATGAGGATCTTCTGCACATCTGGGTTGGTTCACATCTGCAAGATTAACAAGGATATTGGAAAGCACAGTACATTTACAATTATACATTCAGGGAGTTTGGGGTGGGAGTGTTTTCTTTTTTTTTCTCCTGGATTATTGCTGTAGGTGTTTGTATGGAGGTATAAAAGATGCTTGACTCACATCATGCAGGATGATGAATGTTCTGAATTCAACTGCTGTCACTTAAAATTTGTTTTGAACTTGTGACCTGCAAGTTTAAAGCCTTGACACCTCATTGCCATCAAGTCTCCAGAGAGAAGAAATCATTCCTTGCATAAAGATCCTAGTGACCAATCGAGAGCTGTACAAATTTTTAAACACCTTGTCAGAATGCGGGGAGACATCCAACAGGAGTATTAGCCATATCGCTCCATAACAGAAACGCTACCCGATGTAGGACATGATCTTCCCTAATTATCATTTAATTATTTGTAAAATATGTTGTGCAATGAAGTCTTTAGAAAAATAGAAAACAATTTTCTATTTTTTGTCAGGTTCATTGGCTCCTGATAGCAACCTGTTCTCATTTTCCTGTAAGAACAGAAGACTAGTCAGTCACCATTATTCATTATTTTAGTTCATTATTTCAGTCAATTACTCTGATAATTATCATGAAAACACCAGTCAGATTATCATCTTGTATGGAAGAAACAGAAAACACCTGATTTTCTTTCTTTAAGAAGCAAATAGACTGTTATTTTTTGCAGATTATTATTTGCCAACTCTCCACCTGAAGATTTGCAGTTCGTGGCAGAACATGTTTAATTCATAGAGCACTCCTGTGAGGAAGGTAAGTACCGACATCTCCCTTTTAAGATGAGGGAGCAGATGCTATGGGATTCTGACATTCTTACACAAAGAAAAAAAAAATACAAAGATTCAAAACCAGATTTTAAGTTTCTCAGCTTCCAAATCCCAAGGTACAAACAGAAGATACAGACTCTCCACTGATCCCCTTGCTAGGTCATAATATTCTGCGTGCAGCCATGCAGAAGTACCATTAGTCTGCCTGAATATCTACAAATCTAACCTCTATTATGTATTGAACCTCAAATAGTTTGAATTTTTTTAGTACATTATATTTAAAGAGAGCATTTTTTCCAATAATAATTTAGATTTTATTAGTCAAGAAGAACTACTTTACCACAGTACGATAATCATTTCTCATGGAATAACATTTCTTGTTAGATAATAAATATCAACAGCAAAGTCCAGCAATCCAATGATAAGTTTGGAATTTCACTAAAAATCAGAGGCTGGTAATGGACTTGAAATACTAACACTACCTCTATGTAGATTTCCACAAGCAAGGAAAGCATAAATGCAAGCTTTTAATTCCTTATCTCTTGTACTTCAAATTTATTTCACTTATTCCTGGAATAATAAACTCCTCATCTACTACATACATATACTATCATATTAGGTATAATGGCTACACAAAAATTTGGTAGGCAACCACATGGATTTAAAATCTTCGAGGCTATGACAAGCTCACACACACTAGGCACAAAATAAAACACCAGGCACATCTTATTTTATGTTATAATTATTTACATCACATTTTTTCCATGTAAACTAATTTTTGCTAGCTTCACAAGTGTTTGCATTAGCTTCTACATTTGTTATAGCAATCAAACTTTAAGATCCAAACATCTTTTCAATTTAACTTTTATCTTTATGAAGCCTAGCTGACATCTTTCTTTATATAGGCAATTGGCATAAAAATTACAGATGTGGAAAATGTGCAATCAACTGTCATGCTTGCCATAGCACAATGTTTAAGAACCATAAAAGAGAGCATCAAGAAACAAGGAAAATCTATTTAGCTTTATGACTTAAAAGCAGATGAATAAACAAAACTGGAATAAAACAACCAAAAACAAAATTAGGAAGGGAGGTGGAGAAAATGGAAGGAATCGTACAGAGGGAAGAGAACCTTAGGCTTTTTTTCTGCCCTTAAGAATGTTACAAATCTGAATTTTTACATCTGTGTAAAATTGTACTGTCTGATACTGCTAGTGCAATGTTTTTGACTTTCAAAAGACAACACTTTCTGCTAAATCTCAGCATAATGGTGGAAGTAGAGACACAAATGACAGTGCATGGGAAGTCTGCAAGCTTTTCAACCCAAGGCAGGGATCACAGCTGTGATTTATAGATCCCTGATATGGTGTGTGTGCCTATCCTGGTCATCCGTCCAGTTTAGTATATGCAAACCCCCACAAAGCATAAAAAACCTAGGGCACTGAGAGAAATGTGCAGCCTCAGTATTACATTATGCAGTGCTGCACAAACAGCCAAACAATGCTGCTGTTTTCACGCATCCTGAAAGTAAACCAAGAACCTCTAAAAAACAGATGTGGAAACAGAAAGAGACTTTTCCCCAGGCAACCATTGTTATTCCAGGAAAAAAGCTTGATGAGACTGACACCTTGCATTTGGAAATAATCAAACCTACCAACATGCCCAGATGAGGGGAGAAAAAGACAAAAAAGGCAAACTGAATTGCTTTTGAATTGAATTCCCTTTCTTATTTTCCCCTTATTTTTCTATCACCCTGCAACCATTCTTAAGTTCTAGCAAGGCAGGAACTAAATTCTTATGAACAGACTTAATCTTAGTCACACAAGTATTCCCATAAATCCACAAGGACTATTTTTAGAAAGATAAATACAAGTGTTTTATGTTTCTCCTCACATTCTGCCTGCCTATTATGTCCTTGAATACAGAATAATAACTAGAAAATTGTTACTGGTAGACCAAAACACTGAATGTTGAATGTGCCAGTGTCAAAAAAGATGCCCTGACGCTGAGAACCAAGGCCTAAGCCTCAAAGCACAGCCAGGCTGCCTTTGTTTCTCTAAGTGGAGGTTCCATATTCCTATTTATCAAACACTCAGAGGTTTCTAACTTCAGTTTCACAACTTTAAAGAAAAATATGTCATCTCCAAGAAAAGTTTGCATGACACAGAGAGACATGCTTGCAGGAGTTTCCTGACAAATTCCATGATCGTGGTATGTATCCGCAACTAATCTATACCTAGAAACACAGATTTTTAAAGTTCCAGGGAACTTTCACATAATTTGGTTTGACTCATTTTCTTGTCCACAATTAACATACTACCTTTTAAATTCCAGCGTGTAAAAGAAGCTTACATAATCTGCTGCAAGAAATGCAGACCTCCTATTTTGATAAAGGTGCACATTTTAGGAGAGACAGAGGAGAAGAGGTTGCAGAACAGTGCTGCTTTGATACAGAGCTTCTAGAAACTTTACAGGGGGCAATGGCTGTTGAGAGCAGTGTCAGCTCCATGCAGTCGATATGCCAGCTAGCATCTACTAGATGTTTTACAAGCACACTTGGACCAACTTGTAAACCCAAACCAAAGAAAGGGTTTTCAGGCTTAACATGAAACTCCAAATGATACCCAGACTGTCCATCAAAGCATGCAGCTCCCACTTCCTGCACAGGTGCAATAGCCACCAGGACACCACAACCACCACTGGAGCACATGAAGGGCCCAAACCAGCTTCCAGAGCTCCCTCCTGGTCAGACCAGCATGTGCAGCTCTATATTAGCCAATACACCATCATTCTCACGTAAGCGTAAACCTCTGTTTACAAATATAGATAAACACACACAGATACGCACAAAGAAAACTATGCTCCCAGTGGAAGCATACAGAAAAAAGCCACACAAAACAAAATAAACCCCAAGACAGTCAGACTATGCTGAATGAATGATTGTACTGCAAGTTCCCACCATGAATGAGGTTTTGTGTCAACCTTACAAAACTCAGCCATGGATAAATATAACCAATTCCTAAATCTTAGACTAGGCTAGTAAGTAGCTTTAGTAGGCTTGATTCACTTTGTCTTGAGACCAGTTACCTCTTGATCCTCTTCCCGAGGGATACTTTAGTACACTTGAGTCAAAAATATGCTGAGAACTCTTAATACAACAGCACAAAGTTTCCAGACACAGGACGTGTATGATCAGAACAGATGGATGCCATTGCTCAGGTGACAAAAATGAAGCATTCCTTTATACATTACAGCACTGATCCCAAAAGACATTTTCAAGCAGCGTGGCATTACAATGACAGCATTTGAACATATTGAGGATTTGATTCAAGTGTCATTTCTCTGTGAAAAAAAGTTGTGATGTCAAACCGGTATCTCAAGGAATCAGGAAAACTGCAGATGAAAAAAAGTTTTGTCCTAAAGGACTAACCCAGAAGGAATCCTAAAACTGCAAAGTGTTGTTCAAAAATACTTCTCTCTCTAGGATACTCCAAATTTTCTCATAAAGCAATGTTTTGCTTCTATTTCCCAGTTTCTGGGAGTTGTTTTCTGGCTTATCGTTTTTTTTTTTTTTTTTTTTTTTTTTTAATTTCTTCTTTCAGACAGCTCCTCTCACCAGCACTGCTTGAGCTTCCCAGGCACTGTTACGCCACAGCTGGGACGGATGGTGACAGCCACTGACAGTGCCGCACAGGGGCAGCTTGCAGCCCTTGGTACCCTTAGCCACTTACAACTCAACAAGAAATTTGAAGGGTGGGTAGGGGAAAAGCCTCTGTCATCTACAGATATTCCACAGTGGTTTACACATTCAATTTTAAAGCATTAATGTAACTTGTAAACTCATGCAGCTAGATAGCCATTAGTAATTTTGCTGCTGGCTTTCTACATCCTCTAGAGTAAGCATCACGCACTAAAGTATTGAGCCTTGGTGCTCTTCTGTACTGGGGCACAGAGGGAGCGATTAAAAGGCCAATTCCACCAAATATACAGTCCATGTCTTGTAATTATATGATTGATATATATATATATATATATATATATATATATATATATATATATATTTAACCTAGATGCAAACTGCCATTCTCTGTTTGCATGGTTCTCCCTCCTTCAAAACACCTCTAATCAAACAACACCCTTCAGCCCTGTTCACTGAGTGCTTCTCTCCTGAGCATTGCAGGAATTGTATTCTTAGGCAGCAACTACCCTTTGTTCTTCATTAATTCTGTGGTTGTTCTGTAATCCTTGCTGACCAGCCTCTGTATTTTGTTTCAAAGCCTACACCACCTGTTTGCTAAATCATATTCTCCACTCATTTTGCTCCCTGCTGCTGTTATTGCTGTTATAGCTTCACAAGTTTGTGTTTTTTTTTTCTCTCAGGGCATGTAGTTCCCTGGACACCTACATTTGCCTATCTTTATTTGGTAAAGGAGGAGCCACTATTTTGTCTGGAATAGTTTATTTTCTGACTTATCAACACAAGGCAAGGACAAAGTGATTCACGTGGGACAACAACCCACTAGAAAACACTCTAATGTTTTCTTCACTTAACCAATATTATCCACTCCTTTGAAAAGAATGTTGATCTTTTACACAAAAATAAATCATTTGGTAGCTGAAAACAAGCACTCATGCAAAATTAGAGCCCTACAGCTATTCTAAAACTGAAAATAAATAAATAAATAAATAAATAAATAATTTAAAACCAAAGCAGATATTCTATGTGTTTCTTTAAAAATTCTACCTGTAATTGATTTTCAAAAAAAGTGTTATCAATCCTGAAAAAGACAGAATTTGGAAATGTAACTGTTGCTGCAGTTCTTTTTTATACTAAAATTATTATGCAATTACGTATATATTGACTGATCTCAAATCTATTCCATTATCAGACTTCCACTTTTTCCTGTTGTGATAAATCTTTGCACCCTCAAAGCAGGAGAGCCAAAGCTATTATTGGCCACCCAGACTACAAATTTGCTAGGTGATACCTGCCCTCCAACTCTACACTTCCCGGGAAAACATTGAAATTTTAATTTCAGACCAATAAAAGAGCCATGAGTTTACTGTCGTATTCTTCTATTACCTATGTATTTATTCACGGGACAGAAATATACATGGCCTGCAGACTGCTAATGCAGCACGGTTCGGTGGTGCATGGCCCAGTGCCTGTCCGCACTCACGCAGCCAGCTCTTCCACACGACTCTGCACAAGCAGGGGGCACTATTCTCCTGCCAGCTTGAAAGCATTAGGTTACTTAATGCTTCTTCCAAGTTTTTCTGCATTGCTGGGATTTTCAGTGACTGTAATCATCTCATGCAGTGTTACTAACTACACTTTGCTACTGAAATATTGCTGATAGTCTGAGAAGTCAGATATTTTCTGACTTGTGTCTGGAATGGGGTGTCAGTGAGGTAGTCAGGTAACTACTTATATACTTTGACAGCATGTAGGCCTCCTACTTTTTTTTTTTTTTTTTTCCTTTTTAGCCCACTTTCTGTAACCCAAGTGTACTGGTGTACTGGGAATCTAGAAATCTTCTGGAAGCATGAAGGATATACTCCTCCATCTGTCTTTTGTCAGGCAATACTTACATTTCAAAGCTACAAGCTGTGTTTCAAAATTGTGAGACAAACATCCTTCCAGATTTGTTCTTTGGTCAATATTGGCACAATCGAGGTCTGGAAGCGTAATTTACTGACACACATTCTACCTGAAGTCAGTGAGATAGGCTATGAACAACATACTTGCAGGATCACGATTACATTCACATCAAAAACGTTCTGGTTGCTTATCCAAGCAAAACAAACACCCTTGAAAGACATGTGCAAGACACTAGTGCAGTTCATTGCCACGTTTCAGTGAAATAGGAGCGTATGCCTAAAGGTTTTTGTCTGCAGTACCAGAAGCCCCTCTGTTAATGTTATTCGTAACTTGGCTGGTTCAAGTGAGACATATATCTAGTTCACTGAGACAAAAATCTGCTCTGAGCAAATTATCTGAAGGTAAAATTGTGTCAGACAAGTGTTTGACTGTTGCACCCCATCTCATTAGCGAACAGTGATCCCATTAAGTAATTAACGTGTTTCTTTAGCTCTTAATTCCACTTTGATATATAGCAAAGGGAAGCATCCATGGGAAATACAGAGCAGGAGGTGGAAGGGGTAGCTCTGCAGGAAATTAATCATAAATCTGACCACACATTAGCTATGCAAACTTAGCAAACAGCAAGCTTGAAGAAAATGCTTGTGCCCTCACATTGTCAGTATTTGAGACCATCGCCTTGGAATGAGCCTGTAGAGGGCATTCCTTTTACCAGTCAATTTTAAATGATATGTAAAGCTACTACCATGTCCTAAATGCCCTTGCACTAATGAATGCTCACTCCTGGAAGGGGGTGATTCGGTTTGATTGCTGTATTGCCAGCAATTGGAATCATAGAATCATAGAATCATAGAATCATAGAATCATAGAATATCCTGAGTTGGAAGGGACCCTTAAGGATCATCAAGTCCAACTCTTGACACCGCACAGGTCTACCCAAAAGTTCAGACCATGTGCCTAAGTGCACAGTCCAATCTCTTCTTAAATTCAGACAGGCTCGGTGCAGTGACCACTTCCCTGGGGAGCCTGTTCCAGTGTGCAACCACCCTCTCTGTGAAGAACCCCCTCCTGACATCCAGCCTAAATTTCCCCTGCCTCAGCTTAACCCCGTTCCCGCGGGTCCTGTCACTAGTGTTAATGGAGAAAAGGAGAAAAGGTCTCCTGCCTCTTGACACCCCCTTACGAGGAAGTTGTAGACTGTGATGAGGTCCCCCCTCAGCCTCCTCTTCTCCAGGCTAAACAGGCCCAGTGACCTCAGCCGTTCCTCGTACGTCTTCCCCTCCAGGCCTTTCACCATCTTCGTAGCCCTCCTCTGGACACTTTCCAACAGTTTCATGTCCTTTTTATACTGTGGTGCCCAGAACTGCACACAGTACTCGAGGTGAGGCCGCACCAGCGCAGAGTAGAGCGGGACAATCACCTCCCTTGACCTACTAGCGATGCCGTGCTTGATGCACCCCAGGACACGGTTGGCCCTCCTGGCTGCCAGGGCACACTGCTGGCTCATATTCAACTTGCTGTCAACCACGACCCCCAGATCCCTCTCTTCTAGGCTGCTCTCCAGCGTCTCATCGCCCAGTCTGTACGTGCAGCCAGGGTTTCCCCGTCCCAGGTGCAGGACCCGGCACTTGCTCTTATTGAACTTCATGCGGTTGGTGATCGCCCAGCTCTCCAACCTGTCCAGATCCCTCTGCAAGGCCTTTACGCCCTCATTTGAGTCCACAACTCCTCCAAGTTTGGTGTCATCAGCAAACTTGCTCAAAATACCCTCTATTCCTACATCCAGATCGTTTATAAAAATATTGAAAAGTACCGGCCCTAAAATGGAGCCTTGAGGGACCCCACTGGTGACCGCCCGCCAGCCTGACGCAGCTCCATTTACCATAACCCTTTGGGCCCTGCCCGTTAGCCAATTGCTCACCCATCGTATGATGTTTTTATTTAGCTGTATGGTGGACATTTTGTCCAGTAGGATCCTATGGGAAACCGTGTCAAAAGCCTTGCTGAAGTCCAAAAAAATCACATCAGCTGGTTTCCCTTGGTCCACCATACGGGTGATCTTATCATAAAAGGAAATCAGGTTAGTTAGGCAGGACCTACCCTTCACAAATCCATGCTGGCTGGGACCAATGACTGCTTTGTCCCCCAGGTGCGCCTCAATAAGTCCGAGAACCAACTTCTCCATGATTTTACCAGGCACTGACGTGAGACTGACAGGCCTGTAATTGCTAGGGTCTTCTTTCTGACCCTTCTTGAAAATTGGCACAACATTTGCCAGCTTCCAGTCTACCGGGACCTCTCCAAATTCCCAGGATCGTTGAAAAATAATTGATAGAGGTTCCGCGATGACATCCGCCAGCTCTTTCAGCACCCGGGGATGAATCCCATCCGGACCCATGGACTTGTAGGGATCCAGGTGGAGTAGCAAATCCCGCACACGTTCAGGGTCAGCTGGGAGTTTGTCATCCCCACCGTCCCGGTCCCCCAGCTCAGGGCACCCTGGGTCCCGAAGCCCATCATCGGCATTGAAGACAGAGGCAAAGAAGGTGTTAAGCGTCTCTGCTTTGCCTACGTCATCATCTGTGAGGAGACCTTCCCTATCAAGGAGCAGCCCTATGTATTCTTTAGTTCTCCTTTTTCCATTTACATATCTAAAAAAACCCTTTTTATTTTCTCTCACAGACACAAAACCAGTATGATGAGTTCTACTGCGATGGGACAGGAACAATTCCTTGGTGAAGAGCTTGAAATAATTAAACTTCTTTACAATTTTTCACACCATGGCAAGAATGACACATTAAAATTGACGGTAATGAGTCAGCACCCTAAGCACTGCACACTTCTGTTCAGAAAACTTTTTGGCTAAATAGCATTGAAAGTGACTAATAACAGACAAAGTTGTAACATACAGATTAAAATTCCTGGTATAAGTACAAAAGAACTTAATATCAAGCAAGAGTAACTCCTATTAACATTTTTATTTCCAAATATCTGCTGTAGTCCAAACAAAAACACTCATTGCTTGTGACTTCTTTTCTTGGATATTGATCAAGAATTCTATTTTATCATGTGTTCACTCTAAATGTTCCCATTCCAATAACTTACAATAAAGTCTTATAACATTCAGTTACTGAACAGTTCAGTGTCAAGAACAATTTCCACTAGTTAATATATATATTTAACCAACAGTACTACTTTGCCACCATTACAAACACCCCAAAACAGAAGGCAGGATGGATCTGTTTCCAACTGCAGAGCACTGGCCCTAAATTAGGTTCCTCTGTTTGCAGAGATAAATGTTCTTTTTCCTTCTTAAAGGTTGCTGGAGGGTTGGTTCTTTTTTCATTTTGAAAAAGTCGGTCATTGGTACTTGAAACTAGTCTCATTCAGACTAAAAGATTCACTGTAGTAATGCTAGCAGTTTTGTACTTCATATACAACAAAGACATTATCTGCATTTTAAAAAGCAGTTTATTCAAGCAATGTTGTGTAGTTCAATAATTTAACTTTAACAAACTGCTCCTGAATTGCGCTAAGTACATTTTCTGAACATAAATCTCACTGCCCCAGTTGTCCCTGTGAAAAGAGCCTATATCTCTTTCCTACCTCTCTAATAGACAAGTTGCTTGCATTTAATCAATATAATCAGTTCTCCATTAAGGGGATCTATAGCTTCCTCCAGTCATTTTTTCCCCCTATAAATTGATCTTCCAAAAGAATTTGAACTTCTTGGAAAGAGTACAGCAATTCCTCCCATTTTCATATGCACCAATGAAATAGTTATGTTCATGTTTACCTTAGCATTATACTGAAAATTAACTAAAGAGCATGCAGTGAGAAGACTTGCAACAGGAGATAATCAACAGAAAACAGGCAGAAGTTCAAGCATTTGTTGTTTAGCTATGCCTTGTTTATACTTACAAATGAAGCTGTGTGAACAAGACCAAGGTCCCACTTTGACCAATACACGTCCCACTGCTCAAAAGTCTTTGAACAGTTAAGGATAAAAACATCCAAGCACCTATCTCCCACCAGAAGCTATCCAATTCCAGTTTAGATCCTGTGAGTATTTTTCAGAAAATAGCACAGCAATCTTATAATCATTGACAAGACTTTGATACTTCTGATTGCGGTTTCATATATTGGGTAGATGTACAGTTTGCATAAACTATCAACCTGAGCTTTACTCCCCATCTAAAGTATGAAGCAAACACTTCAAAAAGCTGCATTCTTGAGGAAAGTGAAAAATACAGATAACAGTGATCTGACATTACTTTTTGCTGATTTGCACTCAAATGTACACACCATAAAGTCACACAGATCTCCAGATGCAAGACAAATTTGACTCAAGTCTTCTCTGCCTAAAGTTTTATGCAAAGTCAGTGAAACAGTAAGATGCAAGTAAGAACTGAAAAGTTCAGGAAAAGAGTAAAGTGACCAGCTACACTTTATGTTTATACCTTTTCTAAGAATAGATAGGAACGTAGCATAGAGATAAAAGAGAAAGAAGGAAGGCCCCACATAGGTAAAAGCCATGGTGAGAACAACCTCGCACGAAGAAAATATCATGTGCATATATGTATGTGTATTCCTGAAAAAAGCAGAACCATACAAAGGAGGGTAAAAAAGTGCTTGCTCCAATAACAAATGAAATTAAAAGCACAGCATCTATATCAAAGAGATAACAAGGAAAAGGGTAAGGCTTGTCTAGGAGAAAACAGGAGTTTGGCTGACAGGAAGGCTGCAGAGACTAATGGAGACTTCTAGAAACCTGAAAATATGCAAGGGAATTTTAAAACAATGGTACAGGTCAAACCAAATTGTTTTTTTTTTTTGTTTTGTTTTTGTTTTTGTTTTTTTTTTTTGTTTGTTTGTTTTTTTTTTGTTTTGTTTTGTTTTGTTTTGTTTCACTTTTTATTTTTTCTTATAAAGTTAAAGACTATGATCTTTCCAAAGTTTCGTTTTTCATATATGTAGACTATAATTTTAGAGTATGCCAGGAAAATTAGGTTTGCTCTTATGTTCAAATATATTTGGTCAAACATCTGAGAGGCAAAAACACCCCAGTTCTTATAAACTAACTTAAAATAGAAAAATGTTTTTTCTTCCCCATCCATACCTTAAACAGAGTAACCAAAGCTGGCAATTTACTTTTTAGGTAGGGCCCTTGGATCATCAGGAGGATGAAGTAGTTGAGACCTGTCTCCTCCAAAACTCAGCACAATTCAATGGTTGCTCTGATGAGGTCCTGGAGGAGGAACAGGGAAACCAGAGATGTGCTTGGGATAGCTGGCATATGGGATAGCTGCCAACACTGTTCTGCCACACTTTTGATTGCACAGATGCAACCAATGTACTCATTGGTGCTAGGAAGGGACTATATAGCTGATTTGGAACCATCTGTTTTGCCAGGATCATGGCAGACAAGGCAGGTTGGAGAGGAAAGGCCATTTAAAGACTTTAAAGAGCCCGCTGACTTTCACCATATGACCAGGAGTGCAAAAACTTTTAAAATACTGCATGTTTAAAGCATTAAATTGGTAACACTACAGCAAAATTCATAGTTTAGCAAATAATGTTTGTTCCCAAAACTTGTATTTATCATATTATACACAGTAGTAGAGGCTTGTAGCCTTTATATATTCTAATATGATGAATCACCCACCATGTTATTGAGCTACTCTCAGAAGTAATCCATGCTTTAGAATAAAATCACTGACTACAGCATCCTGAAGAAGAGGAAGAGAAAAAAGATCAATAAAAATATTCTCTTGCAAATAAGCTCCTCTGAATGAAGGGGAAGTAATTTTATGTCCAAACAAAATGTTCATTTATGTGTTGCATCGTAGCAGATTACTTGCAAATGAGGCTTTCCTAGGAACACATCAGTATCAGAATAAAAAAAAGTCAGTAACCCAGTGAAAGACTGAAACTGTCCCAGCAAGGAGTCCCTCTTCCATGGAAGCCATTGCTTCAACAGCAAGTTATGCTGACAAGAAAAACAGCCTGATAAAACCCAAAGCTACTACAATAGGAAGCGATTGTACTTGGGGTGCCATCAGTGGCATTATTCTGATCAAGTATCAGTGATGGACTGGCATTCTTATCCTCACTGCTGAGCTTCGGTGGGATCAGTGAGTCTGAAATCCAAGGGTGGCTCACTTCTGCATCGTCTACCGAGAGATGGCAGTGACAGCTCATCCTTCCTTCCCGTGGGGACGCGACAGCACAGCATCCACCCCTCACAAGAAGATGCATGTCATTCCCATGCAATTGCAAACCCTTCAGACACCTTTTCAGAATTACTCCGAGTCCTCAAACAGAATAAGTCCAGCTTGCATGTGAAAATTCCTCCCCAGATGCATCACCGCTCTTTTTGAATCACATTCCCAATGTTGCATTAAGGTGATCTAGCTCAACACCTGAGATGATGCCAGGCTCACTGCTTTGTCATTCGGTCACCATGTCGGGATGCATGCATGCTGTAGCATCTGAAGACAGGCAGTTAATGTGCAAGCCACGCCACACCCATGCAGACTATTGTTGATTTTTTTGCTTTGCTAGTAACCTGAAGGAGATTTTACAGTCTTCACAGCTCTAAATGATCACAACCTCAGCTGTGCTACAACCTTCAAGGTCTCTCTAAATCTCCATAAAAGCTTTTTTTTTTTTTTTTTTTTTTTTTTTTTGATTACTTAATAGTGGGTACCTTTTTCTCCTTGCTATATCTGACCTTTTAAACTCATTTTCACCAGCATTATAACCATCTGAAAATCAGACACTATGCTATGATGATTCTTTGTTAGATACTAAAAGACTGAAGAAAAAAAAAAAAAAAGGCTTAGGTCCCTGGGTTTTGCAGGGCAAAGATCTGATATGGAAACCATCACTGGATGCTATGCAGCAGTACTGGCATAAGGCTCAGAGGTGGGCAAAGTTGGTACAGAAGACAAAAAAGATAAGGATGATATTCTGAGGTGAAACACAGTTCTCAAACTAAGATGTTAGAAAGGGGAATCAGTGATGGTTCATCACAAAATAAAATAAGAAAACAACAAAATTCAGAATGTAATCCAATGATGCACTCTTGAAACATGAAAGTGAAAGTAAATCATCAAACCATAACAGTAAGAATGGCCAAGCTTTGTCTGAAACTCAGAAGTCATTCAGATGCAGAATGTCAGATTTGGATTTAAGTTTCTGATCTTGCAAACTAAAAAGTCAAAGAAACTCCCAGTGCTATATCTGCACAGCCTTTATATTTGATTTAGTTGTCTTGGGATGCAGGAACCGAAACAGCCTACTTTCTCACAAGTGCTACTTACGAGCATGCCTTTAAAGACTAAAGCAATAACAAGGAACTACAGCAGGGACTGTCAACCTGTGTGAGTAAAAAGAAAAGCACAGAAGATCTAAACTGAAATTTGCTGTACAGCATTTCATATTATAGTTTCAGATACTCTCTGTTCACTGCATTATGATTCTTGGCAGCACAAATGGGAATGTTAGGTTATTACAGTTTCTGTTATTTGTGCAGACTGGAACTTCTCCTCCCATCAGGAGAAAAATCTGAAAGCATTGCATCATCAGGCTATAAAGCCTATGATAAAAATAATTTCTCTGTAACTAATACGCATACTTCAGCATACGTATGGGAAAATTAAATACGGGTATATTTTTTGAGACGTTCTGATGGCACTACCACTCAGATTGAGCACGCTGTGACCATGTCAGTAGAGGACAATGTTCTTCATAATGCGGATCTTACAGCACAGATGACTATATACATGTTTATGTATATAAATATACACACGCAGAGATCAGTTTGATCCTTATTTTTGAGAATGGCTTTTACATTAGAAATATGAGATACAACACATTCATGCCTCCCACTCCCCAGCAAGTTCATCTCCCTACTGGAAGGAAACAGACAGTGAGTGGGCTCCCAAACCAGATTTGTCTTGGGGAGGACAGCTCTAAAACTCAGTGCTAGATTTCAGATATTAGAAACCCTGTCAATGCTGAATAGAAATTCTGTCAATGCTGTGAATAGGATAAAACACAGACTAAACAGAAAATGGAAATGGGCATAAGGGCAAGAAAACAGATTGTTTTTGTTAGAGACGTGTCCCTAGGAAAGAAGGTGGGCTGAAATGGCCTGGATTTGAAAGCCCAACTTTAGGTTCCTTGAGATGGCTTATTTTTTTCAGGGAAGCTCTATCAGTTTCATTAGAGCAGTGTTTTTATATTCATTTATTTTCAGCATCTTATTTTCTTACTTATTGTCTTCCTCACTTCTATAAAGTTAGTTCTGTAAATCAATAGAACTGCTCACATTCTTCACCTGGCAATCAATGTAGGACTGGACTTTGAGCAATTTAGAATCTGAGGAGTTTTGTGTCCAGTTAACATCAGTGGCACTTCTCTGCTAGTATTGCTTTCTGTGCTCTGATGCCAAAGCTTAGTACCGAACAGCATCCATGTTAATTCTAATTTTAGTTCCTCTTCCTTTTGACTACCAATAAATCCATGATGCTTTGTAATCCAGAACTGGGATGTGTTCCAGCATTACAGAGTTTGGCACTTAAAAGCCATTTCTGTACCTACCCCATTTGGCAGTAATCTCTGTATGTTTGGCATATTACAATACATACATATCTGCTTTCAGGTCAAATAAAGCCTATGGGATGGTAATTTTAACAGCAATGCCATTCTCAGGACTGCAGACAATAGAGCACAGCGGTGCCATTCAGTATGGAAATAACTTTCTTTGCAGAAAGAACATGATCTGTCATTAAAACATGCTGAAGTCCTTCCAGTGGATCTGCTACTAGAAATGGCATTTCTACATCAAAACAACAACATTCTCTGAAAGTCCCTTACATTCCCATTATGTAGCTTTTATACAAAGACAAAAATGTAATTCTAAATGAAAAAAGCACCCTTCTTTCCATCTTCAGAGCATTTTAAATATAATTAATTATAAAAAGATAATTTTATTAGTTCCAAGGCTGTTGCCCAACAATTACTCAGATATTTTATAAACTAAGTGAGCCTGTATGTAATTCCAGGAGCTATCAAAAAAAAAAAAATATATAATAATAATTCCAGTAATATAGGTCTACTTATTTTAAACTGTCTTTCACTGAATCCTTCTGTGATGATAGCCATTATCTGCTGCTTTCATGGTAGGCAGTGCTTTTACTAGCCTTCATTAGTGAGGAAATTAAGTGTTACAGCTGCTGTCAGACCAACCTGACATGGTTTCAGCACTGTGCTAAGCCCCATATCTCCAGGCACATTACAGTCAAGCAGAGGAGACTCCATTCACTTTAAATACAAGATAATAAATACCTGGGGTCTAACTGAATGGGGGAGCAGGGAGAACAGCCCATTTACAATGAAGAGTACTTGCTACACTTAACAGATCTAATGGCTGTACAGCTCAGTGTTCTTGCCTTTCAGGGCTAGCATGAGTATCCCAATATGAATCTATTCCTCTGGTTCAATCGGATCTCTCAAGTAGAGGGGAAGGATGGTATTTGGCATCTTAGAAACAAACAAAGGAGCCTGATAAACAATGCAGAACACAGTGAAAGTACCAATGCATCGAACACTTAAGACAGTCTCAGTGCACAATACTCGTCCCACTTAGAAACATTTCCAATTTAACAGTTCCTACATTGTAAACAGAATTTTGATTAATCCTACTGAGATTCTCTTCTTGGTATCATATTCCAAACCAGTGACAAACACTCAGAATTTAGTATTTGTCTGAGAAACATTTGAAGAGAATACTTTTTCAGTATTTAGAGAAAAGCTTACCTATTCATTGAATAATATCCAGTCTCTTCTATCTTTAATGATGAATGAAAACCCCAAATATCCAAGACCATAAAAAAAAAAACAAAAAACAAACAAACAAAAAAAACAAAAACAAAAACAAAAACACAAAACACCTGCTGACACAGATTCCAGAGCAACTTCTAAAACTCTCAGCTTGTACCTGTTTGTCCATCATGATGAATGTGCAAGTCTCTCCATTTTGTCAGTCCTTGTCCCTAAATACCAGTATGCCTCCATGTGACAATGAGAAGACTGAAAAATACTGCTGGGTACTGCTACAAGAATTGCAACAAGGTATTTGGCATAGAAATATTCTAATCCAATTTGTCACCTCCTGCTGTCCTGAGAAGATGACATGAACTCCTGGAATTGGGTAGTCAGTGTTTACACATTCATGCATTTGGTTACAACTTTTGAGTGACTGCCAGTATTTTCCTGGAGAACTTGAAGACACAGTCCTCTTCACCAGTGGAAACGAAACAAATTCATTTAACCAAAAAAAGGTACTTATCCAGACCTATGCTGTTAGACTTGGGCTCATGGGGACACCACAAACAGAAGTAGACCACACCTTCAATGAGAAGAATTGCAAAGTTTTTTTCTAGAGCAAAACATTAGGTAATTTAACCTAGGGCTGCGACCAGCTTTCTTGGAGTAGTCCATTCTCACCATGTTTGGCCATTCAGTGATTGCCACTGACTGGAATCTATTTTCAAATAGAACTGAAATGCAGAGATGAGAATATTCACTATTGCTCCCTATGACTTGCATTTCAACCTACATACACCGAGTTATCAGGGTCATTCTGGTAACAGAACAAGTCTTCACCTAGAGCCAGTGAGATACAGTGTGAGCAGGTGGTTCTCAAGCAGATATGAAAACAGCAGGAACTGACCCAGAGCCAGACACCAGGTCCAGTCGAGGGAGGAGTGCCCTTACAGGAAGCCTCTGTCTTCCAAGCCTGCCAAAGAACCAGCTATGAAAAATAAATTCTCAGTACATCTTTGTCTGTTGCCTTATGGATTGATTCAAAGGAGAAATGGCCCCACAGGAAGATGGAAACTAAAACAAGAACATCTTAGAGACCTTTCTTACAGTCCCAGATATTACGGATAAAATATTAGCTACTTCTAAGTAAATAAGTTTTCATTTAACATTACATCTAGAGGTTGATTCCCCTGCAGACTAGAACAGTTACAGAAAAAAAAAATGAAAGAATGAAAATCCTTCATAGCTAAGTTACTTATCCAAATATCAAGAAAAAGTTAGATATGAGAACAAAGCAGGTTCTGAGGCAGCCTGTTTCCAACTGACTTTAGTAATATAATCAACACATTCACACCACTATATTGAAACAGAGCAATGTTTTTCCCATTCTACTCAGTGTACTGGAATATTAACGATCTATTTTTAATCAACTGCATTCCATTTACCTTTTCATTAATAGCTCTATTACTAACCTAGATAACTTTTTTTTTTTTTTTTTTTTTTTTTTTTTTTGAGGGGGGAAGGAAGGGAAGTTTTATTTTCTTTTTGTCTTTGTTCTTCCAAGCATTATTACAAAAAAGTAGATACAATATTTATATAATTTCAAGCAACAGCTTCAGAACTTTTTCATACAAACAGGATTTAGGGTGAATGTTCCTGAAATGTCCCATTTTTCTCTCTATCCAGAATAGAGGATTTTAACTCTGAGAAAGCGCAGAAATAAATTATTAATAACGATGTCATTTCCACTTGAAATCCTAGTGTTTAGACCATTCTTTGTGTTCCAATTAGGATTTGAAAATTCACATCAGTAATATTTTGGTAAATGAAAAGTGGCAGCAAATTGAACTCCAAGGAAGCATCATTTTGTGTTGACATTAAACTACAAAATTTCCTGAGCCTTGCTGAGGCCTTAAAATGCTGCAGTTCTGCCACATTACAGAAATTTCCAAGGCCGAGCCACCATGCTGCAACATGGTCATAAGTTTGTTTTGCTGCAGTTTCAGCTGAAACTGTTTGAAGTGTTTTCAGGTGCATAAAATCATTATAGTTTTCTGATAGAAAACCATTTATTTTAGCTTTTAAAGAAAAGCTGTTCTAAAGTCAGTAAGATTTCCATCTTTTTACACAAGTCTAAGATTTAATACAATATTTAAGATTTGTTAATACAAGACCATTATGGTGTATAGAGAAGACTTCAACAGTAGTCAGTATACCCACATATTGTTCAGATGATGATTTATTTTACCTTTACAGAAACCATGCTGAAATGTTTATCTAAATATAATGTAACATTCCCCCAAAGCCTATTTGTAAGCGCAGAGCATGCTAGCCTGCCCTTTTAAAGCTATTACACATTTTTAAAAGGGAATGGATATGTAAAACTTTAAACCTTACCTCATCGTAACACTAATTAAGAAAACACCTGCTAAGACCAAAGCTGCTTACTGAATATACCAACAGCTTAACATATTTAACTTCCAGCACTGATACTCAAACACTAGGATTGCTACAGAAATATTTCTTTAAGACTCTTCTACCTTTTATAGGCTACAAAAATATTTTTTAAATGGAGATTCAATACATATGTTTTTTACTGTGTCACTTCCACTTTGAAGCTCAGATTTGTGTTGCTTGCTTTCAGTTTCCACATTAAGTTGCTATCTCCAGAACTGTTTCTCAGCCAGCTGAAAACTACCATAAATGTGTTTGCCTCAACTATTTATGCTTTAATGTACAATTTGTAAGACTGAGACATGTAAGCTCATTAAATTCAACTTAGAATTTTGTTTAAAATGCTATAGAAAATGTTTTCCTTAATGCTGATACAACAATAGACCATGTGTGTGAATTTGCATGTGTAAAGATAGGAAACAATGTCCACATTTTTATTTTTTTTTTAAGAAGAGTATAATCAGAACTGAAACATCTATAAATTAATAAAGGCTTTAATACACATATAAATCACTGCATGCAGAGACATTACCAGCTTTTCACTCCAGGAAGGTTGCACAGGCAGGCCTTCTTACAGCAGAGATTGAACTTCTATCTCCAGACAGCCTCCACTGCAACGCCCCCTCTGTAACTCAGCCCCTCATCGCGTGAAGGCCCCTCCTCAGGGGACGCCAGGCACAGCATTTTCTTTGAACTTGCTTCTGGCTGCTTTTTGTAAATTGAAAAGAATTCAAGCCCTCATAAGTCTCTTCTGAGAACTAACAGGATTTCTTGCTATGAAACAGGTGGAGGTGACTCAGGTTAACAAAGACACGGATGATGGAATAAAATAAATCAGGGGCATATTTCCATCTCTGTCAAAGGAGATCCGATTCTTCTGAACACCAACAACAGGCTTATTTGAAGTAGCTTGTTTCAGAGAAATTTACCCAGCAATGCTCAATTTTTCTTTCTTTCTATTCTTTTGCAAATCAGAAGGGGGAGGATGAGGTGCTGGGCCACAATTTCCAAAATCTGAATTGAGGTGAGCGTTTCAACTCATGCTGCTTTTCAGATAAAACTGCGGTATGTGGCATAAGTGCACTTCTAATTGATACCTGGAGGAGGACACTTTCTGCAGATGTGGAGCAGTTCTCACAAAAGAAGATGAGTTTATTTTTGTATTAACTGTGGCTTTAGAAAAGAAAACTAGTCAAGTCTCTCGTGGAGAGTTTACAAAAGAAAAAGTCCCAAGCACATATTTTTCTGAAGTTAAAACTCAAGCATCCTGAACAGATACCAATCTCTGCTGTGCTATATGCCACACAAATGTTCTGAAGATAGTCCTTGAGAGATTTCTCTTCTGTATTAACATGGGGAGAATTTGCTCAGTTGATACAGGTATTGTTTTTAATGCCACATACCATGCATATAAAGAAGTCTCAGGGCTATTATCAAACAACTTGTCAGTGGAATGATCATGGCAGCTATACCTGTATTATCTTATTTTATTATTATTTTTAAATATTCACTAGTCTCTGGATGGAAATGCTCCAGCAAATTCAGTCCACAGTGAATTGGAGTCTGATGTGAACCTGGTTTATAAAGCAAAGCATGTGGACAAGGAACGTCTTACTTTACTGCACTAAATTCATCCTAGTCTTGAGAACAGCTACAGCGTGTTGGACCACGGAGTTCCCCAGAAGCAGCACATTGCCACAGCAGCAGGAATGCACAGCAGAGAAAAGGAAGCTGGGGTGAGGATCCCAGATCTCCAGCTAGTTAAACACATGCAGAAAATGCCTTAGTGCCTTAGACACTTTTTTTTTTTTTTTTTCTCCCCCAAGCAGGATATCTGCAAGCCTCTAATTCTGAAGAATGTATTCATATTTTTGCCAGCATTATTGAAGAGTAAATATTTGTGGATATTTACATTCTGCAAGCAACACTACTGCTTTTAGATCCTTCCTATTTCAACTGTGAGCTGACCCATTTTCAGACTTTAAAGCTAAAACCACTTGGCAAAGAGGCAAAACTGTGTGCAGACATTTCCCACAGTAAAAATGAGTGACCCTATTAAAAACATCTAAAAGACAGCAGCGAGAGCAGGCTGAAAGATCCCACGGATGACAGAGGAACATGGTTGATTAGTACAACATCAGAGTTACTGCATATGTTAGGAAGACAGAATATTCCTCAACGTGATTTACCTCACAGCACTTGACCACATGTTACTGAATGCCAGAGCAGCAGCACAAGAGCCTCAGGAGAGACCACAGTCACCACTGCCAAACCCAGCCCTGACAAGAGCAAGCAATTTGTTAGATGAAAGCACATATGTCACCCTGAGAAGTTGACTCCCTACTTTTGTTTTTCCCTGTGTGTTTTAAAACAACAAAAAGTGCCCACTGTGGCACAGCTGTATAAACTAAAATAACCCTATGCTGTGGTAGAGCACTGAGATACATCAAAACAGAAAACCCAAGAATTCAAAATAATAATTTGTGCTAGATCACATCAAGGTCTTTGACTTGCACCACTATGAAATTTCTGGGCCAAGGAATTTAAGCTGAAATGCAAAAAAGCACTAGGCACTGATCCTCAAAGGAATTCAGTTTAACTTTGGGAAAAAAAAAAATCAAGTGAAAAAATCCATTGGTCTGTATCAGCTGTAGCTCTGACCCTGCAGGCTGTAAATAACCTTCACCACGAGTACACAGACACCACTACACCTTCTCCCCTCACTTTTTCTGTAGTCTTTTCTGCCCTACAGGGATTTCCAATATAAAACTCCCAATATAAAAACCTCATCTTCAGCTCCTAGATTATTTTTATTTTATTTTCCTTTTTGTAAATTGACAAAAACCATGCTCATGTAATACCTGCCTAGCAGCAGGTACAGACGGGATGATGGTGAGACCACCAGTGAAACAAAGGGAGAAACAGTCGGGCTATCCACATTGAGATTGAATCTTATCAGATTAGCAAAGGAATAAATGATGTATGTGATGCCCAGTGAAGAATTACTAACAGTGCATAATTTGAACAAGAATCAGTAAAATGTCTCCAAGATTAGAGTAGGACTCAGCGCACCAGAAGCGCAGGACCAGCAAGAGGCTGCTCACCCATCAGGGCCAGGGAATGTCGAGTGCAGGGCAGAAATTGAACTGCAAGGACAAATGACACTGCTGGGGGCCTCAACACCCGACGGGGCTTTCTGCATTCAGTTTGCGAAGCTCTTCTTCCTGTGCACACTTAATCCACTAAGTATCTTGTGAATACGTGCTTAGAGTCTAATGCCTTTTCTTGATCTTGCCTCCTTCATGACTAGAGCTGGAAATTAACGAAGAGAAACCTCTGCCACCGTTATAGTGCACTTCTCATTAAGTAGCACATGCCAGGCACACAAACCACCAGCAGCTTATTCAGAAAACTGAAAAATAGGAGACTTCTATAACACACTTCAGTGCCTTACATCTGTGGCTGTCCCTTTCTGGCAGGTAGGAAGAAAGAAAATACAAGTGCAAGAGGAATGCCCCCTGTGAATGAGAAAAACAGCCAGTGTGATGGGAAGTGGTAGGTTCAGGTTCACAAAGCACTCATTAACAGCTGAAAAAAGGCTCATCTCTTGACACCAAGTCTGGAGGTGAATTTACTCTGCTATCCCTCTCTTTGTACTTTAGTATCTAGGTCTTGGCAAAGCAAAAAAATAAATACATGTATTTTTAAGATGAATTTCATGGATTTCAATTTTAATATTTTTAAAAGGTTTCACAAAACAAATAATTTAGAGGGCTTCCTGGATTTTTCATAGTACAGCTGTATGGAAGGCTGAGCATTAGTGTAAGGTTATGTTTGGCAGGCCATAGGGGACACCAAGATGGTCTTAATCATTCCTCCCTACATAAAGAACACGTTTGTCGGTGTTTCAGTTAGCTAAAACAGCACCTACCACTTCATGTTAATTTTCATCAAAGCACTTTAAACATTACTGAGTTAATTTGTGGTGTGAGGTAGACAAGTATCTAGCAGTTAAGCATTATCCAATTTTACAGATTGGGAAGCAGATTAAAACATTTGTGAATCAGCCTCACATCCTGTGCTCCTGGCCACATTTGCAGAAGGTGGGAAGGGTTGTTTTATTTTTTTTTTAGACTGAGAGGAAACACTGAAAAAAAGTGGTAGACACAAGCTATAAATTAAGCAAGTTCACAAAAATCTTAGACATAGATTCTAGATTTTGGCTCAACCTGAAATAATAACTTTAGTATAGGGAAGCTGTAACATCACACATGGAGTTTCATGGAGTTTTTTTCAGGCGTTTTAGACACCATTAAAACATATACTACTGGGGTTTGCTCATACTAAATGAGGTATCATTTTTTGCTTTCATCAAGAAAAGTACCAGGTCAATGAGAAGCTGAAGTATGTGCCAACACAGGAAAAAAGTGGCAAGTAACTAAATTGATAAAAAATAATTCAACTTTTACTGAAGTGCAAGAGTGTTTGAAAAACCTTCTCCCTCTTCTATTTTTCTGTTATTTAAAGAGGCCTCATTTCTTCAGAAAGGAGAAGAAGAAAGTACTGTCTAGAAAAAATCCTTGTTTGAATGCCCTATGCAGACAAGCACAAACTCATGTCAGGTTTACCAGATTAGCAGTGCTCGTAAATTCTGAAACAAAGCAAAAAGTGGATGAGACTGCAACTCACAAAAGGCACCTGAAATGTTTCCCTTTACAGTTTGCTATTACAGAATCAGAGCCACTAGAAGCATTCTTATGCCAAAGAATGGGCTCAACTCCCTGGTTGAGAAGTACTGCAGTTCAGGCAGGCATTACAAGACCTTTCATCAGGAATGCTGATCACATCATCTGTTTTTCTGAATACACTTGCTGAAATTCTCTCTTAAGACTGACCGATACTGCAATAATATGCTTATCTAATCTTTCTGGTTTTTTTTTTTTTTTTTTTTTTTTTTTTTTTTTTACAGCAACAGCAAGTAGTATACATAGGGCATGACACCTGCACACAAGCACCTTATACAATTCACCTCGGTGAAAAAACAAAACCCCACTCCCTAGGTTTATTTCTCAGGTTGTTCTATTCCTGATCTGATACCACAAGTCAGAAGTGTAACCTTTCCTGAGACTACAGCTTAACTGGATCTCTGGGTTACTGTGACGCTTCACTTATTTTTCACTCTGCAGAGTCAGCAGCAAGCAAAGGCAATGTACTGAATGTGTGTTTTCTCTTTTTCTAACCTGGACACATTTAGGCTGACATGCTGTCCTTGAAAGGTTCAGTACAGAGATAATTAGCACATGTAAGATTTATAAGAGAAATTCAAAACTGTTTTTAATTTATTTATTTTTGCGATGCACCATGACAATAACTAAAGCAGATGGTCGAATATGTATTTTTCAAAAAGTTAACTCAAATACACTTCCCGGGTCTTTGAATATCAAAAGGCCCAAGAACTCAGCAGTGAGTGAAGCTTGGCCCAAGGTGTCTCAAAGCCCCAGAAGTCTAGCAGTAAACGCTGCTTGCCGCAAAGCCGTCCTTCATTTTAATTGCTTGAATACGGACCAGCAGCGTTTTCTGGCTGGAGACTGTGCTTACATCATGCAGCCTTAACTCAAGGACAGCTTGTGTAAAATTTGCAGCATAACAAGAGTTAACACAAAACATCTGAACGCTTACTGACTATATAAACTCTATTAATTAATTAAAGCACCCCAAAGTTACTTGGGTAGAAACTACGGAGAAAAATGGTTAGAAGCCTCCCCGTGCAGAAGCCTAAGAAGCAGGACACTAACATTACCGGGCAGGTTTTGCTGCGTGGTGTCTCCCACAGCTTACACAGCTCCTCCACCTCCCCTGCACCTGCAGGGCTTTGGTCTGTGTTCTGCCATCACCCCCTGCAGCACTACTGTGATTTGGAGGGGCACTGCTTTTTCCACCCTTTCCATTTACAAATTCAGCAAGCTGTTTTGTCTTTTAGTCATTAAAAACTAAAACCAACCAACCAAACAGAAAACAGCAACACCTCAAAAAGATGACAAAACTTCAAGGAACAGGCAGTCTATAACCAGAGAAACTGAAATTGCAGGGTCTCCTACTAGAAATACTAGTAGGAGTAATATTCTTCTGAAATTCCTGCCCATCATTTTGGCAACTACTGCAACCTGGAAGTGTCAAGCCTGAGTGATTTTATAGACCCTTCACATAAAGTACAGCACAATTGTTTCCATAATCAAGAATTCCACAAGGAGTTAGTACCACCATTTAATTTTCTTCAACTGTTTATTTTTTTTCCTTAATCCAAACAAGGGAAGAAAAAAAAATCAGTATACAGCAGTCACACTAGCAATTGAACCCACTCATTTTTGAGGAGCAGCACTAGAAATAGCTGTAAAGCAGAAAGCCATACTGCTTTTGTTTCAGCTAAATTCACGGGAGAAAGGGAACATCTCCTTTTCCCACCTAACAAGGACAAGCTGATTATAAAGCTTGATCCTTGATCTCATCTTCAGCCTTTAAAACAATGTAATTGCTTTCAGTACTAAAAGCAAAGAGGATCTAAGGGATTTGGTTTCAGTGGAGGAAGCAGCAATGCTGGTCTGGGGGCTCCTCATCGATAGGAGAAATGCATGATGGTGGCTCAGCTCAGCTCACTGTCCAGTTAGCCTGCAAGCTAAACTTTCAAGTGCTTTTTTAAAGGCTCAAGAGTAAAAGAAGCATAAAAAATGTTTGGTACTCTGGAAGACTGCATCAAGTTTTGCAGTTTGCATACACCCTTCATTACCAAGCTATGGCTTCATGTAGTGGGAGCCTCACAGCAGCACCCATTCTGCCAGCAAGGACTACGAGCCTGGCCAGGCTGGGAATTCCAGGCACCAAGGCAGACTGGCCTGACTTTAGTTCACAGGACACCATGATTTCCTCCTTTTAAAAACAGCAAATACAGGATAAAGGGGCTGTTTTGTTCCATCTCCCCAACCCACTTTCAACCTGGTAGAAAGCATGCTGGCTTCTACCGGCATGTCCCAAGAATTAATAATAGGTGTTAGCACTGCACCGTAACTCGCTTGTTCCACCTGTCCATGCAGTGAGCACTATTTCAAACTCTGTTTGCGTGTGTCTTTCAGTGAGAAAGACAAAGCCCCCCAGGGGGCACAGAGCCAGCCCCCCACAGGCTCCTGGTCTCAGCGACAGCCACGGCCCACACTCGCAAGAAGACATGAGAGGTTTAATATCAGCTGCTGCCCCTGTACCTAAAGCAAGGCCAGGAGCTGGCCACCTTTTAACAATTGAAACTTTTCACACCATGAAAAAACATGTTTTAACATAAGTCCTCCCAGCATTTTAGAGCCACAATGAAAAAGTGGGGTGAAACTTCTAACTGTGTCATAATCCAGTTTCAGTAGTTCAACTTGGGAAAATATAGATGAAATATTTTATCAAGTTCTGCAGATTTGGTTATCTAAGGTGTTGTTGTTTTTTTTTTTTTTTTTCCCTTTAAATTTTACCACCATTTGATAAATTTACAAATGGCAATCTACATTTAGTATTTCTCCTCCTAACCCCCAATGTAATTCCTGAGAAGTAACATCTACATGTTTATCATCCACATTAAGGTTCTAACCAAGTCTTAGCTGAGTAACAGAAGTGCTACAGAAATAGCACCACACATTCACATGCGCTCAGCTTTTCACCAAAGAACAGATAAAATACAAGAAATGTCTAATAGAAAAACAGGAATTCAGTTCCTGGAGTGAATGAATACAGGAAAAAAGTCTTCTGTAACACAGTATTTTGTCAGAAAACCATTGTATCTGGCACCAGGGTAATAGAAGAACCCTGTCCTGGATCTTTCAGAGCAAGAATTATTCAGCAATGTACCAGCTGAAATCAAGCTCTGTCACAAGATGAGTTCTCTTTATCCCTTCCCTTCTTGCTCTTCATATCTTTGTAGTAGAAAGAGTGATAAAAAGAATCCTCCAAGGACTGGAACTAATTCAAATTCAAATTTCAGCCATTCATATGGTTCTTTATGTTTTTGTAAAATGCTCTGGAAAAAAAAAAAAAAAAAAAAAAAAAAAAGCTTTACAGAAAAACAGTGAATTTTAACCAAGAAATGTTGCCTTAAATATGAAAAATCTAATTCTGAGACTGCTTAGTGAAGACCTAAGTTCACTGAATATTAGAAGGTATTACCATAGAAGACTAGACTGAGAAAAAATCTCAATATTTACATATGGTGTTTAATACCAGGATAAAATCCAGCTGTACACATGAATTATGTTTTAATCATCTTTAAAAATGTTGAATTTTGTTCCATGTTCTTCCTGAACACCGAATTGGCTTTTAAGGCAAATTCTGAATGTTCTGAAGTAGAAAACGTCTTGCCATAGCAATTCCCTAAATTCCCAGTCTAGCTGATTTGAGAGTAGGGCTTGGGAAAAAATACAGAAGGCTTGAATGTACAGAGGGAGACAGAAAAGACTGCCCGCAGCAGACCAAACATGAGCAGTGCTGCTGTCCAGTTGTTTCTAACAGCTGGCTCAGCCAAACTGGACCAAGCTTCTCAAACTCAGGAAGATGAAATATTCCTAACTGTTTTTCAGAAGAAAACAGGTGGCCTTCCTCCACCAGTACAAGTCAGTCATTCAGATTTGAGAGAAGACTGAAAGCAGAAGACAAGCTGCATGGAAGACAACTTTTAGATTTTAGACAATATTAAGATTTTCAGCTTTTATTAGAAAGCATCCATGCTAGAGAGTTCTCAGAAAAAGGCTTGTTAACAGGAAGTGGAAAAATACTGTCTTTAAAGATGTTCAGGTAATTCTCTGCCAATAAAGCAGAGGCAATTAAAACTTCAATACATTTCCAGTAGCCGATTGTTTATTTGCAAGCAGAAAGTGCTAATGAGACACTTGACCAAAAAAAAAGAAAGAAGAAAGTAAAAAGCATTTATGAAACGGGGTAGTGTCTTGTCTTTAATCCAGCCAAAAATGTGAAAGAGGTGCATCCTCCACTTCGAGAAAAGTGGACGGGGAAAGCATGAAGTCTCTTTGAACTGGGAGGGCAGCAGTTTACGTGCTTCACCCATCCAGGTGCAGGTACCCTCACCAAAGTGCCCGTATCTAGCCTCACCTGATCTTGATATGGGAAATAAAATGGCTCCAAAAACCCCCAGAAGCCTGCCAGTCCTGTGGTGTTTCTACACTACCCCTGGCAAGGAAAATTCAGTTCAAGAGAACAGACCTGGCTGAATTCCCTTTTCCCCTGCAGCAACACCACCTCTTTCCTTGTAAATTCCCACAGCACCTCTCCTGTTTCAGAGACACACATGGGGCTCTCTCTCCTGCACATGGCCTTGTTTTGGAAGAGGTACGCTAGCAGAGAGGAAGTATTAATTTCAACCAAGATTGCTGTAATCCATTTTGTTTCCTCCAAGTGTTTCATTTTATATACCAGAGTTGAGTATTTTGTGTTCCAGAAACTTCATTAAGATTTGTCACAGTAGCCTTTCATAAACAGTTTAGACTATTTCCTCTCTCATGAGCTGGGCTCACTCGTCCTTCAACATAAGTCCTTATCGGCTTTTACAAAGTCAATTGAAGTCAATTTGTATCAAGGAGTCAAGGCCCACCACTGATATCACAACACCACGTGCATTTTCTTCTTGGAACAAGCTGTAGATTTGCAGTTTACCCAGAATCACGGCACTGCTGCTGCTTCACAAACAGCTAAGTTGTGAGACTCGGTCAGTCTGAGCTGTACCTGGCCCATGACTCACACAAGCTATTAATACCTCTTAGACTGGCCCAAAATATACCTTAGCGAACCCGCTGGCTTCCAACAGTATCAGAAACACCTGAACAAATCCCACAGCAAATAAACTCAAAATCGGACTTGGAGAAACGAACATAGACGTGCTGCAGTGCAAGGTGGCCACAGCCTGTTCCCAGTGGCTCAGAAGTTGTCTCAGTGAGAGCAGAACCACCTCGTTCAGCAAGGCCATTCAAGCCCAACCCTCTTACCGAGCTGTACAGGCACTCTGCATGCAAGTTCACAGAATCCATCCATATCTAACAGTGACAAAACTACAGATCATCATCATCCAATTTACTGTAGTCACTCCAGGGCACAGGAATTGAACAAAACGACCCATTTTATCTCACTCTCATGCATACACACAAATCCGGCTTGTCACAGGACTTGTTATTTATTAGAAGGCTTAAACTGCAACACTACAGAATGCTGAATGGAGAGGGAGGAAGGTGTTTTTTAGCCTAGTGATAGACTATCTTCAAAAGCAAGTTCACAGTCATCAGGTGACGGTGAGGAAACAAAATAGGGAGATAAGACAGGGACATGAGAAACGTGCAGTTTTCCCCCAACACCTACATTTCCCATGAACAAAACTAAACTCCCTTTTCTTGTATTTCAAGTACATGCAAAAATGTAACAAAAACACGCCTGGGAAACTCTCACGTACATACATACATATATCTGTGGGTGTATAAATTCATGGGTCACAACAGCAAGCAAGCTTAAAAGATTGTTTTTTTCTTTGTCTAGCCTTTAAGGAGGGGCTGGGGAAGAAGGATCTCTCCCAGCACCATCTCACTTTATTGCAACCTAAGCCCCAGTAAGAACAAGCTAGGTGTGCCTGCACTGTGCTGGGCACGAGTGTTACCTAAAGGTGGGCACAGTAACGAAGCATCTCCAATATATTTGCATCCAGACAACAACTGAGTCAAAAAATGCTCCTCTTATCTTGCAGAAGTTTGATATCTAGATGTTCTTCTTCATTCAAAAACGACCTCACCCAATACCAAGTTGCTGTGTTTTTTGTGTGTGTGTGTCTGTGTATAACGTGACACAAGAAAAATCAGTTTAGATTGCAAGATTTTTGTCTGTCCTGCTTTTCAGTTTCAAAACTAATATTTCAGTGTATTAAGTTAGTACAAAAATGCACAGAGGACTAAAAAAAGCTAGTAATATGAAAGGATTACATAGCTCCAACTTCCTGTAGTCTCCAACTGATGCACTCACGGTGCCAGAGCCACTCCAAGCACTATATAATCACTGAGCACAACTCTTAATGGTGTTGAGGGCTGCAGCTCTCGTTCTTTTCAGTTGGAAGATTTATGACAGTGGGATTTGTAATGCTCAGCTCCTTAATATCAAAGCCATTTATTCACCATAATAAGAAATCCAGGAGGTACTTAACACCTGACAGTAGCAGCACAGAACAATTTAGGAGAATTAAAGACACTTTCTGTATTTAACTGTACAATTAAGAAGTATCTAGGCAGATGAAGGCGTCATTGCAAAAGACCAAGAATAGCGAATTTTGCATCTCATCTTCTGTGAAGCACAACATGGTGTTTCTGAAGACAAGGAAAGCTGTATTTAATCTTGAAGATCGAATACATGTTTGTGTTTTTTTTTTGTTTGTTTGTCTGTTTTTCCCCCCAGAATTTCTGCATTCAGTCCCAAGTGTTACCCATTTCATGTAATTATAGGAACATAATTTTTTATGCATCAACATTCAGCTACCCAGAAATAAAATACTTTTACAGAAATAAAAAACTTTTGTACAGGAGAACCAATAAAAGTCACGTCCCACTTAAACCCTAAATGTGGTTTTGATCTGCCTGGAGATAAATAGCACTTGATTAATGCAAAAGCAAGTTGGGGTGTTATTCTTCTGCATAACTGCTTTTACAAACAGCTTTTATTTTAATAACATCTTTTATAGTCTTAGGTGTATAACTGCAGCTATCACAGAGTTGTTCTGTGTCTCAAACCAACCTGAAACACAACATGAGGCTTCTCAGTGCACTGTTGAGCACAACTGGATTCTGCACTCTTCGAATCCAGACACAGGAGAGGAATTCGGGTGCAAAGTCTCTCTCTCCCTGGAGCTCGGAGGCCATTAAAGCTGCCCGTCAGGAAGTGGTATGACTTGCTGGAGAACACATACACTGAAGAAAAGCCTGGAACTTGGAGCAGTTTCCATGTTACACTATTAAAGTCTGTATTATAATAAGGTTAAATTGCGCTACAATAGCATAAGTGTGGCACGGTCCACATTGTCCTGTATACAGCAGGTCATGTAACGCACTCCCCCACCTTGTCGCACTGCGACAAGACAAGCCTGAAGCCCTCTAACACTGCATCTGAAACAGCTTTTCAAGCATCTACCACACAAATTACACATGGAAAGCTCCCAGCATGCAGTGGTTCATTTAGGAAAAAATTCCACTGTTACCATCACTGTCATAATATCTATTGGATTTTTTTGTCTTCCTCCTTAAAATACAAAGAACTAGTTCTCTCCTAAATATTTAAGTACAAGAGGTAGTGCTGCAGCAGCTTAAATGTTAAAACATACGTGCAGACTGTTTTCCTTAAGTGTGTAGATAGGATGTTTTCTAGACAACTGAATTTCTCAGATGAAAGTATCAGCTGAAGAAAGCAAATATTTGAATGGTATTCAGGGCACAAAATGATGACTAGCAGAACAAAATGCTGTAATTTCAAGAGCTGTACTTCATAATAATGATTTGAGCAGAGTAGGGAACAGTGCTATGAGCAGCAGGGATACAAACACAACAGTTGCTGCAATCAACTTGTTTCTTCACAGAGATTCTGTAGCTTCATATAGCTGACAGATTTTTAAGTCATCCTCCTTATTGACAAAATACATATTTTATGACTACCTCTACTGCTGGATCTCTAGCCAAGGATGTAACACATTGGTATTCAGCTCCCACTGCCTCTATCTCCTTCTAGCTAGCTGGGGCTAGCAAGGGCCATGCTTGAGATAAACAGATAAATAGATACTATTACTCCAAGATCTCAGCACAGTGTCAAAGAGCTCCCTCCTGCACCCCAGTCTTCTCAGAGATGTACCCTACTGCAAGAAAATGCTACCAAAACTGTGGATCTGCAGATCAGCAGTCATCACCCCCATGGCTGTCATCCAGGGAATGTTTCCTTTGGCATTACCACTACTGTCAGTAGTGAAGTGGGGAAGTTAACGGTGCTTCATAAGACCTAGCATGAGGGATCTGGCATCCTAAGAAACAGGCAAGACGTCCCAAAGAGAAGGGAGGATATCCACTAGTTCAGGTTTACTACCAGAGATGAGGGAACACACGAGGAGAGGTCCTGACCTTCTGCTTGACTCAATTGCAGCAGCTCTCTGCTCCCAGCACTGCATGGGTGCTCACATCCTCGGATATGTGCTTACCTCGGATGCAGACCATACTTGAAAGCCACTTTTTTTAATGCAACACCAACAAGCTTCCCTTAAGCTTACTCATTTTCCTTATTTACATTCATGTTTTACAGCAGGAGCACTGCTGCCTCTACAACTTCCAGTCATTAAAGAACATGAATAAAGAACTGCACAAAGTATAATTTCCACTTCTGTTGAGGCCTTTATTAGCATCCTGTCAGAAAGCACTTGCACCACAGCCATGGTAACTGACTGTCCAACCCTTAGTCTCGTGTAAATCTCAGATCAGCACTGCACTTTAGGCATATCAAACTTTAATGTACTGTAGAAAGCACGCAGACTAACAAAAGCAAGAGCTACAAACTGCAATAATTGTCTTTAAAACATTCTGCCTATCTTCACTAGGTGAAAAATCACTCATACCAAGGCAGTCAGCAGACTGCTTATGCATAATTGAAAAGCCTCAGCTGGTTTCCACCAGGTCAATGAAAAAATCTCAGACTAACTTTAATGTCAACTAAATGGTGCCATAGGGACAAAACCACAAGATGAACTTTGCAAAGCAAGCTGAGCTACTTGTTTCTCCTCCATCCTTGCTCTTCAGTCAGATAAAATAATATGAATTTAAAGCAACAGTAGGAAAACACAAGTAAATCCAAGTATTACAACATAGCATGGCTTCTGGAAAGGGAGCTGGAAGATTCGGTAGGTCTGGGTAATACCAACAATGCAGGGATGATGCCCAGCATTACACTGAATACAAACAGACTATGATTTTTGTTTTGTGATTTTTTTAATCAAAAAAAAAAAAAAAAAAAAAAAAAAAGGCCAGTAAAAGGAAAATCTAAGTCAGAAGCCTTTTTTTTCCTTTCTCTCTCTCTTTTTTTTTTTTCTCCCCACAGATACAATATTATCTTTTGGGAGGAGGAAGGGAGCAGAGACATTTCTTGGTACGCTTTTAAAGGGCCTGCCTTACTGTGCAGCCAAAGCCATGATGCCTTTAGAAAGATGTTAAGAGCCTGAACAACTAAAAATATTAGAAAGCTGAGGGCAAGGCACAAGCTCTTTATGACACTTCAAAAGAGGTGTCCTGCACAGGGTTTTGTCACAGTCAGGAGCTTGCTCACTCAGAGGAGCTCCAGTTTGACACTTGAACAAACTTCAGTCCAGGTACTGTCAGCTGACCATGATGTTTCACATTAACAAATGCATTCTGATCTTGAGTAAATCAATATGAAGCTTTTATGTCTGAAAGTTGCAGTTTTTGTGTCTACCAGTTAAAAATAACACAGTGCATGGGACATAGGATAAATAGGGAATTTTCCAAAACCCAGCAGCTTATGGTTAAAGTAGGACTAAGAGTTTTTCCCACTTTCTGTTCCACAAACCTTTATCATAAATTCCCAACTTATTTATTTATTTAAGCCTCAAGGCTTTCTCCTGCCGTTACAAACAAAAATGATGCTTTGAAAATATTTAAGCATTTTAAAAAAATTTTAGTCATCTCTTAACTAAGCTTGCTCTCCCTTTTGCAAGAGAACTTTGCAGTGGATATTTGCTGCCAAGACAGACTCCCTCCCTCTACCACACTGACTAGATACACAGCACTGCCTCTTGACTTTCTGCTCTGCAGCTTGAACTCTAACATTTGCCAACATTCAGACAATTTTATAGACAAGACTTCCTGTAGAGTTGACAGCTTTGATAACATATTTTTAGAGACATTCACTAGCACTTAAAAAGGGGAAAACTTAGGTGACTTGTCCTTGGGAATTGTTGAGGGGGCTCACCAGCCCTCACTTGCAGAAACTCTTCAGATACTTGCTCTTAAGAGCAGCTGTCATAGAGGGACTTTTATAAAGGACCATCTCAGTTTCACCTGGAGTAATCTCAGTGTGAATCCACGCTAGCTTGAGCAAATCAGCCCCAAGATCCCTCAAGTATTTCTTCCCACTCTTGGATTTGGATCTCTCAGAAGTCTAAGGAAATCCCATCCTCCACTAACACTTCAGCTCTGCCCCTCTTCAGTGGAGAGCTCATGAAACAAGGAGGAGGAGATGCTTGGCCTAATTCCACTTTTTGTATCATGCTATCCCACATCTCATTTTGTACAAGTTCTCAACACTGCTTTTAAAAATACCATCAAAAATGCATGCAATATTTCACATTAGGTTATTTTACATTAACAGATTAAAGTGGAAGACTAAACCCCTTCTGCTTCATAGCATTTACAGGCCTCAACTTATGCTATGTTACCAATTAGCTACATACTTGTTTCTAAAAGCAGTAAGAAGTCTTTCCCACCATCTTCTAGCCTTTGAATGAAGTATTTTAGGCTCATAAATCCAACATAAGGCATGGAGATAACCTCTAGCTCACTTCCACAGTGATGCAGTGTTTTGAAGTTAAGTACATCTCGAGTACATCCGTATTATGAGTCTCTTTCATACTATGTTAAAAATTGAAGGATGCATCAGCCTTCGATCTCTGCATTCCCTGAAAGATTCCTCAAATTTGCAGATACAGCTTCCTTATTTTAGGAACTAGTGCATCACACCTGGGACTGTTAGATGCCTAACACTTCAAACAGCTGAGGTCAGCTCCTCTAAACCATAGCAGCTTCTCCGTATTGAAAAGAAACCAATACAAGTGATCTCTTTTCATCTCTCCAGAAGGATTTCAGGCAATGATCTGCAGCCCTATTTGTGTGTGCATGTCTAAATGAAAAGTAAATGCAAAGGATTCAATATCAGGCTGTAATTTCATAACAAGTTCACCCCACAACTTCTAAACAGTTCTGTAGAAAGCTGGGGATTACTGCCTGGGCCAGAAATTCATACTCCTTTAAAAGCCTATGCTTTAGCAAAGAGGCTGTTCACTGGGATCGGATATGTTGGCCTCTTAATTTATCTGCATTTCCATGTATTCACATCTCTTTCTGCTGCATTATTTAACACTAGGAATGGCCAGCTTTAAAACCTACCCTCAGCCAGGATTAACCAAGATTTTCATTTCCTGCCCTGCTCCTCTGTTATTTGAAGATAGCAACAAGGCCCACCAGTGTTTGTGGTTTTGGCTTTGGTCAGCACCAAGTTAGTTACCTGGACAAGGCATCTTTTTCTCCCTTCCACCTGCTAAGCACAGCCAGCACTGCAGCTTCTGGGCCTTCCACTTTCTTCAGGCCTCCTCTTACAAGAGAAATCAATTTTGAAGTGGCCAGTGAGGCAATTAAGGAAAGCCTTGGACAAGCTTCCTGTGCACCCAGCTAAGACCTACAATAAATCCTGTCACTGCCCTGCCGGCACGGGCTGCTAATTATGTGCATTTTGGGTGCAGTGGAACAGACACAGTGCACATTCAGGGGTTTCATGTCACAGTTGCAGACATTTTGCAGGACCCCTTACTCATTTTAAGGAACTGCATGCACCTTATTATTACTATTGTTCTGCACAGGATTGATGATGTAAAGTCAATAGGTTTATGAAGACCATACCAGATTTTTACTAGTCTTTTACATGACTATTCAAACCATGCTTGGCAGATCAGCACATACAAGCATTTCCTCACCCCTCCTTCCTATCAGAATCCCAGCTCAGGGTGATCTACAACCGAACTCCTTAAAGCTTCTCTCACAGAAACCAACTCTTCCTAAAAACTCTCAGGATTTATGAAGGAATGACTGTTGCAACTGAACCAACACAAGAACAAAACCATTTCTGCCAAACCTTCAGAAAGGTTGAACTTGAAATCCCAGGTATCATCAGACCAATGTAAGATTAAGATTAAGAACAGATGCATACACTGAAGATTCAGGTGTGGGCCACACTCTGTACTGCTTCAGTCTGTAAGATTCATGGAAACCATGTCAGAAGTGTTCACACTGGAGATCAGTCTCTATTGCTTAAAAATATGATTTCAACAAAAGCAACATGAAAAATGGAAAGGTCATTGAAGATATTTGACTGTTACATATTAGGGTTTTTTTGTTTGTTTGTTTTCATGATTTCTGGTGTACTTGCATTTTCTTTATTTAATTTAGTTAAGATACAGTGAGTCCATTTCAGATTGAAGATTTTCTTGCGGAAATATAGCTAATCTTTCACTTCAAAAACAGGATCTCCAGATGTAATTTAAAACCTCATTAACAGTATTTATTAATGAAACTGATAACATTAAGATGTTAAACTTGCATTCTACTATTCACCAGCTCTCCTGCATGACAATTAGTTTTCTGTTTTCTACATGAAGTACAACAACTTTGTGCATTTCATGCAAATTACTCATCTTCAGTGTCATGAACATGATTTCTGGGAAAGAAAAATGCAATTAATGTTACTCCAAAAAATAACAAAATAAGAAAAAAACAAACAAACTAATATTTCCTTCTGTTGAATCTTGAAGAAAAGAGAATTTGAGATAAAGATTAGGTAATTTATGTGAGTTTTCATGGGAAATAAGAGCCTCACCTCACATATTATAATTCTAGTAATAACTCAGTATGTTCAGACTACCTAAAATACTGAAACCACTCAATCCCCCAAATCCTGCAGGACCAAACACTAAGATCATTCTGAAATATTGCTGCCTGTGCATCAGCTCCACTGACACCTCGTTACTGTGTGCCTCAGGCTCTAGCTCCCCTTGCATGCTTACAAGAGCAATTCACCTTGCTTTTCAAAAAGCAGAACAAAGTAACACCTACTACAGCACAGGTAAAAAAAAAAAAAAAAAAAAAAAAAAAAGAAAAACCACTAAAAATCCACTTAACATTTCAACTTTGATATTGGTGACGGTGACTTCCACTATTGAAAATAAATGTATTCAGCATTTCAAAGTTGGAAGCATTCTGTTTTGACTCTTTAGGAATGCATTTTTCAAAGCAGCAGGATGTGTGTGTGTGTTTTGTTTGTTTGGGTTTTCTTGCGTTTTTACAAGCAGTAGCTCACACATATGCTACGCTTAACTAGGTATGTGATCAAGAAAGATGTAAATACATCTCCTACTCTCAAAGCCAGTAATGTAACAGGACACCACCTGTCTTGCTAAAATAGGAAGGAGTTCTTTAGGATTTTGAAATGAAGAGAAATTATTTGCAGAAAGTCCTTGTTTACTAAAAGCATTACTGTGTACTTGCACTAGAGAACTGTGACCTAATAAGCACCGTGAACAATACACAAGGAAATTTATTCTGGATTCCTCAATCCTGGATCTCCTGGAACATATTGCTTCTAGGACCAAAGCACTCTCCAGCTCCGTTTCCTGGCACTATTGATGCAGGTTTTCCAAAGGTGACCATACCAAGGTCTCTAAAAGCCCTGCCATATCAAGGATTTCTCTTCTTCTAGTGAGAAGTTAGAACAGTTAGAACAGCTGAGCTCCTTCTGGTAAAAATGATTTACAAACTTCTTACATGCAGCTCTGTGCTTCAGGAAATAATTAATCAGCAAGTATTTTATGAGATCTGAACATTAAGCAGTTAAAATTTGTTCTAAATCTCAAATATCTTATGAGTGCCAGCTTCATAATTTGTTCTTATTCATTAGTACCTATTACATAAAATAAAGTACTGATGGAGAAACAGGTGCAGATTCAAGTGTTTGGATAAAAACCTTATTTCTGTAATATGGAGAGGCAGCATTGTTTCATTATTCATCAGAAGGTGTTGACAGAACATGTTGTGTGTTATTTGATCAGGGTCTGCGTGCAGTAGGTTTTCTAAAAATATTTTCAGTTCTATTTATTGGGAACTCAAATCTATTTTTCCTTCGCATAAGCCAATTGCATGGCAAGCTGCAACACAAGCAATCAGCTAGTGCCAAATAAGCAAACAAACAATAAAAAGCTTAGAGCAATCATTTTTCATTCATCTAAGTCACAGAAACCCCATAACCTTAAATAAGGTAAAAAATCTTCACTCAAACAACAACCCCTCCAGAAAAAATAAAATAGCATTCCCCTCTCCAATCCCCCACTATATCCATCACAAACCTTGCTGAAATTCTCCCTTGCCAGTTTAACCTGCACTTGAAGAACCATCCCAGGAAAAGGAGATAATCAATGTAATACATTGGTATGCTCCTAAATCCAAGAATCTCTCAGTTGTTTAATACAGCCACTTCATAGCCTAAGAAAAGCATCTTCTCTAGTAGTGTTTTGTAAACGTGAATTGGCACGCTGAAAGAGACTGCAGCAGTTTTTGCAGGTATTTTAATATAAGAAGGAAATTCAACATGAGTTGCCATTACATGCATTGTGACAGTGCTTTGAAAAGCCAATTAATGATCAGAACTGAAGGTATACAATATGACAAATTGCTCCCCAAACAACAGCAGCAGTGAAGGCCTGGGCAAGAGAAAAAAACAGGATTTCCACTGCTGAGGACAGAAGTAAATCAGACAGTGAACAGAAGAGTTGTTTGGGTAGTACTGGACTTGTATCAGAGCTTTGGGAAAGATTCCTTAAGCCTTCCAAGCAACATTTACACACCAACAGAATAAGCCAAGTTACTGAAGCCAGTGTGCTTAGATTGCACTCCAGCTTATTTCTCAAATTTAATATACATGTATATATGTGTATTTCTGATCAATGATTCTGCTACACCTCAAAATCTTTGCTGTTTCATAACAAACAGTCCAAAGTATCTGCAGTCGTGTACATTCAAGAATGTACAGTAAGCAGCCGAAAGTATTTTTAAAATTAAGACTTAAAGAACAAAAAGAACAAAATCAAATTAACAGAGTTAGCTCCCAAGAACAAGCTGGACTAATGACACAACTTGCATATTGGATATTTTTTCATTTGAAATAAACCATCAGAAAAATTACAGACCATTCAAAAACAGGGAGAGGGGCCAGTCAAGCAAGATTTTCAGCCTGTACACCCAGATGATGATGTGCAACTAATTACAGAAACAGCAGTATGGCCAAAATGAAGCAGTACAATAACCTTATAACCAACATACAGCAAGAGAGGCTGCAAGAAAAACGATACAAAAAGCTACTAAAATTAAATAAAACAACAACATATACATGTTAAGTTTATTTAACCAAGTTTCCAGCTAAAATTGTACACTTTAAGTATTTATATGATGATCTGAGCAACAAAAACAAAAAGGATTTTTGCCCCTAAGAAAATCACAGACGGAACGCCTTTCTGCAGGCTACTACCATGCTCTTTTTGCTTCTAAGATATATGGGGACACCAGGGCAGGCTGCTGTTTGCAGGTATGGCAAAGGTCATCTAAGCCAGGGACTGCAGAGGCACAGACACTTTGAAGATGCTTAATTTTTGCTTTGTTAGCTATAAACGTAAGTCATCAGGAAAAGGAAGGATAGAAAGAATTTACTTCAAAGAAAACTTCTGCCTTGTTTGTTTAACCTCTAAATGGGTTAGACAATTCTTGAAGTTGTTTATATGCCAGTTTAAACTAAATGAAGAATGATTTTTTGCTGCTTAATGCCTTTTAAAAAGTAAAGAACATCCATTATGAAACTATAAAAAGCTGCAGTGGCAAACTGTGCTGTGTTTATCTTGTCACTTGACATATCAAAATACCCACTTAGTGTCAGCATAACAGACAAAAGTGTCTACAAAAGCAGAATTTTGCACTATGTTTGGAATACTTGCCCTTATTTCAATGACAAGTGTGACTAATAGAAGAGATTCTTAATTATATGCTATTTTTCAGTATTTATGAAACTGCAGACCAACAGTAATGTAATTAGAAGAAAGACTAGATATGTGAGAGTGACTTAAGACAGAGTTTAGTAAATATTTGGAGACAGACTGGTTTTATTAGGTAGTAAGATTGCTGGATGCATTAAACATCAAATTCAAACTACTAAATTCTCTGAGCAGACTGTCTTTGGCCAAGACTGCAGAGGGACACACTTCAAAATGGAATTCCTAAATAGCAACCACATTTTCATCTTTCACATCATATCTGCTTTCATTAACCTTACAAAGGAGATGATTTATTCATTATAAAGATTTTAAAATGCAATAACCTTCTCTTATCTCAAGAGATTTGTCATTATTTTGTACAGAAATTGGCACTTAGGCAGTTACTTGAAGTAACTGTCACTTCTTTTTAATTACTGTTTGCAATTCATCATCTCCTTTAAACACACCAGCCTAGTCATGAATGTACTGCGGCAACCTCACGATGTTCGAGTAGCAGAAAGCTGTCACAAAACCAACTGATCTAGCTACTCACATTTCCCTGTAGCAGTTTTCTTGGCAGCGCCCAAGGATACCAAACACCCCCTGGCTGTACAAATTTAAACACCTCATACTAAAGCCTCCAATTCTACTTGAGGCCTTGACCCCAGATCCACTAGTCTCCAAACTGAATGCTAAAGGAACCTCAAAGCCGTCTTTGCACACCGTTCTCTTTGGTCACAGCCACTCTTGAGCACAGCTATAACACTGCACACATCTGAGATGCTTCCACGTGTGAATTTTAATCTCTATATGGTCAGCAGATCAGCTGCGACTCCCTAACAGATTATTCTCAGTTTAAGTCCTTTGCTCTGCAGCAGTTCTTGAAACATTTATTTCATTCCTGGTCAGCATCTTGCCTGTAGCACGTTGCTTTGGAGCTCAAAGGCTTTAGTTCAATCTTCCTTCTCAGGATAAACACTGGATTTTTGCCTTCCCATATGTTTATAGTGAGACTGTACAATGGCATGTGGACTGACTGTCCTGGGGAAAAGTCTGCTTGCCAGAAGAATGAAGAAAAAAAACTTCAGTGAACATCTTGGGTTAAATTATGCAGACAAATATTTGCATGTTAGCATATCAGTACGGATTTGCTCATGTGGCTGAGCCACTTCATTTCCTGTTGCAACTCCACTGGGCTCTGGTCCCCAGTTCCATTTCCCCATGTGATTATATTGAAGGACAGCTCCATTTATCTACCTGAAGGTATTCCAGGTTTAAACTAGTAGCAGCGGTCCATTTCCTGATGTTTAAGTTTATCTTAAAGGCATTTATGGATAAAAGTAAGAGCCAGGCTACCCTGTTGGAATTCTTCCACTTTGGGAAGAACAGCTGACTGAGTGCCACAAGGCTGACACCATTGGGACTCAATGTTACTTATTAACTTTTAAGTTTGCACAATTTCAGTGACAACTGGTTAAATCCCATTCCTTCTCTCTATACAGCAGCTCAGTACAACTTGAAGAATCCAGTTACTTTTTAACTAAAAATTAGATTTTATGCAGTTTCAAAGGTCCCATGTCCTCCAAGCTCACCAAGCTACATTACGAGCATCTTGTTGCAAGTTCCTCTTTCCTCCAGTTGCTTTGGAGAGTTTAGCATCACCCTCACCTAAGATTAAAGCTGGACTAGCACTAACCATCCTTTCTTCTAACCTAATCCTTTTTCTCCTATCTTGACTTCTCTCATTAACTACTTTTCTTCTCCACAATACACTCACACTCACTTCCACTAAGCACTCATTCAGCAAACTTTTGAGCAGACAAGGAAGTTCACAGCAACTGTTTTCTTTTTCTGTAATTACCTCTACCACAGCCCTATCTGTTCTCTTTGCACCCATATTTTATTGATTCCCTGTCTCAGACAAAAGCTCTCCATGTATGCCTGGATCATGTTGTTTTCCTTTATCTGTAACATTAAACTAGACATTTGAAGACCAATAAGCAGTTAAGGTGAACGGAACAGACCTGGACAAGATTCCTGTTACCAGATGAATGGGAACACCAGACAAGTATGTGCCCTCCACTTGTGCGAGGCTGCACCTGAAAGAACAGCTGAGCTACATTATACCTAGCCTTCAGTAAAATTATTATTTCAGTATTAATTTTTTTGGAAGCTTTTTATTTCCTTCAGTCTTTGATTATGAGTCAGACACCATCTCACCTTGAACTACTGGTAAAACAAGCAAACAAGCCACACAAAAACCCCACAGTTGTCTCCTCCAACTTAAAGATCTTAAATCATGAGACTATAGCAGATATCACAGGAATTAAATAACACAATCACCTTTTATTTCAGACTTCATAAGTGCTTCACAATTTCCTTCTAAAAACTAAAGCATAGCCATTACATTCAACTTATTTGTACATCTTGAAATCCATCTTAGCAAAATTAGCTCAGTCTTTCAGGAAGACATATCCTCTACTCTTTTTGCTACTCAAACCCTTTACCTTATTTAAAGGGCACAAACATGTTATATTCATTTAATGTAGGAATGACAACAAAAGGCACAGAAATGAAAAATCCTCATCAAGTAGTCATTATTACACTCTTTCTTCCCACAACAGTCTCCAAAAGCTTACAAGACTGACAATCTTTTCAGCTCACACTAAGAGTTGCTCACCCAGTTGCATCAGAAAGTTTATGTGAAGTAACATTGCCACTGCATAGTGCAAAAAGATTTTGTACTAAATATAAAACTCAGTACTAATAATTACATAAGCTGAGGAATTTCTGTGAAGACAAGAGGTCATGGTCTCCCAGTTTAAATAGCCTTTAATTAAATTAATTAAATTAAAGCGACTGCCACATATGGCAATGCTTTGTCATTTGGGGGGCAGGTGGGATAGTGGTTCTTTCTGGTACAGTCAAGTGCTCTGGGGGAGAGCCAAAAAAATAAACTGTAGTTGAAATACTGCTTCAGTAGGTCATGGGTGTCTCCAAAAGGACTAATAGGTTTAGAAGTACTTGCTCTCTCCCCCTCCTTGAACTCTGCTACCCTCCAGCACCTACTCCCTAGTGCAGCGTTAGGACCACTTACATTCCTAGAACTGGGTCACAGCACTTTGCTGTTGTTCCAGTCTCTACCCAGAGCCTCGGCTTCTAAGAGGTGCCAAAAGCCATCTTTACAGACGGCTGGAAGAGAAGCAGTGAGAAATTGAAGAGGGAAAGACGTGGCAAATCTGACAGGCTGCAGTGCTGCAGGTCAGTCTGTGCACACAAGTCCAGTGTACTGCAACGTGCACAAGCAAATACAGACTCTGTTCTGAGATATGCTGCTTCAAGAACAACATCCTGCTGCCCTTATTTAAATAAGCCAGAAAGTTTACAGAAAGTTTATTTCTTCCCAATTTATACTTATGGCACATTTGGACTGGCAACATCACAAGCACAGGGAAATTTTTCAGGAATCCTAGTAAAAATTTCCTTGTTAAAACTTGGTAAGCTTAAGTGAAACTAGCTTACCAAACTTTGTTCTGTGATACTATGTGACCAACTTTATTTGGAAGACACATGCTGACATCTCAATGCCAAATTTATCATTTTCTGTAGCTTCATTTTTCTCTTAGCACTTTCCTGAGTTGTACTATTTCATGTTCTAATTATTCCTTATTTTAAGTATGGGTAGCTTTCATTACTATAGATGTCAAAATAATAGACTGCTAATGTTGTATATTTAGCTTATCTTCTCTCCAAATGGTAGCACAGTAGAATAACTAATCAGGATATGCAGTTTTCTATTTATATTCCTTTGGTGTGTACATGCACACACAATCAGCATTCACTTTCTTTTTGTAATTGACACTATTTCCTGTTTTGCACAATCCTTTTCTGCTTACTAAGGTTTGTCTGATCACATTGCTGCTGATTAAATTAATTCAACATCAGCCTAATCACAGACATATCAGAGAGACACGGGACCTTCTAAAAGCAAAATCCTAGTATTTGATGGCAGAGCAACTCCTTCAAGAAATTTATGTTTCCCTATTTGGACTCTCCTACGAGTTCTGGGAGAATGAAGAAAGAATTTGGAAAAAGAAAAAAAAAAAAGAGTTCTTGCCCCTGTTCCTGTTCTAGTGAAGGTGTTGAACAGCTTGTGTCCCTGTCTTTAACAATGCTTCACCAACTTTTTTGCCCTAGATTTTCAACACCATGTTATATTACCCACCAAACCATAGAGAGTATGGAAAAGTAATCTTCCCTTTGTACTCAGCTCTGTTGAGGCCAAACCTTGAATTCGATGTTCAGTTTTGGATCCCTCAATACAAGAAGGACACTGAGGTGCTGGAGTAAGCTCAAAGAAGGTCAATGAAGCTGGTGAAGGGTCTAGAGAACAAGTATTATGAGGAGCAATTAAAGGAGCTGGGGTTGTTTAGACTGAAGGAAAGGAGGCTCAGGGGAGATCTTATTGCACTCTACAACTACCCCCAAAGGAGTCTGTAGTGGAGTGGGAGATTGGTCTCTTCTCCCAAGCAAGAAGTGATGGAACTGGAAATGGCCTCAAGTTGCACCGAGGCAGGTTTAGGTTGGATATTAGAAGAAATTTCCTCACTGGTTGTGATGCATTCAAATAGGTTGCCCAGGGAAGTGGTTGAGTCACCATCCCTGGATGTATTCGAAATATCTGTAGATGTGGTACTCAGGGACATGGTTTAATGGTAGACTTGGAAGTGCTATGTCAACAGTTGGACTTGATGATCTTGGAGGTTTTTTCCAACCTAAATAATTCCACGATTTTATTAGCTAGTACTTCTCACTTATAACAGGAACTGAGAATTCACTTGTAACAGCTTTAAGAATCGCATCTGCCTTTCTGAATGAAGAACCAGTAATTAATTTGTTTACATAAAATTCTTACAGTACCTTTCCACCCCTCTTCTATTGTTAATTTTCCATTGCCTAACAGTTTCTTTCATCCTTTCAAGGAGTAAGTATCAATTCTGTTGCTAGCTAAACTCACACACACAAAAAAAAATCAGTGTGCATTATTCTAAGACTAAACTTTTAGTATTGCCCTATTTTAGCTAAGAAACAGCCAAACAATCTTTGTCCTGGAAGTGATAATTAAAATGCTCATTACTGAACCACATTAAAAGATCTCCATAAAAGCCTTAGACTGGTAATGGCTTAAGTTAGACATGAATGGTGAAAGCTGTACAGTCTTAGATAAATGAAAGGTCAACTGCTGTTCATATTTCTACAGTTTATAAATATATAATACATATTTTATGTATTATATTATTCATTACATATTATATTTTATATATGTTTAAATAAATTAGGAAGTTTATACCAGCCAGTGTTAGACAGCGCAGCTGTGAGTTTATTTTGGAGAGGTGTGGGGAGTTGCTGATACTATAGTTTCAATGATCTAATATAATTTAGAAGTGGGGTTACTTTCAGCAAGATGAAGATAAACAGCTACCCACTGAGCATGGTCTGAGAACAGTGTTCAGGACTCATTAACATTTAAATGTAAATGCACACATATAGCATTCAAGAATTGACATTAGCAAGAGGATAAAGGTTTGGAGCATAGTACTGCAACTTTTACATTAAGTCTGTAAATCATTCTGTTCAATAACCTACCTGAGCTCCCTAAAATGTAGATACACTGGGTTGGAATGAAGAGTTATCCTTGAAATTTACTTCTATCTTAAGCTTATCTTGCTTAGCAAGCATTCATACTACTTTTACTACAACATTAATTCAAATAAAAATGAAAGGAAAATCTGTTAAACCCCCACACCTTTTTGCCTACACAGCTCAAGCAACATCAAGCAACACCAGCACATATACATGTTAGAGTCTACTATGGAGTTAAAACAGGAAATTTAATTAAAATTTTTGGTGTGATTAAATACATCCTACTCCACAAACCTTAAGTGCCTTACAGGAATTTCTATATACCTACTTTGGTATGTTTTATTGACACAATAGAAAAAAATTACTCAGGCTCAGTTGTTTCTATGCAGCACATCAGCCATCTCAGAGATCTGCTAAATATGTAAGTTACTGAGGATACCTAATGTTGTTATAGAATAAGACAACTTCTTGCAGGCTATTTTGAATCTGTACTCATATATATAAATATATAAATTTTAAAAAAATAATAAAATCAGTTCATGTTAAATCTTGAATATTTAACACTCAGCCCAACATAGTCTATTATGTCATCTCAGATTCTCTACGTTACTGGAACATACTTCCACAAGACCAAAGAAGGATTTGGTCTTCAAATAGTGGAAGTCATATATTCCATAGAATTACGTTTAACATCATGATTGACTCAAAGATTACTTGGGAAAAATTGTAGTTATTATCCAATATATCCTTGGAAGGAACAAGGATACATGTCATGAGTGGTTTGTGGGAATAGGACAAGGGGCAATGGCTGCAAGTTAGAGCACAGGAAGTTCTGCACTGACATGCAAAAGAACTTCTTCACAGTAAGGGTGACGGAGCACTGGAACAGGCTGCCTAGGGAGACTGTGGAGTCTCCTTCTCTGGAGATATTCAAGGTCTGTCTGGACACCTACCTGGGCAGCCTGCTCTGAGGAACCTGCTTTGGCAGGGGCCTTGGACCCAGTGATCTTTCAAGGTCCCTTCCAACCCCTACAGTTCTGTGATTCTGTGATTATGCAAACCCCATAAAATAATGGAACAGCACTACAGAGACAGAACATAAATCCCGAGCCTTTCTGCCTTATGCTGTCAAAATGGGGCTGGTGGAACAGGTTGCCCAGAGAAGGTGTGGGTGCCCCTTCCCTGGAAGTGTTCAAAGCCATGCTGGATGGGGCTTTGGGCAGCCTGGACTGGTAGGAGGTGTCCCTGCCCATAGCTACCCTGAAGCATAGTCAAATGGTTCATCTTCTGAAGCAAAGACTTAAAAGAACTGTCTCCCACCTGCTCAGTCCTTAGAGAAGCTGAATTGCAATAAAATAAGGGTCTTAAATAGCAAGTGCAAGAGGACACCAAACTGATTATGATCACATTAGGGGTGGTGCAACATCTGAGACAGAATCAGCTGTTTAAATAACAAACAGAGCAAAGAGCATCTCATTCTCGTTACCACCACCACGCATACATAATTCATTTTGTTATCTGCACATGGCACACAAACAGCAAGCACTTCCAAGGACAGAGCCACTTCACAGTATCAATCTTATGCTGATAAAATCTTCTAGTTGGAATTTGGGCAAAGTGACTGAAACCAGAGGTTTTAGTAGAAATGCAATGGCAAATCAGGAAGCAAGGTACTACCTTTGGTTTCCCCCATGTCTCAACTCTTTTTCTTTTGAGCTGTAACCCAGTCAAAATTCTGTACACTGAAATTATGGCAACATCATAACCCCTCAGTCCTTCTCCACTTTAATCAGTTCATGAGCACATCCAAGAGAAATTCTACCAGCTCCAAGGAATACTGATTACCGAGCAAGTTACTTGGGTAATTAGATAGCTATGAAAAAGCCAAGTAGCTACCAACTGCTGGTTCATTTAGTAGCTCTTGGTTTGAATAAATTCTTTCTAATGTAAGCTACCAGCTATGCTGAGCCTTGAAGGAGAGTAATACTACTTCATAAGTGAGTCCAGAAAAAAAAAAACATCACAAGAGGAAATCTTGCAAAAAAACTAACTATATCTTAAGAACTCAGGCATGGACAATTGGACATTTGTGTTGATTTTGAGCAAGATCAATCTCCAAAATGCAGGAGGAGACTGCTTTAGGATTTAAAAGTTGTCCTATTTATGCTATCATTTTTAAGTGAGTTGCGTTTGACTAGTTTCTCTTCAGCATCCTAAAACAATACAGGCTGTACTTCTTTCCCCTACAGTGTGCACATTACTAAACAACACAGTTTTCCATATAGCCTCATGCATTTCTCCAAGGTCTGTTAAAAAAAAAAAAAAAAAAAAAGTTTTGAAAAGATTTGGACATATAAAGGATATGTAAAAGATTTAAGATTTTGTGGAAATCATTTGCTAAGGAAACAGATGGCTTCTGCTGTAATGCAAAGCAGCAATGCCAATTAATTCACAATTACTTCAGGAATTGCAGCACAATTTAGTGCCATAGGATTGCAAATAACTTGGTAGTTCATAGTCACATTAGATCTAGTTCTTGAAAGTGAAATACTCTTTCACAATAGCTAAAGTGCACCATCAAAGTAATGCTCAGGTATCTTGCTAATGTTATCTCAGTCCTCAATAGCTGCATATCTGAAAAGCCTACTGTCATTTTGGCAAAGACATGCACCAGTCAGGAGGTTACATTCAGCAGTGCTTTTCAGTGCAGTTTGTTTCAAAACCATAGGCAGAAGAAAAAGATTACAAACAAACAAAAAGCTGTGGCATCTCAGGCAATCCAAGCTTATTTTAGTACATTTTGAGCATATATTAAATGGCAACATGTGATCTGAAAGCTTCATCTTCATTCCAGAGTGGAAACTTTCTTCAATTTATGTCTCAGAGCTGAGGGGTTTATTAGAAAGCTGGTGATTTAAATAAATTCCTGCTGGATTTTTGATGTTTGCATGGCCACAAAGGGACTCTTTTTCCCCTCCGAACTGAGTAATATTAAGTCATCTTAATCATGCATATTATTGGCCTGCAGTATCTAGAAAGGAAGGAATAATTTGAGTTCAAGATTTATTTTAATGTGATATGCTCCAGTCTTTACTATTCCTAAAGCTTTGCAGATCAAATTACCCTTGACTGTATGATAAACAAAAGCACTTAAAGAAACTGAAAGACTGAAGATATCTAGGGAACATTCTCCAAGTGTAGTGTTATAACACTTCAAAACGTAGTTCTTGAGTATATGACTCATCACTTTTGCACCAGACACCACACAGGTTAGAATAGAGATGGACTAAACTCAGGAACAAGTCAGTAAATATTTATCTTCAATAGACAAATTTTATACTTGTCATAGAGTAAGCGTATCTAGTATTTAGTGCAGCTCTATTAACTTGGGCTCCCCTCTCTTTATCTGCATACAGAGATCATTTCTTTCATTAAAATTCAGAGGAAGAATTGATAAAGTTCACTATTACAAATAAATTATAGGAGCATCCCAAGTAATGTACTTGATTTAATCAACAAGAAGCTAATGAGACCAAATTGATGGCAGAAATTAGTCAAGACTAGCTGACACTTATTTACAGATATGTTCAGAAGAAGATAAGACTCTGGAATCAATATGGGGTTTCCTCAAGTGAGGGTATCCATTATGGAGACAAGTTAAAGTACTTTACTTTCTCCTCTTAATCAGAACAGAAGACAGCTAACGATAGAGTAAAGCAAAGAGGTGCAAAAGGTTAGAACTTTCAGTTAATCATTTGTACTATAGAAGTCACAGAATCCTTAAGAATTTTCACTACATTAAATTACAAAGCAGTGTGCTCGAAAGGCTGCTTTCTATTCATCCAGTAAGTTAAAACAAGATCTACAGCTTCATAAACAAAACAAAATAGAACAATGTAAATATAAATTGAAATCACTTGATACAACATTTGGTTGCTGAAATATCAAGCACGATGATACCTTGTGTTCCTGCCTTTCTGTGATTTTGGTAGACACAGCAACACAGCTGAAGATAGCCATTAGGACTGGATGCTAAAGGAAGGAATAAGTAATAACAAATATCACAGAAGTCCTTGGCCTCTACTTCCATATTGCAGAATATGAGGATATCTATACTTATATGTGACCATTCACCCAAGCTCAGTGTAGTTATGCCTCTGTAAATAAGTTTTGGTTAATCAGTTTACAAGGCGGCACACCACACCTGCAATAGATTAAAACTGGCAGAGTGGGCACATCACTGCTAAGGCCCTTTGTCCTTTTCTGCTATTCTCTTTACCACAGAAAACTCAGCATTTGGAGGAAATTACACCTAGGATATAATTTCATTTGCAGTCTGTAGCTGTGTTAGGAAATGAATTATCCACTGATAAGTTCACTGTATTCCAAATTTATATACATATATATATATATGTATATTCAATTGTCTTTGCTATGCACCAATGTAAAGGTCTGTGCCTACTGTTTTTATTACTTAGTCCTTTCTGTCCTTCAGCATAAATAACCTGCAGAATTTCTTTCCCCTCACCTCCCCAAATTTGTTCACAGTCCAAATTAAAAACCCTGAACATTTTACTGTTGCTTGAAGGATAAATGCAAATAATTAGCTAGTTATATGTTCTTAAGGTACAAGAACAGTAATTAGTAATTAAGACAGGCAGAATTTGACTCAGCTAGATTCCAAGTTGTCTTATACCCCAAGCATAAATGAGAGACCCCATTCCTTGGTCTCTTATGACAGAGTTATGCAGGTAGCCATATTGTTGCATTTGTAGAGATAAAAAACTTTAGTAAATAAAAAATCAGTCCTGATCTTGATTAAAAGTTTCTTTTCAACTTTAAAACAAATTAATATTTAAAAATTCGAAGCAGTTTTTGTCAAAAAAAATCACATATTTTGTAACTAAACAGTACTCCTCCCATTGCCCCCCCCCCAAAAAAAAATAAAAATAAATAAAAAATGTGTCCCATAACATCATTTACTTCCCCACAAAGGTAGCACTCTAAAATTCACACACACACACTTTTATTAATACTATGTTGGCACACAACAAACCTAATCCTTTTTTATTGTTGTTTATATCAGGCCAAGGGCAAAAATCTCTTCAGGTTCATCTTATGCATCCCATATATCAACCTAAAAGTACTACCAAAAGGTAACCAACAGGCTGACATTGTAGCTTTCATTACATGCAAGTTAGAACTACTGGCAGGGAGTACAACAGAGAAAAATCTTATGTTGGGAAACATTTTTTTTTTTTCCCTACAACAGGTAAAAAATCAACTTCATAATATTAAAGCTGAATACATCTTCAATGACACACAAATTAGATTACTGATGGAGTTAGTGAGAAATCATTCAAGGAGTCTGAACTGTAGCTATTCCAGAGATACTCTGTACTTAGAATCCAAGCCTGCTGTCCCACAGTTCTGATGTTTGTGAGAAACTGAAGTTTTAAGAAATGGTTTCAAAAATAAGTATTTTTGCTTAACCTCTCCTTGAGGAGTTTAAGGACTTCAGCATTGGTGCAAGCAAGGTAACTACACCAGCAGCACTCTGCAATTTCCACTGGCACCCATTCTTCCTTTTCTCCCTCCACATAACACAAATACTTCATAGTTTTGTGTCCTGTTCAGGTTTCACGAGCACTACTAGTGCAAGAACTTCCATATTAATCTTTTACTAGGAAAGCTATATTATATATAACTATTATAATATAACTATTACTGTTAGTGCTATATTTTCTATGCCTCTCATTGGGAGTGTACTGGCAACACATGTTAGGAGCCTCTGAGAACTCTCTGAAAAGGGAGAAAGCTACTGAGAACCTTGAAAAAGAATAAAAAGTGTCTTTATTTCTATAATCAGAAAGCAGAGCAAGAACTCCAGGAGGAACAACCAACAGCCACAACCTAACCAAAAAACACTAACATTTGCCAACTCCAAATTTCTTGTAGTAGTTCTCAGGAACCAGTTACATTGCAAAGGAAGCATTTGTCTTAAATTGTAAGACTGAAACAGGATACTTGGCTGATAGCGAGTAATTCATAATGCATATGTAAGGACTTTTTTTTTTTATGGTGATAACCTAAAATGTTATTTTTAATCCTTGCAATATCATTTATTATTCTGTTCTCACCTTTAGCAAAGCACTGTTTGTTTACTTCATCTTCCATTTACTTACATTTACACTTATTGGAACTCTTCTAAAAGCATCACTAAAACAGCTCAGATGAACCAGGTATCTAAGTCATGCTTATGTCCTAATCCAAGAATCATTCCTGAATTACACTGAGGCATAAAACTGCCTAGAATACAGATTAGAAAGGCAAGGGGTGAAAAATAAATAAATTTTTGCTGCATACTTTCCTATTGAATAGCATTAGTTTAGCCTTAACTACTTGAGCAAAACAATGAGATCAGCAAGAAAAACTGTGAAAGTTCCCTCTTCTATTTGATTTTAAGGTACTGTTACTCCAATATGTAAACATTGAATACATGGATGTTTTTGGAAGAAACAGACTATATTCAGTGAAGCACAGACTTTATTGCCAGTGCATAGAGGCAAATCATTAAAAAAAAACAAACCTCTGTGTCTCCAACTCATGATCCTATCAGTTTGCTCATACACATGGATTTCCAATAGTTATTCTAGACTGTTTTCAGTGTTGGGGACAGAAAATTATGCTTGTTAATTCTGTTTATATTGCATTCCTGTCCTCACAGCACTGTCTGGAATAATGTCTCCATTATAAATAAATAAACAAGAAAAGAGAATAACTACTTTACATTCATAAGTTAAGCCAACTTCAGATCATACTCCATTATTCTGAAGCTCCCACAACAGTGAGGCTCTGTTTGGACGTTGTCACAGCTCTTCTCTAAGAGCTGAAATTCCTCAGCCAGTTTTATGCGCAACTGCAGAACTGCACATCCCTCTCAGCCTACAACAAGGAGCAAGGAAAGTTGGTATTGCAAGAGTACAGCACAATGTTCTTCTGACAAGCAGATACAAAGGTAAGCCAGAAAGCAGCATCATGTTGTGGAAGCTGCAAGCAGGAGCTCTTCAACTTGCTAAAACCACTAGCTCACTTATAGGTGTCTCTCACTGTCTCACCAAACAGCTAATAGGTGTGCTAAGTTCTACTAAAAATACATGCTACTTCTTGTTGTCTTGACAAGAGTGACTTGTAGTAGAGTAGAAATGAATTCAGAGTAATTATGAGCAGTTCAGCAGGTGCTGCAGAATCAACTTTAGCCAAAGCTCTTGAAGACCATTATGAAGCACACAGGAAGAAAAATATATTCTACATTATTTTCTTTCTTTATTCTCATATTCTATTCCCCAGATTTAGCCAGAATTTTATGTGAATTCTAATAGAAAAGAACAAAAGCATGGAATGGCAGAATCATGAAGGAAATTTAAACTACTTTATCTGCACAAAAGATAAATCCTGTGGCATTACAAGTACTCAACTTACTGAATGAAGTTGTGAACACATGTTGCTCATTAAGCCAGTCTTATCTTACATTGTAACCAACAGGACTACTTGTGAACAACTCCTTCAAGAATTGAGTATAAAAATTAGCTGCATTGAATTAATGTGAAACCACTTACGAAGCTTTGTCTTTTCTTCAAGATTGCAAATTCGACAACTGCCAGCCTGTCAAGAGAATTCTATTGAGCACAATCAGCACTTAGAAACTTACATAAATTACAGCTGTCTATTTCAAGTGGAAATAATTTCAGGCAAGATGCTTGCATATGCTAGTTTATCCACCTGGATGGCATCTCATTTTAGCAAGACTTGATTCTACTTTTTTGGTAGAAAATGGGGATCTCAGTAATTTGTAAGTCAAAATATTATTATAACACATTAACTGAAGCAAAAAAAAAAAAAAAAAAAATCATTAAACTGAAAAGATACACCCACCCAATTACACATTATTGCAAAAAAAAAAAAAAAAAAAAAAGTCAGCCCTTCACCTTCCAGCTCCATGCTGTTGTATTTCTTTGGCAGTTGAGTTTAAGGAAACCCTATTTAAGGGGGAGTGGGGATGGGTGGGAATGACAACAAACAATAAGCTTTGTTCAAGTTTTGTCCTATATGTCCCAAGTATACAATTTGTGCCGCGGCCATGATTGTTTAGAATCATTTGCAGCACCTGAAGCTTTTATTTGAGTCATGAAACATGATGTCCTTTAAGATTCTTCATACATTTAAAAACAATACAGATTAAAAAAAAAAAAAAAAAAAAAGCGCTTACCATTTGAAGAACAGAATAATGGACTGCTTTTGAAAATTGTCAGGTTAAATGAGTTCCTCTGAACCACCTTCCTCCTACGAGCTAGTATCATCAAGCAGTTACACATTATACATTGAGGGAATAATGGGATTAGGGCTTTATCACCTGAGAAATAGAACTGTTAGCTTGTTTCGTGACTGAACTGTCTCAAAAAGAACAGTATTCTTTTTCTTCTTCCAACAGAAGAAGTATTCTTTTTCTTCTTCTATTGTAAAAACAATAGAAGGTCTACAAAATAATGGGTATGGTTCTCAATCATATTAACAATGTTAACTTTCTGAAACTTGACTACTGAAAATATCTACTATTTTAGCCACTCAATGGTAAAATATCACTCTAAGTATCAATACTCGACTGGTAAGGGGTGTTCTTCTGAAATATATTCTGACTGGTAAGTCAGCATGCAATTTGAAACACTTATACCAATTGCTGAGGTATACACTCAACCTTCTTTTGAAGATCAAGAAGTTTTAAAACACCTCAAAATGGGTACTCAAAAAAATTAAGGCACTCAGTATCACTAGGAAATCTCAAAGTTCTAGTTGCAGTTTACAATCAATTTTCATAATGCTTTTCCCAAAACTCAAGTGCCTAAAATGCCACTAGTGACAATGCAAAGTTTTGTTATATTGAATACAATTGCTCAAGGAAAGAGCTTCACAACTGAGAGTGTATTCCACTTAGAGTAAAATGAACGTAAGTAAAAAAAAAAAAAATTGTGAGCACTGTATTACAGAGCTCAAACAATGACTCCCCCATCAACTAGAGCATATATGGCCACATTTTGTTCTCTGTAACTGTTCAAATTATCCAATGAAACCAGCTCATGGTATATCAAAAAAAGGAGGATAAAAGGAGGGTGAAACTACATGGTGGTTTCAGAAACTAGTGCATTAAAACCAGTGAAACTCCAGCTAACCTGTCTGCAAGAAATAGTACCCCTTCTCTCTGCCATCTTAGCAAGTATCTTGCAAACATCATCCAAACTTCCATTTGTCCATTTCCTTGTCCGAAGAAGCTTGTCACTTTCCTCAGAAGGCTGATGGAAAAGACTGATGCCAATCAGCAGCCCACATGACTAAGTTAAGTTGCTTTTTACACACCCACTAAAACAATTATGCTGCTTGACACACTAGCTGGCTCTGGAAGACATGCTAAGATGGAAGGCCACCGGGTTTACTGATGCAATAAGGAAGAGAACAAAAAGTCCTATTTAATCATGAAGTATGACCTTATAACCTTTAATCCAGTCTACATTCACTTTGTATTGTAAAGGCATTCATAACCTATCCAAGTCGTGTAGCATTACATAACACATATTTAATTTTATTATCAATTAATTTCAATGTAACTTCCACTAGTGGTGAAATAGTGAATGGTATTTCATATGTATAATTCAAAAGACAGTTTTCCCATTTTTAGTATCATTTAAACATTTACCACAATGTTTCTCAGTGGAATACTGTTCTTACTTTTTTTTTATTTTTTATTTTTATTTTCAGTTCTCCTCCCAGTTACAAAGTAAATTCTGAGTGGTCAAACAGGTAGCAGTACAAGCAAACACTAGGGTTGCTACATGTCTGAGGAAGGTCTTGAAATTAACTGCCATATTATAAGTTTCACAAAGAGTTAAACTATTAATAAACTTGAAAATCCTTTTACAGACAAATCCTAAGCAATGCTAGAGATTAGCAGAAAAGTCAAGACAACAGTATCCATGATTATAAAAAAACCTACTGATCACTTTGGATTCTACTGATTAATTATTGATTTTAGTAAGCTTTGCTAATCCTTTGAATGTCACTGCACAAAACTATTTCTAAGATATAACTCTACTACAAGGTGCAGAGGAAAAATCAATCCATTCCAGTACTCTTATAGATAAAATTGACTTCTTAGCAGTCAGAAGGGCAGAACAGACATCCTAGCTGCATACGAACAGGAATGCTGGAACAAGATTTCAGGAATGGATAACAAAGGGTTAATTTGTTTTCATAAGCCTTGAGAATAGCTGGAAAAAGCAGTTACAGTTGTTTATTAACAGCAGCTTAATTTAACTCTAAGATCTTAGTAAGAACAGATGTGTATTATTAAGGAGATCTACACAGAACATATTACTTTTTCAGAATGTTTATCAACTTCTAGTACTTTTATAATTTTATCTAAAGCTAGCATGTAACACTGTTGTGTTTAAATATCAAGTGCCCAATGTATGGTTAAGGTGCATACTGAAAGCTGTAGCTTAAATCTAGTGGGCAGGACATTGGGATGGAAATCGGAACATCTCATCACGGTGATCAGGTACTTCACCTCACCTGTTCTCCCTCCTCTGTCAGGTATCATTTCAGCATGAAGCACTTCTGCTTGTACTGTGTTCCTGGGACTTTGACTATAATCACTGAAGTGAGCCAGAAATTTTGTGTATCTGTCCAAACATCTTTTCTTGAAAACAATAAGAGACTAATCATATTATACTCTATTGTAGAGGGTCAGCCTGATATTTACATAGAAATCTGTTGGGGGTTGAAGATATTTTATTTATTTGTTTAATTTAGTATCAAATGGTGATTTTAAGCATTTTATGAACTACTTAAGAACTGTAGAAAAATCTTTATGCAATGATGAAAAGCTTCCAGAAAAGGCTCTCTTAATATGCAGTCACCAAATCTTTTAAATTGTCGAGCAATACATTTGATCTTGAAAATTAGTTTCACAAGCCTGTCTGTGTTTAATTCCCCCAAACCTGTACTTTGCAGGTTATCAGCGAGGAGGCTGAGTCACAGAGTTGAAGTAGATCTCATTGAAAATGGGGAGAAAAAAGTCTATTTCCTGCTAGACTTTCTCTGTCTCAATTACTGAAGCTTATCGAGGTGTTTAACAGCCTTTCCTCCCACTCTCCACCTGGCATATAATCAGGCTGATATTCTACATTTTTTTCCTGCTCTAAAATAAACTAAGCTATTACTTCTGCACTTAATCTAATGTGCACCTTCATAGAAAATTAGCCTTTTTGCATGATTCTCAACATACAAAAATTTCAACATCCTCCATCCATATTGAAAAGGATATCTCAGACTTTTATTTTGGTTCAGCTAAATAATTAGCTGATGTTTTCTCCTTACTAATATTTCAACTGCTTTTTTATTATTATTTTTTTATTTCCCCTATCATGTAAAACCACACTCCCATCCTACCCTACCACCTCCCCTTTGCTTATTTCTTGAATAATGCAGGCACTCATAGAACAGCACACCTTTTCTGGGAATAGCCTTATACCTCTCCAGGTGTCATCACGTACTACCTGTTTTTATGCAGTATTGTTACATATATATTACTACATTTTGTATTTCATTTCTCCTTTAAAAATCACACAAATGAGAAGGAAAAGAATACATGAAGAGGTCAAATTCAGTGGTTGGACTGAAAATATACATTGTGCAGGATGGCTGATGGGACAAGTAACAATTGAATTATACTGAGAATGTCACGGAGGAGTTGTGGTGAGCAGCTACAGTCAACTCAAATTTCAGTCAACTATTTTACTGCCAGAAAGGTAGCAAAGGGATACAAACAGAAACAGTTAATTAAATCTTATGTCTTTAAGCCAAGGTCGTGTAATTATTACACTCTTCTTAGAAGAAACATGGAGAAGAAATGAAAGCTAGAATACAGGTACTGTTTCTATGCAGATTTGGGGATTTTGCTACTTGAAGGGTCTTCTTACTGATCTAAAAGGTATCTGCAGAGTCCCTTTGCTGTCCCTACTTGAATCCTGTATTCTGTTGCTCTGTGTTCATTAAATGTTCAGGGCCCATAATAAAGATAAAAGAAACATCACCTAGAAACATACATCATATTAAGCCTTAAGACATCCTAGTCCTACAAACATTGATATGATAGATTATACCACACTTACACATTATTATCTGTAACTGTTTAGTCACACTACTAAATATTAAAACTGCATGTAAAACAAATTGCATTTTCTACAGAAAACATATGGAAAAAGACAGTGAATTAAAAAGGACCGTCATGCTGACAATTTCAAAGCTCACTGTGTACATGTTCATTACACCTCACAATGTAAAATTTTCAAAGCAATTTATCAATGTAATAGATTTAACAAATACCTAGGCTTGATAGTTACATGGCATTCAACTAAAGGAAACTAATGCAAGTTTAATATAGTACAACAGTATTATAAAGCAGAATGTATTGTAAGATCTTGCACAATGTGACTAAAGCCAATAAATTATCCTAATGAGAAAGCCAAGGGGAAAAAAAGAAAAAAAGGAAAAAAAAAAAAAAAAAAAAAAGAGAAGATAATTACCTACCTAACTATTCTTTGTAATCATTTCAGTATATCATCTAGAATCATATTGCTTTTCTGCATCACGCTTGTCTTTGCGCAGTCAGATCCATTGTTTACTGAATTTCAGGGCATTTCAAGATATCTTTAGATTTCAAGATATCCTTCAAGATGTCTTTTTACATTTGTATAACAAGTCATATAGCTACTGAAAACATATCCACCAAGGCAATAACTTTTGCAGATGAGCAACAGTGTAAAATTCTAGGGCATCACTGATAATGTGTATTCCACTCCAGTATGAAAAGAGCCAGTTATTCCCAAAACAGTCTCTAAGGCCAAGAGTTGCATTGTACACACTCAGCTCCTGGAGCCAGCTCAGCTAAACCCAAATTTTCCAAGTCCTATGTATAATATATGTGGCTTCAGACTTCTGTGGCCTGCCAACCTCAGCTGTTTAACACAGGCTGGGGAGGGATGGGGTGGAGAAAACAAACAAAACCCCCACAAGATATACTTATTTGCTTCCCTTCACAATCTTAATTCTTCTCTTTATGCCTCAGAGGCAAGACAACTGTTAAAAAGATCAGCCTAGAAGAATTAAAAATTTCAATAAGATTGACAATGGTGCATGTTTTACAGGACGTAAGGGAGAAAGAAAAAGATGAACCTAGCACAGGGTAGACATACTCTACAAGTTAAAATCCATGTCACTCCAATTTATTAGCTCTGACTCATGCTGAATTCAATAGACCGATCTGTTTCTGTACACATCTGCTAGAAATGCAAACATAAAAGTTAATTTCTAAATCAGTTGCTCCTGTACCGATGGCATATCAGAGATAAAGATCTTCTTTCTATGTGAGAAACCATTTCCATGAATGGTCATAGGACAGAGACTTCTAGTGACAAAGAAATAAATGCCAAAATTTATCATCCATCTGATCTCAAAACAATCCTCATGCAGAAAGTTTTGTTGTTGTTGTTGTTTGTTTGTTTGTTTGTTTGTTTTAAAAAAAGTATCTCAGATTTTATATACAGTGATCCTTTAATCTTAAGTGCCAATGCTTGTGAGAGTCTACTCTAGTAGACTACTGCTAGACTCTAAATAGCGAGAGCACTACTATTCTAAACAATACTCTTGCTTATTAACTGCAGCCATACCACATGAATTTATTTAAGAGCTTATGTTATCTAACTAATGCTGAGATAGCACCTTTTATCTCTGGATTCCCACCTTCTTGCAGCCCCCTGCATAGTTTATTTCAAGAATTCAGATGAACAACCTGGCAGAAGACACTGATTCTATTTTATTTGCCCCCCCCCCCCCCCCCTTTTTTTTTTTGAGTAGAAATGATGATTTCTTCTCTTCAGAATTTAAACACTATCCCCCTAATTAGCCTAATTTTAGACCATCACAGAAGTCTGGAACTTTGCCTTGGAATAACTCAAATGCATAATGAATAACAGAATTACTTCTCTGAGCAGTCCCAAAAGAGACGATCATACCACTGCCCTAAGACTCATGCTGCAATATTGCCGACAGGTTTCTGTACAGAACATGTGATGTTGATTTTCATCATCATAACCCTGAAGCCTGTATAAAGGAGAAATATGCTGTATGCAGCACTGACATTCTCTATAGATGCATCCAGTCCAAGCAGGTTGAAATGTGATCCAAATTACAGTTCTGTAAAATCACATGCCACTGGACTTATTTTCAGTGTGCAATACCTGGTCAGAATTACTCCCTCCATAGCTTACAAGCATATCGGCCACACTACTGGGAGTCATAAGCAAGGAATAAGACACAGGCATCTTACTATAGTCTTAACTCTAGCAGATCACAATTTTGTCCAGGTCAGTTGCTGTATATTAAGAACATGCTACCAATGTCTCCTGCACAGCCTTTCATTCAGGTCAATACCATACTGATTTTTACTTCTGCTGTAAGAAAAAAGCATTTCAGAGCATTTTTGATCACTTCCTACAAAGTTCTGTTTTTCTGATAAGAAACAAACTATTCTGAAGTTCACCTGTTTCCGGGGATAGTCTGCCTACCTGTGGGCAAGAAATGCATTTTTAAATCTGCAGGTGAAGGTTCTGTTTAGTTTGTTTGCTGTTATTTATTTATTTATTTACTTTAAGAAATAAAATGCAGTAAAATGTCATTAGACAAAAAGTTCTGACGATCCCCAAACCTATTCATAGAGTATTGCGCACTGCCAACATTTTGGACTTTATCATCATTGGTCAATAGCCACGCTTCTTGTGCATACTTAACTGAAATGGTCCATTGCACGTGGGACTCTTTCAGATTCAAGTACTGAAATTTCATAATTTCAGCAAAATTTTACAGTTCTACAAGTTTGACTCAGAACAGCCACATTTACAGAGGTAGTATAAAAAGATGCCCTTGAAATAAATGTGAAAATATTAAACAAACACATTTAAAAGTGTCTGATAATTACACTAAATTACCTGAATCTTCCAAGTGCACAATGAGTATTGTAACAATTAGTCAATGAAGGTTCTCTGTCAGATAAAGAAGCAAAGACTAAGAAAGCCAGAACAAGCACGTGGACTTCTCACCAATACAGATGTAACCCCCCAAAAATGACTGCTGGCTTGCTCCTTTGCTAATACAAAAGTGTATTTAGTATGCAGTTTTGATTGACAACTACAAACCATATTTTGCAGTTTCCAAAATATTATATGTCTTTATTAAGCCATAATGTAGATAAGACAATTCAGGAATGTCGTGTTATCCATCACTGTACTTATCCAATATAGCATGCCTTCTGTATCTTGAATAAAGGAACTTCTAAGTAGAATCAATAATAGAACTTTGAAATCTGTTTCCATTTTATGTTTCTAATGTTTTGCTTTGAAATAAACTATTTTCTTAGACAAACAAAGGCAACATGACTGAAATGCAATTTACACATACCTGATGCTTCTTGAACTTTCACCTTCAGACCTGTAAAGTAACACACAAATAGTTAGCACATGATCACTGTTAGCATTTATAAGCCAGCTAGTCTAGAAAGTGATAGACCTTCCTACGCATTCTTTCCCTTTATATTTCCTCTAGTTTTTCCAAGGCTAGTTGTACTTTCCCTGATAATTAGACATTTTAAAAAAGAAAGCAGTTCAATGTAGATTTAGGATAAATCTATTAGAAGTTAAGAAACAACAGCTGAAGCCAATAACTGGAATATGAAAATATATGCTATCACCCTCTGAGACCTCAATAAAGAACTTCAGCAAACACAGAGTAATACAGACTTATGTATCAGATTTGGAACAGTGAAAAGCACCAGCCTTTCATATTCTAGAAGCCAATTAGCGCCTTTTTTTTTTTTTTTAAAAAAAAAAAAAAAAAAAAAAAGCCTTTCTTCACTCTACTTTCAGTTGGCCAATAAGTTTAGGAATCTAATCCCCAGACTTATCAAGCACTAACCAGAAAGTGCTATGGTTTGTGAGTACAAGTAACGTACAATATTTTAAAACCACCACACTTGTCTGTTTCTCATAGCTGTTTAAAAATAAGGGTTAAAAACCTTGAGGTTACAGAAGCTCTTAAAAGCCATATTTTTCTCAAGGTGAGGTACTTTTATCAGTCCAACCGAAGCAAAACCTTTTCAGCCCCTCCTCCCTGCTCCTAACCCCCAAGCATTTTTTTAATAAGGAAACTGAATTTAATGTTATTCATACTAGCAAATTTTCTTTCTCTGAAGATGAATTGAAATGTAATGACTCCCAGCATTTAATGAACACACAAAATCCAAATTAAAATGTACAACCATTTGTCCATATCTGTTCCTTCCCCACTCCAAAACAATTCAGCCACATTGCTACAGAAACCCTACCTGCATCAATAGGTTCAGTAAGGCAAGGCTGAGAAACAGGAATCAAACAAATTAAAGCATGGGATTCCAGAGCAAAATAAAGCCTCAAAATACCCTTTCCATTTCAAAATCTTCAGAGGGACCCAAAGAAAATGAGTATCAATATTAATTTGCAAAATTCATTAAACATTTCTTTTGATCCCGGTTTGCCAAAAATGCAGCTGGAACAGTGCCTGCAAAAAATCAGCTATCATATCTCAACTTCATGTGCATTAGTACAGCATGGTATAAGACATGAGAGTTCTTCAATAATCAGTGAGAGAAATAATAAATGAACCAATTCTGATTATTGAAAATATATTTGTCTCTGCACCATCATCCAGCTCCTGATCAAAGACCAATATTAAGTTCATTAGTGATCACTTGTGCGTGCTGGGGAGCATGTTAAATCCATATTAAAGGCTACCCTCAAATCATTGAGATTATCGGTTGATCTGGCACGGCAAAAATGCAGGCGAGTCTGCCACTTCGTGTTCCCTCAACTTGCCCCAGTGTATTTATGGCACTGCATACTGCTGCGTGCCAGGAAACATCTCCAGCATCAGACGGAGCAGAGATGCACCAGCATAAGGCAGCAGCAGGAGCGTAGCTATGCTGGGCATCAGCCAGCGTCTGCTGCAGCCCTAGCAGCCAGGCAAGCCAACACCTCAGTTGGAGCCAAGCCGGGTACCCAACGCAACATACAATTCCTCCAGCTGTTCAGGCTGAGGGGTTCCATACATGCGGTTTGCCTCATTCAGACTACCTTTCAATCTGTTTTAAAAAACAGAAGTAAAAAAAAAAAAAAAATTCTTTCCTATTTTTAGGATGGCTGTTATGGTCTCACATGATAAAAACATCTGGGTTTTAGTTAATTAAAAACCTTGTAGTTACACTGAAGAAAATTATATCAAGTAAACTGTTTGCAAACTGTAGCAATTCAGTAACAAGCTAGGAACCACTGCCTCCCTGAAAATCAAAGATGAGTATTTCTTCAGCAACATACACAGTGCTAAATACTTCCCATCTTCCATATTTTGAAAACAAGTACAAAATAAACCAATTTCTTCTTAGAATTACTTCATCTACAATGACTAGTGTATTATGCTAGTGCTGGTAGGAAAAAGTTATGGCAAGTAAAAGTTTCATAAGATTAATTCCAGGAAATAAGCACTATTAAAAACTAATTTTCAAGATCTATTGTGGAAGTAAGTGCCAAAAATAGATGCCTCCCCCTCCTCCTTTCACTACTTGTTATAACATTATCTTAATTTTCTTCAAGACTAAAGAAATCTGGATAATTTTAAAAGCACAGTCTGAGATGAAAGGGGGAAATAAAAACAAAAACTGCCTCTTGCCCCAGAAGATGCTCTGGGGTGGTAGTAGCGCTGTAGTTCAGTGGACTGAGTGCATGTGACCAGCTATGCCTACAAGTGCAATTATCAGTCCATGATACTGACCACCATCATGAAAGACTTTAGAAGAGAAGAGCATTCAGTATCATGGAAAACTGCTGCTCAGAGCAGATTGAACCACCTGCTCCCTGAACAGAAAGCCACAGCAAGTAGTTGCCTGACACGTACTATCGTTAATACCCAGGAGATGTAAGAGCTCAAAATTTGTTCTTGAGCTTAGTTATTTTCCAAAGAAACTTTTCTGAAATTGTTACCATTGCCTTTTTACTTGTGGCCTTTCACCTTATCACTTAGGCTATTATCTCTGCCCTTCACTTAAGGATAAAAACGAGTTTTCATTTAACACTTATCTCTTGCCATCACCAAAATGCACTGCAGCATTCTGTATACCCAGTGCAGTATCTACCCATACAAGGAACGCTCTTGACCTTTTCAAGAGCTCTGAGAATTTGGGTGTTACCGGTATTAATTACCGCATAGCATTACCTGTTATTGCAAGATTTATTTTAATAGAGGCTAGAACCTCTCTCTGGTTGAGTTATTAGGTTAAGAGACGCATATGTATCCTGGTAGACCGAAGGTAACTTCAAAGTAGCTTTTTTCTATATCCTTGAAAGTTACATGAACACAAGGAGAAGAGAAATGAACTCACCTATGCATCCCCATGAGTAATGAGAAAATTAATGAATAAAATGTTTAACTGACACCTTCCCACACTCAGTTTTCAGCAAATTACATCTTGCAGAACATGCATTTTACAGTTATAAAAGCCTCTGTATGTAATTGCTTGTACGATCAAGTTTTCAAATACAGCTGAGACAACAGGATTTAACGCCTTAATTTTCTGTTTCTCCTCTTGACTAGAATAACAATCTTCTAAGCCATCTAAACAGAGAAAATATTTTGGAGTGCTCACAGGATTCCAGAGTCACGAGAAGCAGCAGCCAACCACCCAAGACGACCTTTTCATCATCGCACTATTCCTCGCAATAAAACTCGAAAAGAATTTTGATGAAGGCATTTTAGTCAAAGAGAAATCACAAGGTAAAGGCTACAAGGGTTTTTGTGTTTGGGCAGCTACAAGGTTTTTGTGTTTGCTCAGTTTTGTCCAGCTGCACGCACAAAGGCTAGAATCAATTGCTCTCACAAGAGAATCTCTCCAGCTCAGTACAGCTAAACATTGGGATAGATGTACTATCATACCTTCTTTGTTTTTAGGTTTACCAATGTGTGAAAAAGCTGCTAATTTTCATAATTGCTAAGTTTGCATATTTGAGGTTAAGATTTACTCAAATAAATTCCAAGGGGTCACTCAGATCACCAATTTTACTCAATGGAACTTGTGATTGGTTTGCAATACTGCTGAGAAACTACTTACAGTTTGAAATAAAGCGTTAGATTTTCCTTAAGCATGTTATAAAATCCAAGGGTTTGGTTCGGTACTTAATGTTTCTGCTTACACTAAGCATGTGCTACACTCTGGATTATTTTCTCCTTTGGACCCACAGAAAAGCAAGGATATTGTCACTGCTGAAACCAGGAGAAAGTGATAACGTTTCTGGCAATCTATTGAATTATTTCTTTTAAGGCAGACCTTACAGGAAGAAAAGATATCCATCTTCTACGCTATAATACTTTATTTTAAAGAGAACATAACCCATTTACATTTGAGTTATATCAATGATGTAATAAATGTCACACCACTTTCTCCCAAAATAATTCTTTGCTCATCCCTGGCTGGTTTCCAATATTTCATCACCTTTTGGACCAGAACTAAATATTAACCTGCATGCACCCTATATAGAAGTACAAGTTTGTCTCCTTCCTGACCCAGGGAACAATATTCCCAGTACAAAATACAGGAAAACACGTAGTCTTTAAGATTTTTACAGTCAACAGAAGCAGAAATGACTCTGCTAATAACAGTATTTACTGTAATTCCATTTCAAGTAGAGGCCAGAACAAACAGATACTATCATACAAAACCATAAACCAAAGACAAAGAAAAAGCTAACAAAAAAACAGCACTCAAGATTTACAAGAGATAGCCAACAAAAGTAATTATGAAATCCTGAATAATTTTTGTGTAAGTTTAAATTGTGTGCCATCAACCTCTGTCAGTCCACATCCTTGAAAACTGAAAATTTCAAAAGACTTCTCACTTCGTGTTACAAAAATGATTTCTCCTTTGTTTTGCATGCCCAAGAGACACTCACCACCTTCCTATGAATACACCAAGCAGGAAGATGACAAAGACAAGACTTTTGCGTGGTTCCACAGCCCTACAACCACGAATGAAATAACAAGCTCAGTCCTATTTCCTGACCCTTTTAGAGATGCCATTCCCATCAGAATGCAAAGAATGGGGTAAAGCTTAAGATTTGTAACAGCCTCTAAAACTCCCAGGTTAAATAATCATACATTCTCTGAAATTCATCTTGCAAGCCTCAAGAACCAATTTTATTTCTTACAAATTTCAGGAGACCAACTACAAATGGGAATATACATTAATCACATATTGAAGGGCATTTTGATTTCATTTGTTACAAAAGGAAAACATTGAACCAAACCTTTACAGAGCAATACTAGATCAATGTATTTGATTGAGCCTTGCTTTGAGCACAGAATTTTTCTCAAGAAAGAAAACTACACCCATTACAGATCACCCTTTGTAGTATCTTATGTCTTTTAGCATTTGTAACATGGATAAGATTACTCACAAGGAAGGAGACTTCAGGGAGACTTCATTAATGGCTATATAAACAATACTATTTATATCATGAGAAGGCTTCAGTATAGAGTTTCCATAGATATATGTTCTAAGCAATAATTCAAAAACAGGGAGGATCAAGTCTTAAAACAGAGTGGCCTTGCTTGCTGCACAGTCGTCAGGTACTAAAACCTCCCTGAGCCCTCCAAACAAGCACATTTGCTGTTTTTCCCTTTGGTAAGTAGGTCTAGGTCAGCATCAGTGCATTGCCAGAAGTGTGCAAAACAGTATGTCCAATAACACAAACATGTGGAAAGGAGATTTAAAAAGAAGAAGAAAAAAAAAAAAGAGCTAGCTTGCAGGACCAGGGTTAAAAAAAATCTACTGTACTGAAGATTCTTAAAACAACTGGTAAAATTTTAAGTATAGTGAGACCCATCCAGCAAGTGGTATTTTAACAAGTTAAGTTTGAGGATGAGAAAAGTATTAATTTCACCACTACCTATAACCCTTTCATCAGGATTCTGTTAATATGTATAACTGAATGAAGGAATAAGCAGTCACTGCAAAGACACGCTTTTGGGCCTGCCCGTCACAAAAGTAATAGAAAATCAATTAGAGGAGAATGATTACTGCATTTCATTTTAATCCTGAGATAAAGAACTACCTCATGCAGTAGGAAAACTACTTTCATGCATTATTTTGTAACAGTAATGTCCTAATAGTTGCTTTGTTCTTTTCTAAACAATATGAGAGAGTCTAATGGCCACCTCAAATGCAGTGCTTTCACTCAGTTCAGCATTCTACTGCACAGCATCTCTAAAAACTTTCTATGCAACAGAAAATTTATTTCAGAAGGCTAAATCTAACCAGTCACATATGATGCACACAGGCCAAAGTATATACTGCAGAATTATCGCAGAATCATAAAATGGGTTGGGTTGGAAGGGATCTAGTTCCAGCCCCCTGCCATGGGCAGGGATGCCACACACTAGATCAGGCTGCCCAAGGCCCCATCCAGGCTGGCCTTGAGTACTTGCAGGGATGGGGCATCCTCAGCTTCTCTGGGCAACCTGTTCCAGTTCCTCACCACCACCCTCTGAATGAAGGATTTCCTCCTATCAGCTAATTTAAATCTACCCTCTTTTAGTTTAAAACTGTTCCTTGTCCTGTAACTATCTGCCTGTGTAAACATTTGCTCTTCATCTTTTTACAAGTACCCTTTAGGTACTGAAAAGCTGCAATGAGGTCTCCCAGAGCCTTTTCTTCTCCAGGCTGAAGATCTCCATCTCTTTCTTTGTAGAAGAGGTGCTCTAGCCCTGTGATTGTCTTTGTGGACTTCCTCTGGACCTGCTCTAACAGAATAACATCCTTCTTGTGCTGGAAGCCCCAGCCCTGGATCCAGGATTCCAGGTGGGGCCTTGCAAGGGCAGAGCAGAGGGGGACAATCACCTCCCTCCACCTGCTCCCACTCCTCTGGTGATGCAGCCCAGGGTGCAGTTGCCCTTCTGGGCTGCAGGTGTGCATTGCTCATGTTGAGCCTTTCACCCATAAGATCCCCCAGGTCCTTCTCTGCACGGCTGCTCCCAGTGAGTTCATCTCCCAGCCTGGTCTCATGTCCAGGATTGCCCTGACCCAGGTACAGCACCTTGCACTTGGACTTGTTGACCCTCATTAGGTTTACAAGGGCCCATTTCCCAAACTTGTCCAGGTCTCTTTGGATGACATCCCTTCCTTCTGCTGTACTGACTGCACCACTCAGCTTGGTGTCATCTGCAAACTTGCTGCGGGTGCACTCAATCCCACTGCCTATGTCAATGATAAACATATTAAACAACAATAATGTAATCTTTATTATCAGACTGCTTCTAACACTTTGAGCTAGATGCATCACCTTGCAATACTCCCCTTAAATTGTGGAGTCACAAGCATTCCCTCTGCACATTATGATTAGGAACAGGTGAAATGTTGCTGGTAACAAGTAATCTTTGGGAAGACCTCTGAAGTCAGAATAAAGGTAAACTCAAAGATGTCAAAAAAAAAAAAAAAAAAAAAAAAAAAAAAAAGAAGGAAAAAGAAAAAGAAAAAAATGTATAAACAGCATTGCAAACTTCATGCCAGTCATAAGGTCTTTTTTCCTTCACTATTCAGAGGTATGCTTATTCAATCAAGTCGTTGGCATACTGAAAACAGGAAAAGCATACAAAAGCTTTTCCTTGAAAATACAAAAGATAAGTCCCATATCACTGCTGTGATGTTTTTGTATTTAAATGGTAAAAAGTGTTCCAATACCAGCACTAGAACAAGTACTTATCTAATAGAATAGAAAGATGTGAAGTTTGATTTTAGCCAACATGAAACATTCGATCCAGGGATACTCAGCAAATTTGAGGACCAGCATGTAATAAACAGCATTCAGACTTGGCACCACGTTTTTGCCTTCTGTCATTACTTCACTTTCCAAATAATGACTAAACATACTGCCAGAGGAATCTCTTAACACAAAAAGACAGTAGTTCTTACAGCATCTCTGCATTCATCTTTTCTGCCCTAAAGCCTATAGGAATTGAACAGAAGAGATGGATAGCAGCAATTAGCAACATCCAAAAGTTGGCACTAAAAATGGAACTGCAATAGCATCATGAGTAGCAATGGTACAAAACCACTGAACACATTAGCGGGACTCCAGTGGCTTTTGGTGAAGTCTTCACACCACTTTCTCAGACCGGTCTCACGCGATCAGAAAGTTAGCACGTTGCTGTCACTGGCTATTACAATAACTCCTTGAAGCATGTAGAGAGCTTAAAGGTAGGGGAGGTGGAAACTTGTCCTCTTGCAAAGAGAATCATGTCCATTGGGGAGTTCAGATAGGGAGCTACATAATGATCCAGCAATTCTTGTACAGTCCAACTTCCCCAAGCCCACAAAACCAAACTAGTTATGCCAAAGCAGCAACCCAAGTCACCAGTTCAAAGCTGACACCTGTAATGGCTAGAATCAACATTTATCTACCTGTCTGGTACCCTGTGAGAAAGGGAGGTATTTTAGGTGCACATCCTGTTCACAAGGGGTTCTCAGCTCCCAGACACCTCATGCTCTCTGGAAGTTCCAGGGAGGTTGTGTACTAAGCAGCCTGGATCACCGCTGACTAACAAAGAAACTGTCACCTGCACCAGAATGGATTGGGGTCTGTAATTAAGAGACTCCCACATCTCAGACTGCCAGGTCAGTTTGAAAGATAACATAGGGTCAGAATTTGAGTTTCTTATTTTTTTTTTTTCAGTTATTGGAGGGTTGAAAGCTCTAACACCTCACCTCATGCATTTTAGATAGTCTCTACAATTACTATCTGAAATCCTTTAGACTAATACTGCTACCCATTAACAAGCATGTCTGATACATCCTTTTAAGTAAAAATAAAATGGACGATGGAGTAAAACTGCACTGTAGTAAAATGCAAGTCATTCACATGTTAGATAGGTTTGAAATCTGTCTCCCTCCACTTTTTGATAGTACGATCCCATAGTTTATAAAACAGGAAACACTCCATGGTACGCTGCACTAGGACTAGCAGTTGCTTAGATCCACATCAAGTTCTTCCACTTAAGTTAAAAATTGTGTTTGCTTGTGGATTTCAAATGCAGTAAGTTAAAAAACAGCATCACAAAAACAAAACAAAACAAAAACAGAAGGATATATATTAGCTAGGTTCTGTAAAAGTTTTAAGAAAACCTTTGCCTGAAAGCCAGAGGACGCTTTTACGTAAAAGACAACTGTTTTCTAGAGGCATACTTAACCCTGAATGACATAAAAAAGTTTCATTGCATATAATCAAAAATAAAAATGAATGTCCTTTTCACACATTCTGCAACTCTATAAAAGCACTATAAATATAAGAGTAGTTATTTTTCTATTCTTCCTCTTGATCAGAATTCCATATATGGTAGAAATAATTTTCTAAAATGCTCTTTACAATTTTCAGTATTAGAAATCCTTATTTTGTATTGCATCATGTATATTACAGTAAGTAAACAATTTCTAGTAAGGATCATTTCCCTCTCTTGCCTCATATACAAATCTTAATCTCTTCTGTGCTAGCAGTGGTAGGTGGTTAACACAGAACGGTACCTCTGATTGCTAAAGATCAGTTTTACTTAGAGCTAGATAGCTAGTTCCTCTAGAGAAAAACGAGATAGCAGTAAAATGTGACATCCCCGTGTTACCTGAGAGAACTGTATCTCAGAATTTTGCAGTTATATTTGCACCTTCAGTACTGTCTATATTTTACTAATGACATTTTTACTATATTGTACAGCTTTGTTTGCTTTGAATCTAGCAAGCACGCAGCTCTTTTCAAATACTATGCATCAGCTTACCCTATGTTATTGCAGTGCTCCTAACTTGTCAGAGCAGACACACCATCACTAAGCCAAATCCATCACAAGAAGCATAGGCTTTAAGAAATTCCCCATGAGTTATAATGGTGCCAGTTTCATGCTAAGGCTTCATGATTCTTGGTCACTTAAGACACTGGATAAAGTTTTTCTTTGATTGTACTCCATGTTTTTAAATACTGTTTTGGTGTAATGTGCGTGTCTTGGTGTTTTGGTGTAATGTGAAGTCCTAAACAGTATAAAATTTAAAACTCAGGTCAGAACGATGCAAATTAAATTGGGCTGGTACGCAGACTAACGAAGCTCATTGCAGTTCACGCATGAAAGTATACAGTGACCCACACGAAACAGCATTGTGAAGGTAAGTTAACTCAGGGGTAAACACATGAATCACTAGCTGCAAGATCCAATGTTAGTTATATAAGACACATTTTCAGGCACCATTTTCAAAGCAAAAAAAAAAAAAAAGTGACAGCAGGTGTCCAATTCCTACTGCATACCACAGCAACAATGTAGGTAATTGCCAGTTCCGATGCTGGAACTGGTTCTCTGTGACCAGAGCACGTACTTGTAACAGAGTTACTGGGTTACAGCAATTCTCCTCAAACGCGGTCAAATAGGACAAATTCCACTGTGCTAGGGAGGAAGGAAATACAAAGAAAGAGTTCTATATTAAAAACACAACATAGGACCCTTTTAAGTGGTCATATTTGATAAGTTTACTGAATTGACTGAATTTTAGACCCACAACTGCCAATGGACGTTCACTGAAACTACACACTGTTTCACAAACAACATATATAGCTAACCACATTGCCTTCATCCTGCATTTTCTTCCATTTCTATTAAAGTAATCTATTTTTTAGGTATCTTAAATTGGATTACAATATTGTCCATTTATTTATAGATCTGTGTGAAGTCTTCAAGCATCTGCCTGCATGCACTCATACATGTATTTGTATAGAAAACCTCTATCCTAGAGGCCTTCCTTTCTAGTTCTTGGCATGCATCCCTCATATAGCAGTGACTGTCAAAACCTCTTTAGGCATTATAAAGGGATTATACACACACAGACACTTCTAATAACAAATCAAAAATAAAAATAAAAATTCTACAAGCAAGCCTGGACACGAACACTGATAACAGTCACTTCCTTAGGTAGTAGATGTAATTTCTGTCTTCTAAAATTAAAGTGTTGAACCCAAGCAGTCCCATCTATCAGTCTATGAGACTCAGCAAAAAAAATATCTGCCATAGGTAACTTATATTCTGTGATACATACCATAGAAGTGTAGCTACTGGCATATGGTTTCCACAAAGAGCTTATTCTATCTACTCCTGGACTGCCTAAAGCCACTACTGCCCAAGCAGTGTCTGTTCCTAATTCTCTCACACAGACCTGATGAGAGATACATAAAAAGATCAGCTTGATTTCATTGCTCAGCCATCACCATTGCATATGCCACTGAGCTTAAGGCTAGCTAACATTTGGGCTGAACTTATCCTCTCTGCACTCACCTTGTTCATCTAGCATACATTTTATAGTAGCTTAGATTCTCTTTTTCTCCTAGTGTCTGAAAATAGTTTGAAGAAATGGTCAGAATACAAAGCCCCACATACTTTCACAAAAACTAAACCCCTCCACAGTCTGTGCTGTTTATCAAGGTTATTGATACCATCTGTCAGCTCAGTGAGAGGCAAGAGACACATGCTTGCTCCAGCATGCAAATAAAGAGCCACACTGGGCAGATGCTACATCACACCACCACCTGGATAGCCTGGAATAGCTTTCAATACCTGTATATGTAACAAAAATAGTTATATACACATAACACAACCATACAAATGCATACAGTTGAAAGTACCTCAGGGCTTTTCTAGCTAACTGTAAGTTATTGTTATCCTCTGCACACAATTGTCCGTGTTACTCAGGGGAAGGGAGAGAAGATTCAATTTCTTCTTTTCAGGGTACCCATTTATACAGCTGTGGGCAGACTAAAGTAGCAGTGGTCTAAACACAAAGCAAGTGAGAAATATTTTTACACTTTGGAACCAAGGCATTTGCTGTCCATCCCAGGAAAGAGAAGTTATTAAGCAGGAGGATAAATTATAAAAAGCAAGCTCCCTCTCAACACCCCCTGAGGAGCTTGGCATATGTCATAAGAACTCCACCATTTCTAGACGGTTACGGTTCTCGCAGACAGCCTTATTTGGAGTGCAATCCCTCTAGGTATAATACAGAGTGGGACAGAAAAAATGAAGAAAAAATGATCCGTGGAATAGAAAATACAGTCAAGCGCAGTAAGGGTTTTCTGAAATGAATGACACTAGAACTGCACTGTGCTAAAAGGCTCTACACTTTCCACTTGCTTTACCCAAAGTCTAGCACCAATATCCATCTCCTGAGATTAAGATTAGGAATCTTCAGTGAAGGAAATTTGTGTTCTAGGTAAGAATATATCTAGGCTAATCAAATACCCACATGGAAGGGCAGTAAATATTTTGCTTTGATATGATTACTCTTAAACTCAGTATCAGACAATTGCTTTATTGCAAAATTGCAATTTATTGCTTAAAATATCTGGGTTTTATGATCTGCCAATTTTACTGCCAATTTTACCTGTTTTCTTTCTCCATCTCCTCCCCCCCTTCAGAAATTTTTAATTGCTCATAAGAAAATAATCGATGCTACAAAAATTGAAATGGTAAACCTTCTTCAATTGTTTAAAAAAAATCTCATTCTTCTCACATTAATCATTTTACAAATGAACTAATTGCATCTTTTCCCCTACAGCTGACAACTTTTCAAACCACTCACTATTCCACCTCTGAATGGTAGACTTGTCCTATTCCTACCACAGTGCAGGAAACCGTAACATTACAATCAAAACTCATATAGATTTTTTTTTTTTTTAAATTGTTGAAGAATGTCAAATTCTGCACAGTATTATTTTTAATATATAACTGCACATCAGAAGTGCCCTACAATAAGAGCACGTCCCATAGTCAGGATTCTTGGCTTCTTTTTAGATGCCTGGAGGCTTCAGTTTCAATTATAATGGCTGTACTTAGAGCTAATGGTTTTCTTGTTATTAGTCAGATTCCATCTGTCCTAAAACCAGGAGTGGTTATTGAATGAGCCTGCCCAAAACAAAATGCCCTTCCTTAGACAGTCCTGAGGTTAGACATTCAAATGATTTTGGCATAGAATGGAGCAATGTGGCCTAGATTTTATCTTCTGAGAAATGCCTTACAACTTTTCTTTTATCATCTTTAAATCAGTCCCCCAAAATGCAAGCGTTACTTCAAGGGAGTTTTAATGACGTACCCATTCAGCTTTTAGAAGCATTACTTCAAATATCTTATTTTATGTAAGTGTTACTCAAACAGCTCCTCCAGAAATCCTTGTACTCCCGGCTTTACCTTTTCTTCTCCCCTCAGTCTGCTGTTAGGTATTTTCCATTCTCTTGCCAGTATTGTATTGTTTCTTTATACCTAAGCAGTCTCCAGCTACACATACTGACCTACACACAAACTATGAGTCTTCAGACTTTTGGTTCCCCCTCCCCAACACACACACTTTTGCAGCATTAAAAAAGAAATTATGTCATCTTCACAGAAAAATATTTTCAGTCTTTTTTGGTAGCATGCTACCTTAACTGAAAGCTGATCGTATATGTAACCTTTCACTTGTAGGAAGAGAACATTCACAGTTCTATATTTTTGTGGTTAAATTCTTACTGCTAAAATCCACACTTTTTGTAACCTTCCTCCTCCCCCCCCCCCAAAAAAAAAAAAAAAAAAAAAAAAAAAAAAAAAGCCAAAAAGCCCTTTAAAGAACAGAGGTCCATCAGGACATCAGGACTTAATTAAGCATTATGTTCTCAAGCTGATGCACATGGATATTCGTCCTTCTACTTCTTTGCATTTATGAGAATTCAGATCGGAACCTGACCAGCGCTGCTACTTGCATGCTTGTTTGTTCCTTTGGCACGGTAAGCAGATGGCAGGATTGAGAGGTTAATGCACAGTCATCTGTTAGCTTGTGGAATAACTTTCCATCTTTTCTATCTATTCCTTACATATAGAGTGGTATGGAAGCCCAGCTTTTACAGCAAGAGTATTTTTGCTGCCACTTCACTTTGTCTCAGCATTTCCACTTTAGAGCAGCATTCATTCTGGACCGCTGCATCTACTGGATGGTAAAACCATAGTACTGTACAACTGAAGATATCACAGCAAATGTCATTTGCCCTCCTCACTATCTTTTTCCATGTCCTTTTGCCCTTGCTTGATTCACTGAAGTGATATCAAGGTTCTTACTGCTCTCTTACTGCCACAAAGTCCAGGTGACCTCTGGACCATTATTTAACTTCTAGAAATTTACTGCAACAGAGCCAGGATGTATCAGCATTCTCACATGCTCAACCTCATTTCTCTTGACTGGAGGATGTGGACACACACGCAAGGCTTCTGCCCTGTATTTCCTGCCCTAAATATTGCCTTAACATTCCCTTTCTGATACTTCTTAGTCTCTCCACCTCCCCCCCATAATGTGCGCCTTTTATGCCAAAGGGGGCCTTCTGTTTACTCAGTAAACTAACATGTTACATTTAGCTAAGAAAACATCAGTACCAAAAAGATTATAAAGGAAACAAAATGGGCCTGGAGTGGAAAACAACAGCAGGTATGCAACCAACCTCACAGCGTAGTGGCATGTTTTAGCCAAGTTCAAAGGCAGTGCTTTTTTTGGTTTTGCACCCTCTGTTCAACATATGATAATGCAGTTTTACTTGGCTGTTGTCAAAGAAGCTTATTAAACAGATGAATTTATTTTTACCAGTACTTGAGCTGTTATCAAAATTTAAATAATGCCTAATGAGAGGCACTGGCACAAGGTAGTAAAATTATGATAATATTTGTCTAGCACTCAATATAGGAATTGCTTAACCAGGCTTTGCTCTCTAGAGGGTTACACTGAAAACGTGTACGAAGTTGAATATCTTCAAATTTGTAAACCAACACAAGCTTATGTGCCAATAAGTGTAAGACCAGGGAAGGAACATCCTTCCAGATGATCATCCATCAACTGTCCATTCTTGTAGTATACTGACATTAAAAAAGAAAGAACATTCTACTCATGAAAATAGCTAAGCTCAAGGATCAAATGTTGATGATACTCCAGAGACTTCTTTACATACATATTGAAATTTAAGATTCCCTTTCTTATGCAACAAATCAACTGTCCCCATTTGAACAGTCACTTTAGTTTATGAAATGATTTTGATGAATCACTGCTACCTGGCACAATGAGTTCCCAAACTAATCGCGCCTTGTAGAACGCAGCTCCTCTGGATAATGATGCCAAGTTCCTAGCCCTGTCTCCATTTATGATTATTGCAGACCTGGTTTTCAATCACTGCTGAACAGAGGCCAAGCAGAGACATTATGGGGTAAGTACATTTTGCTTGACAACACATCTGTACATATTCAAGCTGTACAAATGTTCCCGCTCCACAAATTGTTGTTCAGAGAGACCATTACAATTCCAGAAGAACTCAAGTATCACACATTTAAAATATTTTCAATATAATTCCTTGTTCAGATTGTCACCAGATTTTCAGGTTTTAGCAAAGATTAGGCATCCATGCATTTGTATGACAGCAAGTTCATTTTGTCTCCAGAAGGATAGAGGTGGGGAGATGGCAAGAGTCAGAACATTTTGATGTATTGCAAGCCTGCCATGCTCATTATAGAAATACAGAAGTTAGGTCACTCATGGTATAATTCCTACATAACTACAACAACATTAATTTAACTAGCGTAAGAGATTATAGCAAAGACATGGTGATTCCCATGGCAACCATCAGCACAAAATGTACCAGTTTCACTAAAAATGCCTGGTCCTTCCTTGGGCAACTGAAGCCTTTCCTGCTGCTTCTTCATTGTTGCAATTATCTGAGCTATAAAAAGAATGTTAGGAAAGGCATGCCTATTAGGGGTGTAACGGCATTAAAGTACAGTCCTAATAAATTATTTTACCTGAAAAGTAGATAAGTTTCTCCAAAATGATTACAAATATCCAAATACAATTAAACTTAACATAAATCTTATAACATTGAGAGGACATCTGGTCCTTCTTACTTCTGTACAGAAAGGTGTATAGCACACAGATTTACACCCTTATTAGAACAACCTTTCATCTTGTTAATGCTGCTTACTTCTGGTGAGAAGTGAGAAGACAGGGAACATTTATTCTTAACCCCCTAGTTCAAAAGCAGCTCTTTGTTGAATTTGATACAGACTTAACTCTGTATACTCTACTGAGTCTACATAGCAACATTTTTTTAATCAATGTGCCTTGAACTGCTGAGATAGTTTTGCCTTCTTGCAAACATCCCTTTAGCATTTGTCATGACACGCTCCCTGGGAAGGCAAAAAGGATAGAGTTATCTTCATTGCAACGTTTATTCTGCCATAGAGCAATTCCTCTGTATAAGGAGCTGGGCTGCAGCTGTGAGCCAGCAGCCAAGTGATCCCGCCTAAGAAGAAGCAAGCAATCCATACAATTTGTCTTTGGGCTATTTGTTTCAGCTATTCGCACCAAGCTTCAAAGGGCTGTATGTCCTGCATTTCATTCATATGACTATTAAGTTCATTTCCCCCAACCCCAGGAGCCCTGTGGTACTTTTATATGGATTACAATTTTGTTTCCAACATTCAGCGTGGACTGCATAAATAATATAATAATGCACTTGAAATTCAGTGTTAAGCTTGTCCAAAGACAACAGTAATGCAAAATTACTACAAGTCATCCTGTTCCACACTATTGTCACCAAAACTACTTATTCCTTGAATTCTCCAAGAGAAAACATGGAATGAGCAGTTATTAATGAAAGAACAGAACCTTCTTCTGAATCCTATTGTTCTGAATATTAAGCATTAACATTAGATAAAACTTTAAGGTTTAGGATTAGGAATCCTCCTCTCAAGTAAAATTCCTTAATAAAATCTTAGTACTATAGAAGATATTATTAGATTATGTGAACCAAACCACATGTTTGCATTTCTTGCTGTAGTGTAGTGGCTAAGCTAAACCTATAAAACTAATTTCTCTACTTGTTGACAATACTACAGAAGTTTCCAGAATGCAACAGCAGTACAGCACAGGTCCTAGCATACTGTCCGTCTTGGTTAACCCACATTATTTGAAGACACACCTGGAAGAAGTCTAATCAACCTTAATATTTTAATCAAGAAAGTTATATCTTTGACCAGTGAAGCAGTAATACCAAAGTTAACTCTGAAAGTTAATAGCTGTAGAAAACCTTATTTCAGTACACCAAAATGTATGCTACCCATCAGTCCCAAGACATTCACTTTCCATCTCTCTTAACTGCAGCACAACATACATTTCAGACTTTATTTTGACAGGCCACAGCAAAAGTGGTCATTTTTCCAGTAAGATGCAAGTATGCCTACTTACATTAGCGTTCTAATTTACGTCAGCAGGCTCAAATGGTTGGACAGCAAATAAGGTTACTGTCATTACTTAATATTTCACTTCGTGCAGAAAGCCCAGTAAAGAGCTGAGGTGGGTTTACATTATAAACTTCAGGCATACACACTTTGACCATGATGAATTTATTTAGAAAACATAAAGAAACTTAGAAAAGGTTTGACAAAATTTAATCAGATGAAAAATACTAATTTTCACCATGATTATTTTTCCCACCATCAGACAAAGCTTACTATAATAATATATGTAAGCTGTAATCAATAATTGTTAATTGACACAATTGATAATGAAAGCAATTGATAATTATTGTTTCCTATTCACAGACCAGTTCTAACTGGAGAGATTATGTCCCTTTCCAGAGAGCATTGCAAATTCAGGTCATGTCTATGTTACAGTGATTTTCATACAATCTTTTTCACTCATTTCAATATGATAGATATATTAGACGCACAAAGAGCAAGAAATAATATTACCATTACAGAAAAATCCAACAATTCAGGTAAAACAGGTTAACACCAGAGTTTATTAAAATGGTACCTCCACAGCCAGTCTTTGCTTCTTAATGCTTTAGTTCTCTCTCATGGGAGATAGCTAATGAAAACAAAAATACCTCCATAACACGGTTCACAGTTCCTTTACTCAGCAGATCACCAAACATTTGGCAAGCATGAGGTCCAAAAGCATTTCCCAGCTCTGTTACAAGAGGCTTTGACAAATGATATAACACAGAAAACATCAGATAGTGTAGGTGTGGTCGCAATCAAACATTCTAAAACAAACTACATCTTACTGAATGTAACTATAAGTTGAGAAAGCTACACAAATCACTACAAAAATTTGAGAAGTTACACAAACACTACTGTTAACTGTTTGAGAAGATTATGCAAATACCAAAGGACTAGAATACTTTCATCCTTGTCAGAAGATGACAGTGATTTGAAAAGCCAGGAAAAATAAAACAAGCAAACAAGTAACATGCTGTCTCTTGTTCGTCACCTGTGGAAGGCCACAGAAGCAGCAGCTGGGGCACTGAAAACAAATAGTACCAATAACAACAACTAGAAACATTAAAAAAAAGTGCACAGTATTTATATAATTGGTCATTCACACATCTGAGATAAACTTTTCAAGGAAGACTTTTTTTGCTTGTTTGTTTACTTATTGCTATTTTTCTTTGAACCTTTAAATTGGTACTCCTTTAAATACTAAGGTTCAATCTCATTGATGGAAAAAAAAATAAATTATAATAAGGTTTGCACCATTCTCCATGTTAACTTTACCAGCCTAGCATATGCAGGTACTGAATTCAGCCACTGGTAGCAGTGGCAGCAGAAACAAGTGAGCATTTATTAGAACTGGGATTTTAAAATGGACTGACAGAACCTTGGCAAAGAGGTTACCACATGATTTTTTTTCCACCTGCTTCCATACTTGTTACAAGTATTTACAGCATATAGAAAGGAAAGGACGTGGCAAATCTTGTAAGCAGATGAAAAAACACAAGTTATGCTTTTTGGCACCTCCACAGAATGTGAAGATAATAGTTTGAGTCTGTGTATTTTCTACACTCTGCATGAAAGACAGTCTTGCAATAACATACACCTACAGTATCATTAAGTTCAATGATTTCATTTCTGACATTTAAACTTCCTTCTTATTAGAAACAAACAAAAAAAGTACCTAGTCTTTAATAAGTTAATTCATGGAGTTCTGTGCAACGGCTAAGAATATATGAAAAGATGACTGCAGGGAACTGCTTTCAGATCTTGTGAATAAGATTATTCATAGGCATATAATTCAATGAAATTAGCACACACCACTAGTGACAAGGCATAATTTCATTAGTCAGCCATGTCAAGGTTAGTATGGGTCATTAGATTGATGTTTGCTGATCATTTCTTCTTTCAATTAGATGCGCATAAATGAATCTCAACGTACACCAATGTCTTGAAGTTCTAACATTTATAATAGTTCTTAATTGCTTTCACCCTAAAGAGAACGCAGTAAGAGGATTGCATTCATCATAATTTGTCATGTAGTCATAATACTATAGAATTAATTTTTAAAAAGAGACAAGATATTTTATTAAGTATTGATCACAAATTCACAGTATTTAAGGATTCACTTTTGTCTTCATGACAGCAGTAATATAAACAAATGAATACCTAGCTAGCAGATTCCAAGCCTCTTATCACACTTTCTTGTATTAATCTTCCATTTACTGTTCAGCTGTCATATTAAAAAGAAAAAGAAAAAAAAAGACAAAAGACAGACATTGGAAAAGAAAGCCTCAAAAGCCACAAAAAGAAGAGACAGAAGACTGCAGATTTCACTGCAGCTACAAGTCCAAAACTAACCTAGGACTGCAAATAGCATGTATGGGAAAGATAAAGAAAATTCTGCCTTTCTGATCTCCAACTTCTATATAAAAAGTCACAAATTCCATTTCTATTCCAAAACATTTGAGTGAGCTCAATGTCTGGAGAATGTCCAGACAGATCCAGTATGAGCACTGCCTAGCTCTGGTTGTCAGTTTGCAATGACAACTCCAACTTATATTGGCTATATATGTTATGTAGCCAATAGCAGCTAAAGTGCTCCTAAGAGATATCAAAACCATGACTGAGTTATCTCCAGAAACATCTCAAAGAACAAAGTCAATAGTGTATTTCTACAGAAAAAAATGACAAAACTATTCTTTCTATCTAATACATGTTCTGGTTTGCCCTGCAACTATTTACTCTAAGCCTTGTGTGTTCTGGATGCCTCAGGAAGTTCCAGAAGTATTCTCTGACTAGTGTTAGAAGTTTTCAAACATTCACTTCAACTGGTTTTATAAGACCATTATCATAAATGTAAATGCATAAACTCAGAAGGACCCATAAAAATCTGCATCCTAAGATAGTCTCTCTATGCAATGATATAATGACTCTAAAGTACGCTACCTCAACATGTACCACAAAATCATTAAGTTAAACATAGAAGGCATCATTTATAGCTCTGGAAAACAAACAAACAAACAAAACAACAACAACAAAAAAAAACCACCACACATTCAGTCTGAAGAGTTTTGTACCCGAACAAGTCAAGTTGTCAGTAGCCTGGGATAAATTTTTGCCCATCCTGTGTACCCCCAAGAGGTGTAAAAAAAGCGAGAAGTTCCTAATTTGACAAATAAACCATGTATTTTGGTTTTAACATTGTGACATGTTAATCCATGGATCAGTTTTAATATTAGACAGATCTCAATTAGTAGTTGCTACAGATTCATTGAAAATAAGCTGAGCCTTTATGCCTACAAGAACTGGCATCACTTTCATATTACCCTGTTACAGAAGTGTTCTAGATAACAGCAACAACCCCTAGCACACATCTGCTCAGAAATATACTAATTTGCTACCAGAATTATACTGCCTGAATGTAGCACTGATTGATGCAAAGGTAGCACCAATGCCCAGAAAATGTGGAAAAGGAAGTTTGGACACACAACTTTCTTCATCAAAAAAAAAAAAAAACAGAAGGAAACTGCAATATTCCTCAGTTCTTCTGGCTCACATTTATTTATTCATGCGTCAGTCCTTATTTCCACAGTCCACATATGTTTATGATTGCTATGATAAAAGCCTAAACAAATTTGGAAGTGATGGGGGACAATGTCATTTTCCCCACAAAAAAAAAAAAAAAAAAAAAAAAAAAAAAAAAAAAAAAGAGTTTTGAGAACAGGTGTTCTGTTACTTATTTTTGCGTCACTTCTATTGCCACAACTTCTCTATGGAGAGGTAAATGTAACTAAGAATTTAGGCACTAGCCTTTTCAACTTTAAAGTGTTATTAACCAGGACCAGAATGTATACTAAGTGTAAAAGCATTTTCAACCTACACACATGCACAGTAAAGCCACATCAGATTAGTTTCTAAAACTGTTGCTTGATTTTAAAATGCAAATGTCTCTCATGCGGAAACCTTAGTTTAACTATTTTTCCCTGCAATCAACTACTTCAGTTCATTCAATCATGCAAACCATTCACCTACCCACAAACTAACCAATTGCTTTCATGTTGCTTGACTCCACCATATTTACTGTGCTTTTTTCATTTTTGTATATAGGTTATTTATTTGCAGACCATAATAAATCTGCTTTTTAATGTATCATGCTATAGCAGTAAATAAATTTCATAAATTATACTGAAGCACTACCTCTCACTTTTTCCATTCACCAATGCAAAAGTTTATCTTCATGCAATACCTTATAACTTATAAGGCAGATGAACTACATGTGTAAGAGAAATGTAGGTCCAAGGACAGCAAAAAAATGTGCTCATTCTCATTATCCCATGCTACAAAAATAGCATCCTCAAAACACTGCAGCAAATAGTATCCTGAAGATTAATTTCCTCTCCTTTCTCACTGGGTTTACTTTTTCCTCCACTCACAGGAATCACAGATATGCAATCTACTGTGCAATTTTAAAGCATATTTGTAAGCTGGCCAGTTTAATCTCATATTCTTTAAATGCTAGTTTGGGACTAATCTTCTCACCGTTGACAAAACATCATGGCATAATTTCATCATATGTATTTTGGCTCCAGTACCTGTTAGAATGGCAGCAGACTAGGGCAGCAAATCAAGGCAAAATTTTACAAACTGTTCACTAGGAATCTGATACAAAGGTTTGAGAAACACTGCAAAAGATTTTCTGCTCAACTTATGCCTCAAGTCAGTTTTCAAAACTGTAACATGAAAGTGTCTCATCCATAAAATCTTATGCAAGTTTTCTGTGTGTTCTGTCAATAACTATATTCTCAAAACAGTTCACAGGAAAGAGAACCTTATCTTTTTTATGTACAGTGCACTAAAGTATGTTGCACACCATCATGATCTGTGTATGCTTCAGAGACATCTTATGTGAGAGACTACATACTGCTCATCTCAGCCAGAAATGCCATCTTGATCAGACTGACATTGTTCTTTTTTTGATGGGAAGAGTTATTTAAGTTAAGATGGGAAGAGTTTACTCTTGAGCTATCTCAGAAAAATAGCAAGGCAGTAAAATAATTTTGTATGTTTTGTTCAAGTATTATTCTACAAAACAAAATATATCCAGCTGAAATAAAACAAAATATAAGGAATTTCTGAGTAAAACAACTACCACTTCTGTCAGCACAGAGTTATTGAAAGCCTTTTAGTTCAGGAGGAAAAGTAAACCTATTCCTCTGAGCTCACTTATGGCTAAAGTCACCACCTTAAAAAAAAATAAGTATATTTATATATATATAAAAATATATATATAACCTCAGAGAAGCTAGTTTTATGGAGAATATTTCAGCTCATCAACTTTTTTTTTTTTTTTTTAATATAGCTTCAGACAAGTTTCATATTATTTCAATATTCTTTAGGATAACTACACCAAAAGAAAACACTATTTCCATTCAACCATCATTCTTGTATATGAGCCAAAACCACACCTGAAAACACAGGCATTCAATCTAAAATTTTCGAGCTCAGAGAAGACCAGAGCCTGCGATTGTTCCAAGTCCACCTCTACTTCAAATCTTAGATAAAATTATTTAAAATAACACTTGTAAAAATGCCACTTAAGTCACTTCCACTTAAGTTGATTCCACTGAAATAGCATCCTCAAATCTTCTGCAGTGGTGCCAAAGAAAGATTTAGGATAATATCTTCAGACTCTTGAATGCCTGCAGTTTCAGAAGTGTAACTAAGTGTGATTTCACATATGCAAAACAACCTAAATTAAAAAGGGGTCAGCAGCTGCCTGGAACTCACTACCTCTGACAAAGTTGACTCAAAACTGTACTAAGTATACAAAATGCTTTTCACTTGTTTTGTGCGTATGCTGCCGCCCTTGGTTATGCTGCTATAAGCAGCACCAGATACGAAAGAACAAAAATCTTCTGCAATGTTGACAGCAGTATAGAGGCACAGACAAGTAAGATCAGAATTAACAGCTGCTACAGTGTGTAAGAACTATGAGGAATTCAAAGGTCTTCACCTTCTATATTGCACTTCCCTAGGATGCTTTCCTACTGGCTTGCTGTGTGTTCACAAGTTTGTAGAATGTTTACATCCCACCATGCATTGTTTCAGCATTTGAAGTGGGCTACAAGGAGTACCTGGTACTGGGTGATAACAGTAGCTATTGAATGATCACTTCCAACCATCAACTTCATAGCTGGGTTAACTTCAAACCCATAAATTAGAAATTATCAACCTTTCCTGAATCACACAGGAGTCCTTGTTTGCGGAATGCTCTGTTTTTCTGTTTCAATTCACTGACATATATCACGGGAAGTTTACATATAGCTTTTACATTTCAGCATGCTAGCCTTGTATTTTCGTGAGAAGTACTCTCTGTTCTGGAGAATATCTCCTAAGCAATATCAAGAGCTACAGAATGAGACACAAAAAAGGTGATCTGAATCCTTGTTAAGCCTACCAGATCTTAATATTTACGCATACTTATTTTAAAGTGCTTAATTTTAAGCTGGAGGGAGTGGCAGTATGAATTACAAGGACAAAAATGATCTTGATAACAGGATTGAATACACAGTAAATGCAATAAAGACCCACAGCATTACACTGATGATAAGGAAGATAATCATCTCTCGTTTCCCTGAAGTCTGACATTTTTCTTAACATCTAGCCCACAGAATCCACAGGCTACCCGAGAAACGTTGGCTAAATGCAATTGAAATTTAAAAGTTAAAACAATTTCATAAACCACAATACCTACACAGTGGTGATACTAGCAAGCAAAGTCAAAATATTAACATTAATTTACCTACATACATATTTAAGGTTACATTTGCACCTGTACAACATACACATTAGAAAGAGACAAAAGGAAAGTTGCTAATAAAATTATCGTTGCCAAAACAGTGAATTATGAACACAGAGAGCAAGCCTGAGTCTTAGTTTATTAGCTTCTTTACATTCTCAACATTTTAACAAGAATTAATCTGTCCTTAAAAGCAATTCATACAGTAGCACTATGTGCAGAACAGCTTCTTAAATATAGAGAGCATTTTCAGATTACTGGATTTTCAGATTCCATGTCCTTAAACTTCTTTATAAAATAATCTTCACAAGAGCTATTCAGAATAGTTCAGTGACTAGTTCACTTCCCCGAATGTTCAGATTTAAACAGTACTTGCTTTGAGAATGTTACTGAAACCATACAGACATGTCTAGTCTTTACAGAGAAGCTGACTTTAGTATGTTTGGGATGTTCAGCCATGGGCAGCCCTAGTTCCTACACAGTTCAGGTAAAGGCAGTTGTACCAGCTGCCAGGCCTGGGCTTGACACCATTTTGTTGCAAACTGACCTCTTTTGTAGCTGCTATTGACTTCAATATTTAAGCTGTTGATTTTAAACAATTACTTTACCTAAAGAATGTACAACTAGAGTTAATCATAATAAACAACATAGGGAGAAATTCCAGGCTCTGGTGTGCCTAATTAGCAGAAAAACAAACAAACAAACAAAAAAAAAAAAAAAAACAGTTTACAGTTAACAGTTAAGGAATTGTCTTAATGAAAAAAAAAAAGCCAATCCAGAGAGCCAAACTCATTAACTACTGTGAGCTGTACGTTATCTCATTTGAAATTAAACTGAGAAATATTATGCTCGCACAGGCAGGGGCTGGCACTGCTGATATGAAGAGTACAGACCAAAGACAAATGCACCAGTATGTGGAAGTGAGCGCTTAGAGAAGCCTTTGGGCAAACAACAAACCAGTTAATGGAAAAGACTGCTATTGAAGAGCTCCTAACCATGTGCCACCAAACATCGCAGTAAGTTCACAATACAACTGGCCAACTGGCTGAAGCATCTCAGTACTTATGGGTTTCATGAAATAGTTTTCCTGCGATTAGTTTTGCACTCCCATTACTGCCACACTTGAAATGAGTTTTGCTGAACTCCAACCTGAGCCTTGACTGAACAGACTGGCTGCTTAGATTGCCAGTCTACTGGGTTTGTATCCAACACCACAGCTTGCTTTATGGCCAGGAAAGTACAATCCTGTCAAGAATAGAATTTAATGAAAGTTGAAAGAAGGATTTCAGGCAATCTCTCTGTGCTCTACTCTGCATTGGTGTGGCATCACATTGATTACTGTGTGCAGTTTTGGATGCCACAACATCAGGACATAAAACTATTGAGAGCATCCAAAGGAGGGCTGCAAAAGGTGAAGAGCCTACAGGGCATGAGGAGCAGCTGAAATCCCTTCAGCCCAGAGCAGAGCAGGCCGAGGGGAGGCCTCATGGCGGCCTGCAGCTCCCTCACAAGGGGAGCGGAGGGGCAGGCGCTGAGCTCTGCTCTCTGGGGACATCGAGGGAATGGCATGGAGCTGGGACAGGGGAGGGTCCGGTTGGGGGTTAGGGAAAGGTTCTGCACCCAGAGGGTGGTGGGGCACTGGCACAGGCTTTGCAGGGCAGCAGTAACAGCCCCAAGCCTGCCAGAGTTCAAGGAGCATTTGACAACTCTCTCAGACACAGGGTCTGATTTTGGGGTGGTCCTGTGCAGAGCCAGGAGTTGGACCAATGATCCTTGCAGGTCCCTTCCAACACAGTATATTCTATGATTCTATGAATCCAAATGAACCTAAAAGTGAATTTTGTGATCAGTAACAAGTCATTCTTGAATTTATTACTTTGTAAAGCAATTAGTGGTGTGTTTTTTTTTTTTTCCTTATTGTCTACCTCCTGAATTAAACAGGAGTTGAGCAACTGCTCCATTTCTTGCCCTCAGTAACTCCTTAAAATATTTTTATTTGTGAACTTGAGAGCCTTATGAGAGCTGTTACCTGAGAGATATTTGAATAAAAAATTCTTTGTCTGTGTGCGTGTGTGTGTGTGTGAATATTCAATAGATTTTATTAGTCCCTGCATTTCCACAAGGAAAATCAGCTCTTGGGACATGCCAACTGTGCCAAAATACTGCATATTATATATATGTACATATATATATATATATATATATATATATATATATATATATATGTTTATTGGATCATTTCCACACAGCACTTAATAAATTTTTAAGTCAGGTTTGATGCACAGATGGTTCTTCATAACCTGGATTTGCACAGAGCAGGTATGATTCAAAACATTCTTCATTCAGAAGGTACTTTGCTTTAAGATGTTTAACTTGTGGAAAGTTAAGCGTGTAAAGAAATTCCCCCATCTAGAATAAAATTTTCTGCAAGTCTGCAGGCAATATGGACTGCAAGATGAACTTGTAGTGCAACTTTCCCTCAAAAATTTCTGATATAGTGGAAAAAAAATAATACTATCGTGTTGTAAATTTTTAATATATATCAAAACCTATATCTTTTAACAACCACTCTGGGATACATAATTTTAACTGTTGTCAGCAACAAGAGAGCTTTTGTATATTTCAGTCTAGCAGAGTTTCATGCATCACTTACAGCAAATGTTCCCAGCCATGAGATATTCCACAGCCTCTACAATTTGGAATGAGTCCATGCTGCAACTACAGAAATAATTGCTGTGGCCATTGGGGTGCAAAAAGCACGGAGTTTATAACTTTTTTTCATGAGTATTAATATCAGATTCATATGTAAGGTTTCATCTTCTATTATTTACTCAAGCCAAATAATGAGTAGCTTTAACAGCAGAACAATTGGGACACGTTGTTTATAGCACTGTTGCTGCAACAATTAATACCTGAAATATATATATTTCAGGGCAGGGAGTACTGTATCTGATTAAAGAAAGAGATGTAATGGAAGTAGATGGCAACAAAACTGAGGAGGAAAATTTTCCTCCTTAAAGAGACTTCCATACATCCAGTACAGAAAAGGTATATTAGAGAAGTTTAGAGAAGTCTTGCTATGATTTTAATAGGTATGTGTTTCAGGGTGATTTTAATAGGTATGTGTTTTCAGTGAGAGGTTCAGGGACCTCTCACTGCCTATTTACATTTCATAGCAAAGGTTGAAGACTGCATCTATAGAAGCTGAGAAGTACCAGAGATTTTAGTTTGCTGGAAAGAAACTGTCTTACATAACACATTTGGTGCATTGCCATCAGTTAACTCAGTTTGATTACACATGATTAAAAACAAACATTGATACTTAGTGCTTCTGCACACATGCTACCTAGAAAAACTCTTCTTTGGTGCCCATTAGTGAGAACACAGAATTGAAGCTTTACAAGGATGAAGCCTTTAAAGATTACAAAAACTAATATATCAATTAATATACAATTGTATCATATACAATTCATATTGATTTAGCTGCCAATTTGAATACTATGGAACTGTTTCAAATTACTTTGCCTATAAAAGTTGCATGCAGAAGTAAAATTTAGAATTTGTATTTAGGATATTCTATGACTCTTAGATAATTTACTTTAGGACTGAAGTAAGAGGTAGGATTATATGTATGCACATGTGTGTGTGTGTATATATATATATGCAGCCCAAATTATTAAGTGACATTTAAGAATATCTTTGTGTGCTTTGACCTTCTGTAAAAATAAATGGAAAAACTGTTTTAGTAGTACAGTGTGTTTTGTTTTTCCACATTAAGAACTTTAATAAAAGGAAGTCAACTGAGCCCACTAAAATGCGAGCCTGACAAGAACGTTCCACATGAACAGGCTTTCTAAAGCAGTGAGCCACAGTCATTGCCAAAAAGTAGCTCGCTAAAAATTCCCCTGCTGAAAGAGAAATTAAGTATAATATAGGAATTTCCCACCATGCAGTTTTATCTTTGTGCTCCTGTCATTATGTTTCCCACCAAAGTGCAGATCTCAGCCCTTGACAGCTTTCCTCCTCAAATTCCTTTTCATTCAAGCTGCCAGAAACAATTTTGTCTCTGTGGGGAATGGATCAATTTATGATAGTTGCTACCAGGGGGTGCATGTATTTTCTGTGGTAAGTCTTCACTTATCAATAATGCAAAGCTGGCAAAATATATGTTGCAAAGCCAGTTGCTTAGCCAAGGTATCACTTTCACCAGTAGTATGTCCTTACCTTGCTGCCTTATCTATAGCATTGAGTTTATCGAAAGCCACAAATACAAGCACACCGTGTGTGCTCAACTGTCTTTTGAATTTAAACATATACTCTATTGTGCTTCCTTAACTACAGTCATATATTATCCATATGACCAATGTCTAAACAGAGTGTTGATGGAGAAAGACAACTGTTATTAACTAAAAACACTTCTAGAAGAGCAACGATGACCACGGTGTCCAGCATTTCTTTAGCAGGTTACTAACAGCAAGTGAGTTTCTATGCAGACAATGTACAACTTGGTACTAATTTGGTGGCTGTGTTCAAAATTCATGGTTCAGGTGACCAACTGCTGTTACAGCCATGAACACAGAAGGAAAGAAAGAAGCAATTACCTCTATATATTTTGAAGGGTACTGCTAGTTACCACAGCTACAGACCATGTTGCATGTCAGAGCCACGAGAGGCTAGTGCTGCTACTGAATAAAAGGATTTTAACTGTAACCAATACAACCTAAGACCACAGATTATTTTCTGCTACTCATATAAATGCTTGTCATGCTTCATTTCAAGTTACTATAAGGATTCTTACCAAAGGTTAGTACAGTTCAACTCACCAGCTATGCAATTTTACTACTTGTGGTAGGGAAAGAAGAGAGGTGAAGAGAGAAGAACTGAAATGTCTTGGGGGATTTATTTGGTTAAAACGTTGTTTCCCCTGCAAAAAGGGATTCTGAACATCAGAAACTGTCCCCCTTCTGCTTCTCTCTTGAATTATCAATAGCCCTCAGGTGGCCAGTTTTTCATAGTTACCTGTTACTCCTTGCTGTTCCATTTTAGAAAAAGAATGAAGAAAACTAAAGCAAATGCAACTATTTTACCTTAACTTACTGCTATTGGAAAACATTTCAGATTAGTTTCCTCAGAAAATTAACAGTAAAAGTGGTAATTTATTCCAGTTTGTTTATATCTCCCTTTTATACAAAGATTTAATGTAGTGACCACAAAATTAATTTTTCAAGTTCCTCCATGTAACAGCTGAAAATCCTGTGGCTGTGACAGATGGGACTAAATTGAACACTAAAGAGACATCAAGCAAATATGGAAAAGAATAAAGATTTATAGTGACATGTTATGTAGTATTAGAAGGAGCTTTACATTAAAAGGGGAAAAAAAGTGATTTTTTTTTTTAAAAGTTTCCACCAGTGTCACAGAAGCTTGTGTCTCTGAACAGCATGAAATGATTTCCAAGCAATTTGTTCTGTTAACAAAATAATCATAAATGAAGAATCATAATTCTTCTAATAACACAGAATTCTCTAGCTCAGAAGACCTACACATAAGCCAAGGTGACATAAACATCTTGGACTTTACTGAAATGTTTGACATAGCTTCACAAGCTGTTCTCTTCAGCAACTGACAGAGAACAGCCTAGATGAAACTGAGAGGCACAACTGATGGGGCAACAAGTGGATGTTTCTAACAAACGATCTACTGCAGAAGTAGGACAAGGCTTTACATACATCTTGGTGAAGTCCAATATTTTGATATTTTCATCCATCACATGGGAAGTTAAAGCACACTTCTGAAATTTGCAGGCTCAACTCTAGCCTTTCAAACAAAGACAGTACCATCAAGATTTTGCATGCAGCTTAAGTTGAAATCCCAGTTCAAATGAGGAAGGCAGCAGATCATTCTAATAAGTTAACCAAAACAGTTAACCAATGCTGAACTGCCCACAGAACTGCTCAGTTCTACCTACAAACTTTAGCTCTCAAAAGGATATGATGAACAAGTTTTGAAAAACTATTACCATGTCAATTTCTCATTAATTTTTTATGTTTCCCTCTGACATGAACGCTTTGCTTATGCAATTACTTTTACATTCCATTTACGTGGCTTACAGAGACAGTTGTTTAGGTCTATGGAATGAAAAAAGTACACAATTTTAAGCAATAACTTAAGTGACAGCACAGCAAGAACTTCATCAGTTTATAAAAAATACAAAAGTATTTTTCTATTTCACAATAAACTTTCACTTAAGAGAAAGAACTGAGGTATAGCTTTCAAGCCTGCAGAGAAAACAAAACCAAATGTAGCAGACTATCTGAAAAGCAATGTTGAACTCTCTGCCCATGGAATTGTTTCTTTATCATCAATTTGATACTCATGTGCAGCAAAGCAAAGAATTATTCCCTCTCCTACCCCCCGCCCTTTCTTTTTTTTTTTTTTTTTTTTTTTTTTTTTTTTTGTCATTTGAAGAGCAATTTACCCTCTGTGCCACTGCGTGGAGCTGAGATCCAGCAGTGCACCGATCTAACTAGAGTGGCATTCCTTCCAGCTGAATGTCTTACACGATTGAAGTTAACAACAGCTGCTTAAATACCTCAGTGAATCAGGTCCTACACATTTTTCTCCCATCAGCAAGGGAAATTTGCCTACTAGCAGAGACTTAGCAAATTCCTACACATAGAAGAAAGCTAATGAGAACAATTTATTGCAGTAGGATTTATTATGGGTCAGTAACAGTTCCCCAAATGAGTCAGACTAAAACACCATAGCCAAATTTTCCATTTGCATAGTGTAAGTTATACCTCAGGAAAAATGCCTCTTTTGGACATTTATGACAAATTTCACACACAAATCCCATAGCACCAGTGTTCCTAGAGCTAACTAGTCTCCATAAGGGTCTGAAGTGTTGTGAAACTTGAGAACAATGTGTATATATTTGTATTTGAAAATAGCTACTCGGCAGGTGTATGCTGAGCCACCTTTTCCAGGTGGAAAACTATAAACCATAGACACCACTGCCTTCTATAGTGAATTAAGATTTTACTGCAGCTACTCAACAGCAGAGAGGTGTGCTCTTGAAGCCACATATAAAAACAAAACAAAAGCAAACAGAAAGCAAATTGAGAAGAGACTTCCAGCCTTGGGACAAAAGTCCAGGGGATGTGTGATGGCTGCACACTGCCCAGCTCCTCCAGTATCACACCCTTCCTACTTGTCCATGTTCTGCCTGTCAGTCAGAAATAACGTTCCTTCTTAGATCTGCACATCAATATGAAGATCATTAGTTATTATGTGATCAAGAATTCATCATCAATAAATCAAAGCACTCTCCCCCACACCCCGGCAAGTAGCATAGCTATCCCTTCTACAGCGGGGTTTCTTGGGGAACAGAGGTGCAGGAACTTCCCAGGGCTGTGCTGACCATACAGCAGCACCGAGAAAAGAACCTTCTTCATTTCACACCTTCAGCCAAGAAGTCAATCAGAGCAACAGAAAAATTATATCAAGCTTGATAAAGATTTATGATTTTCTTACTCTTATCCTGGTCACAGAGAAGGTTTTTACTTATTTATTTTAAAGTAAGAAACGTGTTTTAATATAAAATATATCCAGGATGCATGCTTACATAGACAAAAAAAAGGCAAATCAACGCAGCACACAGTTAATCTTGATGTTTTGCAAGTCAAACCAAGCCAGATGTTCACTTTAGTCTCAAGCTTTAAAATGATTGCAAAACATTATTTCCAGTGGGGCCTTTACATATGAATAAAGTGTTTCTCTCCAAAATAGTGGGAAAAAAGAACTGTGAACAACATAGTCTGTGTAGCATGAAAGTCAAGACTTTCCCCTTAAAATACTCCAGGCCCATTACATTTTACAGACCTAGAAGATGAAGTGGCAGAAACCTTCCACCATGCCCCCACTAGTCCACCAGCCAAAAGTAACTTAAAAGTGTTAAACTCCAATAGCTTCCTTCACACTCACAATAAATGCCAGTTTCCATTAAAGTTGTCTCAGTGTGACTGGGAAGACATAGGAGAAAACCTGATTAGGCCACAGGAACAAAACTAACATGGTTAGAAATCAACAGTTCCAAGCAACCAAAGCTGCTATGAAATTTCTGTATTTTCCAAGTGTGAACACAGAACAGTTTTGTTTGGTTTTGTTTTCTTTTCTAAATTGGTACTGGAGTTCAGTCAAAATGCTAAATGCAAACAAGACGCAGTCCTAGCTTCATGCAAAGTTTTAAAATGGAAGCATTGCTCCCCCCACCAAACAGGAATTACAAGTAGCTTTCTGTACAAGCCTCAAAAATACTAGTTTACTCCATCATGATCATTTCTTTAGAAGCGATTAACACTCCAAAGATCTTAGGGGTTTGTGGTGTCTCTCTGACCCAGTAACAGGCCTTATGTACACAGGCAGAAAAGCGTTTCACTCCATACAGTTCTAATTTAATCAGCTACTTATAACAACTGGAAAAGAAAAGAAAGAAGTCTTAGAATAAAGTTACGATGCAGCACGGTAAGTAAACCAAATCTGTTGAAGCAAAAATCTTTCACTGGCTGTTAGGTTTTTTTTAATCCTCTGTCATGGGGATGTGATTAAGAAATAAAACACAGCACCTTCAGGATGATTCATTTCCTGTCAAATTAGACTGCATACCAAGTCAACTATTTCCAAGGCATTAGCATCTTCGCATATCATTTCTCACCTGTAATCTGTGTGTCCTGTCTATATAATTCACTCAACATTTCCAGTGATCTAGATTTTGAAAAATCTGAGCTTAGCAGCTATTTCAGGTAAGTACTGAGGAGATATTTGCCACAACTGAGCAATGTTCTCTCAACTTCTCCAGCAGACCAATTTTCTACTGTTCTACAACATCTATATCATAACTAAGCCCAGCAATAAAGAAGCAGTTCAGAAATTATCACAGCATAAAACATTTCAAACAAAACAATTTAGATTTATGCACAAAGTTAAAAACAATCTGTTTAAAATACTAAAGTTGTTTTGAGAAAGAGAGAGGAAATTCAGTTTTATTATTCTTTCATGTTTCTCCAGCAGAGAAATATAAAATAAGTTCTCAGTAGAATGTACCAGAGAAAGGGGAATCTTTAGATGGTGAGCAAGAGGAGACAAATTATAGCCAAAACATGCCATACACTGCACCCACCTGACAGAGATCTGCAGAGGACCAAAATATTAAATCAGACTGAGCATATTTCAATACCTTTTGCCAACATACTTCTGTGTAGTATTCCCAGTCTCTGTCTACTTTTCTGGAGTTTTCCCCTCCCCACATTCTTGCAAACAGATGAAAAGACAGTATTTGTGTGCCTTTAGTGAAAGGGGGAGCTGGTAAATAAAATCCATGTACACAAACACATCCTTTTTGATTATTCAAATGGGCATTTTAAATCACAATCCACCCAAAAATACCTATATAGTTGTAAGTAGAAGCTGAATGCTTAAAATTGAAGTCTCATTTGCCCAACAGCATTACCATAATCAACACATCTAACTCAGTTAAAAATTCAGCTCATACATAATGTCAACATGGAAAATATTATATTCTCTCTAACTTACACAGTTCATTATTTGCTATAGCAGAAAGTTGTCTCTAACTGTAAGGTTAGGACAGGACTTTTTATTCTGTTTTTGAAACAATTGAGATTACAAAAGAAGCAGATATCCTATGATCAAGTATTAATTGTTCTGATCCATTAAAGAGATTAATTTTATATCATACAGGTTTAACACAATATGGGCAATACAAAGGGCTCATAATGCTCATCTACATGATCAGTATTTGCATCCCAGTCATGCAGTCTGACTAGGTTATTACTGAACATTGCTTCTACAGAATGCTTTCTATTAAAAACTAAAAGTTATATATCAGCTTTGTACTGCAACAGTAAAAGACCTGAATTCTCATACTCTACTTTGTTAGTGTCTGTCTAATATACTCCCAGGGCACAAGATCTGATATACCTCTAGGGCAAAAAGGAAAGATACTTCACCTTTCTTAGAGATGCATCAGCTGCAGCACACCTTCAAATTAACAGTAGCTCACACAAATAGCAAGTAGATAACCACTCAGCATTTCGAATAGCAAGTTCACTGAATAATAAGCTTCCAGGATGAATAATTATGTAGTCTCACACTTCAGCCTCCTAGTTACTTGGTAGCTAAACACAGGCCTGAACTGCATCTATACAAGAGCATCAAAGCCTAACCAGCCCCAGAAGGCCAATGATCCTGGCTCTGTGGGAGCACTGCCTATTCAAACGGGGTCACCTTGCTCTGTCTGGCTCAGAACTGAGGCTTCTGTCACAGCTCTTCTGCCTACCAGGGCTGTAAATTCATTTCATCCAAGGAAGCAACTGGGAATCAGATTTTTACTCCTCAGCCAGGTCACTGTCTGGTATACTGGTATACAATGATCTGCAAAAACAGCACTCCACAAGAGCTTATTCCAGTCCCTCACTGAAGAGATTCCATTCATAAGTTTTAAAAGAGTCCATATGGCTTATTACACTGTATTGAGTTACAACAACTCCAGGAGTTCTGATCCAGTATCCTTCAGAAACAGAAAAAAAAAAAAAAAAAATCCTCAAAAATGTAAGGAAAAAGGTGCCAATTTTCTTCTTAAAATTGTCAACATGAATAAGCTTTTTTTTTTTCCTTACCCCTCTACCCTGTACTTGAAGTTATGCATTTCTGTTAAGCATCGCAGAGCCACTAAGTTGCTAAACCTTTATGTAAAAGCACTACAAGGAAAAATATGAACAGGTGCCTAATCCAGATGGATATCCACAGCTGGCAGGTACTCTCAAAAAGCAGAGAATGAGATGGCAAAGTTAATGAGGAGGAATATTGATCACAACATAAGCAGAAAACCTGGAATCACTCCTCTGTGTGCTGTGAAAACACTGGATTTAAAAAAAACAGCTATAAATAGTAAGCATCTTCCCACACCTTAGTCACCACAGCAATGATTTATCAGTGGGAAGGCAACAACAACCGATATGGCAAAGATGGAGGCTGAACCAAAGCTTTTAGAAATGTGCAGAGTAGGGCCCAGTCCAGCTCCTGGTCCATCAGTTTAGCAGTCTCAGAAGTTTAAACAAGATTAGTTACATTTTAATGAAACCCATAAAGGTTTTAATTACTATATATATATATATATATATATTAAAAAAAAAAAAAAAAAAAAAAAGAAAAAAGACAAGGAACACTGTAGTAGTACTTGTTATTCAAAAGTCAAGGGACAAATCTGTATTAACACATTTCTTGTAGTAAGATTCAAAAGCAGAAGCAACAAAGCAACAAGACAGGAAAAGATCAAGAGAACCATAGTTAAAGCAACATGTAAGTTGGTTAAGGAGCTTAGTTATCCTATTTTATAAATAAATCACTTAGATTATTTGATCCCTGAAGCAGAAAACGTTCTAGTACATTGCTGCTACACTTGTTAAACATGCTCTTAACACTCATTTTTCAGAATTAGTACTGCACACAGTAGCTCTTTCTGGTAGCTAGTTTATAAAGCATTGCCAATATTTCAGTTTTGTTCTCACAGCTATGTTTTGGTGGAACTTTCTTGGGAGAATTTCACATATGCTTCATCCAGCAAAAAACTTCAGCTTTCTCTTCAAGCTTTGTCACACTTCATCAGTGTATTCTTTAGTTTAATATTTACGAATCATACTTAAAGTATTCTGCTTCTTAAAATAGCCATAAGCAGCAGCTTATGAAAAAAGGTTCATATAATCAACATTTGTTTATGGATCATGTTGAATTCCCAGATATTTTCTTTCCAAACTTCTTAAAATATATTTTAATTACTCCAAGTCTCCATTGTCTACTTTAAAACAGAATAGAGAAAGCAAGAAAAATACTCCTCTATAGTCCAAAGCAGAGTTCCAAAGAGTTCTGTTATTTCACCAGGAAGCTGTTTTGCTTGGAATATTGTACAACAAAATTGCCTCTCTGCTCAAGAAAGGCAGAAAAATACATTCCCTTATTTCTCCATCAACACAATGATTTAACCTAAGGTTTTTGTTTGTTTGTTTGTTTGTTTGTTGTTTTTGTTTTTTAAATAAGAGGTGAATTTACTTTTCTAATAGATGAATACTGTGGTATTAAAAACAAACAAACAAACAAACAAAAACCCTGCTTTTTGAAGTATGGGAAAGTATGCCCTGTAAGAAGATAGATCAGGCACAAGAGCTAGGCCAGTATTTCTAGACAATGTAGTCTCTGATCTTGTGGAGAAGAATGATCACCTTATTCCCTGGTCTTTTACCAGGTACAGGTACAGGGTACAGCCCTGTGAACAATGGTAATTTGTGGAAGCGATAACTTAACTTCACATCAAGAACAAGAACTGAAACTGTTCCCATCAAATCAGAAGTACCACTGAATGGTCTTTTCATGATTTAGTTAACCACCCAAATGTACTTTTACAAGTTGTTCCATCCAAGACAGAGATGCAACATACTCATATTTATCATCAGCTCTTGTACTCGTGGGGGACTTCAACTTCCCTGACATATCCTGGAAGCACAACACAGCCCTGAGAAAGCAGTCTAGGAGGTTTCTGGAGAGCGTGGAAGATAGCTTCCTGACGCAGCTGGTTAGTGAGCCTACCAGGGGAGGTGCCCCGCTAGACCTTCTCTTCACAAACAGAGAAGGACTGGTGGAGGACGTGATCGTCGGGAGCTGTCTTGGGCAGAGTGACCACGCAATGGTGGAGTTCACTATTCTTGGCGAGGCCAGGAAGGGGACCAGTAAAACCGCTGTATTGGACTTTCGGAGGGCTGACTTTGAGCTGCTCAGGACACTAGTTGGTGGAGTCCCTTGGGAGGCGGTTCTGAAGGGCAGAGGGGTCCAGGAAGGCTGGGCGCTCTTCAAGAGGGAAGTCTTAATGGCGCAGGAACGGTCTGTCCCCACGTGCCCAAAGATGAGCTGGCGGGGAAGAAGACCGGCCTGGCTCAACAGAGAATTGTGGCTTGATCTTAGGAGGAAAAAGAGGGTTTATAAGCTTTGGAAAAGTGGGCAGGCCACTAAGGAGGACTTTAAAGAAGTAGCGAGGCTGTGCAGGGACAAAATTAGGAAGGCCAAAGCTCATCTGGAGCTCAATCTGGCTACTGCCGTTAAAGATAACAAAAAACGTTTCTATAAATACATCAACACAAAAAGGAGGACTAAGGAGAATCTCCATCCTTTACTGGATGCGGGGGGAAACTTAGTTACAAGAGATGAGGAAAAGGCAGAGGTGCTCAATGCCTTCTTTGCCTCAGTCTTTAGCGGCAATACCGGTTGTTCTCTGGATACCCAGTACCCTGAGCTGGTGGAAGGGGATGGGGAGCAGGATGTGGCCCTCATTATCCATGAAGAACTGGTTGGTGACCTGCTACGGCACTTAGATGTGCACAAGTCGATGGGGCCGGATGGGATCCACCCAAGGGTACTGAGGGAACTGGCAGAGGAGCTGGCCAAGCCACTGTCCATCATTTATCAGCAGTCCTGGCTATCGGGGGAGGTCCCAATCGACTGGCGGCTAGCAAACGTGACGCCCATCTACAAGAAGGGCCGGAGGGCAGACCCGGGAAACTACAGGCCTGTCAGTTTGACCTCAGTGCCAGGAAAGCTCATGGAGCAGATCCTCCTGAGAGTCATCATGCAGCACTTGCAGGGGAAGCAGGCGATCAGGCCCAGTCAGCATGGCGTTATGAAAGGCAGGTCATGCCTGACGAACCTGATCTCCTTCTATGACAAAGTGACGCGCTGGGTGGACGAGGGAAAGGATGTGGATGTGGTCTACCTTGACTTCAGCAAGGCTTTTGACACCGTCTCCCACAGCATTCTCCTCAAGAAACTGGCTGCTCTTGGCTTGGACTGGCGCACGCTTCGTTGGGTTAGAAACTGGCTGGATAGCCGGGCCCAAAGAGTCGTGGTGAATGGAGCCAAGTCCAGTTGGAGGCCAGTCACTAGTGGCGTCCCCCAGGGCTCGGTGCTGGGGCCGGTCCTCTTTAATATCTTCATCGATGATCTGGACGAGGGCATCGAGTGCACCCTCAGTAAGTTCGCAGATGACACCAAGTTAGGTGCATGTGTCGATCTGCTTGAGGGTAGGAAAGCTCTGCAGGAGGATCTGGATAGGCTGCACCGATGGGCTGAGGTCAACTGCATGAAGTTCAACAAGGCCAAGTGCCGGGTCCTGCACCTGGGGCGCAATAACCCCAAGCAGAGCTACAGGCTGGGAGAGGAATGGTTGGAGAGCTGCCAGGCAGAGAAGGACCTGGGAGTGATGGTGGATAGTCGGCTGAATATGAGCCAGCAGTGTGCTCAGGTGGCCAAGAAGGCCAACGGCATCCTGGCTTGTATCAGGAACAGTGTGACCAGCAGGGCTAGGGAGGTGTTCGTCCCCCTGTACTCAGCTCTGGTGAGGCCGCACCTTGAGTACTGTGTTCAGTTTTGGGCCCCTCGCTACAAGAAGGACATGCAGGTGCTTGAGCGGGTGCAGAGAAGGGCGACAAAGCTGGTGAGGGGCCTGGAGAACAAGTCCTACGAGGAGCGGCTGAGGGAGCTGGGCTTGTTCAGCCTGGAGAAGAGGAGGCTCAGGGGCGACCTTATCGCTCTCTACAGGTACCTCAAGGGAGGCTGTAGCGAGGTGGGGGTTGGCCTGTTCTCCCACGTGCCTGGTGACAGGACGAGGGGGAATGGGCTTAAGTTGCGCCAGGGGAGTTTTAGGTTGGATGTTAGGAAGAACTTCTTCACTGAAAGGGTTGTGAGGCACTGGAACAGGCTGCCCAGGGAAGTGGTGGAGTCACCATCCCTGGAGGTCTTTAAAAGACGTTTAGATGTAGAGCTTAGGGAAATGGTTTAGTGGGGACTGTTAGCGTTAGGTCAGAGGTTGGACTCGATGACCTTGAGGTCTCTTCCAACCTAGAAAATTCTGTGATTCTGTGATATTTAAGATATAAGAACAGGAATATTGAATTAACATCTGTCTGTTACAAATATGCCATCTCCTGCTAGCAAAGGAGGAAGAGAAATTCATTTCTGGAGTGATTTAACAAAGACATCTGTTCCAGTTATGAAATTATTTTCAGAAAATATGGCACAGATTAAAAGCTTCTATTCTTAAAGAGTTATAGAATAAATTAAGACAAATCCTTCATCCAATATTGAACATGACAGATTTCAGCTGCAAGTCCAACGACCCTATTTCTCCCAAATAGGAATATCTTCATGCTTCCAAGTGATACTAGTTTTTATTAACAGGTTGACCAAGCTAAATTGAAGAAGATAAAGAAGGTTATTAACACAGATTCCTCAGACCATCCATACACCGCATAAACACTGAATTGGAAGACACAGATTACTATTTACCTAGGCGTAACAGATAGACCAAAGCCACCCATACCAAATAAGACAAAACAGTTCTTAAAAACTTTTCAGTGTCCTCACACCACTATTTCCTCTGCCATTCTTTTCATCTTTACTGCAACACTTAAAATATGTTCATAAATGAAGGTATTAGAAGTTCTGTAATATTCAGTGCATCTTTTTATCTAGCATTTTCAACAACTAGTTCTGTTCACAACCAATTAATCAGTCAACAGTCCTTTTCCTATGGGAGAACTCCTTGCAGATCAGTTAAATGTGGATATGGCTGGCCATATGGCATCAATGAAGACCAATACATATCCCAAATAGTCAGAGCACTGCAGAGCTCTACCACCTCCAAACCACATCCTTTACTTCTTAGCAACAAACAGCATTAAGTAAATTGCTTTGAGGACCACAAGCTAGCTACAGAAAACACCAACAGTCAAATTTTGGTATTACAAAAACCTAGAGTTTGGGTCTCTAAAGTATATTCTAGATGTGGCTTGGCCCTTCCCCTCTCAGTTTATTCAGGATTCATAAAATATCATGGCCTTCCTTACTTCAGCCACTTTTATTGAAGTATCTTGAAAAGGTACAAATAGGATATCTATCTTAGATTCCTCTATTAACTTAATCTTTATTGTTCCAAATAAAATAAACAGTCATACATAGCATTCAACTAAGTTTTATTTTTAATGTTCGTCTTCAAATACCTTGGGAAAACTGTTTTGCTTTTTTTTTTCTTTCACAGTCTGTCCACTAGTAACTCAAATTTCTATTAAATGATGGATCTGGTATTTATTACTCTCTTCCTAGCTGTGTATCTGAACTGGAGTTATGACATGAATACAGTATTTTGTTCAATGCTCAACTTTTACAAACTTTTTTCAGTAGTGATTCTTGGTGTCACTTTCCAAGAAAGATAAGAAAGTGATGCTAAAAGAACCAGACTGTTCAAAAGGAGCCAGAACGCCCAAGGTCTCACAAGTCTGTGGTATATTTGCATACTTCAGACATCTTCTACCAACTCCTGAAGGGTAATTCTCTGGAATATTTACAGTGTTTATTATCGCTCTTATTAAGCATCTAATTTTTATCCTCTGAATTTCATGTTAACATTTATATTAATTACACAAATTGTTGCTAATTATACAAATTATTATATAAATCATATAATATCATTTACCACTATAGTATAAATTAGTACCAATTATATAAAGTAGTATTTATCTCCATATATTAGTGACATCAGGTTGCTGCCTACAGATGGGTGATTCAGAAAGTAACTAAGACTTGCTATTTCAGTTTCACCAATGGTTAATTTAAGTCTCACAAGTTAGCAATTATAGTTAAAACACGAATCTATTTTCCTCTTACCTCTGGAAGTTTTTATGTGCTCTTTAACAGTGCCATTAATAGCTCTGCACTTAGGCTTGTTTTTATTCCACTCCCTCCAAAGTTACTTTATCAATAAAAATTGATGTTCAGATGATGCTGTATCAGTAACTGAATACATACACATTAAGAACACACACCATCAGAAACAGACTCTAGACATAATAGCTACAAATGTAGTGCCAAACCTTGAAGTGTCTGCAATTGCTCTATTTTAACTGACTGATGAACCACACAGGTACCTTAAAGATGCCTCCTATAAGAACTCCCATAGTTTACAAGGTGTCGACTAAGAACCAGGAACTACTCTTCTGGTAGACCTGTGTGAGCTGTAGGATCCAGGTAAGCTGTAGAACTTGCTAGTTCAATAGTTCACTAGTTCAATATGTTCTAACTGGCCCAAGCTCATATTTGCAAAACTGACAGCTCAGTCTCCACTGGAAAGAAAATAAATAAATAAATAAATAAATAATCCTCTGCTCTATAATTAAGATATATTAGCATAATTGTAAGAAATGTGTAATTGATTAAACCACTTCAAAGATTACAAACTCTCTTTATAACTTCTATACAGCAATGACACTGGGCAGTCAATAAGTAGGCCAGGAGCTAACAGTTAGTTCAATATTAACAATGAATCAATGTTATCTTACTTCTCACATGACAGCATCACTGGTGTAAGTTACCAGTGTCACTTCAGTTGACACATTTCTTGAAGATGGACTAAGTCAGCTAAAGGGTAAGGGAAACAGAAGAATCAGTGGGTATATGGGATGAGCATAGCTATAAGAAAATAAATTCCTGCTACAGAAACTAGCTGCTGCTTGTTGGCCCGCTCTTTGGTCATACCAGACGTGGTAGTCCTGACAAATGCCGAAAGAAGTTTAGCAGTAACAATCTTTAAAATTTGTATTTTAGAGTTAGCATTTTTGTTTAATCAGATATATAGTATCAAAGAAAAAGCATGGCAAAACACTCTCTGTCCACAAATAAAACAGATTTTTCAGAACAGACATTTTCTATAACAGAAGCCTCTCTTTTTTTTTTCCAGTCACTCCATCCACCATATAATTGAAAGAACAGCTGAAGTTTGCAGTGACTTATGGCAACTATTTCTTACAGCAGACAGCAGGGTGTTGTCATAGCACTTGTCTCAACAGGTCAGTAGCAGTTCCAAGCCCCATTAGCTGAAAAATACACGTTTAGGAGTAGTTACTTCTTCATTATAGTATTCATGTTGCTCACTACAGCAGTTCCTTTTACAGCTGCTGGCAGAGTAATTAGGTTTTTAACCAGCACAGACAGAACAAGGACTTTCTAACCTGCTAATAGTAACATTTTTCTTTGTTAAATGCAGAGTCCACTTCCACATTGTTGCTGAGAAATATAGGGGCTGAACATTTAAAACTTCATTTTTATGGATTATGACATTATAAATTGCATATAGATGGGAATATCTGGTTTAATTCTTCCCATAAGATCAACTATACTTTCCATAAGTATTATATGTTCTTTACATGCTCTTAAACACTTCTGCTGTAAATCATGTTACCAAAAGCTTTCTTAAATAACAATTCCACTTCATTTGGTCTCACAAGTAAGAATCAATCCTCAAGCCAGCAAAACAGTGGTATTCAGACTGTAATTGCACGTTTGTACTTCTGATGCACAGTTAACTCTCAATGTGTTTCCCTTGATTTTCTTTTCCTGTACATTTTTTTTTTTCCTATTTTTTCCCATCTCAGGTAAAAGCCAAAACTCTAAAATATTAATTGTTTGTTAATCCCATTCAGATTAGGCATAGCCTAATAAGCAATTGTAAACACCATTTGGATAAGAGAAAGTGCCTATCTATGAGGACTACTTATATTCTATTACTACTCTTCTGGCAAAAGCAACAAGTGTAATATTGCTTAAAAGGAAGTCAAGTTGATTATTATAATGATTATCCACAGATAATCATGAATAGAAGTACTGCTGAAAGTTTGTGATAATATTTGAACTGCCACGTTAGTCTTGCTCTATCCCTTTGGAAGTAAGAGGAGAAAAAGTAAACAATCTTCATTTGAGAAAATTAATAGCCCTGTCTGCTACATGTCAGTAAGACCAGACCTGGAACATCCTATACAGCTCCAGCAGCTACTGAGCATTACCAAATCAATACCAGATATCACTAATGACCAGCTATACAAAAGGTGTTATTACAAGTGCTGAAGTGTAACAGGAGGATTGCGGGGAAAAGATCAATTCAAGCTATTCATAATCATCCAAATGATCAAATATTAAAACAGAACTGTCTCTTAATTGCAACCTTAGGAGCCTGGAAAAGAGCATTTAGAAACAGAACTTACTGTAAAATTTCATTTTAATATAACCAGATTTAAAACCTCATTTGTCATGCATTATGGTGTAACAACTGCAAAAATTTCACTTATTCGAAGTGTATAGTAGCATTGCACTCTTGTTTAGCCAGTTCTCTGCAAGACTCCACAAAGAAGACAGCACAGGTTTTCACATGCCCTCCCTTCAGAATACGTGATTTACTAGAGGTAAAAAGCATATTTGGTTTGGATGGCTTGCAAGCTATTTTTAGAGGTTTGAAGTTAATCCAGCTCTGAGCTGCTAACAGTGATCCATCCCCAGCCTCAGCCAGTCCACCCTAGCAAGGATTCTATCTATCTATTAAGAAAATCAAATTACCATTTTTAATGCATGGGACTGCTTTATTGCTATGCGGGTATTAACATGGACAAGTACCTGCTCACGACGACTGTACTACTCTCTCCAGGGAATAGATTTCAATTCAAGATGGCCAGCTTATGTAAGCAAGAAAAATGACAAAAACTTGCATTAAGTTTCTCTTTCAATAAAGAGCAGTGTTTTAGAGCCACATATCCATCTGCTTGACACCAATATTTACACAAAGAAAACTATTTGGAAAAATAATATAAGGAGCTAGCTAATGGTCATGGCTAACAATGGCATAAATATAGCAATACTGCTAAAGCTATAGGTAAGCCTTTCAAAAAAGAACATGGTGTAGGCAATGGATTGTTTCATACCTCATCTACAGAGAATCTGCAAAATGACTTGGTAGAACAGGGAGCAGGCAAGAGCTGACAAATGAAGATTCCTCAAAGCATGGATGAAACAATATTCATGATTTTAAAGAGAATGAAGGTAAGTACATGTTTCACCAAGTAGCCCCAAGTACTGTGCAAAAACACAGGAATGGGATTTTTAGGTAAACACCCATTCTGAGGCAGCTACTTCATTGGCATATAAGACTCTGTTAATCCCATGAGGGCAAGAGGAAAAGCACAAGGGAGAGGAAAGGTGAACAGTGAATAAATGTCTAAATTTAAAACAAGATACTAATGTATTCCTATTGCACCTAACAAGTATATACCTACAACTTACAGTAAATTCCATAATCATAATACTGCATGCATTTCACTTCCTACTTCAGAATGAAACAGAACTTTTGGAAGTACTGCTGAAGGAAAATTAATCTAATTTTGCAGATAATTCAAGACACAGACTATCATTAGAGGCAGTTGTTATTACCTACAAAGAACAACAAAACTAAAAATTTTCTCAGGCATGCAAAGCTCATCCATAATCAAAGCCCTTGCTTATAAATCCCACAGATCAGTCAAAAATTGATATGAGGCTGCCATTTTTGATCCATACACTGACGATTCTCTTCCCACAGCTCAATTCAAAGCAGCAGTTGAATGAAGAAGTAGTCGGGAGTGTTACAAACAGCTTGCATTCTTAAGTGTGCTCTGCAAGCACTAAATTCACTTTGCAGACTTGGGTTTCCAGCACCAGCAAATGGGAGAGGAAGGCACTAATGCTTTTATTGATAAAATTGAACAAAATTTAATTTCACCCAAACCAGATGTTGACTGATACTGGTGTGTTCATTCCTCTGACAGGTTCTAGAGTCCTGCGTTGTTTAATCTTAGTTCTCTGCAGTAAAGCAAAGTTGGACCTAGATCATGATAACCACTTTAAACTCCACCCTGTTCTGCAGAAAAGGTGCTCACACACAATAGCTGCATCACAGCAATTTAGCTATCATCCAAAGAACTGCGCCCAGTGAACACAGACGGTTTTCAAACTGACTGAACTGAGACACAAAATTCACCAGAGAATAAATACATGTATCAGTCATGGAACCAGTGGCTTTCAGAAATTAACACTAAACTCTCATCTTTAGCTGTTTTCTGAATTAGTTTTCCACACCTCCCGCCACACATTTATTCATGTACAATGAAAAAAAGAAGTCAAGTTATTTCTCCCACATGCTAAAGGCAGAAAAGAAATTGCTGTAAAATGTCTCTTCCTTTCAGAAAAATATTTCAAAAGCACTCTGTTCCTATGGTGATGGGGTCCTACCTCGACAAGGAAAACCACTGCCTAAGAGAATAACACAGGATCTAAACTGAAAGTGATATAAGCATACTCTGGATCCAGAGATTTTCCATTTGTTCATATATATATAATGTCTCTGTGAAGATTTTTGTTTGTTCTTTTTCACCATAAAGGTGTACAGGAGTTACAGCATCTACTGTTATTTCAAGTGACATTTTTGTCTCCTCAATAGCCTTTTAAACTACACTTGTATCAATAAAACTGGAGTATATTAAGAAAATATGTATTGCTTCCAAATGCATCCAATTTTAAGTTTAAAATCAAGTTCCAGGTTATACAATAAGTTAGGCTATAATTATACATGTGATATAAAAACAAGTCATTTAAAACACAAAATTTGCCTTCCCCCATCAACCTAAGCACTGTTAAATTGCTATTAGCAAAGATTGTTTGCAAAGAAATTATGGGTATTGTGTATGGGTACACAACTGAAAAAGATGGTTCTACTTCAGAGGCCAGGCCAAGGATGCCCACAGCACAGAAAGAGCCTCAGGGCCAGAGTTCATCCTATTAGTGTTAGGACACGTCATCGTTAACTTAGGTAATTCATTCCTACTATCTCCTAGACTTCAGACAGTTTAAGATTATTAACACACCATTTCCATGAGAACAGCTAAAAATCCGAAACACAGCTTGTCTGAAAGCTTCGAAGCTGTGTGTGCCCCATCCCTGGCAGTGCCCAAGGCCAGGCTACATGGGGCTGGGGGGCAGCCTGGGCTCATGGGAGGGGTTCCTGCCCATGGAAGGGGTTGGGAATGGATGGGCTCTAAGGTCCCTTCCAATACAACCATTCTGTGATTCTATTCTAAATGGAAAGCAATGTTAAAGCAGGAAGCCAATTGTTTCTGAAAGTTTTATGCTACTGCTTTTGGTCTTCCCTCTCCTCAGTTTCTCAATTTTCCCACTCTAAGAAAAACAAACAAACAAAAACCATGTTCTTAAGTTCTCAAAACAAAAATTTTATTCATTTTGGTTGTCTTCAACTTGCCACTGAGGTCATGATGAGACCAAGTGAATTCCCTTGAGTAGAGTTGTGTGAGTGTCAGTTTTAGGATGGTAATTACGGTATCCAGTAGGTCAGCTACTGAGAGCCCTCCTAATTGTCCCATGCTTTCAAGTCTCAATGTTTCATCTACCAAAAATTTAAGCATGTATAATGTGTTTTACTGGTTTAACCTGCAGTTTGTGCACATACAAGTAAGCTGTTTGGTGAACAAAAGGCAGTTCAGCAACAAGTAAGATCAGTCACACTTAATTGGGACACAGCTCCATGACAAAGTAATATGTATACCCATGCACAAAGAGGTACCAAGTGTAACTAGAATAGTAATGCCCAAAGGATCACATTAAGGTCACCATTAACCACAATAGTATAAATTTTAAATTTCCCTCATTTTACTTTAAATTTATATTAATTTAATTATTCTCATCTGGTGAGAAGCATTTACTCACATTTGCATAAATTTAAATAAAATCATTTTAAACAGCTTTACGCTGGTGCCCTAAGTCTTGCAGGTAAGCTAACTGGAGAGCATTACAAATGGGTCATGGCAGTGATGTGCCAGAAGTAGCCCATCACCACTGCAGCTGAAAGCGCTGAGGAGCACTGGTTGATGTGACCCATATATGGCCTCCAGGATTGCCTGGAGATCCTTGAACACTCCAGGGCACTCCAGGTGTGTCCAAAGCCTGTCAAGTTTTAATGTTTGTTTTTTATCTGGAGTGGCATTGAGGTGATTTGAGGAAGAGAGGCTACAAACCAAACATTTGTATCTAATGAGGAATAGTAGCTGATTTAACACAATTCTAGCACAGCAAACAAAAACTGAAAATTCACTTCTGTCACATTAAGGCTTTGTTTATACTTCAGTTGTAAATACCATTGTTGCTTGTGCTGTTGTTGAAGATTAACTGATCTTAAAAACTGCACTAACCATTAAGCTTCTGCAGAATATATAGTGCCTAAATTAAGAAAGCATTATCCACCTAAACCTGAAGTTTGCAGTGAGGAAATCAGCAGATTCTCTACAAATTGATTATACTGAACCCTTTCCCTTACACTCCTGCCCTTAAGATGTCAGATTTTTGGCAAAGACTTCAGCAAAACATTCTCCTTTGTAAGGAAAAATGCAGGCCATTCCATCACTTCTGGCACTTCACTGGAAGCCAAACATTTCCTCCATTGACCGTTAGAAGTGTGTATGTGCCATAGAAAAAATCTCTCCAAAAGAGAGTTTAAAAATATCACCTTTAGATAAAAATTAGAATTCCAAAATAGAACCATAGCAGGTGGGAGTTCAGATACTAAATGTTGGGAGATTCAGCACAGACTGTCTCCCTACAATAAAAGTAGTTCCTGACACTCTTTTACACCATACTCAACCTCAGTCCTTAGCTTCCATTTTGAAAGGTGACTGAATTTCCTGGCTTCCATTTGTTGTTTCTGTTTTTTTTTTTTTTTTTTTTTTTTTTTTTGTTTTGTTTTGTTTTGTTTTGTTTTGTTTTGTTTTAATTATTATTATTATTTTCCTTAAATCAGTGATGTATTGAAATGACAAGTATGTCTAGGAAATTCTCTGAGAGCTTTTATGGAATGCTCCCTAAACAATTATTTTAAAACACTTCACCCAGCTGCCAGCTTCTCCTCCTGACAGCTGGCTTTGGCTTCCCTCCTGGCCAAAGACTGGCTTCTCTCCACTGTTACAAAGTTTCAGCTGGAGACTGGAAAGAAATTCATTTGGAACAGAATGGAGATATTTGAAGCTCTTTACAATTCTGTTTATTTATTAAATTCTCCTAATCCTGGAGTGCAGGCTTTTGAGTGGTGCTGGCATGCTTTAGAGTGGTGCTGAGTGCTCTACTTAGGAAAGAAAATAATGCTGCAGATAGTCTTCATACAAACCTTCAGGCACACACAGGGCCACTGACAACACGAGCACTGCTTTGTCATCCCTAAGACCCAAATCAGCAGCATCCTTACTTGTACTGCGACCAGTAGTCCCACTGACTTCGTTAACTACTTCTGTATTGGAAGGTAACACATTTTTGAAGGATTAGCAAAGCTTAGTCCTGCTTGATGCTAAGCTTCTTCAACTGAATTTTGTAAGGGAGATACTGAGCACTATTAAGAATCAAACTGTTAAAGTAACCGCACCGAGGCATTAATTCTTAACAACCTGCACTTGAACTTATGGCCTGTTTTCATAAGTCTCAGCTTCTTTGAAGCCAAAAGCAGTTTTATTCAGATTTTACTCTGTTTTTGAATAAATTCAGATGAGCTGTAAGGTTATACCTTACATTTGGAGCATTTTGCTCCACATGAAACCAACCCTGGCATAGTAGAACAACCCTCACATACTAATTTCAGATTGTATTTAATTATTCAAACACCATCCCAATTTCAAAAATTAAGTAGATTCCTAAATGTGTTTCATGTGCAAGTGTTAATACTGGATTATTCTTAAACATCTATTGTAATATTCTAGCTCATACACTTCTACATAAAAAATAAATGCCTGCTAGGTTATTAACAAACAACTCTCTTCAGTTCTCCATCCGTGGTTCTTTCTCTAAGTGACAAACACGTAAATCATGACACTACTCCTGAAATTCCCCTCCAAGAAAAAACATGCACTGCTGATTTATATTATGAACACGTTACTGTAGAGCTCCAAGATATCCTTATTGTGCTCTTGAATCCTCAAATAACTATTTTTGTGCTAATAGTAGTCTGTTGATGTATGCAGAAAATTCAAATAATGCACTACCCCATACTATGCACTAATTATCTCTAACATCAATTAGAAATCTAATAAAGCCATTTGCAAGGGGTGATGGTAAGAAGCTTGCCAGAACTTTATGTCATTTAGCATTATTAAATTTGAAATCTATTATCATTCCATGTTGTACAAGCTAGACTACAGTTAAGCTGATTTACCAAGACAGGTTACACTGCATAGCCCTGAAACACATGATCTGGGAACAGGAAGCTTATCTTTAAAGAGACATGTAAAAGCATGAGTTGATAACCTACTGGAACACCCAGAAGATGCTGAAAGAATCATCAGTACAACATCAAAACTGTATTTCAAGTTTATTAGGTAAACTAACTAGAACCCATTCCAAATAAAACCAAGTCAACATCTCTACAAACTGCTATAAGCATTTATTCTACAATTAACTGTAAGGGTGTTTTAGATGTACCATTTTTTTTGGCAATTCTACAAGTCCAAAATTATGCTAATATATGCATCAAAACATCTACAAAATTCACCCACATAATGGATAATTAAAAGGGTAAGTAAAAAAAAAAAACAACCACCACCACCAGACTATTAACAAGGGCAGTACCCTGGTTCATGTAGGCAAAGTTTAAAATTCAGCCTTGTGAGCTTGCTGCTGCTAATAAATACTTAACTCTTCTCTACAGTGTATGTACTGATTTTCCTTTGTTTGTGTGCAAGCAAATGTAATATTACTTTGACTGCATTCAGTAAAAGTAACAAACAAGCAGAGATACTGCTCTATGTTCAGTCACCATCCCTGGAGGTATTTAGAAGACATTTAGATTTAGAGCTTAGCGATATGGTTTAGTGGAGGACTTATTAGTGTTAGGTCAGAGGTTGGACTCTGTGATCTTGGAGGTCTCTTCCAACCTAGATGATTCTGTGATTCTGTGAAACTGGAAGCTTGGAGAAGTGCTTTCCCCATAAAAAAAAAAAAAAAAAAAAAAAAAAAAAAAAATCGCAATAAACCCATGTTTATTGGGTTACAACCCATGTTACAATAAACGCAGTAAACATCAAGCAATGCGCTTGGGAGGCAGAGAGTTATACATAACTTATCCTCAGGAAATAAATAGAGCTCTGGAAGTTGTAAAGTATGGATTAACATACCAGACAATGGTCCTAGTACTCATATTACTTGTTTTCAACTATTGTCAGTATACTAACCCTCAGTACATGAGCAGATAAAACAGGAGGGAAAAAAAAAGGAAAAAAAATAGTTCAGAATTTTGAAAACCTTCTGATAACTACTGCCTAACTTCAGACTCAGCATTTAGTTATCAGAATAATGCAATCACATTTGAAAAGCCATTAAAGCTGACTGAATTGCAAATTATTCATTTATTTTATCTTTCAGCTGGAATTTCACTTTATACTTCCACCAAGACAAAGACCATACTACATGAACACATGAATTCTGGCTACTGTAAGGAATATCTATGTTGAGAAGCTACTCCATGTAGGACAGGCTTAAATTGTATCACTGACTTGTTTGGAAAACTGGAGTTCCAGGTACTGTACAGGCGAGCGGCCATAGTGACTCTGAAATAACAGCCCAGGCAAGGGAATAGCAGTAAGTGAGAAGCACTGCACATACTTGGAAATTTTGAGTCACTGTGTTTATGCTCACTTCTGCTGTGCCTGTTTTCCATTGCTGAATGAGTCCATCACAATGAAGATATAAAATCTCTGCAGACTTCTCCTTGATCTTCAAGGCTTACTGTCTCCTGTTATTCTATCACAATCTCTGGCCTGAACTTCATCCCCTTCTCTCCCCTGCTCAGTACTCACTCAACTATGCAATCTTTTGATTCACTTGGGAATGAAGTCTTAAATTCACTTACTTATCAAGCCTACACTTTCAATTCATAGTTACTACTAAACTGCTTTTTAATTTTAAGTATTACTAGACTCTTCAGTTAAACATTCGATTGGCCTAAGATTCCTACTAAGGGTAGAAGAGTAGCATTCACTGAAATGCTTGCCAGGAAAGAAAAAGCTTTTTTAGGCAAGCCTACTCCATCCCTCCTGAAATTCATCAAGTTTTTACAACATCTTCAGCTTTTACTGAGGTGGATGCAAAAAAGATCTGCAGCCCTCATAATCTATATGTCAGAAGCCTACTCCTTAAATAAATGTAGACAGACCATCTGATCTTTAGATCCTCTTCTTCAAACCTACTTTTCATGACTGTAAACAGAAACACAGTAGCAATTTCTGACTCAGTCTCAACTCTCTTAAAAAATATTCGCTGATATTTTTAAACCAGTCACAGACACCTTTTAATTGCATTTCGTATATTTGTGGTAAGGTCTCTAACTCCTTTTTCAGGATGAGGGAGGAGAGGAAAGAGGGGGAAGCCTTGCATTTTCTAGGCTGACTCTTCTGTAAGGATTTTCCTTCCTTTCTTACATAAAGAAAAAGTGCTTTGTTAATGTTAAAGATCCAACGCCAGATGGTTTCGGGGAAAAGCACTAGCATTATAACTAGGCTTTCTGTGCCTACTTCTATGAAACTTGAGTTTTGCAAGCACATGAATGGCACAACTCCATCTAAAGCTGTGTCAAGAGTCTACTAGCTATATTTACATGCGCTCATGGTTAAAGCTGTTATCAGTTGAGGCTTGGATCTCCAGCACACACACACACGCACTTGAAAATGGTTGTAAAGAGTATACAGCATAGCAAGCAGATGAACGTCTTGTTGGATGCCATTGCTAGCCACTCAGTAATCTCCCTCTATTGGCAGATGAATGAAAACACAATCTAGACTCAATTTTCATAAATATACTTCTATTTTGCCAGCAATACAGGTTACTGAGAAAATTAAGGTAAAACTGCTACACATAATAGCCCTTCTGGTCTTGTAACTCCTGTTTGATCCATTTACTTAATTACAACTATCAAACAGGAATTCATTTTGCTTTGGGAGTAGGACTTCAGTTTTGTAGTGTCTTTTGATGTTGTTGTTTTAATTATTAAGTCCAGGTAAGAGCTAACTTCTTACTATGCTCTTTTCTACTGCAATGCCATATTTTTTCTGCCCTTTTCTACTAGTTCTACAATTTCTTCTTTAGCACAGTGCAGTTGTGAACTTTAATTAAGTTCATCACATGCTTAAAGTGTTCTGTAGTAGCAGAACACTTCTGAAAGAGGACATAGTTTCCTGGTTATCCACAACAGCACGGAGCTGCAACTCAAAGTCAGCCCACTTATGTTTCTACCAGATTAGAAACAAGAAAACCCGATTACAAGAACACACAGTAGAACACTAGTGTATCTGAAATCATCATTAAAGCTAATTGTAGAAATGTGTTCAAGAAAGCACTGAAAAAGCTGCCTTCAACTCCTTCAACTCTGGCATACGTGTGTGTGTTTGGGTTTTCTGGTTTGGGACTGTTTATAATACACAATTTATGAAGAGCATCTGGCCAATATAGAAGGGGATATTTCAAGGGCTTTCTAAGGTGAAATGCATTTGGATCTTTCATCTCTACATAAGTGACATAACCACAGAAAAAAACAGGGTACAATGAGACTGCTTACTCTAATATACTGCAGACACTATATTAAAGGATTTTTCTTTTTACTAAAAAAATCTCAGCATAAAAATCTCACAATGCCTAATCTTTACTGCCTCCAGTTAAAGCTGTGCCATGTCACTCTTATTTGTAAAGCTCTAAAAATATATTTTGAAGGGGAGAAAATTACTGCTATTTCAAGTAGCAGTCAGGGAAGTCAGTCTCTCTCCACTCCCTATAGTTGCTATACTTAGCAACAGCTACGTGATCACTGCTGATCAAGTCAGGCTGCATTTCATAGTACATGAAGGCAGGATGGAAATGACGTCTCTTATTATTTTTTTTTTCCCATAGTGGAAAACATCAAGAATTAGAATAATGATGCAATAAAAAGACTAAAACTCATTTCTCCACATATCCTTAGCTACCCAACAGTTTCATTAAGTGAGCTTCTTTCCAAGCAAGCAGATAGGTTATATTAATGATACATGCACAGACTGATACGATGGGAAAAAATAATGCTCTCTGAAAACAGGGAGGAGGCAGGGGTGCTATAAGAGTGATGTCTCATATTTTTCTTCAGTACTATCTGCGCTATATTTAGTACTTCAGTTGTGCAACAGCCACAGAATATTTTGTTGGGTGGGGAAGGACAAAAAGAAATTGTTGGCTGTTTTGCCATGGTCTTTTTTGGCAAAGCAAAATAAAGCATATAGTGTGAAGTTCACTAGAGCCAGGGAGATTAAAAAAAATAAATAAATAAATAAAAAGAAAAGAAAAGCTAGCAGGTAAATAGAATGCTAATTTTCTAAAATACAGTTTATTGTCCCCAGTATTTTTATGGAGGGAACTCTCCACAGTAATTTTATAGAGGAAAATGGGCAATTTTTCTTGCTATCAAAGCAAGTTAGGGAACAGGGCTATGTTTTTCTTACTTCAGTGATGTATTAATTCAGTTCGAAGTCTCCTTTAGGAAGAATCACATTGTCAGAACTGCAGAAGATAACTCGACTGCTTTAGTGAAAGCTCTTTTCCCAGAGCTACTAAAGGATCAAATCCAAAAGCAACCACTGTACACAGAAATAACATAATTAATTGTTAATAATTCTGTGCTGTGTAGTTACCTTTTGATGTTCTTAATCCTGTTTTACCACCAGGAAGTCTTCAACACTGACTTTGATGCCTAACAGTGGATTACTGGTCACATCCAAATAAAAATATCTGCAACTCTCTGGGTAATACAACATCAAAGAACTAGATACTTGTGTTTGGATTTATTTTTAAACTTAACAACTGGTATCCATGTGAAGGAAGTAAGAAACAAGTCCATTTAAAAGTATCATGTGAGGCCAAGACAACAGATGGACCCCAAATATAAACTCCTAGGAGTTTAGGAAAGCTAAGGAAATGCAGAAAGTTAAATTTGAGAGGGGACAGCTGCAGTGCTTTTAGAAGAGCTAAACAGATTACACACAGTAGCAAGCTTCCTAGAAGCACTGCTTTCCAATGACAACACAGCATGAAAATAAAAGCTTTTCTCTTGAATGAGGAAACATGCTTCAGAAAAGCACTAGGGTTTAAAAGAAATAGCCATCAACCTCCAAATTAGATAAGGTTTGGCCAATAGAATGATAAAATGCAAAACAAGAATGAAATCAACCTCTGTCTAAATATAGCAGTCTTAGGATGGATCATAAAGTAAGCTGATAAATAATTGAGTCTCCCACCTGCACATTGTGGAACTAGTATTTTGAAGTGTTTTGTTTGTTTGTTTGTTTGCTTTTTAAGATGCTGAGGAATGTCAGAAAATACTTTCACTGTATACACAACACCAAGAATGTTCAATTTTTGTACAAGCAAATGCCTAACACCTCCTCTTGTCAAACTACAGATGCACACGTGGCATTGGATCAGCACCACAAAAGCCAGCTTGCTTGCCTACTTCATTCTATTCCCACAAGGATAATTGTAGGACTTGATTAGCACTCAAATGTTTATGAGAACTGGATCAAACACAATACTCTCCTCACTAACATACTACAGAACAGCCTCAGTAGGAAGCCTAGGAAAGAACAAGCAGGTAATACCAAAACTTGGCACATGCTAACCTGGAATGGGAAGATTTTTCTTATTTCTTACAGTCACCTAGACAATAAATTAGGACCAATTCCTCAAGCATAAGGTATCTTATTTTGTGTGCAAGGGTATTTGCATGCTTCCCAAGGATACATGGAATGCCAGGCAGAGACAAAGGTAGATGAGGTGATAAAACCTCTCTAGTAGAAGCTCTGACTATTTAGCTTCCCTTTGGAAGCACAAAGTATCATAAGAACAAAATACATGTATTTGAAGTGATGCTGGAGTTATTCCTCCTTAGTTTGCATGCTTAAGTCAACAAAAGCTATTTGTTTTAGTCAACTCAGTGAAACTGTTCAATGCTGCATTTACTTTGATACTCCTGTAGTGGGGTCAGAATTCGCAGCAAAAGCACATCTGAGTGATTCTTTTAATTCCAGTACTCCTGTATCCCCTTCTGTTTTGCCAATCTCAGGTCTGCTTCATGAAGTCTCCCTACCCACCTGCTGTACAGGAAGCCAGCTAACCAGGAACTCTGTCAGCCCATGCTGATAAAAGGTCATCCTGCTGCCGCATTTCCCAGTTTGAGAAAAGTAAACTATTTTTCAGATACACTTGGCCTGTTCTAGGAGGTAGTGCCTCTGATATTAAACGTGTCCTTGCAAGAACACTTAATGGTCAATTCACTCATCTGTGCTTGGATATTAACAACAGAATTTACCAACTTTGAATGATTTTCAACTCGAAGAACAATCATCACATAAGAGGTCTCAAACCACAAAGCTGCAGCTAATGTGCTCAGCCATTCTTCCTTCACTACATCTTCTCAAGTGTACTGGGGAGAGAGCAATAGTACATCTGTACATGATATTAAAGCAAGCAAATATGAAATTAGCCAAGAGAGAAGAGAACAAGTTATCTGTTTTGACAGCATCACAAGCTTCACAATGCTCAAGGCATTACACTTTATTTTGGCTATTATCACCACATCCCAGGCATTACTACATATTAAAACTATTTCAGAGAAGTCAGACTTCTAGCCAGAGATCAAAGTTTTTCCATCTCCCAGGAACCTACCTGTCAGAGCTACCTAGTATGTGGAGATCAAGCCATCCCACACTGTCATTACTCTTGGGAAACAGAAGCAGCGTGCTCAATTCAATAAAATTCATTGCTGACAACTAATTCAAATTCAACTAAAATCTGATAAATTGGTAGGAAGTCAGAGGAAGCATATTTGAATCCCTTCTGTTACCTTCCCTTTCTTAAAATAAAAAGAAAGCATTTAAACTGATAATAAAATATAAGGACACCAATACTTAAGATAGACTTCTTGAAAGAATCCCATTATTCAGAATAGGAGCAGATCTATAATAGTAAAGAGATCACTCCTAGCAATCATTTCTACCTGAGTGAGAATTTTACCCAGTTAACCATCCACCAATAGAAGCATCTATTTGGCTTAGCACAAGGAGTAAAGTAAAAATCCTGTGCTCAGTTGAGCAGGTGACATAGATTTGAGACATTGCATTGGCATTTCAGCTACCAAGGAGCATGATGACTTACAAATTGGCTATTTGTCTCTAAATGGTCTTTTCAGTTCCTTTCATAAAAGGGTTTTAAAAGGAAAGCCACTAGCTTTCACATTTTACACTCAGCCTGGCAACCAAATCTATCAAAACAGGAGTGAATTATTTCATAAAGCTTCCTGGATTCTAAATTAAATGGTAAATCCAACAGCCTAGAAGTATACTTCTGGGGCCTTCTTCATTCAAAAATTATTTAGTATTAAGCTACTTAAACTTCATAACCCTCCCTCAGAGGAAACAGAGGAGGAAAGAAGCACCCTATTAGATGTAGTTATTGTCCAATCTTCTGTGGATCCTAGACTCACCCCCAAAATTACAAAGCATATCAGACCAGTTTTACCTGAGATTCACTATTAAAACAGCAAGCTGTTAAACAGCCTCTTCTACACAATGTACTCATTTAGCCAGAATACAAAACTCATGCACTAACATAAATCATGAAGATGGACAAAATTACAAATCTGGATAAGCTATGAAATTGAACAGAAGTCCAGTGACCTTTGTGAATATCAGTTACCTTCATAAAGTTAATTAAATGTGTTGGTAAGGACATTTAAATGTCAAGGTTCACTGCATAGCTTATCACAAGCAAAGTATATTCTCAGTTAAATCACATTATCTAAGAGGGAATCTTCATCTAGTCTAAGAGGTTTAATTTCCTTCACTCACAGCAAGATGACTCACCAAACAGCTAAGAGTCATGCCATGCCAGACTTTAAAAAAAAAAAAAAAAAAAAAAAAAAAAAATGCATTTCTGAAGATTCCTCAAAAAAAATCTAGGGATCTAGGGACAGCCTGCTTTTAAAAGATGTTTGCATGGCACAAAAGTTGCTTAAAACAATGACAGCTTCAGAAGTAAAAAATATGACTCCCATATTATGTACTTGTCAGTCAGTAAACAGAACAGATTGGTACCTGATTTACAAGCACAATTTTCCTTGCTCTAAGTAAAATACTCAAACAAGTTTCTAATACTGCACATGCCTGCATACACGCAGCCCTTAGAGGTAAATGAGGTCAAAGAAGTAGTGCGTTTTTCATGAGCAACTAAATGTGAATATCAAGGATTTTGTCAGCAAATTCTGGTGATATCACATTACATAACAAGCTCTATGCTAGAAAGCAGTTTCCTTAAAAAAAGTAAGTAACCTAACTCTCCTGGTTCAGAGCTGTTCTTGCCAGATACGTTTGGACAAATGGAAAATTGCTGTAGTAAGCCTTAAGATGGTTGAGGAAATGCAGGTGGGAAAGGCACTTAACCAGTACATCAAACCTTCTGAGATAAAAACCTATTTTTAAATACCAATATCAGCAGCACTTGATCAGCAATAAGTACTGAGGCAGGCAAGTTTATACGGTCTTAAAGAAATTGCCACTATATTGAGAAAAATTATAATAATAATAATAAAAAAAAAAAAAGTGGAAGAGACAACATGAAATTTATTCTCCTTTCAAGTTTTAAGGATTATTGGTTTCCTTTAAGTTTTGAGGTCCAACTCAAGCACTGAAGGTACTTACCTGTCATTTAGCCTCTTACACAGTCTACTGCCCAGATCAGACTTCAACACAACAAATTCAGCTTAAGAAAAAAAATAATATATATATATATGGATTTCTCTCTGACTTCATGTATACAATCTATGCCTCAACTCTCACAAAACAATATTTCTGCCATAGATGCATGTATCTAACATAGATGCATGTGAAGGAGAAAAACGCAGAGTATTGTGGAACCTCAGTGCAGAGTACAACTTATAATTATGAATTGTTCCATGCTATTATGAGAATTCATGTATATTTCATGATAATACTAGACAGATGACTGAACTACTTGAACACTTGTGCACAGCCAAACCCCTCCTCCCTTCAAGTATATTTTTATGAAGAAATTTCAGCATAGATATCACATTTTAGATGTCAAAAGCTACCTGTGGTGCTTAATAGAGAATCCAGATTTAACTCCAACTGTTCATTTCATTAAGCAAAGTCCACAAAACCTAGCGGGTACCACATCAGCAATTGGGGGGAACACAGGAGCAAAACTTATTCTCCCCTGCTTACCATTCTTCAGGTATCTGAGTCTCTACGGTTGCCTGCATATAATCCTGTTTAAACAGTGAAGAAGCACACTGAGGTGTGCTCCATCTAATGGTAAAATGGAAAGGATTTTCACAGGAGCCTAGCACCGTCCACCAAGTTTTGTGTCACTAGGATTAAACCAAAGGTCATAAGTTATGACCTATGTTTAAAAATCTTGCATACCCAATATGAATAGCTTTTACCATCATTTTAGAGTTTTCTTTGAAATACAAAACAGAAGTAGCTATTGAATTACTGCTGCAGTCTCAGAAGAGGCTCAGATCATTGCCTTGAAAGTTTTCTTCTTCCCAAGCTCTTTGGGAAGATATTCACAGATAAATTCTTCTGCTCTGATTGTCATTCTGTAGTACTAACTCCCCTCATTTCTCCCATTGGTGCTTACAACTCCAAATACTTGATTAGCATAGCCACTAATCCCAAATACATGCCCACAAGGCAGTGTTATTATGCATCAGTGTTAATTTGGTACTGGCACTACTATTACAACCTTAGTCAAGAAAAAAAAAATTAGTTTTCTGCAAGATAAAGTCATGCTCTTAACACATGACAACCACAAGTACTTGGGAACTGGTGGACTCGATTAAAAGCTTGGATTACAATCGAGCCTGAAAGCTAAATATAGAGTTTACCTTATTCAAACAGAGCAGTTGTATTAGATCACAGTTCTACCCTCTGCAGATATATATTGCTATTTATAGGGGAAATAAACACAAGAAAAGACTACACTATATGAAGAGAGAAACTCCTCTCAGCTATTTACTTCACGAAGGTAAACACTCCAAAGATAAGGGTCATTTGACTTTTCTGTAAAGAGAACCTAGTACCTTGGATAACTTCATAGTGCCGTAGAAGTTATGTGCACCATTTAAGATGAGATTGGCTATTTTCATCTTTTTAAACATCAATGGTAATAAAAATGTTTGATTTCAGCAGTAAATTTTACCAACTACAATCAAGGTCCAATTACTCTTCAGGAATCGTAACCCAGAATCTTGCCAAAGTCTAGCAAAAAGCAAAGCAGAAAGAACAGATTGGAGTAGCTGTTCTTTGAAGGGTGTACACTTCCCCCAGCCTGAGAATAAAATTCATCAAATGTTTCTGCTGCGGGTCTATATGTAAAAGACTGAATACTTGAAAAAGCCACACTGCATCTGCTGTCCATAAGAAGAAGCCATTAATCACGGCTCCTAGTAGGGAGTAAATACAAAGATATGCCCACTTCTGTGAATTTTGACTTAAGTGACACCATGAGGACTTTTAATATAACCAGCCCTATCCACTCACAAACAAAGTACCACCACATAACTTAAAGACAAAAAAGGCCCATCTTAAGTGCAGTGCATACCACACACCTGGGGGTCCACTGTATTTGTGGATCCTGGCACTCATGCCACAAATTTTAAATGCTGATACATTGAGTTATTTTGGATGTAAACAATTCTTACATTTATTTTCCAAGGAAACACATAAGCTGCCTTGCTAAGGAAACAGTTGAAGGAACAAAAGACTAGCAAATAAGATGCCATCTGAGCCAGCTTCTATTTCAAAACCATTGGTAAAAGAAAGATGAACTGAATATAGCAAGGTAAGCAGCAAGAGCGATGAAGAATGATAGCTCAGCTCTCTGCAGTCCCTAAACCGCAGCCATCATGACCAGAATCACTAAGAAGTGCCTCTGAATTCAGCACAATTACAACATTCCAGCTGCATTGCAGGGTGGGATATTAATGCCTGTTTGCAGACTTCCCTGGACACACTTTGCATGGAAGATGTATGTGACCTGGAGCACTTTAACACCTAGGATGTAGGCCTTGTACTTCCAGGTACATGCATAGGGCACAAACGGAACATACCCAGTTCAGCTCTCACCACCCCTATCAGAGACTGCATCCCCAGAAGAGATGTAATAGTCACCTCTGCAACAGGCTTGAGTGCATATGAAATTCCCAGGAGCCCTTAAGATTCCAAAGCTATGCACGTCTATCCTACCAAACTATTAATAGAATACTGCCATACATTACAATTCATAAGAGATGATTTTACTTGGTTTTGGCCAGAAAACCCTCATTCTTGTCAAGTATCTAAAATCAGAGACAGCCAAGCTAAGAGATCAAAATTGCAGTGATGTGACTTGCTTGAACCTAAACTGGAAGACAATCATCTAGGATCTCACACGCATCCTTAACATTGTGCTGTATTTCCAGTATCATTCATAGCACACAGAGGACAAAACCAGAACATTTTATATTCCCAAAACATGAGCAGAGAATCATTGTGCCTAGAGGAATATAATGAAAACATAACAGTGCTGCAGTGGCCCTTTAAAAGAGAGGGAACAGATTAATAAAGCAAACAGAAGTCATACACACCATCTCACTATTTCTTATCTGTATACAACTCCAACTATATATTGAAGTCTAGCAGTCAAAGAGCATATAATCTACAGCTGCAACCTTCCACACGCCTGTATTGCTCTTAAGCAGGTCACAGCTGGCAGTGGGCAAGGATTCCCCTTCAGCTTCTGTGGCTGCTGGAGACCATTGTGACAAAAAATAAAATAAAAATAAAAAATAAAATAAAATAGTAGACATCCAGGTGGATACTTTCTTTTTACACCTTCATAAAGAAGTTACCATTCTAGTATGCCTTGACGTATCATTTCAATAATAATTGAGTCACCACTCTCCGAATTTAAACAGGGTCAGAACTTCAGAAAGTTTCTCCTTCAGTTTCATTAACAGTTCCTAGGCATGAGCAACCATAATCGCTGAGTAACTTCAGCATCTTCACTGTAGCAGAAGCCAAGTTCTTGAACTTCATGTTTTATAAAGGGATACTTTCAATATTCACTGAAATTTCATGAAATTCTCTTTGCTCAGAGTTTTCGCAACAATTTCAATAGTAAGTTGACTGAGGCAAGAAGATGAAGAAGTCTTGTGTACTATGCAGGAGACCCAACCTGGATTACTCCTCCTGCTTTCCCAGCCATTGAAGCCCCTGAGGAAAGGCAGGATGCTGAGCCCATCAGATCATCAGCTGATTGAACAGTACACACTGCTCAGTTCTCAGATTCAACTTTTAGCTAATTGACCAACTGCAACATTAAGTGTCATCTATAATTAACTTCATGAAACAACTTTCACACATACTGGAACCTACAACAACCCCTGTGGCACTCCATAACACACACAACTGTACACAGAGCACTTGTGATTGTACCCACTAGGCTCCTCTTTTGGAGAAACACTAGAGTTGTACAGGAGAAAGTGCTCCATCACTCTTTAGATCTATCTGTTGGCAACTCAACAATGGAAAAACACAGAAGAAAACTAAACAATAAAACTAAAGGTATGTTTTATAGGATTCAAACAGCTTGAAAATGAGAGGTGGGAGAAATTAAGAGGGTGATGCAAATAGTTCAGCATCACTCTCAGTAAACAGAAAATATATTAAAAACAGCTTAGTTTGCCAGGATTCAAACTTCTTTGAATACACAGCTTGGTGCATACTGGTTCAACACTAGCAGCCAGTAAAGTGGGATTGGGATTCATTTATGATGGCAGCATTACTTTAGAAGTAGTTAATGCTTGGTAGAAGTGCTGTAAAGCTCCATCCACCCAACAAAAATAGTACAGCAGAGGCTTTGCTAACATCAGTTAGCACACAGCCTCTAAACAGAGCTGACAAGATCAAAACATGAAATTTCAGAGACTCCAAATACGATCATGAAATTGTTTCAAATGCTATTGCATGTACATAAATACAGAGTTCAGGAAGTAGGTCAATCACACCTTTATCAGTACTCATTTCAACATGCATAGACCTTAAGCTACTCAAGTTTACACATACATTTTACGTATGACCAATAAAACGAATGCAAGAAGAGACAAAGTCATATAAATTGTCGCAGATCCAAATGATCAGTAGAGAAAAGTGTTATTCAAGTGAACATAAAACTGGTAAACGTGGCTAGAGAAAAAACATTAAGATAACAAGTTCTTCTCTTCCTTGAGAACATACTAATGCAACTATGTACACAAGGTGGTAGTTCACATCCTGTAAAAAAGGGAAGGAAGAATTAGCTTGAAGTTCATAAATAGGTCTTCCAGGCCAGTACCCTCCACAACTCGGAGCCTGTCCCTTCTAGCATGATTATCAAGTACATTTGGCAGTACAACTTACTTGTCAGTTAAAATCTTCTGGCAGAAATCAGTTTGCAGAGATGGGCATGACCAGTTCCCACAGCCTGTGAAAAGTGCTTACTGGTTGTAAGCTCAGCTTGTTAATAAAACTTGCAGTCTGTTCACCACATAGCTGCATGTTTCAATGCCCAAAAAGAGAAATTAAAAGCTCCTAACCATGACTGGTCCACACAACTTGCAGTTATTTTCAGCTAACAGAAATCCAGCAAAGCTGGAGAAACCCAGACAAACCTTAACTCCAAGGTATATCTTTAATTTTTGGAAAAGGACAGGAGTATGGTTTCCTACCTTCCTTTTTCTGGTGCTTTAGTCCAATTATTCAGAATAAACTGCTCTTTACACCTAGGAAATCTGAATTACTGTAGTGCAGTTAAAGATGTATTGCATGGTTCTATGTATGCCTTTGTCTCTATTTATGTTTGTCAGGGAAGCCTGGCTAGAAATCTTATTGGCATACAAAGAATGTATATTAGGTGTCAATTAATAGCTATAGAGAACTACAGAGTAGTAGTGTTTTTCTTATCTAGTACAGCAGTGAAACTTAGTATACATGGAAATGACTATTTTCTGTATATATAATAACAATATTAACACAATCTTTGAAAAGTTTGCCTCTGCACTTTAAGACTGCAGAAGAAAAACAACTTACGAGAAATCTTCAGTCACATTTGTAATAGTCTTTCTAATGCTTTGAAGTGATGAAAAAGGAATACAGACACTGCCATTCAAAAGCAAATTCTATATTACATATATAGACACACTCACATATATATACACACACACGCACGCACACTGCAAAACCAGTAAACACTGAACTATTATGAAGAACCCAGCAGAGGGAGCACAAGTCACTAAGACACTGAAATGCTGCGTATTTTAGGATCAGGAAGGGTGCTAGCCCATCCAGAATTATATAGTTTGGTAAACAAAGAAATACATTTATAGAACTTGCTGTTTGAAGAACCTAAGAATCGGGTTTTAAGATACTGTTGTGAGAGTTGTTCTATTTTACAGCATTAAAACTTGCTGAAATATTGTGGCCACTTTGCAGCAATATTTTTTCCTTATAGTAGCCATACAAATAACAATTAAGACCAAGCAAGTTTCTACATAGCCATTAAGGAACTCATGATTAAAGAAGTGTGTGATATTTCATGCATTTTTTTTTAACCTAAATCTGAGTAATTGACTAAGAAATGATTGAAAACTAACATTGACATATACATTTGTAAAATAGCAATCATTACCCATGCTTAGCTTTGCAAACAACAGTTTCCCAGATGGGAACAAAGAAAAAGCTCTTATTCTTAATTCTGTTGTTAATCACAATACCTTGGTAATGACCATAAAAAGGTAACAAATTTTTATCCAGATTTCTAGCTAGTGTAAACTAACGTTGCTTCCACTATCTGTAATACAGTAAGCCACAACAGCTGAGAAGTTCAGCATTTCAAAGAAATACTGGAAGCTGGGGAGTAAGGGTGCGGGAGGGTAGTGAGCAGCCCAGATCACCTAAAATCCAGCCAGAATGCACATCATATATTATTCCTTCAAATCATGCTGCTCTATTTTATCAAAGCCTGCTCAGACTGTACTATTTTTCTTTGCAGAATTATTGAATTAGATATTCGGACAATTAGGCAAGGATACAGGCAGAATCAAATTATGACAACCTCATTCACAGTCTCACCAAGCTAAGATGAAAGACAGGAGCCTTGGCAAAAATAGCCTAAAAGTATCTGCAGACTGCAAAACACACACACACGCAAAACGTTAGAATTAACATAGTAGGGAAGGTATGAGGAGAAATGACAGGATCAAATTAGAATAATGCAAGTGTGGGCTGCACATCAGGAAGTACTTCTGGTCTGCAAAATCCACTTACCTAAGAAGCTTCCCACGCACCCCCTCAGTGCACAGCATCAGATGACCTCCTTACCACATGCATGGGGAAGGCAGGAGCCCTCAGACAGAAGCGGTCTCTAAAAAACACTTATGAGTACAGGCTGCCTACTGCATAAGTAACTCTTCCCATACTAGGGATTGGAATCCCAAATGAGCCACAAACTCAGGAGAAGTTCAGTGCATCGCAATGTTTTGAAGCTCTGCATGGTTGTACTATTCAGGTGCCCACAAAATTAAATAGAATTGGAAGTGAAGAGGAAGCAACTGGTCTGACATCCTTTAAAGATGCCCTGGGGGAATGCAAGTACTTCTGTAACTGCTCTGTGCACTGACTGGGTGTTTAGAGGCCATAGCCTGACACGCAGCATTGAATCCTGCACAGCAGTTCCAGCTTAGTGTCACTGGCCAGCACATAAGAGCCACCCAATTTCATTTTTAGACCCAGTAGAACTAAGTTTTTGAGATGCTATTTGCAAGAAGCATTTAATAATTTACTAGTTTAACTTTAATAATTTACTTCCCCTATCAGTACGCTGTGAGAAAACACCTTGAAATACCTTGTTCTTTCCTCATAGTTTCCACAATCTCTTTAAAAAAGCTTCCATAGTCTGCCATTTAAAAAAGCTCTTCCTAGAGATTCTGCTTTGTGTGTGATGTATTTTGCTTCAGGTTTTCAAAAAAGCTGCAATTTACTATTTTTTTTTTCCAGAATATAGCTTCACTAAGGATTTATGAAGAATTGTCTTCCTAAGCAAATGACCAGGCCAACAAGGCTGCAAATCAGATCCAGAAAAATGTACATCTATGCCTCATATTCTCCCAAACATATATTATTTTGAGTGGAAAAGGACAAAGTTTAGCATCTCTCACTCAGCAGGAAGCTAAGTTCTTCAAAAACATTGTGCTTGGCACATTTGTGAAGAGCAGCTCTGAACCTGCTCACCCATCTCTCATGTTCCCATGTAGTTGTTCAGTGCCATCCCTAATATAGTTTGATAATGGTAAAATGCACTTTGCTGCCAAGTGGGAATTACTTCACTGGAGATCACACTAATTTCTAGGATTGACACAAAAGCAATTGCCTGCCTTTTAGGACAATTGCACACTGTTCCAAACTGACTAACTTTTCCGGAGAATTTAAGGACCTAGTTGCTTGAGTTGAAGTGCTTTTATTTCACATAGGTCATCACATTGAACTCACAGCTATTTTTTGGTAATAACAAGAAGACTACAACTGGGGTCTTTTATCTTGTACCTCACATGAGAACTGGAGAGTAATCAGTATGCTGCTGGTGAGCTATCTCCACAAAGAGCATCATATATAGGCTTGGCATTGTTTTCATTTGAGAAGGTAGAAGCGGATCTTCATCCACTTCTACATTTATCTCACAGTAGTGATAGCAGCCCTCGTCTGCTCACTAAAGACACAGGATCCATGAACATTGCCAATTAATTTCCACAAGCAGATCTTCGAAAATGCATTTCAGTTTCCTTGACATTGAATTCCCAAGGAAGATCATCAAAGCACTAACTGGCATGGAATACTGCTTTGTTCTTAAAGGTCCAAACACAAGAATACTGCAGTTAGGAAGGTTAAAAGTTGTGTTCTGGGTCAGCAGAAAAGACAGTTACATTAGAGAAGGACTTCACATTCACTGAGTACTTCTAACTCTTTAGGTCTGGTCTGCTTTAAGTGGGACAGTGTACTTGAGTCCAAGTTTTCAAACCAAATTTTGACTAATTTTCCTATAGAGCAGGTTACCTTCTGCTGCATTTGTTTCCCTTTGTCAAATCAGTATGCATTTTTGCTGTTTTCTTCACATACCATATTTCCTCTCCCTCCTCTGATTTTCAGGAACTTTCTTGATACCGGCATACCATTTTGTCATCACTGTGCTTTGCCCTCCTCTCCTCCTCCCCCTTTTTATTTTAAACTTGTTTCATTAGTCATATGGTATGCATAAGTCGTGAAATTAATTTGTCTTTCTGAATTATCATTTTGCTTAACATTTAGCAGATGCTAAGTAAGAGGGTATGCCAATATTTCAACAGACACCCAAAATAATTTAGTTGAGTTTAGTTAGCAAGTTCATGTCTTATTACACGTCTCCACAGTATTGATTTCCTACTGTCTGCCAGAACAACAAATGCCTGTTTTAAGAGATGCTCACTCATCTGCTGATGTACAAATTACACTAATGTTGAAACACATGCTTTGAGAGCAAAAGCACTCCCTCGCTCCCCTCAGTGTCAAACCCTTATTCTCATAGCTCGGTAGTCACACTGTTCCAGTTACGTAGCAAAAATAAAATGAACAGAATCAGTTTTAGTTATTTGGAGGTGCAAATTTACATTCTGTCCAATCCCAGATTTACATCATCCTTATCTGTGATAGGACGGAAAGAATATGTAGTATGTAGTCACAGTAAAGTGTTTGCTTTGGATACAAACTGTGATCTCCACTTAAAGATATTCTTGGTGAGCAAAATAAGCTAAATAAGTAGAGGTGCAATTTTTAGTAATTGCACTTCTACTGTAGGCTTCTTCCAGCAAGACTATCAGTCACAAATCACACTTTCCTTCTCGGCTGATTGAGAAAGAGGACCTAATGAAAGCACCTCATCTACATCCTTTCTGACATAAAGGTGGAGAAAGTGAAATCTTGCCCAAACATGAGCATGCTTTAATAGATGCTAGATACCTCTACTTTAATCAAAGCAAGCCAAAATAAGCTTCTGTCCAAGAGCAGCACAAGCAATGAAATGTGATTTACATCACATGAACAGTCTGTCTCAGTAGAGAACATCTCTGTAGGCAAAAAAAAAAGTCAGGCTGGTCTCTGCCCTGCTGCAATCTTTGGCTTCCCACTGAGCCTGTGTGCAGGGGCATCACTCAGTGCCAACAGCAGCATGCAGAGTCCCAAGCTCATTTTGTGTAAGCCATAAAGCAGCCTTCACATGGGACTAGCACCACAAAGACAATTCCCACTTACTAGATTGCACTAAGTACACCTCAGCTCAGACATAGCATCTTCTAAACAATGAGGATTTCTTATAGCTCTGCATTGTGACTATTTGTCCCCAGAGAACAAAGCCAGCCTCATTTAAAAATAAATCAGTCAGGCCAGGCACAGAACTTAGACCGAGTTGCAAATAACAGCTCTACAAGATTGTTCCACCGTAACAGGCAATTCTTTCTGTACCTCCCACCCAAACTCTCACCAGGAGCTGTGTGAATCAAATAAATAAATAAATAAAGGAATGTAATTTGGTTACAAATACTACTCCCTACACTGGAAACATGCCAGCGTTGAGTTTTCAGAGCTGGAAAAAATAAAATAAAAAAAATCAACTTCTGCATATTTGAGAAGATGCAATAAGTTTGTTTCCACACATTTACACTAAAAGGTGCATTACCAAAGTGTACATATTGAACATGTCTTCCTTACACTGAGGATCTGAGTTTTGGAAGTTCTTGGTGTTTTATCAAACGTTAAATGAAATGGATTAACCAAAAGTTAGGCTTATTCAACTTAATTAGCTAAATACCTATTGTTATCCTTAACTTCTTAACATGCTGATTCACTACATTTAAGAAAGCCTTGCAATCAACTAGTTATCTTCAATTACATTTGCAAATTTTAAGGGTGATTCACACACAGCAAATTAGTACAAAATCAAGTGAAAGAGCACTCAAACTTTTTTTGTTTTGTTTTGTTATTCTGTCCTCCTTGCAAGACAAGGAGCACATCTGCACCTGTTCACCCATCCCTGTGCACTTGCCTCCCTCAAATAGCAACCTACACAAAAGAAATATCCGTTTTACTCTGGTCCTTTTCTGGAGGAACACAACAGTATTTTTACCTTTTTTTTTTATTTTTTTCTAACAGAACTCTAATGTGGTGCTCATCAACAGTTCCCTCACTCCATCAGATCAAGCTAAAGAGTTTCTAAAAATATGCAGCATCTCCAAGTTCTTTAAACAGTCTTTAACTTTATATTCTTCCCTTTGAGAGAACTGAAAAGTCCCAGGACTTGTCTAACATTTCTACACTTCCTTTTTTAACCACCACTTGGTAATACCAAAGAAGCTCTCTTGACACTACAGTGTCAGCGATCCACACCTGCTTTACGCAGGTTGAACTCCTCTGGCAACTTGAGTCTAAGCTGTTCAGAAAATCTGCTCAAATCTCAAGGCACATATTCCATAGATGACTTCCTAGAAGTACTGATTTTGTGAAGTATTTGGCTAAGAAAATCCCAGTTTCCTTTAAAAAGGATCCCCATCATTCTGGTTTTGAAATACCAAAGGATAAGAGCGAGCACTGAGCACTGCTGGTACCTGGGCACAGAGCGGTGCTGCTGCCTCGGGAAGGAGGAAGGCAGGGGGGTGTGCGCACAATGGGCAGAAGGAAGCAAGGACATGGCACCTCGATTCCCACCTCTCTCCTAACATCACGGATATTCAGAGCACGTATTATTCACATTTGCTATTGCACTGTTATGGAAGTTTAGCAAAGCACCAAAAAGATGACAGCTGCACGTGACATTTAATTCTGGAGGAACTGAGATTTTTCCTCTCTAATTAGGAAGCTACAGCCAGCCAGAACCTGCAGGTTACATTCTAAGAAAGCAAAGATAACAGCAGGACTGGGCTTTAAAAACAAGGCTTTAAAACAAGGGTGTTTTCTATTTTCCAAGTTGAAGACTTCCTCCATCTCCTTCACCCAGGCAGAGATTAAACCAGTCCTGTGGCTGGCTTGCTGCACCTGCTCCCGGCAGCTGGAGCCCCAGCAGCTGCTGCCACAGCCCCCACCCCACACAGCTGGGGAACCCCAAGTGTGCTTCACCTACACAGTGATGCAGGCTGTCCTGGCGAAGGGACCAGGCATGCTCCACACAAAATAAAGAGGGGAAGTCACAATTTGGGTGGGGGGCAGTATTCATCTCATGAAGGTGGCCCTGGAAATCTGGCTCTCTACAGACAGTCACAGAGGCTGAAAGCCCAGCCAGGACCAGACTCATGGAGGGCTGTCTCCCAGCTTCCACACTAAGCCCTGCAGGCTATGCCTCAAAGCGATACAACTCTGCCATAAATATCCCAGATTAATTCTGATCCTAGCATCAAATCCACTTAAGAGACTTAAAAGCCTCCAAGTCCTCAGAGCTGTCTGCCCAAAAAGGGCTCTGCAAATGAGTCTTGGGCTGGTGGAGAAGAGAAATGTTATCAAACAAGGCAAGCCATTTGTACAATTTTTAGTAATGTCGTTTGCAAGAGACAAATGGGACAAGATAGCTGAGTTGGCATCTTGTACTAGAACAGACACAAGAAATCCTCGGGTACTAGACATGAGCACACGGGGTAGGATTTGTCTAAATACTTTTTGTATTCCTGTAAATTTCTGTTCCATGCTTTCTGGAAATAGCACTTTCTGCTTATTACAAGAGGAGTGGTTGTTAAATGACAGCATATGCTCTCCAGGGTGTTTAGGGAGCTATTAGCCTAGCTCTCCTGGAGACATTTAAAAAAAAAAAAAAAAAAAAAAGCCTAAATGGCTAACTCCAGCATCGCGAAAACCCCCTAAATGCTAACGCTGACAGCCGGAGGGGAGGCAGAGCTACTTCCCTTCCCACTCCGCCACACCGGGCAGCAGGGACGCGTTTGGGAACAGGAGCACGCCAAAGGGGCAGGGAACGACCCACGACCATACAGCCCCCCCCCCCTTCACCTCGCACATCCCAGGCAAACCCTGGGGCTCGGGGCTCCGCAGGCAGCGACGCTTCCTCCCCCGCCACCCCGAGCGGGGGCACGGAGGCAGCAACGCGGCCGAGGCCAGGAGGCCGCTCCCCGGCCTCCCTCGGCTGCAGCCTACCCGCGGGGCCCCACGAAGCCACCCGTGGCCGAGCCCCGGCACAGGGGTCCCCGGGGCGCAGCAGACCCCGAGCCGGGCGGCTCTGCCCCCCAGCGCCCCGCCCGGCCCCGGCAGGGGGCGCAGCCGGTGCCGGGGAGCGGGGGCGGCCCGGGGGGGCCGGCGGCAGGAGGAGAGCCCGATCCGTGCCGGGAGCGCGGCTCCGAGCGGGGCGAGCGGCTGACAAGCAGCCCCTTGTGTTGTACCGGGGCGGCGGAGTGGGCTCGTAATAAGATGCATGCTTTTCCCACTCCGTCCAAGTAAAACTAAGTCCCAAATACTTCGCCGCGAGTAGCCGGAGGCCGGGGAAGCGCCGCGGGTTCGCTCCCATCGCTATTCTCCCATCGCTGGTACTTAAGCGCGGCGCGCAATTAATTCAGCGGCTCTCTGCGCGCTGTAAAGCGGAGCCCGGTTAATTCCAGGGGCCAGAGGCCGGCAGCAGCCGTGCCCCGAAAGGGGCGAGCTCCGGGCGGGCTGCGCCGTGCCGAGCTGACCCCGCCGGGTCGCAGCTCCGGGGGCTCCCCCCGGGCAGGGCGGCCGCCCGAGGTGCACGATCGGGGGGAAGCGAGCCCTAGAGGAAGGGCAGAGCTCGTCCCGCTGCTGCTCTGCCCGGGGGGCGGCGTGCCCCGGGGCTGCGGGGAGAAGCCTGCCCGGGGTGCCCCCGGCGCTGCCAGCGCTCAGCCCCCGAGCATCCCCGCTAGAGCCCCAGGGAAGCGCCGGCATCCCGAGGGGCTGGGGGCGTTAGAGGCTGAGGCCGCCCCCTCCGCCGCTCGGCGAGGACCCCCTCCTTCCCGGCGAGCCGCCCGCTGCGGGGAGTTGCGCTGCTTGCTTGTACGCGGGGCGGCTTTAGGAACCCGAAGGCAGGAGGCGAAAGAGGAGGAAAGCCCCGCTACTGAGAGACCCTCCTCGAAAAGGGCAAAGAAACGCGGGCAGCGCTTACTTTTCGTGCTTTGCGTTTTCCTGGATGGCGCTCAGCACCCCCGGGTACGCGGGGGGGACGCCCTGCTGGAGCCTGCATGTGGCCAGGTGCCGGTGATGCTCATCCTGGAGACAGGCGTTTTCGTGGTACAACTTGGCCACTTGCTGCTCCAGCTCGTCTATCCTCCGCTTCTGCTTCTCCAGCAGCTCCTGCTGCGTTTCAATAATCTTGTTCAGCTCCTTCAGGTACTCCGCCGCCTTGCTGGGGTTCTCCGCCGGGCTCTCCATGGCCTCCCCGCACCTCTCACCCTCCGGGAAGCAGGTGGGGGGCGCAGGTGCCAGCCAGCCCGCTCCGCTGGGAACTTAAGCGAGAGGGGAAGAAATAAATAACCCGCCGGAAACCGGCCCCCCTGCCGGCTCTCCTCTTCCCCTCCTAGAGCAGCCGCTGCCCGGGCGAGCGGAGGAGCGGTGCGCGGCGGCTGCCGGCCCCCGCCGCCATTGCTGATGCTCGGCTTCCCGCAGCCGAGCGAGGGCAGGGCCGGCGGGGACTGCGGGCGCCGAGCCGGGGGGAGCCGCCGGTGCCGCTCGGAGCCCCGCCGGTGCTGGCGCACGGGCGCTGTCCCGCCCTGCCGGAGCCGCAGCCGGCTCAGCCCCTCGCCAGGCAGCGCCCGCGCCCCCGCCGGGCTCGCAGCCGGGCATGGGAGCCCGCAGCACGCCGCTCTCCTGCCTCGGCAGCCGGGGCCGCGCTTTAAGTAGCCGGGGCTGCTGCCTCCTCCGGGGGGCCGGTGAGGAGGGGGCTCCGCGGAGCGGCGCATCCCCCCGGCACCCCGCCGCCGGGGCGCGCCCCCGGAGAGATGCGGGGGGCAGCCCCCGGGCCGGGGCAGGCCTCGGCACCCCCCCGTCCTTCTGCCCGGCTCTGCGGGGGCGGCCCCGGCCCCCCCGGGCTCGCCGGAGAGTGCCCGGAGAAGCGCGGTGTGCGGGGAGGGTGGGGAAGCCGGGCTCCGAGACCTGCTGTAGGAGCGAGGATTTTTCCCTGGCACGTCTGGGGAGCGATTGTTTATTGTTGAAATAGCATCGGGGTGTTGGCTGCCTGGAGATGGGAGCTCTCCAGCAGCATGCCCGGAGTCAGACTCGTGCTAACTGCTGTGTAGCAGAGACCTCTGCCTTGCCAGCAGCAGCCCTGACATTTAAAACCTCCGCTGGTGAGACTCTGCTTCCCGCTACGGCTGCATCGGGCCATGAAAAGTTGCTGAGATTTGGCTCCTCTATGATCCCAGTGTGAATACATGTTGGGAATGCTCATGGAAATGGGGAATAGGAAGGGGAAATGGAGATACTGCAGGAAGAAGATAGGAAGGTGGAGAAATGTTTTTCTCCTCCCTTCCTCTCCTCATCTCTTTAATATTTTTCTTTTTTTCCTCTCCACCTTTAAACTTTGCAAGTTGCAATTAGTAACATTTTCTTACAGTAGTTCCTGCTGCTGTCACAAATGTACTGGCCCTTTCTGGTGGAGTCAGCTCTTAGCATTTGCCAGGATGCATTGCTTTGGAGTGTGGCTGATGCAGCAGGCTGAAGAAGTGGGGGACTAACAGCATCCCTACCAGGGAGGCTGGAGGCTCTGGGCTCCCCCCAGCTGTCCTTGGACTGAGGGGCTGAAAGTTTTGGAATGGATTTCCAAAACAGAGGGCGTATGTCACAGGTTCCCACCTATGGCTTGCTTATGAATATGGAGAAAAAGGGGCATGAAGGGAGGATAAACCTAGAGGGGAAGATTCACCTGGCAAGTTTCATATTCATTCTGATTTTAAGATAGAAATTAGTTATCCCCAAACTGTTGCTTTTGCTTTGGACATATGTGCAACAAAGGGCTGTTGTCACTATCAAAGTAACTGAAGCATGAAGGACTAATTCCCAGTCCTCCTGGGGATCACAAATTTGCAGAGAAATCTTTATCTGCTCTTTCGAGAAGACAAGCTTCTTTTCCATCAACCTGATCAGAATTTTTCATTAGAATTATTGAATATATATATATATATATTATAAATACTCTGAGTTCAAAATATAACTGCTGAAGAACAGTTCACTCTTTGTGGCATGAAATGGTTATCCCAAAATGGCACTGAGGCAACCCGCACAACATTATTTGAGAAAGCCAGAATGCTTGTCAGGCGGTAAATCAATAAAGAGACCAAGAGAACTTGCTTATATACAAAATAAAATGTGAAAACACTCAAAACTTATTAATGTACAGTAAAAAACATATTAATCATTTCACAGAAAGGACAGCTGAAGTGGAGCAGCAGCAGCAGTTACAACTGGTACCTCTTTGAAAGACTTCTTAGGTATTGAAGATCTCGTTCATGGGACCCATGCAACATTGCTGAAGAGGCATGAGCCTTTTTAAATTATTACTCTCCTCCTTTCTTTTACAGAATAAAAGTGAATGCCTCTGTTCCCGAATGGCAAAGTTATGGCTTGTTCAATGGCTTGTTAGTCTTGATAGACAAGCTAACTGAGGAATAAGAGCTTGTGGAGCGCTGGCTCTTCCTTTTGGGTCTTTTTTTCTGGTTCATTTTAGAATATCTTGGTTGATTTTGGAGAGCCCTTTTGAGAGGATATCATTAGATTTTTCTCTTCTCAGGAGTTCATTAACAAGTTAATGAATTTCACCTGCCAGTTGCAAGTACCTGAGCTACTTGTGCTTTCTCATAGATAACATGGAAAAAAAATCAAACCTACTGGAAATGCTCTTAACTCTGTTCTAACTGAAACCAGGACACCAGGAAACCATAGGTTAGATTGAAAAATACAGTCACTTTGCAGGTGTCCTTGTGTTGGGACCTGTCTTTTCCTCAGTCATGTTAATGGTGTGGTTTTGTATGTTGTTGGAAAAACAGAAAGGAGCGCTTTGTGTCTGAGGGGATTGTTTCTGTGAGCTTCAAGACACCTGTATGCTTCATCACCCTCCACAAATTAACAAGAGGTAAACTTAGAAAATAAGCATCTTCGTGAAACCAATAATATATTCAATCTCTATCTGTGTGAGACAGATTGTAAAAGAAGATCCAGGTTGTTCAGATTTGCTCAGTTAGAAAATTAAGTGACATCAAGCCTAACCTTTTTTAATACAAAAATTACCAAAATAGCATTCTTATTACTTGCTAACATCTTACCTTAGACCATCCATTTTTGTAAGTTAAGCAGTACATGGTTAAGTCTTGCCAAGTAAAGTGCCAAGGCAGATTTAAATATGAAAGGAAATGTTATTCATCCAGTAAGTACAATCCTCTGGCTAATTTATTACTAACAATAAAAAAATATCTGACTCACTTTGGAGAATCCTTAAGGTGGCCTTAATTTTAGACTGTCTCAGATCTAGTTATTTTCTGGTGAATCAATACCCTGCAGAGTACCATTTGTGAATGCAGGAGTTCCAAGGTCTGGTCCAAATCATGGTTCAAAGGGAACCTGGCCTACGTATGTTGTTAGGTGTCCACAGAGAACAGGAATGTTTGCCTGTCCACTTCTCAAAAACCTGGCTCTTGTTGGTACTTGCTATGTGCCTAGCTTGGATGTTTTGTCAGCTTCAGGTTTATTGTACTGCGCTAAAACTGATCAATATTGTTACTCTTTCAAAAGTGGTTTGGTGTGGCTAAAATGTAATCAGTAAACACACAAACAGCTGAAGTATTTTTTTCAAATATATTTCCAGGGAAAAGCATCTATTTTCCATGTAAAATTAATTAGGTCAGTGTAATATAAAATACATAGACCCAGAAGTCATGCAGTTATTTACACTCAATCTTAATTCTATCTTTTATCTCAAAAAAAAAAAAAAAAAAAAAAAAAAAAAAGTATTGGAAACCACTTACTTCTTGCTCACACTTTTACTCTGTCTTCCCTCCATGTTTGCTTCCCTCCATGTCTCCTTGGTTTTGCTGCATTGTGTTTAGAGATTGAGGTTATCCCGTTATCAGAATTTATGGTGCTCTTAGTTTATATGTTGGTACACGCCTCTTTCCCACCATGTGCCCTCTTTCATGTCATCTAATGACACATGGCATGGATGTTCCTTATTACATAACTGTGTACTCACCATACACCCAGAATTACCTGATCATGTTCTGTGGGCTGATGGTGGGGAATCAGCTGAGTGATGTGAGAAGAATCAACATTTTTTGTAGCCTGTTTGCTGCAAGATGTTGATGCTCCCTGCAGAAGGAAGGTGACAGAAATTACAATGACGACCTGGGCTGTTGTCCCAGTAGGTCATATGCTACCCATGAGACTGATATCTGACTCTGTTTAGCTAATAAAAAAATAAATAAATTAAAAAGTGCAACATTAAAGACCTGAAGTCATTCCAAAACTATGGTGTTTCTGGCTTGTGTTCTCCCCTCCCCTGGTTACACGTAACCCATTTTTAAAACTGACATCTTATTTCTTGGCAGTGTATCTGACTTCTTCCAAGCACTAAACTTCCTTATGACTTTTCCTATCACACAGATTTCTTGCAATGGTCTCTTGTAAAATCTGATCATACTATCTTTTAACTTTTCTTTAGAGAAATGGCATGTATTGAGACTCATTTTTATTTAACTCAGCCTGTCTTCTAAAAAAAGAAGAATTGTCAACAGCCATAAGGTCAACCCTGGAGTTTTCTGCACTTCCTTCTAGCATACAGCTTGCATTACCGTGTAGTATTTGTATAACTTCCATGGCACTTGAACAATTAGTCTATGTTTTTATACTGAAAAGCTTATAGATTATTTGAGATGTGACAAACTAAGCATGATAAAGTTGCAGATCATATTTTAAAGATAATTTAAGGTATATATACAAGACATTAGAAAGTTCAATTTTAACTTTGAGTTCCGGTTCTGTGTGTACTAATCATTACTGTTTGTACGAATTGCCTTTTAATTTACCTGTAAGAGAAATGCTAAATTAGCTCTTCTGGGTTATGTAGCTTATTTTGAACTCTGCCTGTGGAGTTTGGTCCAGAGCTAATCCATTTCAGTACCTAAATTTAACCAGGTCTTTAACTCTTTTGAGCCTTTCATGAAAGTATTAAAGTATTTCCATCGTATTTTTGTTGGTTTCTAGGTGTTCTCTTTATACAGCTTGGTTTTGGAAATGATATCAAGGAATGCTAGTCAAAAAATAAATAAAAAATTGTCTCCTGTTATGCGAACTCCTTGGGAAATGATTGTCTTTCTTTCTGTCCTGTCAAATAAAAGAACTGTTAATGTAAGCTATCAAACAACTCTATTATAAACATGCAGAGTGATTGGGCAAGGAAAATTTTGCTAGTTTGGGAAAAGACAAAAAGGCAGTGGGTTTTAAAGGAAAGAGTGTGCTACTTAAAGAGATGACTGGGTTTTTCTTGTAGAGTATGATGTGGCAGTGACACCAAATGCAAGGCTCATGCTGTGCTGGGGAAAAAGTGTGCTAATACTCCAGGTTGTGGGACAGATACTGTATTCTAGCAAGGTAGGGGTAAGGGAAATAAAATCATGAGGAGTGCTTGCAAATGCAGCACCTGATGTTATCCGTAGAGGAGCTGCAAACTACTTCATAAAGTCTTGGAGAGCAGCAGCCTAAGGACCTTTGGAAATAGTGTAGCAGAGAATCACCGCAAGAAAAAAGCATGTATACGTCTGCCAGATGTCTATGGAAATGTCATTAGCTAATACTGCAGTGTCCACTATGACAATAGATGAATGCTTATCAGTTAAGCCAGGGAGAGATAGGAAGTTACAAATAAAGATTTAGTTCAGATATGTGGTCAGACAAACATGATTTCTAATTGTGCTAGATTTCCTGATGGTATATGGGCTATAAATTTACTTTGAGTTTCTTAAGCTTCCTGGTTATAGAGATCACAGTGATGTTCATGACCTGTTACAAGGATAAACAAGATCAAAAGAAGATTGTTTAAAATTGAATTTATGATGGTTCAAATTGAGAATGTACTTAAAAACAGCTTTGGAGTAGTTTCATGAGTCTTTCTGTGTGAATTAATCTTTCAGAGTGAAACAAGACGATTTCAATCCTGAAAGGATTTTGCTGTGAAAGTACAAAGTAATCTTAAAAGGGGGATGAAATGGAACATATAACTCAAATTTAGCAGTAAATATAATGAGATTTAGAGTGCAGATGTAATAGTTCCTCTAATAATTAAACAAGTTATTTTATAAATGGTGCAGAAAATTATTTTCTAGGTATTTAAGCTGAGATTTGAGCCAAGTCAGAGTTGGAATCAGGACACCTCTCATTAAAACATAATATTTTAAGTTGAAGGATAAACTGTGATGGAAGGAGAGAAATATATACTACAATATCAAATATCTAGTGCCAAGAGCAGATAAGTGCCAGAAGAAAATACTTCACATTAAAGATGAAAAGCACAGGCTTTTTGGCACGGACAAGAAACCTTAAACATCAGATTAGGAAGCTGAATGCTAAAAGAGGAAAGTAAATAAAACTCTCCAAAAATTACAACTTCATGGATTTGCTGAAAGCAGGAATAACAAATGTTAAGTTGTGATTATACAACTTCATTGCAACACGATTCTCTTCTAAGAATATAAAACCATAAAATGCTATATATGATGCTGAATATAAACATTTCAATATAATAAGAATCTTTTTCTTGAAGTCTGCTCTGGATAAAAAAAAATAATAAAAACTTAATAAATAATACTTTCTCATATGGAAGTCCTTTTAAAAACAAAAATCTCTACATTAAGGAATAATACATACTCTGCCAGAGTTAAATTGGCACACAACTTTCCATTTTAAGATGTTGCATTCCATTTTGATTTCCATTGTAATATTTTCCTGTACTTTAATTTATTGGATTAAATTTTTCTGTGCTTACTATTTCTCAGACTTAATTATCTTGGAGAATTTCTGCAAATACTACTTTTCAGAATAAGATTATGAGAAAACATGGAATTTAGCTAATATTCAGTTTTTAGCCATCCATGGAAGCAATTAAGGAAAAGTTTAAAGAAACAACTGTGACAAAATATGAAGTACTCAGCAATTTGTATTTCTTTGTTACAGGCATTTCAAAATAGATGCCTAAAGTTGATGAAAACCCTAATGATTTGTATTAATTATTTTTTTTCATTTCATGTCTGTGTTTGGCACAACAGTAGGCTGCTCACTAGGATGCTATGGACAGAAATTCACTTAGATAACAGTAACGTTTTTTACATTAGGAAGGTAATCCTGCCTTCACAGAGAAGTTGAAATAGTAAAATTAAAAAAAAATAATAATGGGGCAATGTCCTGACAAATCAGTATCAAATGGTATTTTCAATATGTATTCTGTCCATTCTCTGTGAATCCACTGGATAGCTGCAAGTAATTTGAACACACTGTATACCATAACATGTGTATATAAGAACAAAACTAATGGATAATTCTTATTTTGGCATTTAATAAATTCTGAATGCTAAAAAATTCACCCTTGTCTGTTCTTTTAGGTAGCATGTATCTCCAGTTGTCTATCTTCTACATGCTCACACTTTTTTATTTTCAAATAAAAATTTGAAAATTTTTATTGCTATAAGTAGTTTAAAACAACTAGTATTTGAAGAAAGATCTATAGATCAGTCAGGAAGCAGGTATGTGATTGAAAAGGAAGCTTATGACAGCTTCCAGGCTTGGAAGAAAAAAACTAAATAACTTGTTTCATGTGAATTGTAACAACATAGAAATCACGAAGGCCTAGGTTTATGATCTTTTCATACAGTCCAGACCACCTTTTCATATTTAGCTATCTACATCTGATCAATTTTAATAGTGCTGTTTACCACTTGAGCTGTTTTTTTCTAATTCTACAGTATTCTTAGGGTAGCTATGCTATTTGCTGTCAAAACTAACATACATAAAAAGTGTGATGTTTTGTTCTTTAGTGTATATTAGCAGATAGAAATGGGCAATGTTAATGCCACTAATCTCAAGTCAATCTCAACATTCTCATATAACAGCAAGAAGTTTCCATCTTTCTCTCTGCAAAATTGAGGCTGCATCATGTGTGCAAGATGCTCTGAGGAGTATCTTGGGGTTACAGGTGTCTTTCCCCTAACTGAATGGTGCAAGGCAAAGATCCCAAAGAATGCCTTTGTGTTTTCACAACAAAATGCTCTGTGGAGAACTGGCTCCAGTCCTAGAAGTGAGGTATCAGCAGCAGTGGAGCCCTCTGCTCAAGGCAGAGCCCGGCAGTCTGTGCCGCTAACTAGCTCAGGTACAGCACCGTGTTGGCAGCTTACAACTTGGGATCAAGCTAAGTCCCAGCTGGTTCACAGATCTCTGCGTGGTCCTGCACAGTGAGACATAACATGAGCTTCAATGACAAAAATTAGCTGTGTAAACACTAGGGGAAAAAAAAAAAAAAAAAAAGGCTATTTAAAATCTAAAATATAGGGTAGCTTTTCAACATTAAATATTAATGGAGGCAAGAGAAGTGTCAAATTTCCAGAAGTGTGGTGATATTTTACTTACTTTGACTACAGTGTTTATTCACAGTGTACCTTACCTTTCTCCCTACCCCAAATGGAAAGGTGACCAAGAGATTGGTGAAGAAACAGGTAAAAAGACAGTATATGTATGTGAAGAGAAGGAGAAATAACTTTTCATTTTATAAACAAGGAGTAAAAATCACATCCCAGCTGACAACAGCTGAGAAACTGAGGTTCTTTCATTTTATTTGCAGCACTACTTTAAAATAGATTTGCAAATTCAGACTGGAAATTCTTGTTTCCCCAAAAAAATAAATAATAATACATCACAACATGGACAAGTCATTTTCAATTGCTTTTTACCCAAATATACAGTGCTAAACCTCAAGATGTCTTAGGTAAAGATTCAAAATCAGGAAATGAAAAGCTGAACAACAAAATGCTAAGGTCAGACAGGATCAATCTTTTCTTATCCCTTCTCTTTCATACTGTTGCAGAGTATATAGGAGTCGGGTGAGTGTGTTGATGCTGGACTGTATCATTAGTAACAGTCTATTATTTACAATTTCAGCCTAGAAGCCTCGGAAAGTATTTTATCACTTGATCTTCAAACCAGTGTTTGTAACTCGTCGGCCTCTCTCCGTTTTATGAGCATTTGTACTGCAACTGCATTGAGAAGCCCTAGAGCAATGTAGTTAAGCTCTATTGAACTCTATGGAGGTTTAAAGATAAGGGAATTATTTCTGTCAAAGCTAACATGAAAAAATATATTTGCTGTTTCATAATTGCCAAATAGTGGCAAAGAAGCTTTTTCCTATTGTTTCCTTTTATTCTGTTCTTGCAATTGGAACCCAGTCTTGCATAAGCAAGGGCTACAAATCATCTGGAATTCTTGGGACTCTAGTCTCAAGGGTATGTTGTCCTTTACAGAGGACATGGGTTTTACTGTACATTTCCTGTTACTATTAACAACTCCCAATTAAAATGCTTCACATAAACTTGGTACATCCGCGTCTCTTAGTCACTGGTCACACAAGCAGGGCTCTTTATATGCTAGTGGGTGTGAACTATCAGAGTAAAGGCTTCATTTGAATCAGTACACCTCAAAAGCAGTGATCCCGCTCTCTTTTTAGAGATCTGAGAAAACTGCAGTATTTTCTGGAAGCTTTTCCAGCTAGGTTCCTTCCAGCTTAAATTTAAAGCGAGAGAGAAATATACTTTCTTTTGGAAGGGAGTCTTTTTCCTATCTGAACCATCTCTCAAGAGGAGACTCTGTCAAAGACTGAAAATCTGTCATTTGGAATGACAAAATATTGTGGCAGCAAAATGTTCAGTGAGCGCTTATGTGGGGGATTACAGACTGGCAGAAAGAATGGTTTTCTAAGGCAAAGGAACTTCCAGAGCTGACCCTGCCAATGACAGTTTGAAGGCAAAAGTAACTTGACTCACTCTAAAGATGAACTGAAATTCTACTCAAAAGGAAGAGCAAGAAGAGGAATGTGCTGCTTCTATAAAGAATTTGTTGTGGAGAGGTAAATTCAAGAAATGCAATTTAAAAACAACAACAACAACAACAACAAAACAACTGTTTTCTTCATGTCTGCTTTTTGCATATTACTTTGTCAAAATTATACTGGGTAATTTATCAGGAGGAGAATAATCATTTGAATCATCTCTGAGATCTCCAGCAAAGTGTTATTCAGATGTTCAGAGGTTTCCCATTGGCCAGGCTCTTGGAAAACAAGGAGAAACGCCAAATAGAAAGAAGTTTTTAGTACAAATGGCAAATTTAGTGTATTTCTAGTTCCTCAGCAGGGATTGAGATCTTAAGCTTCAAAACATGGAATGGACTAATCGGGAGCATGTAAAAAACTCCTTTGGGTTCTTCTGAACTCAGACACCCTCGGAAGTAACTCATTTTGTGAGATTTCCTAAAGAATAGCAACCAGCCAAAGTTAACTTGCTGTGCTCAGGCTCCTCAGCCACCCGGTTCCAAGGCATGTGGACAGTGCAGGTGCCTCCTTTTTGCTCTTCAGCAGGCTTGGAGAGATTTACTAATATGCCACACATAATGAGAAGAATGCTTAGACTTACTTACTTCCTTGGTGTCAGTGAGTCACTTTGAAATTGCCCTGATTTAATGTCAGACAAAAGCTATGAACATAGGAAAATGTTTATTTACAAAATCTAAAAGAGCTAATGTGGTTACAAATGTGAGAAACATCTCAAATAATTTTCTTCATACAGGATCTTCTGTGAAGCTATTTTATTCGCGATTGCAATGGCAGGTGTCCTGTCAATCAGGAGCGCATTTCAGTAAACAAATCCTAACCTTTCATTCCCTATTACCCGACACCTGATCACCTCCCCTGTTTCCTCACTGGCTGAGTACCACAGGCTCACAAGCTACTCGACGCTCCTCTATACCATGTATGTACAATTTTTCTTTTTTTTTTTTCAACCCTTTAATTTCTCCTTTCTTATGTTTTGAGAACTTGTGATCTTTGTTTTACTGTTCTCACATTGCTCATCCTGTTTTTCTCAAGCTTCTACCTTATTTTGGAACAGTGAGGCCTTCTCCTGTCCACTTATCTACTTAGCATTTCTCCTTATTATGACTACACAGCTACCTTGGAATACAGAAAAGTAATTCTCTACTGCAAAAACACAACTTTGTTTGTCACACAAAGGCTTATAGAGACCCAAATAATTGGAAAGAAGAAAATGATATCTTGTCTATGTACGAAACTGGGTTCAAACCCCAGCAAAATCTGTATGATCTGACGGTAGATTCTTCCCTTCATCTGCCTTGGTGTTGTGCACTCTAATGTTTCAATCACAAAGGAAGAACTTGGACTGGAGAAGTGTGCAAGCTTTTTAAACCTCCGCCCTGCTCTTCTAGAATGGGCATGGCAATGAACTCAATTTTCTTCAAGTGTTTTGATCCTCAGCATGTTTGAGAGAATCTACTTTCTCTGCACTCACACGTGAATTCCTACCTTTGGAAATGTTACTACCTTTTTGGTAGAGAAGATACAGCCCAAAGTATGTGATAAGTCTGGCCCATTTCCCCACACGGAAAAGCAAAGATCTCTGTGTAAGGCTTTTACATGTACTGAGCATTGTATTTCACAGCCCCATGTAACCAAGAACTGTCCTCTGTATCTTGGATTAATTCATGTGAGTAGCTCTTCACTGGAGCACAAAAGTGGCAGTAATCAAATACTCTGGGGTGAGTGATCTAAACCTTGTCTTTGAGGAATACCATGAGAGGACTGTAAGCTCTGAGCTTTTGTTTCGCCTGTCAGTGATCCTGGCGTTTAAAAGTCTCTTACTGCATTTCGTTGTTGAATTACTACAGGAAAAGATGCATTATTAATGTTTGAGTCTGCTTTTCACCTTAAAAAGATATCTTCCAAAAAGCAATATAAAGAAAAAAGTCACATAGTTGTATTCCTATCTCTCAGATCTGTTGACAAACAGTGTTTGTGTACCTATGTTAATGATCTGGCATGGGAAGTCTCTGCCTTTCTCTTTTACTTTGCAAACAATTTGTTTTCCAGATAAGGTTTTTCAAAAAATGATTGTCAAAAAGTCATTGTTGGTCATTTCTTTGTTTGATGCTTACTATAAAATGATGTTTAAAATGTGTCTTCAGTAATTTCTGATGTAGAATGATCAGCCTTTGGGAAAACCTATCTAATATTGTCACAACAGTGCAGCTATAACTGTGAACAGGTTCCAACCTACTCCTTTTAGTTTCTCTGAGTCCTTTCCCTTCCCTTCCCTTCCCTTCCCTTCCCTTCCCTTCCCTTCCCTTCCCTTCCCTTCCCTTCCCTTCCCTTCCCTTCCCTTCCCTTCCCTTCCCTTCCCTTCCCTTCCCTTCCCTTCCCTTCCCTTCCCTTCCCTTCCCTTCCCTTCCCTTCCCACTAAAATGTGTTTTTCTTCTGGGTGTCTTTAAGGAACAATCAAAAGTCATGTTCTTCATCCCACTTTAAAGGTAAAAGGAGTGAATGTACTGATAAGGCTGTCTTGGCCCTCTGACTTTATATTTTTATTTTTACCATCTCTTTGCTCTCTTTTATCTTATAAGGCTTTGTTCTCAATACTCTATTTCCCCTAAAGTGATTAAATTGATATTAATAGAAACAAATGTATATTGCTCTTCATCAATAAAAAAATGCATGGCATTTCCTTAGAGCTGAATGCCATGCCAGGTGGGTTTGATACTGCTCCTACTTTGCAGCAGTATCATTGTCACAGAACATTTTCTGTTGTTGTCTGTCAGGGTTCTTTTTCTCCCTTAAGCTCCCAGAAATTCTGCCACTACATCTGCCGTACGTGCTAGCAGGGCAAGCACGGAGCATTTACCTAATGTAAACATTCTCCTTGAAGCTAGGTCCCACCCAAAGCAAAAGCCTAGCTTGTGAAATCACGCGGGCCTTTGCCTTGTTATTTGTTATCATTTCAGGGAATGCCTGACAAAAAGGGATTTATCTCTACAATATTCCACCTCAAAAACTGCAGTAGACAGACAAAGCCCTTGTTCTGCTTGCTGCAGCCACAGCTGTAATCTGACAAGGGATTTTTTCTTCCTTTTCTTCATTTTCTTCCCCCCCCCCCCCCTTTTTTTTTCCTCCTTCCATTCTCTCCCATTTTTTCCCTCTTTTTCCTCCTTTTCCCCCTTCTTTCCTCCTTTTTCCCTTGTTTTCTTCAGAAAGGTGCTGATGACATTATTTATCAACCAGATTCCATTTCAGAGTATTTATAACACCACATTGTGAACTCAAGGTCAACAGAACTATAATTCAGACAGTCTGCTTTTCATCTTACGCTTATTTTTTTTACAAAACAATGAAGAATTCTTGACAAGGTCTGGACAAACATATCATTCCTCCCAAAAAGAAGGAAGTAAACATGCTGCTGGGTGAAACTCTGCATATCAGTTCTTACACAATCCAACTGGCAGAGAAACCAGTCCCTTGTTATGCAAAATCCTTGGTTGTAAGCAGTGTTCTGCCTTAAATTGATTTTAATGCCCTGCCTTGGAACGCTGTAGATAATGCACTTCTTTTCTCAATGTAAACCCACTGCCAGTGCCATCTGGTGGCAGAACTAAATTAAATCTGCACAAAACATTGTATGGAATTATTAAGGGATAAAATTCCAGCGGAATACAAAGGGATTTAACTATGTAATTTGCATTAGGAGATATGTGCTACTGTGCCTGCATTACAAAACATGGATATGCTTCACTCTAGGTTTTAAAAATTCCCACAATTTGTAGTTAAAATGTAACTTGGTCCATGACTGATTGCCATAGCAATATAAAAGTCATCTTTGTACACATATTAGACTGCAATAATTCCTGGTTTCACCGTAAAAAAAAAAAAAAAAAAAAAAAAAAAAAAAAAAAAAAAAGCAAACCAAACCAAACCTTGTTTCACTTCCTGTTATGTACCTGAGTTACTATCTGCCCCCATTCAGGGTCTTTCACCAATAGACTCTCACTACCTTCTTTCAGGGCAAAATATCTCACTAAAGGGAAAACACACAGTTCCACATTGCAAAGCGATATTCACCTCTGTTAACAGTTGATTTTGGAAAACGTGATTTAATACTGTTACCCCAAGCCTTTAGCTTTGGTAGCCAAGTCTCTAGCAGAACTCATGCTTCAACTATTCTTACGCTATGACATTTATGAAAAGGTGAAAATCCTTTGGGAGAACTATTTGAGATTCACACTTTCCAGGTAAATTTAAGGAGTTTTTAGGGGAGGTTTTCTTGGGATATTTTGTCCTGTGATAAGAATATGAATATCTGGAAACACAGTTCTCTACAGTGATATTTTGACCAGTATCACCCATATGGATCTTAAACACAAGCTCCATGTTCTTTTCTTAGTATGCAAGGAAATGTTCAGTCTCAAGAAGACATATGCTGTGTGGCAGTGTTGCATCTGTTACAAAATCCTTCTGAGAAGAGAGAACTGAATAATAAGGTGGATTTGCTTTCTATCCTTGCCTCTAGATGTCAGTTCTTGAGGCACAGTTGCTGACTAAGAATCAGAGTTTGGTGTTGGGTTAAAGTTCTCAAAAGTTCTCATTCTCCTGAATGCCTATGAAAATCTCAGCTGATACATAAATACCTTTACAAATAATCTCTGCAAAATATCTAACTTCAGGTCACTAATTATGCCCCACCAGGAAGTTAATTTGATTTTGAACTGAAAAAGCCCCATTCCAGCTGGAAACATTTCGGCCTTTGCATGGAATATGGGCAAAAGCCAAGTGGTTACTGCTCTTAAACCACGTGTTTCAATTGCTGAGTAAATAAACAACTTCTGCTAATGTGCCAGAGTAGAGAGAATCATCCCTCGGTGATGGGATTTGACAACACCGTTTGCCTCTCTCTGGTTGCCGACTACTTAAGATAATGTATAGCTTGTGTACCTTTCTTTCAGCGGTGTGGTTGTCCTCATTCCTAGGTGGTATTATCTCCTGACCTTACACACGGTGATACAAAGGTGCCTGCAGAAGTGGCTCAGAACCCTGATCGCTAGCCTGAGGATATCAGAGTACCAGAAAAGTGACCTGTAGCATTCAGTGCAAAGGTAGGGAACAAATCTGTTTCTTACCCTCACACTTTTACGGATTCAGAACAACTAGAAAAGGATTGCTCATGGACAAGTATAAAATAAAGGATAAAAAATCCATGTGAAGGGTCAGAAACCCATCCTAGATAAAGCTTCGTTCTGTTGCTGAAACAACAGCAAGGGATGAAGTCATCACTAGATGCCAGCAACAATTGCCTGTTACATTCTTCTGTGAATCACCCTCTCAAATGCAGCTCACAGTAACCTGTAATTTTCATATGCAGAATGTCCAATTTGAATGTAGTGATAAACGAGAGGGAGGAGAACACATTCAGTTGAATCATTCATATACGTAAGTGTCAACAGGTACTGTCAAGCAAAAAGGACGTGAGTCAGCCACACGGCAGTGCTGGTTTTGAGGGTCTTCGTGTAGAATACAAGGACACAAAACATCCAGTGGTCTGCCCAGCCCAACTCATTGCCACTTGGTACCACTGACGTAGTCAAACGGGGAAAACCATCCGCTCAAAGGCCACCATGTAACCGCAGAAAATGCTGTCTGAGTCAGGCAGGGAGAGGAAAAGTGGCGGGCAGAACAGTGCAGTCCATCACACCCCAACTGCTGCACCTACAATGCTTTAACTGTCCTGGTGCCTCGCTACAGGTTCAGCAACTCAGCTCTTAGTGCCACCATTTCTATAGATTTATAACTGTGCCGTGTGTGGTCACTTATGGGGCTGGGGCTCAGGAGAGTGGCAGGGAAGCAGGTTTGGGCATGGTAAAAATTGTCTGCATGTCACCGTGGTTCTGGCAGTGACCCAGGAGCCATCAGTGGCACAGGGCAGCAGGCTCTGCACAGCCACTGAGTGAAGGAGAGGTGTGGCAAGGGTTTGAAAGGGAAGCATTTAAAAAGTGGAACAGCAGTGTTACACATTGGTAGGATGAAGAAACAGCCACAAAGCCTCCCATTGCAGTCTATTTCTATGGTATGGGTCTGACTGGAAAAGTTGGTTGTGCTGTGAGAGGCAAACAGTGGCATGGAGCAGAAAGCTGACAGCCAGCTCCTAATTGTGTAGCTGCAAAATGTCTCCCTGGCAGTCAAAGTAACAAGCGTGTTCTCCAAGCAGGATACCAATAAAATAAAACCACAGTCAGTACCATTTTGCAAAATACTTAACAAAATGAACCCAAATATAGATTCTGAAATTAAATAAAGGAGAAGATAAGAGGAAAAAAAAAAAAGAGAGAGAGAGAGAGAAAACCCACCAACAACTGGAGGGAACAATTCATTCATCTAGCTCTCCCTTTCTCCAACAAATTGTTTTTGCAGTTAAGCAGTAATGAGGTAAAGCAATAGTTCATTTGCAGTGTTGTACTGATTTTCTAAGCATTACAGCTAAGAAAGTGAAAAAGCTGCAGTACGAACAGGAAAACAGAGTATTTGCACTGAGCTAATGAGGATGCTGACGAACAATAAACAAGAGCAATAGTACTGAGGGACAGAGAGCAGTAGGGGGTGAAATTCCCACACCACGGAGAAGAATAAAATACAAGTCCTAGGATATCAGGAGGAAATTTCAGCACAGCCCCTTCAAGATTTTCTGCAGAAACTTGACGATTCCTCAGGGAAAAATAAGGAGCTTCAGATCTGACATCCTAGCAGACCACCGAGATTCAAACCTCTCTGTCTGGAAGGAGTTCACTGGCTGCTCCATCCGTGCTCATTTCCCATTCAGACACAAGCACACAAGTGGGATTCTTGTGTCTATACACCATGCTCTGGAGCTTCTTATAGGTAAATAATTGCCCCTGTGTTTCTTTAGCAGCAACCACTGAAACATGAGGAAAGGGCTTTGGTAAGCATGCCGAGAGCCTAAGGTTACATGTGCCATGGAGCCTGGGCACCAAGACACAGGCAGCCTAAACCCGGTCCTGATCCTGTGAGCAGGGAACTAAGGAAGCGTCTCCTTCCAGCACCTGAATGAGGATTCACATTTGCTATTGTTTTCCAGCTCTTGCCTGCCATTAGGAGGGACACCACATCAATTAATTCTGAAGTAGTTCCCTGGGAGTATTTTAACTACTGAGCGGAACTGTTGATACAGAGAGTTTAACAACCACATCTGTTTAGACACCTCCTGAGCACATTTAAGACTGATTAGAGTTTAAGGATCCAAGCTACTTTCCCTTCTGCTGCCTCTGTTAATCTTCAGTATCTTAATATCTTCAAGCCCTCACAAAACAACACTGATCCTTGCTGGAATGAAACTGAGCTTCTTTTTAATATGACTTTGTGATCTCGTAACTTCAGCCCTGAAGCTGTCGAGTCCCAGAGACTCAGTGATCCTGTCACACAGTAGTTCCTTCAAGACATATATATATTTGTATCAGTATTAAAATAATTTGCCATCAGTCTTTTCACTTCAGGCTGCCATTGTTGCTCTGTAAGCTGCAGCTGCCTTTGTAAAGTATCTTTTGAGTCACAGCCCAACATATAACTTCTCAGTACTGCTATAAATACCTTAAAAACTGACCCCATCCTCCTTCTTCCCCCAATATGTGCTGTGTGGATGAATTACTATGTCCATAGCATTTGCAATGTATTTTAAATTAGCTCTTAAGTCTTATTTTTAAGTTTTTATATAAGAGCTCTTGCACCTTTTCAAAAGCGTGAAACTTTGACTTTCTGCAGAACAATTCCTCCACCTCCTGCACTGGCATATGCAGTCACAGCAAAAGAATATGTTGCATTAAGCAGTTTTATACGTAAGGTAAAAATATTCTCATCTAAACAGCCTTTTTAAAAAATTCAACAAAGCAGAAAATCCTAAGCAGTTTATGTTTTTTCATTTGATTTTTTTCAATGGCTCTATTATGACAGGCAATTATAATGTTATGAGTTGATATATACTAATATTTCTCATGTAATGTGCTTTTTCAAATATTTTTAACATAAAGGAAATTTTCTAGAAAGGTATTCATTTTCAAAAATTCTGATAATCTGTTTAAACTAAATCCTCACCAGTTCATTCATCAATGCATAATGCAAACTTCAGTAATGCAAACCACAAATACAGATGCCAATTTATACGGCGCACAGTTACGTGGCTAATGTAACACCTCTGTTTCAGGCAGCAGTAGTATTGTCTTTGTTAAGAAAATACCAAGAGATTAAAATGTTCTCACGGTTCATAACATAGTTTAGAGGGTTGTCTGACAGCATTAAAAATGTTGTGAAGCCCACTGTGTTTGAAGCTTATGCTCTGAATTTAAATTAAGAAAAAAAGAGTCTGTGAAACAGGGATGAAGTGAGCAATATTATATATAATATATATAAACTATATAAGATTATATAGCAGTTATATAGTACTTTCCTATATGACCAGTATTTCAGTGTAATCTCTGAAGTATCCACTATGCTTATGCTATCTACAGGGAAGGTGTACATTCCGTCCACCAAAAAAGTACAGAATACAAAAAAGTGCACAATACAGCATCTGACCTGATTATAAATAACCTATATTATTGTATGCCAAACCATTTCCATTTAGTGTCACAGCTGGTAGCAAAAAAAATAAAAATAAAAATGCAAAACTGTGGCCTATCTAGATCAGCACTTAGGTTTTGAGTCAAAAAATCAATTAATTCTACATTGATTTTACCATTTGTGTTTGGTCAAAGTGTTCAACTGTGAATTTGGCCCCAGATTCTAAGACATTGGTTGAATATGTACATCCATCTTCTGTAACTGAGCTAATTCATTTCTTTTTGGCTTGAAGCATGGGCAGAGAGGTTAACATCTGTTTGCAAATGGCCATGCAATCATATTGTACCCTGCAAAGTACATTTAGCTACAAAGCGGCCTAAGGGAGAGCAGATTCCTTGCCTGGCTGCAATTAGACAAGAATCACAGTAGATGTACACTGCTTTTTGCAGAACAACATAAAGAGAAGGAAAACCTCTGTCTTTTCATAAATGAACACTGTGTTTTGCTGACTGAAGAAGAAAATGGGTGGAGATAGGTTTTCCTTCCCATTTTTAATTTCCACAGGAAAATCTGTGTGTACACTTACCCATACATTAACCTATACACAGACTGAAGGCTGTGCATATGAATGTGAGCCTCTAAGAAAGAGAATTCTCCCTTTTGCACTGTTGAGTTGTTGAGGACACACCATGCTATACATGGAACAATTTCTGTAAAAATCTGTGTGAAGCATGGGATTAGAGTGTGAGTGTAGAGTTGTTGAAAGGAGTAGCCTAGAAGTTGCTGAAGCTAAGGGAACAGAGTAAAAATATTAAACAAATGGGATCATATTTTGGAAAGTGATGATCAGATAGGAAAAAAATATAGAATGCAAAACTGATGTGGTGTTTGTTGTTGTTGTTGTTGTTGTTTTGTTTTGTTTTTGTTTTTTAAATCAGGATTCAAATATCTATTACATGGAGCTTTGGTAAAGTTTATACCCTCACGCTGCTATATAAATCTAGAGAAGAAGATAGGTTTAAACCCATTAAATATTTGTCAGGGATTTAATGCAGTAGATAATATAACAAGTGCTATTGAACCTGGCACTACAATTATCCATTATTACCAAATACCAATGCCCATGGATTCTAAAAGAACTTCACTTGAGATAGGACTCAATGATTTGATTTCATATTTCTTATAGTTTATCAGAGTCAGATGCTAGAGCTGGTGCTGTTTTCTGAGCTCTTGTTATGTATTAACTATAAAGTGTTTTTTTGTTTGTTTGTTTGTTTTCTTTTGTTTTTCCTTATTACAAATGTGTCCCGTGGAAATTCTATAACAGGGATATTTCTATAACCTTCATGTTAACAGAAATATGGCCATTTAACCTACTGATTCTGTTTGTTTTTAATCCTATTCAAGCGCAGAATATCATCATCAGCCTCCACACAGTTAAAGCACTGCTGCCAAAACCAACTTCCTTTGCTGAGATAGTGACACGTCCTGATATCTGCAGTCCATTTCAGTCAAAACATCCCAACTGTTACCTTAGAGAATGTCCAGATTCCAGGTTGCTCATACACTGTATTTTCTTGTGTCATCCCAATTTTCATGGGTGGTTGAAAAAATGTGAGGTAAATAAAAGAAGTTTTGAGTGTAGCAAATGTGGGAAGTTTTACTTTACACCCAAGAACTCAGTATGAGGCATTACATATTTTTTTTTTTCACTAGAATGCTGTTTATATCTATCAATGTATACTTCTTTTTGTTGGTTTCTGAGGACTTGTCTCTGCACTTGTGAAACAACATAGCAAATGGGAAGCATTTCTTAAGAATACCCTACTGCTCTGTCCTTCTGTGTCATCATAAACCTCCCTATGGCAACTGAAATGCTGAGAATTCACATACTTGTTTTGTTGTGTTGTGGTTCTTGTTGCTTTTTAATGTGGTAGTGTTCTTTGAATTAGGTAAAACTGAATTAATCAGTTAATTCCTCACCTTTTATTATTCTCATGTTTAAAACTCTTCAACTGTCTAAACAAGGAAGGAAAAGAACACTTAATGATTTTTGCTTCCTAAGCACCACTAAAACATGTACACTTCATGCTTGTAGTGAACTCTGCAGAGTTTGGGGATATGCTGCAATTTATTTGATGAATATGAGCGTATGCAAAATGAGTATGTCGAACATCAGGCAACTCCTAATTTTTCTTTCACCTGTGCATAACTACAAGCTATTTCTGAGAACTTTTAATGAAATGTTTTGTAGCCACTCATCAGGTGTCCTTTCTATATAACAATGGAAGGAAGTAAAATAATAATAATAATAAAAGTTGTTATCATATACTGAAAGTGTTTTGGAAATTCATGCCAGGCTCCCTATTAAGATAAATCATGTCCAGGCTGCCAAAGCATACATTTTCCACTGATAGGCTATCAGTTTCCCATGAAATAATGAAACTACTCGTATCTGTTAAAAGTAAACCCAACTGCTTATCTGTTCTTTCCCTATAAGATTTAGGTCTGTCTTTCCAGGATTTCCAGCTGTAATTTGAAAAGAGAAAGTAAAACCAACAGAGAAAAGCTAATTCACTTTCCAGTAAGACAAGAAACATGCAGCATACAGTATGACGTAGGGAATCTTACTGTTGCTGTTTTCTAAAGAAAGTGGAATTTTGCTTTCTTTGCTGTCTTTGGCACCATGTTTGAACTCCATTCTGTGGAAAGGAAGGATGTTTAGAGACTCAGGGTGCCTGGTTTCAAGTCTCCACTGCTTCCTGAATGATGCGTAAATGAATAAAATTGTTTTTTCCTTTCTGGACTGGGGTTCTCGGAAACGTGGAAGCTATAGCTAAATAGTGATCATCTGGTAGGGTCAAGTCCTCATGATGTCTCCGTGGCTGCAATATTGTCAGACTCTGTCATGCTCCCTAGTGCACAAGAATGATGTGCCTGCTAGCTGTCTCTGGGGAGCACCACACAGAAAGAGCAATTATTCAAAGACACAAGAAGAAATCCTGAAGACATACCAGATCTGTGGCTGGTGTAGCTAGGGGACACAGCATTACAGTAATTCCTGCTGCCCTGTTCACCCATTACTGGCCTCAGGCTTTCCCCAAAGGTCACCTAAACTTTTTACTGAGGTGACTGCTATCTGAATTTTGTGTAGAGCTGATGACAAATGTCCCTTCTACCTGGGATTCAAATCCACGACAGGTCTTAAATCCTTTTCTTTTTCACAGCAGGAGAAACTGAGACTTCTAATATTTTTGTGGTGAATGCAGTGGGAGGGAATGGGGGCATTCCCAAGGAACGTCGTGGTATTTAGAACCATAGAATGGTTTGGGTGAAGGGACCTTACAGATCACCTAGTTCCAACCCCCTGCCATGGGTTCCAGCTGTAGCTCCAAGAGAGAGTAGGCAGGGAGAGATTTCAGATTTAAAGGATGGGATGGAAAAAGGAATAATCACCATAACGCTCTTTTAAAATCAGATTTCTCTTTAGCTGTGAGTGTAAATACACACTGTGTAACATTGCTTTTGTCAGCTTAATATCAGCAACACAGGTAGTATTCTTTCCTGCTACCAGGAGTTTGGGAGATATTGAATTTAAAGCTCTAATTGGTTCTGCACAATCCAGCAAATTTCATTTGACATGTTTAGCTTTGGAACAAACAAATCCCTAACTTCCTACCAGTGATATCTTCACTTCCTTGCTATCATTTATTTTCAATAAAAATTAGATTTGCTCCTTTATCATGTAGAACACCCAAATAATAGAAAGATCTTCAAAATCATGCTCCTAGCATGGAAAATTAATAAGAAAATAGTGTAACATGTATAGCACACTGTCCTCAGAGTGACATTGGTATATGTCACAAGATTTATGATTTGATCCTTAATAACAGTTTAATAACAAGCTATCATAATTGTTCTTTTATTTAAAAAAAAATAAAAAATATGAAGATTCTAACAAAGGTCAGAAACGCTTGTAGGAAATCCGCTTCTGGTTTATATGCCTGAATTGAGCGATTGGGAGCACTGTGTAATGATGCTTTACAGCTAGAACAGCCTCACTGTTGCTGGCAGAGAGCAGTGGGAGATTCAAGACTGGACAGACTTGCATTGTTGGTCAGATTCATAACAGGCCATTGTTGATAAAAACCACTGAAACAATTTAAACTTGGAGATAAAACTCACATTTTGCCCACCAAGAAGACTTTCTGCATATGGAGTCAAGAAAAATGAAAGGGAAGACAAAATCATACATATAATCATTAAAAATCTTGAAAGCACAAATTAGACCAGATGCACCTAAATTAATAATATTAGTTAGATGAGACACTCTTTAATAACCAAGATAACATTATTAGTGTAATTACTGACCACCTGGCCAGGTAATGGAAAAGAGCAAAGTACATTACGTTTCCAGATAATGCCAAGGTAAGTATTAATTTTGAATTGTTTCCAGCATAGAGAACTGCCTAGTGACTCACTATAAATGAGTCTGGTGCAGCATCCACATTTTGATATCACTGCTAGGTTTTAAAACCAGTAATTAAATAAACCTCCTCTACTGACTGCAAGGCAGCATCAAGAAATTCACCTTTGCCAGTGCTGGACTTCAGGCTTAAGAAACTTCTTCCTAGAACCTTAGCCTTACTATCTAGCCTTACTAACTTACAAAAAGCAATGCTGCTGAAGCTTTTCATCCCAGTATACATATTATTTGCTTCCTCTCCATCAGAGGTTCCTTCTCCCACTGCAAGTCATTAGAGTCACCGCCTTACTGAAATTTTATTGAAATGCAACATAATCATATTCAGTAACAGCAACAATTACTGTGCACAATCTGTGCAAATATGTGTATGCTAAAACAACAATTACAGCCTTGAAGCTGCTTGTATAGATGGCAATAGGCAGAGGCAAATTAGGCTCCTACCACCTGTAGCTCCCTAGGAGCAACAAGGACAAACAGAAATAGGAATCAACATTCCTAACACATTCTTCTAAGATTCCTTTATTGTGGCACCTTTACTATTTTACTCCCCATCCTTCTAACCTTGGATCCTCACTTTCATGTTTGATGAGATGTCTCTTATGGTTACGACCTATATTTCCCAATCTGTTCCAGCTGTAACTCTTATGAAACAGCTACAACTAAAAAATAATTTGCACCTGGCAACAACAAATAGCATTCTATGCATTTTCTCTATGAAACATAGCTCCTATTCAAAATCTGTATACATTTACATTTTTATCATTGCTGCTATGGGGCAATACCTGGCCAATTCACCAGACCTTAATCCTGGAGACTCATGTACTGGCTGTGTAACATGCAAGGATTCCTCTGGTTTCCTAGCACTCTTACAGACAGTAGTAGCTGTGCTTCACTTTCACGAGCAAGTGTTTTGTGAAATAAAGGGTTTGGTCCAAGCTCTGTCAACTGAGCTACTTCCCCACATTTAGCTTTTCTCATCCCCTCAGCTAAGTACGTTCCTTTGCAATGGACTTCTTTGTGCTAATTCTTGCTCTTCCCATTTCATTAGCTTCCTTCCCACAAACACTTTACCTGGTGTCCACTGCTATTCTTCATAATATGTAAATAAGGCATATCTCTAATGACATATTGACAAACACTGTGAAATATTTTTACAAAATACAAACGTGATACCCCTGGGTCGTTAGCACCTGCTCCATTCTGGTTCATTTGCTTGTGCCGTGCATTCCAATAGGGACCAGAATTAATCAATTGTGTTGCTCTTTTTAATCCATAGTTTTCAATCTTTATGAATTAGGTAGTTTTTAGATGTCTATCAAGCTTTAAGTTCTTATGCAGCAGACCATGGTACTTCTGTTTAATTTTCTTCATAATTTGCCACCAACAAACCACCCATGTTAGTAATAACTCCTGGTCTCTGCCCCAGTTGGCAGATTTTCTGTTACACTGTGTATTATTTTTTATCAAAGAAAAATGCAAACTTTTTCCAGGTGAAAAAGCCTATGGAACAAATCTGTCTTTCCCTTTCTTGAGCAAAAGTACCCCTCTCTCCTCATGTGTTCCAATACATTGCATGAAGAAGTGATTTATCCTCCTGCAGCTTTCTTTACACTTGTTCAGTGCTGCCCCAGCTTGTACTCGCAACAAGCACCTGTGACACCTGTCATCCCAGTATATCTTCTTCCCATTCTGAAAAGCCTTGAGGTAACCTTACAAAGGTCTATTTGCATGTATGCGCAGTGCTTCATAGACATTTGCCTAGTTGTATGTGCTGCTGACTTCATGCTTTGTGACCTGCTGCCTTGTATCACCTGTTGATCCCTGAGCAGGACAGGGATGACTAGGCATGACTACACCAGCCGCTGTGAAACTTTTCCAGGACCCTGAAGAGCAGAAGCAAATTTGCCCTCTTCTTACATGGCCTTACCCTGCAACTAACATGATAAATTCATTCAGGAGTTTATGGAAGGTTTAAGTGCCTTTTGTATCACCACACCTGGCATGTACTTTTTGTTTATTTTTTCATTTTGTAATCTCTCTCACACAGTTGAGAGGAGCATATTCTATAAGAAACATATCTTGTGCTAAACTGGCTATAGTCACTAACATTCAATGAATCCCTCAGTAGGGAACTATTCCTCCTTCCAAAAGTTTTGACATGTAGAATTGGTCAAAAGCCATTGTTTTCACTACTGTTAGGTGGTAAAATAACAACAACAATAATGTAGAATTCCTTAGGTCTTATCCCAGGCTACTGGCAGAGACCAGTAGCTGGGCAGTGTCAGCTATCTTTATTCAGTACAGGCAGCGTTACTACCAGTTATTTTTCCTTATTTGTATTACCATGTGCCTATGAATCCAGCTTGCAGACCAGATGCCATTGTGCATTGTGCTGTACAAATAGTACAGAATGAAAACTGTCTGTCATGTAGAACTGCAGTGAGCTTAAATAAAACTACAGAGACAGAGTGATGACTTCTAGAAAGAAATCTGGCAGAGAATAGAATTGCAACATCCAAAAAGACACAGTTAAAGAGAGATGCAAACCTAAGGGGGAGGAGGGGTAGTAAAGTTTTCTCAAATCCTTTCTTTTGGGTCAAGTAACTTCAGACACGGCGGATGCTTTGATCCAATAAGTAACTCTCTTTGTCTGCCTGTAATCTTGTGGAAACAATATGCTGTGTTTTGTATCTGTCTCTACACTTCATACATAAAATCAATACATAAAATGAAAAACTGACAACTGATTTTCTATGTAGAAAAGCACTAAGAGTGCGTTCTTGCCTCAGTTCATTCATCACCGCATTGGAAACTAATTTAGAACCGCTTTCAAAAGGACAAACATGCACCCCTTTATTCTGAACTATCTCACAATGCCTCTGGCTCTCCAGCGCATGAACCCTTATCAGCATTCTGGCCTTCTCTGAGGTAGGCACAAGAATTACCAATAACAGTGATAAGCACTTCAGAAATCCAAGGATATTTAAAGAACTGGGATTCTTTCCTTTAAGAAATTCTATAGAAGGATGCATTTCATACCCGGTTTATAAAGGATTAATAAAATACGTTTGAATAATCAACTGTAATAGTTAAAAGATCATTTTAAAAACTGATCGGTGTATTAACAATCATCTTTAGTTGTACACTTATCTATTACATGCTAATAGATGCTTTGAATTTCTTATTTAATGCTTGAGAATTCTGACTCAATTCCTCATAGAATTGCAAATTCTTTGATGGAAAGTGCTCTACAAATGCTATCTATTACTTCATAAAAGTACCCTTAGTTTCTACCACTTTCTGAATCGAGTTTGGTAGATATTCATTCTTAAAATACAAAAGAGATGCCTTCAGATTTTTACATTTATTTAATGAATTGTAGCTGAAAAGAAGAAGCTGGCTCAGAATATATTTTTACCGCCACTTACTTATGTTATCTGCTCTTCATTCATGTAAGAATGCCAATAAAGAAATTAACGTGTATCCTTGAGTAAGTCTTTCTCTTACCATGTAGGCTAATTTCCTTGCTTCTGTGGTCAAGAAGAGTCTCCTCAAAGACAGTAAAATTATTTCATTACGTTAATTAAAAAGAAAAAACATTTTAAATTCCCTGTGTGCCTAGCCTGCTGTTAGCAATGTATTATGTTTGTGGTATGAGACCACTACACATTCTGCCTCAGATATTTTGTATTTTAAAAGGATGCGGTGAACAACTAAATTAGGACTTGAACATAAGCAATAGTGGAAGATATACAAGTAGATCATACCATCAGTTCTATTTAGGTTGTACCAATGTGAGGAGAATTGTAGAAACTGCCTCTGTTATTCAAAGGTTACAGTTTAAAGTCCAAATGGACACAGTAAAAAAAAAAAAAAAAAAAATAATAATAAAAATCTCCCACTAACTGGAATCAGAAAAGGCACTCAGATTCGTCATATCTTGAGATTCATTTTGGCAAAATGAGTCAGTACACCTCTATTTCTAAAGATTTTTATAATGGATTATGACAACAACATGAATGATCAATCACAAAGGTAATAGTAACATATCAGCCAATTTCCTCTGGTAAAAATGCTAGCAAGGTGTCACTACCTGTGACTTCCAAGACTGCAACCTTAATTCTCCACTCCTTGTGTACCATTGCAAAACATTTAACAGAAGGTTTGCATATACAACAAGAGATTATTTTTATCCCAATGCACAATAAAAAACAAAGTATGTAACCTTGGCAGATCACAGTAAAAGTGATGATGCTCCATGGAGAACAGGAAACAGACAGAGGATTTGGTTTAATCAGGATGTGAAGACCTTTGTTTCTCATAACATTAACCTCTGCACTTTTTATGTCCCTAGACAGTGAAAGCCTATTAAATTAATGTATCATTTAAATTTTAAATTTCTGTATACACGTGAAGCTACTAAATGCAACTCAGTTTAACATAAAGCACTTGAGTAGAAATTCTGTGTAAATCAAACCTGTTGTCCTCCCACCTTAGAAAATACAAATTCCAAAGAGAGGAGGGAACTTTCCATTTCCTCTATTTAACAACATCCTGAATTTTAAAATAGTTAAGCTATCTTCCACTTCCCATATAATCACTGATACTGAATGAACTTATTTGTGCTTATACATCCTGAATGCTGACTGACTCCTATACTCTTAAAATAAAGATCCTGAACATATTTTGCTATAGAGTTACTATAGCTTGCTATTGTGGATGAGTTGACAAGTTTCTGAGAGTTTACTTGTGTTCTCTGTTTCATAGTTAATTATTTAAGAACTGTGGAGTAGCTACCAGAGAAAAGGATAGGCAGAGGGTTTTACACATTAGCGTGAAGATTCTGTTAAAATTAGGAAGGAAAAGAAAATCAGTAATCATTAACATTAAAAAGTAACCATAAGGCTACATGACAAGGTAGCTTGCTTTCCATTTGTATTACATTTTGGTAGACAAAGCAAGCAGAGTTGCTATGCCATCAAAACTCAGTCTGGAAAAAGAAAATAAATCACAGTACCCAAAGGTGTGTTTAAGGTCAACATTGTGACAGCTGTGTGCAAATCCAACATGAGTGTCAGGCAAAGCTCTTTGGTCTCTCATTTCCATCTTACTGTCTTTCCTTCTTCATACTGAGTCAAAACACATGACAACAGTTTCTCTCTATATTCTCTTTATATGGCTTAACTTTCTGTAGGGTCCACAAAACAATACGCAATTAGACTGCTTCTGTAGATCTAGGTTCCTCACTGTAATTTCTTGTCAAAGTTCTGCTTGTTCCCATTTCTGGGTAAAATCCAAAGGAATGATGGTTTCTGGAATTAACTTTGGCTCAAAGTCTCAAAGGCTGAAAAAAAGAAAGAATTTAGGTTCAATTTAAATGCATAATTCCAGGAATATGATACTCATATTTTTTCTCACCCAGGCAACTATTCTTTTGCTTTTTGACAGTAACATCAGCTAAAATTCTGCTTCCACTGCAGACCCAGAAATATCCCAATATGACAGTACTGTACAACTCAAACATCTGTGGCACAGCAAACAAAAACCAAGCATCCCATTATATTCAATGACTGTTTAATCGGTCCCTAAACAAAGGACCAGAAAACAAGCTACTGGCCTGATCCCTACACCAGTGATTCAATATTGTCCTCTTTTTTATCTCATTGAGCTTGAATTCCTTTATGGAAGAGTGGCATTTCTATGAAGAGATGACAGAGCTAAAAGTTTATCTCCAGATAGCCTCTAACATAGAAGCCATGCACAGGTTTGGACTTTCCTGCCTCTTAGCGTCTCTCAAATTAAGTGTGAGCTTCGTGCCAGTATTATTCGTGCTGTCATTCATAATACACTAAATGATCATCTATGAAATGACTGTCTCTATTTTATTTTATTTTATTTTATTTTATTATTTTTTGATCATTTTCTTCCTTTCCTTGTTCAGTGCCCACTGACAAGCGTAAACAAAAACTGCCTGTCAGGAACTGTCAGAGTTTCATTAAAATCGTCGTAATTATAAACAGTAAAGTTGCAAGTCTGCAAAATCCTTAGAAGCTTGTTTACTTAAATAATGTGTTTAATGGACAAGAGAATAGCAGTAGCTGTCATTTACCTAGACTCTAGCAAGGCTTTCAACACTGTCACCCACAATATTCTTATATCCAAGCTGGGACAATAAGGACTGGGTGGGCAGCCAACCAGATGAATAAAAAACTATTTGGATGATCAGGCTAAGAGGATAGTGGTCACCAGGTCAGATTTTACCTGGAGGCACATTACAAGTGGAGTTTCTTAGTGTTCTGTGTTAAGACCTGTCTTGTTTAAGATCTTTTTCAAGACATGGGAGAGGTGATGAGTTGTGCTCTCACTAGGTTTTCAGGTGACACCAAATTGGGGAATCCTGCTGATATGCTCAAGAGCAGAATTATCAGTCAGAAGGACTTAGGAATGGGCTTCAGGAAACTTGTGAAATTCAATAAGCAAAGATGTGAAGTTCTGCATCAGGAAAAGAAAAAGCCACTGAAATAGACAGGCTGTGGACCAACTGGCTGGGGAGCAGCTGTGCTGAGGAGGCCCTGGGGCTCTGTGCAGACAGCAAGCTGAGCTGGCAGCAGCAGCGTGCCCGGGCAGCAAAAGAGGCTGGCAGCATCACGGGCTGTACCGGCAAGATCAAAGCCAGTAGATTGAAGGAGGTGATTATTTCCCTCTCCTCACCACTTGTTAGACCCCATTTAGAAGAACTCATTTGAGTTCTTCTCAAATTCAGGAAAGACATTCAAAATGTGAGTGAGAGAGCTGAAGCACTTCCCCTTCTGAGGAGAGGCTGAGGGAACTGGACTTGGCCAGCCTGAAGAAGAGATGGCTGTGGGGAGCTTGGGAGCAGCTTTCTGATACGTACAAGGAGGTTATTGAGAGAATGAAGCCAGGCCCGTTTCAGCTGTACACCACGGGAAGACAAGCACTGGGCTTAAGCTAAAATGAGAGTCTCAGAAAGACTCTCATAAGAAAAAGAAATTAAGACATTCAAGGATTGGGGTGAAATTATCTCAAATGTTTGTTTTCTCTGTTTTGGACTAGGAGGCCTGCTGAGGCTCTTTCCATCCCAGTTTCCCTGTCTAATTCTTATCTGCCTACAGCCTACTGTGTTATAAGCAGGCCTCTTTCTTTTTGAGAGAGGAAAGTCTGTGAAATCTGGATGGGCACAGAAAAATCTGACACTAACTCCTAATGACAGGCAGGATTTAACATCGTTGCCACATCCTGATGCTTAGCTAAGACATTTCCCTCTCACCATTCTATCTACTGCGAGACACAGCTCTCCCTGTACCTGAAACAAAAAGCCAACATTTTGGTTTGTGGAGCAAAATAACTAGCAATTTGACAGTGTAACACTGAGTACCACAATGCCAGGATCCATTTGTAGCTCCTGTTGTCATTTACAGTTTTTTAAAAATAATTTTCCCCTAACACCACTTTATCAAAGCTCACAATCACATCAGAGCAATGGAGACTGGTTATAGGCATTGTAACCTCTGCAAGAATCTAGATTTGAAAGATGAAATAACATCATTCAAAGTCCCTATTCCATACCTTCCACTTCTGTAACCCTTTGATGGATGGTTTTCAGACTACCTGAAAAGTATGAACATTTCTAAAAAAAATTTAAGGCAGTAATGGTTGCAGAAGCAATTCTCAATAAAGTTCAAAAAAACTTCTGCAGTTTGATCCCCAGAATATTAAGTCTCTGTTTGCCTTGCCACAACTCCCTCAAAGGACCAATCCAACGTCTGGATACAAAATGTATTTACATCTACAGTACTTCAATATTTACCCCAAATCTGAGCTCATACCTGCATGTGCAGCTGTCTGAAAACAGACTAGTGATATTTTCATAGTAGGAGCACAAACAAGACAGGGCCAAACCCTCCGTAACAGGGTTTTCTACTTGGCCTACAATAATAAGAAATTACTGAATCACTCCCTAGCTGAAAGTCTCACTTTGAAGCAAGCCAAGGAGCATGAAGATGGCACATCTTAAATATTTTTTCCTTTTTCTTATAGGGTACAAGTGCATCTGACATGAACATATGTTTGTTCTCATTGAATACAAACATAAACTGCAGCCCACCTTAATCTCCTTCCTCTGTCATAATTACAGCATCATGGGCTAGCCTGCAGCAGAGCCAGGCTTTTTGCTGCACTGTAGATAGTTTTTGTTGAGCTTGTCTGAAGTGATTCCTTTCAAGTCAGACTTGTCCCAGCTGCAACACAGAGCAAGTCTCAGGGAACGGAGAGGACAAGTTCCACAGCCAGTGCTCCTGTGATTGAGGGGTTGGGGAAAGGTTCCCACCTTGTAAAATGTTTTGGATCTTTTTATGTTAAACACAACTATATTCAAAGCTGGTGTTCAGAAGCAGGTGTTCAGGATAATCTTCATAACTCCAGCATATTTTTAATGCAGTACCTAAGATAGCTCACAGTAAGCTTAGCACAGCACTTGCAAAAGGGAAAAAAAATACACACACACAAAGAAAAACAGAACTGGCACAGTTTCAGCTTTCTGTCTTGGTTCTTTACAGTAAGAGAGCAGTGTGGCCAGATGCCAGTTCTCTCAGAAAAAAAAAAAAAAAAAAAGAAAAAGAAAAAAAGAAAAACTCTGAACTCTTCCTCTTTTCCTCATTATGGGCAGACTTGTTCCATCACAGCAAAGTTCCCAAACTGCAAACCAGGTTTCATAGTCATAGACACACACACAAACAAACAGAGACAATGTTTATCAAAATGTAGGTCCCTATTTTGTCCTCATTTTTACAAGTTGTCCCTACCCCATTCAAGATGCTTTTTGGCAAATGATTGGTGGTTGCTACCACCTCCAATTTTCTGAGGCAGCTAGCAAATGAGCAGCCCAAGACAGGAACTACAATTTTAGAAGGACACTCAGTGAATCAGGTAGTGTATTTATAGCATATGCCATCATTTTCAAGTATCCTCGGACCTTCTGATGTTAGCAGGACAACAGAGCAGGTCAGAAAGGCTATATCCTCAACTTCTCTCTAATACAGCTTCCTCTGTATATTCTCTTTTGTAACAGAAATCCTTTCTTAAATTTGTTCTTGAAGATTCAGTTCCTCAAGAAGAACTTGAATGTCTCATGGTAAACTTGTTCTATTAAAACTTTCACCAAACTCTTATTTGAAGACAGAACAACTTAGCACCTTTCTTAGTTATTCTATTTCTGCTCACAGTAGTTTGAAGGAATGCTGCTTGCCACCATGTTTTCAGTCTCATGACCCTACACTCACTGATGGTTGCTCTTTAGATTTGGTTATTCCTAATATTAGTAAGTCATATTTGAAAAACTGACCTTTGGCTCACAGTCCTGTTTGGTGCTTTTGAAAAGCCTATCTTCTTTTCTACACTGTAGGGCTATATCACGTCTTACTGAATTCAGGAAGGATGCAAAACAAATATTATGGCCATTTCCTAGTACAGCTTGCTAACTAGAATGAACACTAAGCTCACCCTATAAGTGAAGTCGCTACGCTGTGAAAGGAAACAGATTATCAGCTAACAAGAGGCATAGCTTCATTGAAAAAGACCGACTGAAGTACAAAAGTTTATGACAGCTGCATATTTTGGTCCTTGCTAAACACTACTCGATCATTTCATTGTCTTTTCTTCAATGTATGGCTGATTCTCACTGGAGATTCAATACTCAACATGACCCTTTTACCCCTATTTAGAAGCTTCTAAAGAAAACTAAGATTTAGGGGAACAAATAAAAAGGCAATAAGTAAAAGTCTCCATGCAGTGTTTGTGTTGAATTTTAAGCCCAAAACAAATCAAAGAGCTAGAGAACAAAGAAGTTCCATTTTGGCATCCAGAACTGTGTTCTCCCCTATTTACAGCAGGAGTGCAAGAATAGAAGTGAAAAATAACGCGTACTTGGGTAGTATCACCAACACTACGGTGGGGATCTGGCAGAGGAACACTGCTGGTCTTGGGATGCAGCTTCAGGTTCCTCAGTTTAGAAGTAGAAGCCACTTGAGAAACAAGGTTTAACTAATCCTGCCACATGCTTTAAGAGACTACTGAGCCTTGCATATCTGCCTTGCTCTTTTTCTAGTGCTGATTGCTCCCAAAAGATTAAAAGTTATACTTATTTGAGTACTGAATATTCATCCAAACCACTGACAACAGTGGATTTGATTTGAAAAGTTGGCCTGTGAGTCTCTGAAGCCTAGGCATATAGTGCATTGTGCCAACTCTACTCCACAGGCAATGAGTGCCAGCTGAAGAGTGATTTACAGCTGGTGAGATTTAATGTCTTAAATCTTCACAGATGTCTGCTCACTGAATGTGAATCAGCAATTTTCATTAAGGAGGATTCTACCAGTCAGAATGGATTTCCCTTCCTCTCAATATTTTCTGTCTTAACTGCCACATTGAAGAATTTTATTTAAATTCCTTTTGGCTATTTATTTCCCAGTAACTAGTTTGACTTGCAAAAGAACAGTATTGTGGCAATTTTTTATATTCTTTACATTCTCTGATATGCAGCTATCAAGACAAGTAATATCTTTTGAATTGTATGGTGTTGTTTTGGTCTCCTTCCTGTGTTTATCATTAGGAAGATGAGATTAGCAAGAAATTTCCAATTCTGACACACAAAAAATGATCAAAACCAAATAACATAACATCTACACCCCAAAACAAAACACTGGTATTATAAGACTCTCCAGAAAAGTATATCAAGGAAATGTCTGTATAAATATCTGCAAATGAGCATGGAAGGAATTATACTTGTGTTCAGAGTAACTAAATCTGAATCAGTGAATACTTTTTCATTTATTTCAGTGAGAATTGTATTAGAACTCCAGCAACCTTGAGCAGGAGTACAGGTAATTCAGGCCAATTGGTTAAGCCCAGTGCTGAAGCATACAGAATTATGTATTGCATGTATATTATTAATATAGAGGTTTATATATTCAATATCAGAGTGAATATGAGAACATGAAACCCACTTCCATCTCAGAAAAACTTTTATTCTACTATGTCCCAAGTACTAGAAAAGAGTTGAAAGAATTGAATGAGGTCTCATTTCACTGGAATTACTTCATAGGTTTTAAATTAAGAAGGGGCTTAATTACCTGGTTGATGGCACTGATTTTATTGCCAGGATACATCTTAGAAATGTGGTGTACTCCAAGTCCTCAGTAAAGGCTCAGTGAGGACCTTAACAGTTGATTTCTCAGTATTGGTCTATAATCTAGAACAGCAGCCATCAAACTTGTGGGAGCAGAAAATTCAAGTCATTGCACAGAACTGCAATTTGAGTCAGTAAACGGAAGTGGGCACGTGGCCAGAGGTAGGGATATAAGAGGTGTTGAGGACAGTTCAGAGAGCAAAAGTTTGCACTTTGTGAACCAGGTCACTCCCTCTCAGTGCTCTTGGCTGTGATGGTCTCTTTTTCCACTTTTGGAAAAGCCACAGCTTGATTCTGTCTGCAGCGAGCAACAAGCTCCAAGGGGCAACGCTGAGCAAGAAAGTGGGGCTCTTATTTTCAAAGTCTAAACTGTAAAAAAATAATAATAATAATAATTCTAGACTCTTTGTTCCAAAACTTGCAAACATTATGCTCTCAAAACAGAAAGGTAAGAAAGATGACATTTTAATAATTTAAATTAAATGTCTCAGTGCATGACCAGTGTTTATGTTTATTCTACCTGAAAGAACATGGCATCCAGGATTTTCACACAGTCACTGCTTTTTTTTTTATGTGACAAGTCAAGACATTGCTGTTAAGGAAATGTCAGCGATGTGCTGTTATTAATTACAAAATTATAATAAAATTATAATGTGAAGAGGGTTTCTGATGCAGTCTGGAACCATAAACAAAAAGATTCATTAGCAACGGAAAACAGTTGGGATGCACAGTAAGACAGTAAGGAGAAAAAAAAAAAAAAAACAACAACAAACGAATCGAAATTCGGAAAAGGCAATAACATCAATAACTGGGTATTAAGAAAAGCAATTCAGGACTCAATTCTTGTTAATTTTCTCACTGTTATGAAGACACCAATTACTCTTAACAAATTTCAGAAAAAAAAAAAAAGAAGAGAGAAAAAGTGCAACTGGAAATCTTAATTCCTATTCTAAATACTGGCAAACATCTCAACCATTCTGTAGCTTTCCACATATCACTGTGCAAGTTCATGGAAAAAAAGAAGCAGAACTGGGATTTAACTCTCAGTTTGCTCCACATTTATTATATAAACACATCTTCTAGATTCTCCATAAATTTAATTTTTCTCCTTTAAGTGAGAAGAAAAATCAGCTGGCATAGTGCCCTAGGGATTTTGTACTATAATATAGGCTGTTCTTGAAACCTGTAGAAACAAAAAATCATCCAACAGACTGCTGATAACTTTAGCACACAAGCAAAGTCACTTCACTTGTTATTTGTGAAATAAAAAGAAACATACAGCATCTGTATACCTGTATAATCTTCTAAAGTTTGTCTACTTCAAAAACATCCCATAGAAACGACACTTTTGTTTCTAGACTTGCTATGACTTCTTGACTTATATTATTAGAGAAACTGCCTTTTTAAAGGATAAGTATAGTATTGTTTTTAATAACAATGCAACTACAGGCATACCCTTAGGCATAAGCTGTAATTTGGGCAAGGAGAAGCAGTCCAGGCATGAACCAAATATAGGAAAATTCTGGTAAGTTAGAAAAAATAATATAAACCATATTAAAAAGGTAGCGTTACAGTAATGAGAGTCAGTGTTGGCCAACATTATCTTCAGAAGCTGCATGAAGTGACTCCAGGTTGGCTTGTAAACAGTCAAATGCCATATAATGCTGGAAAGACAAGGCATGTTTCTGAACTGGCCCACTTCTGTTTTGAGAGCAAGTCTGAAACATAAACCTCACATTGTCAGCTCCTCAGGACACAACTACGAACCTAACTCTTAGCAGCCCAAAGTCTCACATTATGTTAACTTATTTAGCTTATGTGGACTTCCCAAGTGATAACACTGTGCTTTTTAACATAATATATAAAATTAAAAAATATAGATCAAAATGGTAGCCAAGACACTTGAGGGGGTGGGGAGGAAGAATTTAGTTCAGAACAGTTTGGCAAGGACGATCCTTTAGAACATGAAAATCATCTTCCTGTAGTAGCAGTCTCAGATGTTGGACTTTAAGATGAATTATAGTCATAAAGTAATAATTGCCAATTTTGTTTTAAATATATATTATCTTAAGATCTGTGTCTAGTGTAATGTGATTATATGGCTGCATAAGTGGTCTTCCCCTTAAAACTGCTGATTAAAAGTAGCCTGAAATCTAAGCTTATATTTAAAACAAACACAAAAAATAAAATCCTCCATATTTTATGGCTACAAAGTTAACCTCCTAAAAGGATATAAACCAGCAAACCGGCTTGAGTTTGCTCCAGCCAGAAACAACACTCCTGAAGATATTGTGAGTTAATCTCATTAAGCTATTTTGCATTAATCTGTGAGAGGCTGGCTTAGAATCATAACTGAAAAATATGAAACTATCACATTAACTTTCTCTGAGTGCATATAATTTGCAATATATATTTGCAAATGCATATAAATGCATATAAATGCATTTGCAATAATTTAGTGCAAATTTAGTGCAAATGAACCAGCTTCTGAACATTTAAGTGAAATGAGATTTGTAGAATAAAAAATGGTAATATTAAGAACACGTAGACTCTCACAAGTTAAAGAAAATGACAGGAAAGGAAGACCATGCGAGAGGATGACACTCAGGATGCACAACCTACTTCAGAATTTTATAGAAGATGAAAGCAGCCTGGCTCACCATCTTTATCCTGCATGAGACAGAGAACCATACAGCAGGAGTGCTTGATGCCCGATAGCCAAACTCTTTCACAGAATAGTAGAATATCTGGCATTGAATAATGGCATCATTCAACAAGAAATAGGAAGGAATTGTTCCACGTTTACTTTGTAGAGGACAGATGTCATTTGGAGTACTACATCTAGTTTTGGACTGAATGCTTTGAAAGATTAGAGATAAATTTATTAGAGATAAATGTGGTAGAAAAAAAAAAAACACCACTTACAATCTTAACTAAAGCAAATATATTTGTTTATGAAAAAGAGAAGAACAAGAAAGAAAGTTTTCCAAGCATTATAGAAAAGACAATATTGATTGTCCTACATTGCAGCTGAAGAGAATACAGTAAATCAGCTTGAAGTTGTAGAAGAGAAAATGTAAGTTAAATGGCAACAAAACCTCCAAAACCAGAGAACACTCTTCCCCCACCTGTCTAACCATGACGTATGCAGAGCTAGGGACATGTCAAGGATTTAGGGAAACCTGCAGCACTGTATGTGCAGCTGCCTATATGGGCACACAGCATGCATTACAGCGTGCTACACATGGGAACAAGCAAGAGCACTGCTTGTGAAGCAACATCTGGGAGCCACCCTTCAAACTCATCCTAGTTTTATACATAACCTCATCTAGTTTATCTATAATCATGATTTTGGAACCCTTTGCAGAAATTCATCATTCATGAAAAGGAAGATAGACACAAGCAGGAAAAATAATGAAGGTTATTTTATACTAATTCTAGACAAGTAGAGGAAAGGCCATTCAAAATGAGACTGTGATGTAGCAGCACTGTGAGGACAAAGCGTGTCCTCACACTATGTGCTGACATACTTTGGCTTTAACATTCTCAAGAGGACACAAGCCCTTCCTCAAATGTAAGGAAAAGAGATATAAATAGAATTCTCATGCAATAAACAACTGCTGGCTCTTTTATAGTGCTCTTCACCAGGTTTTAAAGAATTTAGTAGAGTCACCTGAAGTCTCGTTAAGGTTATTGGCACTCTGTGGGCTAGATATTTGCTCTCCAGATGCATTTGTGGAGTCTGAACTTCCTCTAACCTTAAAAAATAAAAAAATAAAAGAGGCACAATATACTGATTATCAGAGTAATTTTAAAGTCAAAGAAAAGCAAATACCAATCCATCTCCGTAGCTTTCTAAATACCTTGTAATTAGGATGATTTGTTCCTTGCATGTTTATATGGCTGATCTGAACTCTAATCAGGAAGAGGCAGGGGATACTTTCTGCGTAATATGCAAAGCTGATTAACCCAAGCACCAGATTTTATTGCTATGGGCCATACCATAGCAATAATGAATGCTTCCTTACGCATTGTGTATTTGAATGGCATTGAAGGAAATTTCCTTGTCACAAAAAAACTTACCAAAAAGCTAAGGCAAGTTATAAACAGAGGGCTCATCAATTTGCAAGCAGAGGGAAGAAAAAAAAAAAAAAGTAAAGTTTAATTGCAGTTCAACAGCTCCACAGGTAATATTATTTATTTACAAACTATTAATTTGTTTGCTGTCTTGCTAACAGAATTGAATAGGGGAAAAAAATCTTCCCGTGGATTGTGAAAAGGTCATGTTGCCTGAAGAAAAGATATCTCTAGCCATAATTTGCAATGAGGACCTCAGCTACCCTATCATTTTACAGGGAAACAGGAAAGATTCATAAGATACCTTCACATTACAGCCTAAGCCTGCAGTATCTACATTGACATGCACATCGATTAAATTCTTTAATTGCTATCACGCAGTCTTACACCTCACCCATTTGCCAAATCCAATATACAATAATGTCACACCTTCTAGAACACAGGACATTGTCTATATTTCTACGCTGTAACATTTCATTCTAAAAACAATTTTGGACATCAGATATTTAACTTTTCTTATCTCAAGGTTGTGGAATTTCTTTTGCAACACTTCCCATTAACAGCCCCAGAAATTGTATTTTATTTTGTCTTCATAGCATCATTTTTATCCAATGCTCAAAGGCTTATTTTGTGAGATTTCAACTTGTAAATTTTATTACTGATCTACCATAAGCTAGAATTTTACCCTTCATTTAAGGTTACATTATCTGTGTGTGTGTATCTACAACTTCCATGTTGGAAGCAAATCACTTCTGTCAGGATCTTTTTGAACAGTTCTCCCACTGCTGGAATTATTTTCAAGGTTAACAGAAATATAACAATTCCAGGTAAGAACTGTTCACAGTATCTGTAGGGGAAAATCCTTCAGAACTCATGTTTTTGCTCATATGTTTCCACAATGTCTTCTGCTGCCTGCAGATTGCTTTTTATGAGACAGATTTATAAGTGTGGGGAGGATAATGAGAAGTCCAACGTGTCACCTTGATACAAGTGTGCTGTGCAATCAGACAGACAGATTTCTGTTCAGGATTTGTCAGTGAGAACAGGAGCTTCAAAGATACAATTTCATGGATCAGAACCAAGTGTCCCACAGACACATACATGTAGGTAGATGTCCCACTCATGGAGGGACATCTAACCAAGCAGCTCTTATTTATCTTTTGGCCAGTAGTTCAGGTAGAAAGTGAATAACCAATCAATCTTGAAAAATTGGGAAAAGGGCTACAAGTGTTTGCCCTATTCTGGGAAGAATATTGCATTTCCATTTAAGCTCTGTAACCAGATTAACCTCCACAAGAATTTTACTGAAGGGCAGCTAACATGGAATCACTATACAGTAGTAAACAATGTCTTTCTCAGAGTATATTCAAAGAGAAATTTCTATAACCCTTTCTCTTACTCTTTCCCACTGTTCCCTTCATTGTGAAGGGACAGCTGGGCACTTCCAGCATCAGGCTGCACTTCACAGGTGAGACAACCTGTAGTTATCCTGACTATTACATTTTAAATAGCTGTAAATAGTTTACTTGCATCCCTTTTTTAATCAGTCAAATTGGGGGAACTCTCCAATTACATCCTTATTAAACGTAATAGTGGAATTAAACCTAGCCCACATGACACTTCGGATTCATTTTGTCTCTACAACAGGCAGATACTTCATTCTGCTGACTGTGCTCCTGAAATCTTTATGTTGCATTCCTAGATGCAATGATCCTAGATTTATATATATATATATATATATATATACACACACACACACATTAATTATTATTAATGTTCTTTTGTTGTCCTTTCATCCAAACAGGGGAAAAATCCACAAACAAAACAAAAATCCACACACCTCATCCTTTCTAGATCACTGCAACAATAAAATAATGTTAGGTCAAAGAACTGTTACGTAACTGCAGTGCTTTGCAGTGCTCGTTTTGATTTTCTGGGCCATATAGTGGCCTGAAGTAATCTCCATCTGGAAGGCTTCCTCACTCTCCTGATGCATGCCTATACACAGAGACACAGCCTGAACGCATTATGGTACAGACAAGAATATGTACTTGTTAGTTAGGAGTATTCCCTCCCAGAGTCTGTGCTAGAACCTTCTAGATGGCTTCTTCCCAGGCAGGGAAACAGCACTAGCAGTGAACTCCTGCACATACTGATCAAGTCCAAGAAACTGCTGCAGCCCCACTTTACAGATCCCTGCCAACCTGACAAACTTGCCCACTGCCTCATAATCAAGTGATTCCATTTCACCTACAACTTACAGTAAGAATACATTAAAAATTAGGTGATAAGATTACTATTTAACTAATTCTTTTACTGCCTAAATCTAACAGAAAAAATACTCTAGGTAATGACATCTGTACTAGCTACACACTAGTGAAAGTCAGAAAATAGATCAGTTTCTGCCATTAGTTAACTATGTTGCTTTATTCTTGTCTAGTTCTAACTGCCAACATCCTTAAAAATAACAACAGTACAAATTTGTCATGCTTTTTTGTCATTGTCCACTAAACAGCAATTTTTCTGCTGGATTAAACATCTTAAAGTCCTTCAGGAGTATGTAAATACCATCTAATTATTTTAAAGAGTTTGGTTGTTTGTCTTTGAACACAGCAAGAGACTTTTGAATTACAACCTGGAACTTTATGCAGTTAAATAATTTCCATATGCATCTCTTTCTCTGCTCAAAGCCCTGATCTAGCATATAACACTAGCATGCTAAAAAGTTGAGGAATTTGAGTAGAATAGTCTTAAATGGAACTAATTAACCAGGCATGATTTTAGTTATGTATTTAAGCACTTTGATGAATCAGGCACAGCATTTTTATTTTTTTTTTTCCACTAGAAAAATATAAAGAAATGGGGAAGAAAAAAAAAGCAGAAAGAAAATGCACATACCAGGAATTTATCCCAGACCTACCCCAGATAACAAATTATGGTACTTAAATAGCTCAGTACTTAAATATCATTGGGCAAGATTGTCACATACCAGTTTATGAAAGAAACATTTTCATCTCAAGTATGTAATGCTGATGTGATGTGTGCAATAGAATAAGATCCCCCTTTATGTGAGTAATGACCTAAATTGTATTAATAGGAAGATACTTCTAAATTATATGCAAATAAAAATATCTCTTTCAAAACATCAGTTTCCCATTCTTAACTCCAAAAAGTCACCTTCAGTAACTTCAGCATTGGACTTACGGTATTTCCCTACTAAGTATGCCTGGCTTAGCTACATTAACCAATTCTTGATCTGCAAGATTCTTAGCAGAGATATATTCACGTGCTTTTCAAAGCAGATTGTCAAAAAGACAGCTTGTTTCTCCTCTTTTCTGAGCCTTACACTGCACTTCTCACATAATCATTAGTTAAGGGCCCATTGGCTGATTCTTTGAAATATACTCAAAAGTTCCGATGTGCTAAAAAGTAGAAGTTGTCATTACTTTAATATTTAGAACAAGCACTGGTTTATTAACCACTGACTTGTAGCAAACATTAGTATTGTAGCATTTAGGCAAGTCATTTTCTACAGAAAGCTAACATACCTTATTTCTAGCAATGTATACCTGGGAACTGACGAGCTGTATGTCACTCAGACCGCATCACTGTTTGTATGTTAGCATTTTCATTCACACTTTCTCTTCAGAGTGACAGGGTCATAGACTGAGCAAAAACCTCAGCACAAACACAGGCTCTGCCACTGGCCTCAGAGGGTCCTTGGCAAATCAGCTCTGTTTACTTCAGCTTTCCCAGTGATGAGATGAGATTAACAATTCTGATTTATGATTCTGGATTTTGGATTCTCAGCAATTGAATACCTTACAGCTCTATATCAAGCACTAAAATGGTGTCTTGGGCTCTGGAAACAAAAGTTCTTTCCCTTCTCTCTCTTATCCTTCTCCACACAAAAATACAAACAATCCTCAGTTGAAGAGTTTTATAGGTTCAAGTGTTTCATAAAGGATATAAAAACATTAAAATTTACATTAAGCAGAGGGCAAATATTAGTAGAAAACATTAATGAAATGGTGGCCCATTGAAGGGATGCAAGACACGGACTCCTGATGGCTCTTGAACAGAAGCCCTTTATTGCCCTTTTTCACTATCACATATAGTTTCCCCGTAGCCCCACGCGCTGTCCACACACCTGAATCCGTCATGCAATTGGTTAGAGACCCTCAGACATGCGCCTCGTCTTTAACGCTGTAGCCAGTTTTCTTTATCTTGATCTTGCTCAAGTTTTTACTTCTACCACTTGCTTCCCCATTACCTCTAACCCAGGGACGTGTAAAACAGCGCGGAGCCACCTGCAAATTCCTTTCCCACAGCCTGTAAAGTGTAACATGCAACGTAGTGGTAAGGGAAGGAGAAAAAAAAAAAAATGTTCCCTGATGGATCATGATGTAAACCTAGTTCATCTCCTCCTTGGGGACGTCCTACTGCAAACTTAATCAAAGGGAATATTGCATTATATACGGCCTTCTAAGCTTGGTGAGCCAAGTGAAGGGATATCAAGAGCCATGTTGTAGACAAAGGAAACATACTTCATTGCCTAAGATGCAGATATCATCTCACTTTAGAGACTCATCACATGAATTCTCCTAGTTTCATGTTCTATTCATTGTCCATTAAATGGATAACTGGAAGCTATTTATGAACTTTGAAAAAATGCTTCTGCATTTTTACAAATGCCCACAAGCCAAGGCGCATGCAAATTCAGCAGCTGCAGGCAATCAAGGCACCACTATGCCAGGAACAAGATTGTCTTTTTGCACATGCAAATCCATATAATGAAACGTATTCACCAAAAGGGTATCCACAGATTTGCATAGTCATACTAATTAAGACATGCTGATAAAAATGACTAAAATGGTTATTCACAAGTATTTGTATATGAGCATTTGTAGAGACAGAAAATTACAGGATGTAGTATCTGTGGGAGGGGCCTCTCCACTTGTATTGGAGCCACAAGTTTACAAGTTTAGCTACTTTCGATATGGAACTTCCCCTAATTCCATCACACACAAAGTACAGATATCTAGATGTGATGTGCTTTGAGCAATAGTTTTGGACTGTAACAGTGGAGCTCCAACTCAGCTCAAAAACCACTGGGAAATTACTGCTAAAAGCTTTGAACAGCAAGTAGTGATTGAGCAATATAGGTACAACATTACTATGCTAAAAGCTTATCCAAATTTACAGATATTAAGGCAACTGAAAGATATTCTGCATTAGAAACTTGAGCAGTGGATGAATCAAGCAGACAGACAAATTAATTCATGTAAATAGGTGGTTGTTTAGTCATATGCAAAAAGTACTTCACAATTTATACTGCCACTTTAGGAAAGAATGGGTGAGAGAAAAACAGTCAACTAACTTGCAGTGACATTTGGTTCTAATTTAGGAGAGTTCTCAAAAGAGACTGGAGCTTTTCTTGAAGTAGGAGAGTTTTGGAATTGTACACTCAATTTGTCTTGGGCTCAGCATCTCAGGAAATGAATTGGATTTCTGAATAGACAGCTCAAAGAAAGCTACTTGAGAACTTTATATTATTCTGAGGAAACTGTTTAGAATGCAGTAACATATGTAATCCAGTTATAGCACTGTACTGAGACTCAGGAGATTTCAGCTCTCTTTCTTGATCTACTACAAATTTGCTCTTTGAATTTGCAGGAGCTCATGCACATGACTTAATTCCCAATCTTTTACTAGAGGGACAACAATCTTCCTTACAGTGGAATTCTGTGGCAGACAAACAGACCTAAGAAATTTGTATTCAGAAGAAAATAAGATTGAATTACTAATTATTCAAAACAGTATATATTAAAAAAAGCAAAGTCATGAAAAGAAAAATCATTGGCTGTTTGATCTTGGAAAGAGGCAAGGAGGGGAAAATAAGAGTGAGAGAAGTAAGCTTTCAGCACGTCATACAGTGATAAAGCTGCTGCACACATAGAGATTCTGCTCCAAGGTTTGGACAGCAAAATAAAATAAAAAAAAATAAAAATAAAAATAAAAAAATCTTAATTTGCTGTATGATAGATTTGGGGTTAGATACCATGTTGGAAGGCAGGAAAACTAGAAATGAGCTTAGGAACAGGTTACCGTGAAACACTGTGAAATTTTTGTAATTAAATATTCTCAAGAACAGTTCCCAGAAAAGAACAGTTCTCAAGAACAGTTCCCAGTGTCCCAGAAATGTTCCAGGCATACCCAAAATTACACATTATGGAAGGAGCTCTCCTCTTCATTTCTTCCCCTTTGAAATTCATTTTGTGGACTTTCTATGCCCACTAAGGTGGTTGATAACTTGTCATTTTCCATCAGCTCCAGAGCAGTCTGGCAAAATTGTGTAACTTCCAGCTGTTGTGGATCCTCTCAGTGAGGATAAATTCGAATGCTACTGCTAAGAAACTAAACAGAGATGCTGAGGAAAAAGAAACTCAGCGAGTCAGATTCACATACAGAAAACAGTCAAGATGAAACTACTTCTGCTGTTCGAGGAATGCCTGTACTTACTGGTTCATGCCTAAATCAGATTATTCTTCACCAACAAAACAAAAACAGAAAGACACAAGTTTTGAGCTCTTGCTGTCTTCTAACGATGTAAAGTGAAATTGCATAGCAGCATAACTACATTGGAAGGAGTTTATCTCAGAAAAGGTTAGATGAGTAGAATGTACAATGCACACCGTTATCTGCCTGTAACAAACAACCCCCTCCCCCCCATGCACACACACACTTTTTAAAGAAATGCAAAGAAATGCATTAATCCATCTTGAAGATTTCCTTGCATGAGAAAACTGTGAACTTCTGTCATTACTCTAGGACAGAAGGTTGGGTATTAATACAAAGCGTAAGAGATTTAAGCAAAGTAATCAACTATCTTGGTAGACAGCTAGAATATCTCTCTGGGGTGCACCAGGCACAGCATTGCTAGCTGCTTGAGGGAAACAGTTGTCCCACTCTACTCTGCACCAGTGTGGCTTCACCTCAAGTACTAAGTGTTCTTTTGGGCACCACAATACAAGATGGATATAAAACTTTATAGAGCTTCCAAAGGAGGGCTACGCATAGACGGTGAAAAGTTCTGGAGGGGGAAGACGTGTGAGGAGTGGCTGGGGTCCCTGGGTTTGCTCAGCCCAGAGCAGAGCAGGCTGAGGGGAGGCCTCATGGCGGCCTGCAGCTCCCTCATGAGGGGAGCGGAGGGGCAGGCGCTGAGCTCTGCTCTCTGGGGACATCGAGGGAACGGCATGGAGCTGGGACAGGGGAGGGTCAGGGAAAGGGTCTGCACCCAGAGGTGGTCGGGCACTGGGACAGGCTGCCCAGGTATGTGGGCACTGCACCGAGCTGCTGAAGTTGAAGAAACATTTGGACAGTGCTCTCAGACACAGGGTCTGATTTTGGGGTAGTCCTGTGCAGAGACAGGAGTTCAATTTTTGTTGGTCTCAACTTGAGATATGTTATGATTCTATCATTTATTTTCAGATTTAATATAATCACAGAGTAAACTATACAGAATATATATTCTGAATATATTCAGAATATTCTGAACATATTCTGAATGCTCCAGCAATCTAGGACTCTTCTAGTTTCATTCTAAGAGCAGATCTGAGGAGTCATTGTTGAGAAATGCCAAAGTTATCTGAAAATACAATAATTTTCTGCTTGTTTGCTTTTTTTTTTTTTTTTTTTTTAAATAAACTGTCTGTGTTTTACATTAAAAGTATTGCCTGAACCTCTAGGTACAAAATTACAGAACATTTAGTACGCAACGAACAGTGACTTAGAAATTATCTGACCTTGGAGAACAAAATTTCTAAAGCTCAGTGGCTCTGAAATATTTTATGTTAGCAGTTCTTATTGCTTGAATTCAGCTACATACACTGTGTTGTGTTTCTGAGTAGCTGCAGGTAGTGGAAAAATACTCATTTCAAATATTTTAGCTATCTGGAGTGAAACAACCTAAAACATTAATAGCAGATTTTCTATAGTCTCATCTACTCATGCATATAGCATAAGAAAAATTTATAATAATAACTTAATACAAGTCCTAAATCACAATTGAATAGTGCAATACATGAGACTTGGTGTCAAAGAAACTTTATGTCCAAAATTCAGAAGCAAAGCAAATGTGCAGTGCTCACACAAAGTTATGCCACATTCACCCGAAACGACAGTGACCCTGAATTTAAGAAAACTCACAATTTCTAAGTTTAACTACTGAGAGGAAGCCTTCCCTCCCTCCTTGCTCTTTTCTCCTGAGTTTTATTCCACATATCCAGGCTCTCATAAAAATGAGATGAAGACTGTTAATCTTATTTCCTTCACTAGTCTCATGCTGTTGTATAAACCTACCTAGAAAGTAAAAGCCATCTCTTACCTCTCTGTATTTGCTTTCAATACCTTGTTCAACACATCCTCTTTTGTGCTTATGAGGCTACTTCTGAGAAGCTGTTCACGTATTTTGCTTTCAGAGGTACAACAATGTTGACTTCCACTTGTAAAACTGAACTGTACAACTAGAGACCTTCATGTTTTACACAATGGTTTCTCAAATCCTGTGAAGAAACTATTGGTCCACCAATTCCAAAACTTCAAACTCAAGACAACTCTTTTTAAAATCCCAAGACTTATATGCAAGCACAGGAGGTGGTACATTTGTAGCGCATTATGTCAAGCTATTTACCACAAGGTTTCTCCAAGTAGCCTGAAATGCAGTTGATGCTGGTAGTCTTTGGGATCACCACAAACCTCATCATAGGAAGACACAGTTTTACAATTTTAAGCTCACATAATTGCAGCTTTTATTTATTTATTTATTTATTTTAATTAGACAAGCAACATTAATAGCTTGCTTTCTGGTACCAACTTTAATTTGTACAATCATAACTGTCTGAAGACCTGGGCTTTACTGCTGGAATTGTTTCATTAGATGAAAGGCTTCACCTTGAAGATCATTTCACAAGAAGAGCAGGAAATAAATATTTAAGGTCCTATTCAACAGTAGCTTCTATATATAAACTGGTTTATTTTATTGCTGAAACCAAAGAGATTTTATTCACGATAGCAATCACTAATCATAACAGCAGGATGCTGTTCAAAGATAAGCCTACATGCAAAAGCCAGAATGAATTCTGACACATTTACAATAGTCTTCTGGAAAGCAATACCACTCTGTAATTCTGCCTCCTTTGTTGCAGAGCAAATTTAATGACTTGAAAATGACATTTGACAGATTTTCTGAAAATACGTGTACTCACAGTACATAGTCCAACTATATCAAAATAACGACACTTAAACATACTGGGTGAATCAGCAGAAAGACAACAGCCAAATCATACAGAACACATCTTTGACAAAATGTTATGTTCATTCATTGGTGTCTAAATGACAAGATGTGGTTGTTGAACAAGTTTGCTTAGTATTTGAATAGGTCTAAAGAATGTGAAGCCATCACTCTTGGACTGTAAGAGTATTATTACCCAAATTAAACGTTATTTGCCAGGAAACCCTGAATTTACAGGGTTGGGAATCTGGTACTTGTATATCATTAGATCAATTCACAAGTTAAGTCAGAGGGAAAAGTGCTGCTGACAGACATATTAAGAGCAGTAAGCAAAGGATGCACATTTGCATATACAAAGATGATGTCTTCAGGTAGGAGGCCAGACATAGTTATAACAGATACAGAAAAACAGCATTTGAAGGAAAATACTTCTCTTTAAAGGCTTCCCAAAATAGCACAATTTTTATCTACAGTTATGTGTCTGAAGTCCGCAGATTCCAGATCTCTGATGTTCTAAAGTCACGGTTAAGCTCATGGCTTAGTGCAATTTTCTAAATAACAAAACACCCTGCCTTCCTTCACAGCCCCCATATTTAGGAGAAAAATTTCTCTGTCCAGTGCTTTCTATACATACTACTACTGTGACTCACTGATGGAACTGATGAACTGAGATTCTACTTCCAACCCAAACCATTCTATGATTCTATAAACAAAACCTCCATAAACTTTCCACCTTTGAAGAGCCTGAGACTTTTGTTTTACCATACACAGCTTTCAAACAAACTGAAGGAAGTATCTGCAGGAAAGGATCAAACCTGTATTATTAATGACATGCAATATCAAATATTTGACAGCAAAAATAAACACCCAGCAGCAAAGCTCACTGCCCATCACTGTTAAAATGAGAGAGAATAGCTCTTTAAGAGATGTTAACTGTGAAATGGCAGGAGGAGAGACAAAACGTTCAGCCTGGAGAAGAGAAGGCTCTGGGGGAGACCTCAGTGCAGCCTTTCAATGCTTGAAGAGGTCTTATAAAAAGGCTGGAGAGGGACTCTTTACTCAGGTAGACAGTGATAGGACAAGGGGGAAAGGTTTTAAACTAAAATAGGATAGATTTAGACTAGACATTGGGAGGAAATTCTTCACTGCAAGGGTAGAGAGGCACTGGAACAGGTTGCCAAGAGAAAGTTGTGGATGTCCCATCCCCGGAGGTGTTCAAAACCAGGTGGGATGGGGCCTTGGCCAGCCTGATCTAGTGGGTGGCGTCCCTGCCCGTGCTAGGGGGGTTGGAGTTACATGATGTTTAAGGTCCCTTCCAACCCAAACCATTCGAGGATTCTAGGATATCTCATTTATCTATCTCTTCCTGCAGAAGAATCTCGTATCAGTGAGGCCAAGAAAGCTGCCCACATCCAAATTTTGCATTAAAGGAGCAGTATAATATAGAAACTATAACAATGCTAATAATTTACGTAACATACACAATATGAGCCCCAGCATGTTAGAGAGCATCATGCAGAATTAAGTAGTCAGTGGCAAAAAAATTATACCAAAAATCACAAAAGCCACTCCAGTTAACCTTTAAACACCCCTATAAAATCAGTACTCCTACAATCTTTCCAAAATAATCTTTCAGTTCAATTTCTGATTAGGAATTAAACCGTGGCATTCCAAGCAGGATGTTTAGCCTTAAATGTTTGGATACTTGCTGAAAATGTTTTTTTGTTTGGCAGCTTTATTCATTTTCCTCTCATGAAAGAAACAGTTGGCAGTGAGAAAGAACCAGCTGAGGTCAGATGCTCAGGACAACTATTACTTTTTTTTCTCCCTAGAAGATACCTACTATGCTAGAATCAAGGCCATTTATTTCCACTGGTAAATATTAAACCAGCATAAAATGAAAAATTAATCTAGCAAATGAATGAAACCCTAAATTATACCAGGACCTGGCCATGAACTTCAAATCCAAAAATGACTATTGAGTGATGATGAAAGGCAGAGAGGTATAAAATGTATGAAAATGTGTGAGAGAAATGTATGAGAGAATTTATGTAGAGAACAAAGAGAAAATTACATAGAGAATAAAGTGCATTCAGTCACTCAAATTACATGGTGAATTCTAGTACCATAGGTAGACTGCAGTCTTTTTTGCAGGCTGAAAGGTAAGGATTTTTGCGTGTTTTATATATTTATATAAATGTATAACTACAATTACAATAGTTAGTAATTGTTATGGAGTTTATCTAGATAGTCACAGCTTAAATTGTTGAGTTTTACCTCACTGTGATCAGATTAACATTTTAATTCCTTTGTTTAAAGGAGCTGACAGCAGTTTCCAATTTTTCTTCTATCATCCAGAATGCAAAGAACAGAAAAACCACACATGGTCTACTTGTGATAGTTCCCCAGATTATGCCAAGATAGCTGGATATAAAGGTTATCAGAACATATCTGTAGTCATGTAGCTGCTAGGTAATTACTTAGATAATTAAGGCTAATCTGATGTTTCTGCACAGTGCATAATACCAAACAAAAACTCAGAGAATTGTATAATTTCTCTGCTATCATTGATTAATTTTCTACATACATGCATACATACATTTTCTACATACATGCAATATAAAGAGAGAATGAATAAAAAATAAAATATATCCCAATTTAATTATTTCAAAAAACTTTTGGAAGAGAAAACAACAACAACCACCCCACAATTACACGGACTTTAGATTAGTCTGCATGTGAATTTTGAAGAACACTCAGAAACAACCAAGGAAATGCTAAGGCTCCTGGTACCATGGGAAATGCCAGCCCAATCCTCCTCCCACCTTCCACATTGCTAGGTTGTGTACAGAAATGGGAGTCACATCAGACAATCATTAGCTAAATAAAGGAGGGCAAACAATTGCATGGTGATGCATACTTCAGCCTGGAAGTCTGTAATAAGGATTGAAATAGTACTCAAATCTTTTGGTTCCTTCACGAATTCATCGTTTACAGTCAGACTGCTTCTACTGTGCCAGATCCTTAGGAAAGAGAAGTTTGCAAATGACTTCTCTAAGTGCAGTCAAGGGGAGTGTGCTGATTTACTGGTTTTAGTTGTCCAAAAATCAAGGAAATTCCATTGAAAAAAATGTGCAAGCTTGAGAAAGGACATAGAAAAATCTACAGAGCTAAGAACTCCCAAGTCTAGAAATGCAGGATAGGTGCTATCTTGCATTATTCACTACTAAGTAGCAAGACTAATTCAAATGATTTTTTCTGTGTAATAACATCATGTTTACTTCCAGAAAGAATTGCCTTTTTTTTCCCCCTCTAGCTCAAACTTGCTTTCAGCTTACTTTTTCCCTTTGTTCTCCTTTTTTATTCAAGTTTATTCTTTCCCACTTGATATTGGTTTTGTGCCTGCCATTGTTGCAGATTTTATTATTAACAATGAGTAAACACTCGAGGTAACAATGAATTCCATTCAGCGATGCAGAGCAATTGTAAGATGTAAATTACTGACTTGATTCTTTGTTGGTTTAACTTGTACCATTCATGAAGCTTTCTTTTTCACATTAAATCTTCAGCTTTCTACAACTGATTCTATTTATATGTTGCATAATTAGCTGTTGCACTGGATATTGCTGCTTTATTCCACTGTGTATTTTCTGTTCACAAACATTAAGAAAATTCTATTATATAGCACTTCTTCCTTATAATCAAATCCTATATTCTCTGTTTGGGATGAAAAGAAATTCTGTTGATGCCTGGTTTCTTACAGATTTTATCCTCATGGAGGATTGTGAACTCTCACTAAAATTGTAAAGGTCTGCATCTTTGTGGGTTGTCTAGAAGCTAGCAAAGGATGGGCTCACAGCACTAAAAATAGAGTTATAAAGTTTCCTTAACATAGGGATTAAGTTCTGCAAAATTCATGAGGACTTAATTATCATTTAGATGCCCATTCTATTATCTAATTTGGTTGGAATCAGGTTGAAAATTAAAAACACTAAGTTTTAATTACAGCAAACAGACACAGGGACAGTGTGGCTGAAAACGCCTCCTTTCTTTAGGGATCCAGGCTAAAAATACCCCTGCTATTATTCTGAAGTTCCCAGTTCCATCCTCCCCCGATGCAATTTACCCCTACATCTGGGTAAAGCTCAAATGTACATAGAAACTACCATGAAAATGAAGCCGAATTATTGTTAATAGATCTGATAATGCTCATGGTGACTTGAACTAAAAGTCTACGTGGCAGAACAGTTCAAGTCTTGATCCCCATTGGTAGAAGATCGATCATAATACTGAAAGTCAAGGCCTCTTACTATTTTTATTATAAATCTGATTCAACTCCCATTAAAGGCCATTTAATTGACTCTTACAGGAAAACAAATAAGTGAAATCGGCTTTTACCACTCATTTTTAAAATAATAACAGAAGTTCATAAAAATAGCATTTGTAATGAGTACATTTCATTAAACATTTCAAATAAGCTTTGACAGACTACCCAATTGACCGTTATCTTACTTGCAACATTTTTGAGGTAGTTTCTTTGTTACCTTGATACACTTTGAAAAATAACTCTTTTAGTGCCTCTTCTATTTATGACTCACTCATAATAACACAAATGACTCATGCTGTCAAATTACAAGCTATTACTTTAGAAAATGAGTTTTTTTCCCTTCCTTTTGGGTAAAATATGACAATTTTCACTATTTTGTTACTAAGGGCAGTTTCTTACTTACCAGGTTCTCAGAATTCTATTTTCTAAGTAAAACATATGCCACAAAAGACAGAAGTATCTCCCACCTCTTGTCTCTTTCAAAGATGTATTCATCTTTGAGGAAAAAAAGAAAAAAAGAAAAAAAAAGAATTATTTAAAACTATTTCCAGAACTTCAGAGGTTGTTTATCAGCAAGCTGTTTTTCAGTCACTGGATTTTGTCTAGACAATTCTGCTTCTTTCTTTAAAGGTGGTCACAGCTATTACTTTGCATTGGCTTAAAATGACTTACTATGGATACCATCATTACAGCCAAACTCTCAAATCCCATTTACAGTGATTACTGGTCTGTCTCTCTGGTTATGTTATATCATGCTTTCAATACCAAATGTAAAAAGGATGTTCTCGTGTGGGAATTAGCTTGCACAATAGGGAATGGAATATTTCCTGGGTCAGAAAACACTGTGAAGCTTTTTGTTTCCTGATAGCTTAGACAGTCCAACAGTCTGTCAGATTTATTTATTATTATTATTTTTTTTTACCTTCCACCTCTGGACTTCATTTTTTTCCATGATAAAATCAACAACATTGATCTAAAGAACTAAGGATCTAAATAATTCCTCTACTACCATGCAAACTGTAGTAATGTCACATTATTCTGTTATTGCAGATATGCTTACTGATGCTGTAAGTCCTGAAAGTCAAGCTGACTTTCACGTGAGGAAGCTGTTGCACTCTGATGATTTCTCCAATTACTATCCCAAATGAGGCCCAGTATTGTCTGCCTGGTGCCCATTTAAGTTTGGTGTTCAGATCATCACTGAACCATTCTTTTATTAAATGGTATTCCACCCTCCCTCCATCTCCCCTTTAGCCCTGCCCCTGCCACCCCTTGTCGCCTTAGTGCAACCCACTGGATGACATCCTCACTAGTTATTTGCTGTTAAGAGTGATAACAGTTGCACAAGGAAACTCTCTGTAAGCTCTTTCTTATGCATCATTGTCCTTACATGTAACAACATCCATGATGACAACATTCAGAAGATGCCTACACGTGGATTCCCTAATACTAAAGAACACTGTTCGCAACTCAGGTTAATATTTCCTGTTCTTATAAGATTCTGACTCTGCGCATGTCTCACAAATGAACAGCCACTTATCTTCCGAGAGAAGAAAAGACACAAATCAGCATCATTTTTTATTCTGTGGTCATCATAAATGCAGATAGAGTTATCCTGACCTTTATTGGATAAAATACATGTAGACCCTAGTAGGACACCTTTCCACATTTTTTTTAGACATTATCAGTTGACCCAATATTGCCACCTAGACATCTATCAGGGCCTTTAGGAAGGAAATAAACAGCTCCTTGGCTCAAAAATATTCCACACTGGAATGTTCCTTTTGAAATTGCTGCAGTTTAGACTTCATAACTGAATTCTGTGTCTAGGCCACATGCTGTCTTTTCTCACATGGATTCTGTGCCAAAAGCAACATTCAGAGAGCTGTTCTTTCTGCTTCTTCCATCATAATCCTTGCTTTAAAGGATTTTCTCCTTAAATACATCAAACTTCCAGCCTCTGATAGAGAATAGAGTCAATTCCATCATTTGATTTTTCATCATTACATTTTCCCTTAACATGCTTTTATGTGTTCCCCCCCCACTTCCAGGGTCAAAATTCAGCCTCAACGGAAACAGAAATACCTGTCAGAATTCAAGCAGGTGTACTAATTTTTTATTTAGAGATTTGTTTTCTATATTCTGTTTATGCTACTTTAGAACTATTTGATTTTTCCTTCTTTCCTTCTGCCATTTTCCCTAAAAAATCCAAAGCACTGCTCATTAACAGTGACATTAACATTCATAGTGCTGTCCCCAACCCCACTTCACATTTGGATATTATGGGTCAGGTTTCAAAATTGAGTCAGCCTGATGACACTGTAGCAGAAGCTGAATACCTGCTGAACAACATGGGTTATGGGAACTAAGTATCACAAATCAAAAAATCCTACATTTTCTCTGCTGAGGTCTCTTTTCCTTTGTGAGAGATGGTACAGTAATCCCAGTACAAATCCTAGACCTTTGTTTAGGATGATATCAAGTTATCTGGTACATGTGAAGCAGCCACTTACTGGGAGGCTTTGCCAGAAGAAGACAACCAAAAGCAACTCAGTATCTTTTTAACTCTGTGTGGAGAGTCATTTGCCATTAAATAGTTCCAATTGCAGATACGTACATGTATGAGTACTGTGCAACTACCCTATCTACTACGCCATCTGGATCGGTGCAGTCTATATTTAGAAATAAAGCTGTGTAACATTACGATGTTTAACACTTTTTTCATTGCTTAAATGGAAAATTGTTTTCTTACCTGAACAGCAATGAGAATAACTCCTAGAAATAACAAGAGTTCTAACACAAAGGATGCAGGTTTGTGGCTACAACTTCAAATCTTAGTTTTTATTCGCCTTACCTTATATTTACTCAGTAAGAAACCACTCCCTTATGACAAATGGAAGAAAAATAAAACATCACAACAGTGACATCTATAAACACAACAGCTTGCAAATAAACTTATTGATGATAAATGCAAAAGTGAGAGGTACAAGAGGTACAAGATAGTCCTTTGGACTAGGGAAAATGGAAAGAGCACTTTAAATACGACACAGTAACTAAGAAGGGAACTCAAAAGCAGATGATTGGGTGAATTATAAACATGTACACAATGGCTGTAAATGGAAAATAACAACTGCATCTTGCAATCCATTTGGTAATTATGGTAAAACAGACCCTGAAGCTTTGAAATAGAGAGAGTTTAGCACACTAAAAGAAACAAGATGCTGTGCTGAATTGTGAAGACATTATACATTGCAGGAAATGGTTTATTAATACAAAAAGCTCTGGAGCTGGCCACCTGCAGTGGTAAACACAGTACCTGTGATAAAAATAGATCTGAAGATAGAAAGGACAAGTGGCATGAGGAAAAATACAGAAAATGGTACTAAGCTTACCGTTGGTAAATTCACAGCTTAAATACAGTGATGATAAATATGAATCAAGGAGAAAAATTACTTTCCCATTCTTGTTTTAATTTTGCAAGCTTCATGAGGAGAACCTTAGAAACTGTATCTCCAAATCTTGTGCCCAGTTACACCAAGCAGTTTTCCCATTGAAGCTAACATCTGAAAAGTGAACTCAGATTGTTTCAAACTAAAAATGAGGCAGAAGTTTTTGAAGTGGGGGTAATAAACCAACTAACATAGCTATAAAGACTAACAAAGCTATACAAAAATATGAATAGAATGGGTAGTTGCCTTACCAGGAAAAACACTTAAAAAAAAAAAAAAAAAAAAAAAAAAAGAAGAATTAATTTGAATTCACATACCTTGCCTGTCAATCTCTACGACTTCTTCTTCACCTGCAGTTGCTACATTAAGTTGTTTCAGTACAATTACAGTGAAATGATGAGATGCAGCACAATGGGGGTGCAAGCAGCATGTTGCAGAAAAGGCCAGGAAAGATGACGGCGAACATCAGAGTTTCAAAGTCCCTTGAGTAGGTAGCTATACAGAAAGTGTATTGCTGGCAGAGGATCACTGTATATGTCCTGTAAGGAAAGACCAGGGTGTTTAGGAAAACTAGGGGAATGTGTTCTGGTACACACCTCTTTCTACTTACACAGAAGTGAACTGCCTGGTACCCCCCAGCAGTGCAAGCTGCAGGCAGTATTTATGTACCACATTCATGCGGATCTAAGTCTAGACCCATAGGCCAGCGGCTTTTAGGTAAGGACATGAGCAATATCTTCTTCACTAAAAGACCTAATACCAACATACATTTGTTCAACCTGTGCACTTACTGTTACAACTAACGATTAAGTTCCTAGATGTTGTAAGTACTTATGAATAGCTACAAACACCTGACTGTTGCATTTGCGGAATAGAAGGGCCCGTGTTCCTGTACGGTTACTGCTTCATCAGAACCACACAGAAAACACTTCACCTTCACAATTTTTTTGTTTGTTTGTTTTGTGTTTTTATTTTTCCCCCTAAAGACTTCCCTTTGCATTCATTCAAGAACATATATGCTCAGCTTGCTACAAGACAATGTTAGGCCAGTTTCCTGAATAATATGCGTATATATTAAAAAAGCTGGCTAAGGAAAATTCCAAAAGATTGGTCCACACTGATTCTGTCTAGAGCACTAAAGGGGGTTTCAAGGGATATTACCTGACTGCTTTCTCATTAGGAGACCCTCTGTCAGGGAGGACAGCTTAAACAACATGCCCCAGCTGGTCCCTGCTCTACTCCCGCTGTATCTCTAACTGGGGGAACTGGAAGGAAGAGGCATCTTGCTTCTTGTACAAAATTAACTCCATATAGAGAACAAAAGTCAGCAAACATGCTGCTAGAAAAACCTCCTAAAGTTCCACACAATAATCCTGGCTCCTTACCAGGAAGAATTTCAGCAGAAAAGGTTGGTTCAACATTTTATTATGTGGCTGTGCTTCTTAAGGGGAGAAATGGGGAGATAATAATTAAAGTGATAATTGAACAATTCTTTGCACCATGGCTGTTCAATGGGCAGGAATTTTCTGGATGAACTTTGAACTGAAAATAGGCTCTTTATACCTCACCCATTTGAGGTACCTTGCTGACTTGTTTTGTGGCAGTACTCAGCTTATATACAAGAATGCATGCAGACATATTCCTGCTGATTCTGGAGACTGATTCAACAAAACACTTATGGATGATACCATTGCACTGTGTCGTGCGGCCCCCCCTCCCACATAGGTAATTACATCATTTAGTACCAATCACTTTTTCATGAGGATTTTATATCTGCTGCCACAAGCAAACATCTTCCAGTAATTGTGATCTGGTGACAGTATCTAGGACAGTAATCTAAGTCACTTTACAAAAAAGCCTTAGAGTGGTAGGCCTTCACTCTGCATTTCTGCCTCAGAGAGGCACAGGAGACCTGGGGCTAACTTTGATTAGTAGAGAGGTATTTCAGAAACAGTAACTGTACTCTAATTCTGAGTACTCTTTATTATTCTTTTGTTGTTGCTGCATTTCAGTATGATCCTTATATTATTTAGAATGTTTTCCTAACACTTCCCTCCTGAGTACTTGAACATCTGCCAAACGTATTTCAGTGAACAGTGCCTGTTTTGTTAGCATGACATTTTCTTCCCCTTCAGGAATGAATTCCCTCAATGCAGATACCACAACTTGACTGGGATTTCATGATAATTGCTTTCAATCAAAATTTGCTCCTCCCTTTCCTAATCCTTGTGGATGTTAATCACCAGACACAGCCGTGTCACCTTTTAGATGACTTTTCTCATTCAAGTTTGCAACATGCCAAGTTTGGATTTAAAAAATAAAGTATGTGGAAAGCCCTCATCTCCTCCCGTCATTAGAGATTTTTTTTAAAAAGCGAAAAGAGTTGAAATGGGGGTGAGAGGGAGTTCCTATACAATTAATGCTACTCTGCCTACCACAGGCACACACCTGGCTGCAAAATGGCTCCCAGCGGCTCTGGAAGTCTGTCTGCACAGGCAGGGCAGGACCAGCCTCAGCATGCAGGCCTCAGGGGCTCGGGCCCTGCGTCACTGTGCCCCAGCCCCCTTAAGATGCAGGCCAAGTATAATCTATAGCATTACCAGAAATACCTTTGCATAGATGAAGTCTAAATTTTGTTATAAATTATTAGCAAATAATAAACTAAAGTAAAGCAATGCAGCCCCACGTGGAGTAAAAGCACCACTTCCACAGCAGGCCCAAGGCCTCTGAGCCCCTGCACTCTGCAGCAGGAGCGGCTGTGCCACATGAACACTGCAGACCTCATCATCATTACCACTGTTTGCTTCCATTTTCTGACATAAATGTCTTGGAATGGGACTTTCAACGTACATATTTGCAATTGTGAAGTCAAAACCTGTTCCCTGTGGTATTAATCTAACACAGCTTCAGTAGGTATGTCTGCCACAGAGCCCTCTGGGCTGGATATGCAAAGACAGGAAGGCTTCAAGGGCAGTCCGAGTCATTTGCTTTGCTCACTGCTCACAGGTTGGACCTGCTTTTTTCATCATTAATTAAACTCTATTCAACCCGTTAAGAAGAAATACTTTGCCTGAGAACCAACATCATGGGATAAACATGTGCATGGCATTGCTGGCATGCACTAAATCCTACTCCTACCAAAAGTGTAGATGGAACTCCTGCTCGATGGGAAGGGACCACAATTTCTGTTTGAGTGCATCATGATTTTTTGTTAACTGATGAACTCAAGACAATAAGTCAACTCATCTAAGACATTTAACTTACAGTATACGCATTTCCAGCAGCCCTTCTCCCAGTCAGGCAAGCAAACACTTGGAAATAGGCAGTAAGTGAACAGAGGATAAACTCATCATTAGATGCAAAACATCCTCCCCCACCCCCCAATCAAACAAACACACCTAAATCTCATTATAGTCAGAGAAATTTATATCCCTGAATCCTATCCACAGGATTTGCCCAACAGACTGACTTGAATGGTCTCAAGGCAAAAACCTCATTACTTCTTGCAGCGTGTTGGCTCCAGCTCTCCATTTCACACTTTTTTTTCCCACTTTTTTAAACTTCCCTCTAACTCCAGTTTGTGGCAAATCAGAATTCATCAAGACACATGTCAGGAGACTAAAACTACTTGCCTAAAGAGGTGAAATGAACAGTGGACATTTACCGAAGTATTCCCACCACTTGGAGCAGTTCATATTAAAGGACATTCAGTGACAGATTGGTAGGCTGAATAGAAGAAAGAGAGAAGTAAAACTTTTCTGTGGAAGATAAACGTTTCTGAAACGTTTATCACAGTAGCATTGAGATGCATTCATCTCGCTCTAAAAGAGAAGTGGAGAAAGATGATATTTTTTCCTAATAAATAAATAAAGTTGAAAGCTTGGACAAACCTGGAAACTAAAGATCTGCCTCTTCAGCCACCACTGACTTCAGTGGGAGCTGATGACACTTAGTGAAGACTGGGAAAAACTCCTGACAACAAACAGTAGATGAAAATTTGTCAAAATATTTAAAAATCATTGTATTATTAATAAATGTAAAATCATGATTGCAAATACTGAGGACATGCGTAAGGATATGATGTATCTGATATACCATGGATGCCTACTTCAGACAATGTTCTCAGCCACTTCCTAAGTGTATTTTACATATATAAACACACGTTAATATATAAAATGTCTAGTACACTATATATAACCATACTATATTATCTATATTATTACTATAATATTATTGTATTATATCATATTTTATAAAAAGACAGCTTTGCTTCATTCATTCTCCAGCTATGTTCTATAGAAAGCATTTTACTGCTACTGTTTATATGACAGTCACAATAATGCATATTAACAATACTACTATTGTGTTAATTAGCACAATTAGTGCATTAACACAACACTAAAACACACACTTTTAGTGATTCCAGGCTAATGCAAAAAGACCTTATGCTACCTTACCTTAATTTGCCCCCATCATTTCCCTTTCAACTGTTTGCAGTTGGAGTTCACAGCTAAAAAGCTTTTGCACTACTGGAGTGAGAGGAAGAATGTATTTTAATACTCAGCCAACTACAGTCAGAATCAAGAATGCTTTCACAACAAAATGGCTTATTGTGGCAGGGGTGGTGTGGAAAGTGAGGTATACCCACAAAAGTTAGACAAAGATCTTTCGAGGTCCCTTCCAACCCCTACAATTCTGTGATCCTGTGAAATGTAGGAAGTGAAGTACAAATAATACAATCTAAAGCCAAATTGTGAATAGCTAAAACCCAAGAAAGTTCATTAACAGTATACTAAAGGAATTTTACAAAGCTTTATTAAATAAAACAGGTAGAAATGATTATTTATTTACACCTGAATTGTCAACTTTTAGTAGTAGCATGTAAGGCACACATTTTTCTAAAACAGGCAAATAAATTATACAAAACTTAGAATAACATGTAACAATTTTGCTTTTTTGCACTACTGCATGAAATCCAAACTATATGCCATTGGCATTTTCCATCCTTAGGGAATATTACCAACTATTGTAACCAGTGTCTTCCCCCCCAACTGTTTAAAATTAAATTTATTTAGAAAGAAGTTCAAGTCAGCGTACCTCACTGCCATCTTTTTTAGAAAACATAACACATCTGAGTATACATAGTGATCAACTGCCTGATTTAGCAGAGTACTTTCTAACGTACTCTGAATTGTGCGTTTTATATCTGTATCATAGTTATTCAGGGGAAAAAACAAAACTGTCACAAACCAATCAAAAAAAATCAGTAATACATATGCAGTGAAATGCTACATTGTATTCAGCAGATCAACAAGCACTTAGTAGTAGGATATTACAGTACAAGTATTCCAAAGTCTGGTCATACCAATAATATCTTACTGTATAGGTTAGATCAAAATTCTGGGCGTGGCTCTATTAGTAAGTACACAAGCACACCAGAGGTTAGCAACGCTGAACCAACTGAAAAAGTCACTCACTGTAACTATGAAATAAGCCACTTACTTTCCAGTGCATCACGTGCCCAGTGGTAATAAAAGGAGGCTCAGTTCCTACTGAGGTATTTCTATATGTAAAACGTATTATATTTATGATCAGAACACAGGTAAGACAACTGCCTTCAATTAAAAATATTTACTATCAGAAGAAAGATCCTCTTAGAAGGCACATGCTTTCAACATTCACAGTCCAAAAAAAGTGCTTACACAATAACAAGAAGGGAATACTGCAGTTGTACCCAAAGGAAGCCAAATTTAAAACAGTTTTATTTTTTTTAGTTAAAAAAATTAAATAACAATAATGAAAAAAAAAACCACCTTCACATCTATTCACAGTTGTTCCAGCATTCCCAATGTTTAAACAGCAAATTATATTGATGAATCACTGATCACATTGTTAGGCTAAACATAAGAATACTTATCAGTGCAGTACATTCCTGAGTCTAACTCAAAATAAAAAACTAATTTGAAATATACAATCCTTCATATTTTTGGCTCATATTTCACCTGTTTTTCTATTTCCCTTTTTTAAAAAATTAATTAAAAAGAAAGTTAATTTTTCCAAAAGTAAATAAAAACTTTGATCACTATCACTCAGACTTCTACCTGCTTGAAGTGCAAGAAAGCTAGCTTAGCATGAACACTTTTTTGTCCATTCAACCTTATCAACTGAGCATAAAACAGCAGATAAAATAAGTTTTAAGAGAACTGAAGCAATGACATAAAAAATGCAAAGAGCTCTAAATATTAAAATCATTATGAAAAATTAAGAAAAAATATGAAATTATACTCAAGAGATGACTAGAATTGCATCAAAAGTGCAACAGTTCTGAAATTTATCATTAAAGGCACTGCTTTTTTTTTTTTTTTTTCCTTAGTCCTAGTGCATGATGATGAGTGCTGTTTTCTCTAACGTGAACCATAACTGGTACTCCAGAGTAGGGATGATGGGCTTGTTCTCCTGCCTGAGGACTGAGGACTGAAGGAAACCACAGGTGATGCAGGGAAACCTAAAACACAGGGAAAATCAGAAAAACAATCATACTCAGGAATGGTGGAGGTAAAAGGAAAAAATTAACTGCCCCTGATTATTTGTTGGAACATCTGGTAAGCAAGTCTAATAATCCATTTAGAGTGAAGTAACCTTCCTTTAGCTTATTGCCTGTTGAAGAGACATCCTATAAGTATAAAAGTTTTATAGGTATTCTCATTAAGGACTTGAATTAAAAAATTAAATCCTCCGAGGGGGGCACAATACATTTCACCTTAGCAAGTAACTTTCAGGTGGAGTTTATTTTATCTGAAGTATCAGACATGTATTTACAAACAGAAGAGAAGCCCACCAGTATCTTGATTACATCTGTAGTAATGCGAATTTTAATTGCCACAGTTTATTACAGACCCTTACAGTTAATAGGTGCTTTTTGCATGCTTTTAAAAAGAGTTTGATTCTGCAACACTGCAAATAAATTAAAATAGGAAGTAAGCATCATACCAAGCAATAAAAGCAAACCATGACTGCAGGATCAAAGCAGTCTAGCAACAGATTTGTCCTTTGTCCCCCTAAAATTTGCCCTTCCCCGTCTTATGATAGATCCAGATCCCAGTACCTCACAGCATGCCGACTGCACAAGAAATGCAGCACATGCTGCAGCTAATCTGATGACATGTGAATTGAACAACCAGACAGCTGCTGCAAAGCACATTGTATCAGCAACGGACTTCTGCTTTAGTTGTCCTTGGTAGGAGCAAAGCTGTGAATCTCTCCCTCCTCTCTATGTATCTCATGATTTCCGCGAATTCACAGACTTTTAACATGCTCCCTATTTCCAGTGTTGCTGAAGATGGCCAAGATTTTCTAAAGAACTAGTGATGTGGAAATATAAAGTTGGGGAATGGGGAGGAGAGACACAACAAATTTTCTAGAAACTGGCACAATGCTCATAATCATTTAAGTCAGTGTATAGGCTAATGGAGGTGCATTCCTAAATTGCAGTATCAAGACTAATTCATTCATAACTGGGCAACAGCTGCTTACTGTTAGGGCTGCATTGAGGCGTTGTCCTTGGGGTAAATGCTGGATGTGTGTGCTGTTCTTTTGGTGAGAACACTGCATGATAGGCTGAAAGACATTGTAAAAACAAAACAAGAAAACATTCAGCCTGGAAATAATTCCTTTATATCTCACAACTAATGTACAGTATGTATAAAGTTATTGAAAAAGTATTACTGCAGTCTTTCACTCTCTTACCTATGATCATAACAGCTGTCCCCGCTAATAGTGCAAAAAGCGTGAAGAACATTACTTGATAGGAATCAAGGAAGTGTTGGAATAGACTTGCTCCATCTGTAGAACCGATTAAAAGGAGACATTAAGTTAAAAGAGCACCTTATCCCTCCAATTTGCTGTAGGAGTTGTTCTTTAACTTCTTTTGGCTATTTCTATTTGAGTATTTATACTAAATACATTTATTCAACTTACATAGCGTGATTTCAATTCTAATGACTATTTCCAATGTAATCTTCAAAATTTGCCACGAGCATCTTAAGACATTAATATGCAGTGTTCTTTATTTTCCTCAGCCCAGATCTGCTTACCAATTTTTGTAAAAAACAAGAGAGTAAATAAAAGCAAAGCTAAAAAAGACTGTTGGACACTTTAGCACTGAGATATTTAGATATTTCAGCAGAGTATTTTGGGCTGGCCCAAAAGGGATGTATGTTCAGCTTCAGTCATAATAAGCAATTACAACCAATTATGAGTATTTAAGTCTTCTGGTCATAGTGAGTAGCTTAAATGTCAGTGATAATGGGAACTGCCAGCTCAGATTTTAACATGTCAAATTTTATAACTTTAAACATTAATGTAAATAATGGGTTTATTCTGGCACATATAGAGTCTAGAGATCAACTTACGCCTCACTGGTGCACTGGTTCTGTCAGTCAAGTAAATCACTGTTACTGGGATAGTGATAGACTGGTCAGTCATAGGACTAGAGACAGTTAGAGTAGTTGATAATGTTCCCTGGCTTGAAACCCTTGGATCAGACAGACTGACAGTGTAGACCACATAACTAGGCAGCCCATAGGATTTCTCCTTCTCTAATGCCTTCACCATTGGTGACCCACATTTCACCTGCCAAAGAAAAAAAGAAAAAAAAATCCTGAAATAGATTGTTTGAAAAGCAAGACACACATCCATCTTCCAGGCCATGCTTCAGAAATAATATTCCACACAAACCTAGACCAACTCATCCCTCAACAAGAGCTGAACTTGGTTGTACATTTACCCTGACACCTTCAGCACTTCACCCCTGTTTATTCAGGTTGCCCTATTAATCACTACTTCTGGGGGTCTGGGCCAAGCCCATACAGGGGAATAAAATGAAAGCTTTTTCATTTCAATAAAATGAAAGTTCACTGCGCTACGTGAACTGTGGGTAAACAAATAAGTGGGCAAATACCTACCCCTACCACTAGGGATCTAGCAAATTTTTCTGCTCCCGCACATGTGGTAGTTTACACATCCCAGCTAGCACACAGGTGAGCCTGACACATTTCTTCTACCTTGAAGCAAGAATAAAAACTGGGGAGTAATACATTAAAAATAAGCATTTCCAAACCATCTCAATCTTGAGATGGGAAAGGTAGCACAGAGTCCATTTGGTTAGGAAGTTGCATGTAACAGCTCAAAATGCTTTTTAACTGTGCTTTAATGCTTTCCAGCAATACACTTACCTCAAGGGTATCAAGTATTTCAGTGGCGCCAAAAATTTTCACATCAGAGCTCGTGTAATGGTTACTTAAAAGCATTTCTGTTTGGTCAGCATAAAACCCGGGATTGAATGGCACCTCAGTGCCAATCTGCTCCGCGGAGATGTGGCTGCCTTGGATTGAAGCTGTAACCCTGAGCACAGTTTTACTCATGCTGAGATGCTTCAGCTGCTTGTCAGTGAGCCTGTGCATTGTGATGGAACAGGTGTAATGTCCTACAAAAACAAAAGGATTTTGACTGTTAACTGTTGTTGTTTTTCCCTCCATGCAGAATGAGATCACTGTGACATCTTCAGAGAAGAACCAAAAAAAAGCTAAAATCCAGAACAACTAGTTCAGGGGTGGGTGGGCAAATGACAAATTGAACAGGGTGCATCAGCTCGTTCAAGCATCACAATCCCATTACAAAAGCAAAAGAATTCTTGCCCCAAACTAACCATCATGATTAACAACAACAAAAAACAAAACCAACCAACCAAAAAAAAAGAAGCCCATCCAACACAAAGTATAAAGTGACAATTTTCAGTCCCTGTGAGATTTAATTCTAACTGCAGTGAGATTCGATTCCACTTTGAATGTTCACTTATGCTAATATTGATAGAAAGGCTTTATGTTTTACTGTTACTTAGTATGATATATCATGCTTTCATCTAATGTTAAAATGACCAGTGGTCAATGACCATCTCCATCATCAGTTCTGTGAAAGCATGGTTAATTATTTTTAAGAGCTTCATTAAAAGTTAGATATTCACTATATTTCTAGTCTTGTATGGAACCTCTTAGTCTATAATTAGTGATAAATATAGCTGGAAAAAAACCCTCCTACAGTATGGATGATACAAAGCATAAGTAATAAGCAGAATTTGGCTACATATATGTTTTCCCCTTACTTCCTTTTCCTAACAAAGTATCAGAGGCAGCCACTGTTACACAAGGTGTAACAGTTTTACGTAGTAGGTACAGGGACTAACCCAGCAGATGATTCATGTTATTTCCATAAAATCCATGGTATTTTGTTCTTTTTAAAGTCATGTTATGATTATAAAACACTAATACACGTTGCAGACAACTTTCACAATTTTATTTCAATTTCCTCAGTATCTGGTAATTTTCCCTCCTTTCAAGTCCTAGCTTGTGTTGTTTTGGGAGTATGTAGGAATTCTAGTTTTCATTAAAAAAAATAAAAAATACAGCACTCAGGTTGCAAAGAGAAATTTGGAAGTTTGATAAATTCCAGAAATGTTTGAATTATAGAACCCAAAGAATTCCAAATATATTACGGACTTTCACATTTAAGCTACTTCCCTCATTTTACTTGTAAAGGTTAGTTTTACTGCAATAACTATGGTGCCAGGGCTTTTAAAAGGCCAACATCCAGCACAAAGAATATTTGACTCTGCAGCAGATAATTAAGTGAAATTTAATGATCCTTAGTATCCAGATGTTAAAATTCATAATTCTTTCCTTTTATCCCTAGTCTTAACTTCTACTGCATTTAAGTATATGACAAAGGCACTGATATCTAGCCAAAGAACATCTAAGTATGTTTAGCTACTGGCTGTTTATTCTTGAAAATGTTTCCAGTTCTGGAACATTTGTCACCCAAGTGCTCATTTGTATCAGGTGAAGAAGGAAATGTTTTGGTTCCATAGTTTAAGAAAAGAATGTCAGGCCCTGTATTTGCATGTCATATCATACACGAGGTAGCTTTTTTCTTTTTGTTTTGTTTTAACTGCTGAGTTGGAGTAAGAACTGGACAGCTGCTAGCTTTGTAAAGTGTGTCAACCCATATATTATGCCTATGTTCTGCAATACCATCACTTCTGTCTAAAGATATCATTGGACTGTCTATGAAACTACAAATACATGTGTAGTAGTTTGCAAAATTACAACCTAGTTTGTGGACACTGTAATTAAAAAGCATACTGAAGTTTGCTCCCCCCGCCCTAGCGGGGGGGAAGCTACTTCAGTATTGTATAGGGCAGAGGTTTTCAGAGTTACAATAGTAAGTCAGGAAGAAAGATATGGAATGGGCTGCCCCTGATTTCTGAGTTTCTCCGTAAACAAGTAAACATCACTGCAGAAAACGATTGACTTAAACAAGTAGAGTACACATTAGCAACTCACTGAAGCCTAAGAACCTACACAGCAAAGCTCAGAGGCTTCAGCAGAAAATCTGTTTGGGCATTTGGACTAAACCACAGCAGAATTCAAAGTGTCTGCCAGCATCACGGCATCTTCTCTAATCTTACCTGAAACTGCATCAAATCCAGGTTCTGCTATGAAAATATCATGTGCTGGGAAGTCAAATGTATCACTGTTAAAATTTAGATGGCAAGTGATAATGGACTGTGGTTGTAATTCAGCAATGGCTTCAATCTGAGCAGGCAAGCACTCTCCTGAGGGGAAGGAAAAAAAAAAAAAAAAAAAAAGAATTACAAGGCTCCCCGGTAAAACAAAACCATGGCTTAAGATATCAAGTTATTCTACTACCTTCCAAAATAGTTTCACAAGGTTATGATAATCTTGAAATAGCTGGGAATAACAGATAGCAGGCTTATCTCAAATCTAATGCCAAAGAGACAATAAAAGATTTTTTTTTTTTTTTTACAGGAATAATTTATTTACAGAAAAGAATTAACTAGAAAGAATTGTCAGCTCAGATATGTCTGCTGAATACCCTATATGATCCTGGGAGTCTAGATTTTTATTTTAGTATCTGGCAGGAAATTTTTTAGTCGGCTAATAATTTATATAAGGTACAATAAAATATTATTTCAATAAATGTTAAGTATTGAGGTAATAACAAAAAGGGACTATGATCAAGCAAAATACAGCTTATTAATTAACAGACACAAGATGATGTTTTATCTCTGTATTACGTCTTTCTAATTGATGAAAGTTTCTGAAAAAAAATTAAGGATGGCAACCACTTCAATATTTTTTCTTACTGAGCATGCTTAACTTACTGAGAAGGCAAGTGCAATTAAGTATAGAAACAAGCATTTAGCTGATTGCCTGTTAACTGTTTTTTGATATGACCACAACCAACACTTCAGTTATCTAGGACTGAATAGGCATTAGGGGATCATGGAGACCTTGCTACACTGGCTACAAAGACCATTCAAAGAAGCACCTATTGTGAATATACAAACATATTAAGCAATAAATATATAACATAAACAATTTTTTCATCATACCTTTCAAATTTTTATTTCCTTCTCCAATCAGAACTATTACTTTTGAGGCTGCAACTCCTTCTAAGCTGGTTTTCACTCCACTCACATGCATTGCTGTAGTCCTTTGAGGTATATTAACACTTATCTAAATAAAGGATGAAGTACACAGTTACCAAAATCTGTATAAAATTTACAAAAACTGAGGCCAAACCAAATTGAATTGACTGCCATGTATGTACCTTTACATGTATAAAAGATAAGACCCCCAAGAGTTTGTGTCCTACAGTGAAACTCCATTCATAAAAGCAGCCTTACTCAGAAATTACTTAGCACCTGGGAACACCTTAGCCAAGCAACCAAATGTACAATGTAGGAATCATATGGGCTAAAGGCACAAACCATTAGTCTCAACTATACTCTTTAACACAAGTAATTTTTTTTAAAAAATGACATGTTTGGACACATATTGTACACTTTCCAACCATTAGGCAGGAACATGCTTATTTATACATTTAAATAGTTTCTTCTTTAAAAAGGAGTGCTTATATTTATCTTTCTGTGCTTATACTTACATTTGTATATTTATCTATATTTAATGTAAATAAATAAACTATTTAAATATATGTACACTTGGATCTAAATATTTCTAACTAAAAATCTCATAGAATATACTTTTGTTGAAGCAAACAAACTTTAGCAGTGCTGGTAGGATTTAGCAGTGCCTCACCTCTCTGTATGTTTTAAGTAACCCAGGAATTTCATAATAGACCGTGGCAACACCAGAATCCCTTGCCACAGCTACACCAGTCTTGGAGTCAACTTGAAGGACACTACTTAACGAGGAGCTCCATATGCCTGGCAGGCCTGTAAAGATACGTCATTTGTACATTGAGCAACAAATTCATTTAGCTGAGGCAGTTCATTTTGCACACTGGTATCTTTTTTTATTTGCCCATTGAATGGGCAGCAGGGTTTTACTTCTGTCATGCACGCACACCAACTGGCTTGCAGTTACTCTGACAAAAACACATTAATACTACGAGTTAAAAACAGGGAGTGAAGTCAGACCATCCTGATCATTTCTTTGCACCATTCCCACAAAAACAACAACCACCAAACAAAAACCAGCCCTCTCAAGCGAAGAGAATGGGAATGTCTGAGGTCTGATGCTCGTGAAATCCATACAAGCAACATATTGCATGGTACAATTAAAATTAGAGGAGTTGATCAAACCTATTTTTATCATTAACAAGAACAGTGACATTTGATGCTGAACAAACATCATAAATTATGCATTTAGTTTTCCTGAGAATGAGAAAGGCAGGCTGATGTCAAATTATATGGCTGCATAAACAGTCACTGAAGTGCTGCTTACCTTCATGGTTTATCAGTGAAGTACTCAGGCAGAGGACATCACCTACCACCACATCTATGAGTTCAGGAAAAATGGCATGTTGCACAGGAAGGGGGACATAGTCTGCAATTCCACCGTGTTCGGCATCCCAAACTTTAAGCAAGGTCAAGCCTACATTCACAGTCCGGATAACAAATGTGTTGTTGGTGGGTCCTTTCCCAATTTGTACAAAGTCATCTCTGCAGATAAAAAGATAGGCTTTTGTAGTAAGTCAAGTTTGCTAATGTCTCCCTTTCTACAATAAATAGTAGGTACAAACTCTGGCTACAGATGTTTGGCTTCTTGTTTTCTGTGATGGCTATTTTCTAATGAAGAATGATAAAATGGGAAAAACGAAAATGATTCAGGTGTTACTGAGCCACATTTTAGTTTTTACATGGTTATGCTGAAAAAATACTGAGGTCATAATTATGTATGAGAATTATTTCCTAATTTTAAGAAATGTAGAATTTTAAAAATTAGATAATTGGTTTCTTTTTTCTTCTTCTCTGGTAGCTAAGAATAAATTAAAACAACATGCAGCTTTCCAGACCTAACTTTACAAAGCTAAATCACATTTGATTACAAGTTCTGGTAGTTACCAAAATTTAGCATTCCCAGGTGCACTAACACAAAGAGTAGTTATGCGTACCCAGCACAGAGGCTGCCATCCTACCACAACCCCACAAAGACAGCAAAGTCTTGACAGTAGTAGGGCTGGGTAGGTAGAGCTGGCAGTGGAGTGCTGCACCTGAGGTTAATGAGCAGTGCTTCTGTGTCTGAGGCTAATTATCACCCCTATGCAGATGCAGCTATGCCACGTCTAGCTTGGAAGCTAGGGTAGCGTTATCTCAAGGACCTCTGTATGCTACAGCAATTTCTGTAGATCGTTTAAGTAGGAGAAAGATAGAAAATCTTGCATTTAACCTCCTTCCCTCCCTCTGTCCCTCCCTCCCCCCATTTTAATCATTATGAGTAAGTTGTAACTGTAAAGTACTCTGCAGAAAACACACTATGCTAAAGTAATGGAATTAATGATTGTTTACTAATGACCAAAGAGGGTTGTTTTGTAATATTTATTATTCTTTGAACCAGAGAGCAAAAGTCCTTTTGAGGTTTGGCTCTGCTGTACAAAGGCTATACATGCACATCTGAAGAGACAGCCTCTGATCGTGAAAGTTCACCATCTTACATAAGATGTAAGTGAGTCAGTGTAACAAAGCACTAGCAGAAAAGGAGAGGCAAGACGAGGCAAATGTTAATAAGATCAATTGTTTATATAGGCCACTGATGTACGCAATCAGATGATTCAGAGTCACGTAAAGCAAAAACGTACCCCAGCAGGCCCCACTAGGGATCATGCTTATCTGAGCAACTTCCCATTTGCTAGAGAATATTGATTACTAACTGGAACTCTTTTTTCTGCCACAGTGCCTCTGACAGACTCCGAGAAAATCCTCTCCTTTTTAATCCCAGTCCAAGTTACATCTTCAACTGATATCTTTGGGGCAGTGTTTGTTCCTTGCTGTAACTGGCCTACGTGTACTTGGCCTTTTTGGTCTCCATACTTAACAGCCGTGATAGATACCTACCTGTTTGTTGCAAAGCTAAGCACAGAATTATGTGAATGGAAAGCATCTCCAGAGTTATCATGAAAATGTACTGTAAACGTCAGTGTCACACCCAGAGGTAGAGCCAGTAATGCCTCTTTGTTTTGCGTGTGCAGAATAGGACTCATGGAGATCCTGAGGTAGGAGATGGGGTACACCTGTAAAACATCAGGAGTGAAAAATTCAACATAGCCTTTTTGTTGCTTCTATAACAGTCATCTAAAAAGGGGTCTTAATATGCAAATATACAAAGCTTCCTTGACAAATCACTTTCTGTATGTTCAGCTATATAACAGTACAGAGACATGGAGTTTTTATGATCCGTATAATAATCCGTATTTTACAGAATCACAGAACAGCTGTGGTTGAAAGGGGCCTCTGGATGTTGCCCAGGCCAGCCACCCTGCTCAGGCTGGGCTACCTACAACCAGACGCCCAGAACCATGTGCAGCCAGGTTTTGAGCATCTCCAAGACAGACTCGACAATCTCTCTGGGCAGCCTGTACCATTGCTCAGCAGCCCTCTCAGTGCTTTGCTACATTCACACAGAATTTCACATTTCAGTTTGTGTGCATTCCCTCTTGCCCCGACACTGCCCACCAGAGAAGAATCTAGCTCTGTCTTCTTTCCACCCTCCCACCAGATATTTCTTCATATTTTTCTCTTAGAGCACTGGGAATTGAAGCAATGTAGAAACCCACATCACACGCCTCAGAAGCTACATTCTTGTCATATAAGGTAGAACTGGTAAGCCTTCCTGGAAGGAAGTTTTCACTTCCTGGAAGTTTTTCCTAGACTTCCTTCCCAGTAATTCCTGAAGTGAAATATGCAATTTATTCCCCACTTTACCAGATCAGGAGTAACTTGCAGTGACTGTGAGTGTAAGCGGGTGAAATGGTTGCTGTTTCCCTAGCTCCCCTACACTAAGTGAGAAAGGTTAGATGATACAGGCAGCTTCTAACAGCCTTGGCTCTGGGAGAAGGTTTGCTCAATGAAGGAAACATGAACAGTAGCTGCAAAGGTGTTCCCTGGTAATCCCTGCAAAATAACATTGCAGAGACTACAAACTGCTGCCCCTCAAACAGGCCTGCGTTGGTCTAACAACAGTCTAACAACAGTCTAACAACAGGGCTTCATGGTGGCAAAGAACACCACCCACTCACCACCTTCCCTCCTGAAGTTCTGTGCTGCTATGTTTTTTCTGACCTGGGCACACTTGCCTTGACCCTGCTGGTTGTATGATGCTACAGCCAGGCCATCCTCTGAGGCTTGGGCTGATAGAAGGTAAGTGCAAGAGACAAAAGCACTCAGGTCTGGCACCTGACAACTCTTAGCGGTCAGCAGGCTACATTTCACTGCCTTACTGCCCCTCCTCAACTAAGAGGGAAGTTATGAAATTCTGCTCCAAATTCTTTAGAGAAATCTGCCAGACTGTCCACATGTCCACACCCCCAAAGTTTTCTATTATCACTTCTCTAAAGGAAGTTTGACTGAAGATAAAGATTTCACAACTTAAAAAGAATAAAATAAAATAAAAATTACTGTTCTTGCTTAACTTACCTAAGTTAACTAGCAAAATTACCCAATAAAAGAGAAATCTGCTCTTTCTGTTACAACTTTTGAAAAATAAATAATGGAAGGGTAGAGAAAGCAAAAAAACTTCAGACATATATAGAAAACTATTTTAAAAGAAGCCCTCAAGCTTATCTTGTAGGAAATTCCCTTTTTTTCTGACCTAAGAGACTCAGCTGAAATGTAAAACTCTGCAATCTGAAAATGTACATGTCAAAACATAAAAAGGAAAGAACAAATTTGGCCTGAAGCAAATCGCATCTTGGTGCATCTGGAAAAAAAAGAGTAGCTAAAAAACAGTACATGTAACTGGCTACTCCACAAGCTGATACACTGCACAGACGTTTTGTCCAACTAGCTGAGGCAACAAGTTAGCAAAAATGACATTTCCTTTAAAGATCTTCAGGCTTGCTTTACTTTAAAATTTCATTTAAAACTGGCCTACATGGACAGCTGCTAAATTTAATATTGAGAAAAATAGTACTTATTGTTAAAGCATCTCAGTTTTTAAAGTATTTGTTATTTTAAGCTATGCTTAGTTTGCTTCCATGCTAAGCTTTGGCATACTGCTATCACTCCTTACTTCCACTGTCCTCCTTGACTTATATAAGATAGTCTTTTCTGAGCGAAGTTGAAGGTCTAAGCATTAAGGGATGCTGCTGCAGCTTGGTTTTTAATTGTGCACAGTTGTAAATAGACAAAACAAGAACTTATGAAAGGAAGGATGGCATGAAGGAGAATACTCTGCCTTACAATGACACAACAAGATTAAAGCTCATCCGCTGTTCCATTGCAAGTTTTTGCATGTGACCTTCAGCAAAACCACTCAAGTTCTCTCTGTCCTTCATGCATAAACAGAAGACAAAAGTATGTTCTGAACTCATGGGGTTATTGTGAAGTTAAAAATGTTATTTCCATAGAAGTAGAATAGTTTTATTAACTACAGGAAAATAAATCTGTGGTATGAAATTCTGAACAGAGACAGTTCCTCCTACAAAGCTTTCACAGACTTAAAACCAGTGCACTGACTCCACAATTCCGTGATATTGTAACTGTGTACGGAAAGAATGCACAAAGGGAGAATTTAACTTCAGTACCACTATATGCTGACTAAATGTCATTTGAGCCAACTCCAAAGTCATTAGATGTCTTTCACTAGCTAGATCCAGCAGTGAAGGGAGGAAACAAGGTCATCTATAACAGAGCTGTACGAATTTACTTGCTACCACCTCGCAGCAGGAGTGGCATTAGTGAAACTAAGCCACAATCTCTTTTTTCATTCTCTTCCCAGGAGACAAAACTGAATGTTATGGTAAAAAAAAAAAAAAAAAAAAAAAAAAAAAAAAAAAAAGAGAGAGAGAGAGAAAGAAAAAACACAATCAAGCCATTTCACAGTGATTACAATAATTAAACCTACAAATAATTTAAAGTCAGTACTTGAATTAAATATGTTTCTCTTTTATCTGGGACATACTGGAAACATGCTGACAGAGTAAAAAAGGATTAGAAGAGGTGGAGCAGTGGGTATCTCAAAGCTCATGTTGCCAGATGAAGAAAGTTCTTGGGACAAGGACTTCTGAACAGAAATGAAGTGCCCTAAGCATCCAATAAGATGTATTATACTTCATATAACAGCATTTAGTTTAACAGATGATATTTGGGGAAAGAAAGAAATTTTGTTGGCCTGAAACCAAACTGTCAAGTTTTGCTACATATTTGTATTTCCTTAAAGAATCCCTATTTCAGTGTAGTTTAGGCACACAGCATCCTTGGACGTGCTCCTTGCCAGCTCACCAAACACAGGGAGCTTATTGCTTCTGCTATGTCTTCTCATGCAGAGGCTCTCATTATGTAAAAGCTAAATGGTTAGGAAACAGCATAGAAAATTAAATCTGGGGGCTCTACAGTTACTACTGGTATCTAGAAAATCTAGGTATCATACACAACATCTCTAGTAAGGTATTTATGTTCATTACTGCAGATGACATTTACTTTTTTCACTTATTGCATGCTTATAACAGTAATATATTTTTTCACTTATTGCATGCTTATAACAGTAATATATTTTTTATTATTTATTTGAACTTCTGTAGAATGTTTAGGATTTTTTTTTAAAGGTATGTGCACCCAAAGACTTTTTGTAAGATGTACCATATTTAAGAATTTGGTGGGATTTAATCTGTATCTAGCTTGTACACTGAACTTTTTTTTCAAAGCCCAAAGCTATTAATTCCTATACATTTTTCAGAAAGGAAATTCATAACATGCATTTAACTGACTCTGATGCAGTAATAAAAATATCCTACTAACAGAAAACTACGTCAGTTATAACTCCGACTAAAGAGAAAGAGAAAAATATTACCTTAACAGCAGCTACAATGGTCTGGTTAATCCCAAATGATTCTTGTGAAATTACTTCAATTGTTGATAACCCTATCAAAGACCCAGAATTAAGGACACCTCTTTCATCAATTTTTACAACAGGAACTTTATCTGGTCCATCCAGGACACGGTAACTCAGGGAAGCCACTCGGTCCCTTAAGGAAAAAAACAAACAAATAAAGCCACACACACACACAAAAAAAAAAAAACAAAAAAAAAAAAAAAAAAAAAAACAGGGAACTCATGTAAATAAGTAAAACCATATTTATACCAATATATTATACAAATCTAAGACAGAATCATAGAACAGCCCTAACCTGGTATGCTTTTTTTCTAAATCTTTGCAATATAAACTGAGAAGAATGTGTTCTAATCTAAAAAAGAAAAGATCCAGTTCTGTTGCAAGCTTACTTAGACAAAGTCTCATCTGGGTTTATGCATTTACTAAAACCTAGTTGTTGCCCATTGCCAATCAGTGTTATCATTTCTTGATGTAAACTTGATTCCAAACAATAATGGGAAAGGCTACTACTACATGCAGCTTCTGTAGTCATTTTCTGTAAATGATATTTAGAGGCAGATACTCTGCCAGGGTCAATGCTGGTATTAAAGACAAAGTCAGGGACATGATTAAGTGGATCTCATCAGTTTCCAGGAAATGGTTTTGTAGACAAGGTTAAATTTTGGAGTAACTCTCACCATGGTATTTGCATATTAATCAAGTGAGCAAATACATAAACTCATTAGTTGGCATTCTGAGACATTAGCTGCTTTTAAAGTATCACTTACCACAACTTCCAAAACACTATAACTGTTTTTCTTTTCCTCCTAAGCTTCTCCATCCAGATAGAAATAGCCTACTTTATTCTAAGAAGCCTCCTATTCAAGCTGTATTTTAGCAGCTCTTTTTCTGGCAACAGTGCAATTTTTTTGGTGGTAAAGTTCAGACATAGGGGCTGCAATAGTAGATAGTGAAGATACTGGGAAAAAAAGTTTACAAATTGCTATATAGCAAATTAATCACTAAATAATCAGAATAAACTGCTTAGAAGAGCAACCAAATATCAAGCCCAAAACAAGCCTGCAAACAGGCTATAAAAATGTTATCTCATTTGGGAAGGACATTTTAATCTCAAAATCTAGCCATAGCCTCTGTGTGAGACATGCAGAGAACTATTTTCTATAGAGCTTTCATTGCCTATAAAAACTCTGGTGGAAGCATGCAACTGCTTTAACTGGCTCTACATCTTTCAAAAATAAGGATCTAAAAGTTCTAAATATCAAATAAATTATCAAGCTATTATCTAACCAACACAAGATTTGAAAGAAACCAAGAGTAGAGATAAGATACAGTTTTGATAAACTGTTGACACAAATCAGAGTATGAAAAAACAGTCTCTAACCTGTTCGTCTGAAGTTTAATAAAGGAATTTGGTGACATTAAGATCTGTTCTGTTTCCACTTCTGGAGTGACTAGATGAAGTTTTTCATATACCTGGAAAATAAAAGGCACTTTAGCCTACTGCTGTGCACAGCAAGCCATTTATTTTATCTTCAAAACAAAACAAAACAAAAAAACCATAATCTTATATATAACATTTTATGTTATTTAAGTTAAACGCCAGAAAATTAAACATGAATATTTAAGAATGTGATACACACTATCTTTTAAAAATTATTCTGAAGAGCATTTATTTCTATGGCTATATTGACACTACCAAGCAGTTTGAACAGAGAAGCAGATTTGTCAAGTGAAGCAGTGTTGGAGACCCCACGTTGTCCCAGATTATTTTAGACAACCCCTAGTGTGATCCTATGGATGGAACATCCACAGAGGTGCATTCCTCAAACACATCTTCCAGTTTTTGTTCCACATAAAGCAATCCAGTTCACATACTTTGAAACTGTTCTTCAAAGCATGGTAAGTGGAAACAATGTGAGATTTATTTCAAAAGTTAATTCCTGATCCAAGCTGACACACTTGCATAGACATACAAGATAACCACTAGGTACAAGAAGTATTCAAAACTTCAGAAGTACCTCCATGCAAGGAGATATTACAGAACCAAGGTTTTCATACAACTCTAACATTGCTTACCTGCAAGAAGTAAAAGTCACCTCAATTTCAGGTGGTCTACACCAAACCTAAACTCCTGAATTCAGGCATTACACCAGTGCGTAGCTATTCAGTGCAAAAACCTGCCAACAGATGGAACTTGCAGGTTTCCAAATACAGGAACGTTATACAACAGTAAGGGCTCAAAGATGAGCCAAGGTCAGAACAACATTTTTGCATTTAAAATTCCCGACTTCAAATACGGGCTTAAATTTAGCTCTGAAATATTAGAAAATTACACAACATCATCATACCTGAATTTGGATTTCATCAGACAGTTCTCTTGCCATGTTGTAAAACTGGTTAGCTGCAGGATCAAGGACCTTCACAACAACTTTCAGGCCTGTTCGTCCCTTTACTCTGCCATAAACATCCATTGCAAAGTTGTATTTCGCTGGAAGCTGAAAAGAAGCCTTGAACAGAAGAAAGCAATCAAAGTTTTACTCATGGAAAGTTGATACTGATATAGTATAGGAATAGCCACACCCAACACTGACAATGGCTCTTTGATTTTGAGCAAGTGGAAGCAACAATATTTTCTTAATTCCCATTACATGGCAGTTTCCTTTTCCCAAGATACGCATACATACAAGCATGCACACACACACGTGTTACCTCGCTGTGTCTTGTCTTTATGTCCAGAGTATCCCTCTTTGTGACAGACCAGTGGAATGTTAACCCCGGCACTGCATTGCCAAACGAAAAAGGTGTCTGACTACTGGTGATGCCCATTACATAAACTGGCATCTAGAAAGAGAGAAACCACTGTCTTAGGTAATTCAAGGATGATAACTAAACCTGCACACAGCAAACAAACTTAAAATTAATTGATCAAGAGATGCTACTTATGAAGGAAACAGTTTGGCTGCTGTATACATTGCAAGTATGCACCACGCAGAAGACTTCAAAAAACAAACAAACAAACAAACAACAAACCACACCATCTTGTGAGAAAGTACATTTTGATCCTCTCTCATTTGCTACATGCTCTACAAAAAATAACAAGTACCAGTTTTCCAACATAAAAGATTAATTAATTAATTTGTTCCATTTGTAGTATCAAATCACTTTATCTTAGTTATATGCTCATGCTTTCTACATCTTTGCCTAGATGCTCTCTCTGATTAACTGTTTGCTCAGGACAATTACCTTCTTCCATATCCCCAAATTAAGACAACATAGCATATAAACACAAAACAGGGATTTACTTTTTTTTTTTTTTTTAAATCACCAAAATGACCTAAAGTCTCTGGCTATTTTTGGATAAGTAACTTCTAGGAGAAATACAGAGTCTGAGCACAAATTATTAAAAACAATTTGAACAGTATTTGTGCAATATGTCAGCAGATATACTGCAGATTTTTAATATACAAAGGAAGAAAGCCTCCACTACAATTAGAATGAAGATGAAAGAAGCCTTCTTCAGATTAACTGATTAAATAATGCTTCTTCAGCAGGGCCTGGATTTCTGAAAATCAGTCATGTGTACAAGGTAAACTTGTCCCATTTTATTTTTTTTAACACGTTCAGCTCTGGAGCTTTGCCATTGAAAGCACATAAATTCCTGCATCAGCAGTGGTAACCCTCAGAACAGGAGGCCACTCAGGGCTGGGGTGGTATTATCAAATTTTCTAGTAGGAGTGATCACAATGTGCAGGTCAAAAATTTAAGGCAATAAAAGCTAATCATTAATCAACTGACCTGTGTACCGGTTTTCATTCGTGTAATTGGTGCGTGAATTCTAACAGCTGTCAGCTGTACAACTTCAACTTCCACTTTGTCCTAAAAATGAAGAAGGTCAGGCATTATAAACATTTGTTGTGAACTGTATTTCACTTTTGGGATCCATTCACTATTTTGACAATAGAGATTAGATAATGACATGTGATTTGCACGTGACTTACTACAGAAAAATACAGATGGATATAAGTCAATATTAGACTAAGAGATTACAAAAGAACTACCTTTCTGGTAAATTGACGGGCATTTAAAGATGCCATCTAAATTAAAACACACACATACTCTGCTCATGGTTACTGACATGATAAATGATGGAGCTGAGAAATGACAGAAAGCAAGGGACTAGATCATAGGATTTGCTGGGAGACAGATGAATAATCCCAAAAGTTAACAAACAACAACAAACACTTTGAAATAATTTAGAAGGAAATAAAAACAGTAAACACCCAAGGTGATAATCAAAAATAAAAGGATGATATATGTCTCTGATGTCTTCTCTTCACAATATCCTTATATTCCTGACAGATTTTTATTTCTATTGTAGATCGTGGAGGAAATGTCCCTCCACGATCTGGCTGTCACTGGGCAGTAGAACCTTTAAGTTTATTCTGCTTCCTGACAAACATCAGGGCAGGATGCTGCTCCCTCATTACAGAGTGGATGTCTGTGTACAGGTATATATATAGTCAGACACTTTTTTTTTTTTCTTTAAGTTACTTAAGTTTCTTCTTGAACTGTAGTGACATCTTTCAAGCAGCAGAACTCTGTAGTATGCAGCAGCCTTCCTCCCTTGACATCAAATGAAGAGCCATAAGCTCTGGCACAGCACATGCTGCTCTTAGCATCATGCAAGTCCCAGGAACCTGTGCTCCCTGTAGGCCTGCTCAACAGCTTCCACACACTCTGCTAGTAGCAAGTTATATGGACACAGACTTCAGTGGAATTCAGAGATTCATTGCTTGAACTCCACAGACTGGTTTAAACCACAGCACAAGACCATGTTATTCTCCATGGCCTGCCTATGGCTTAAGAGACAACAGATTGCTTAGGCAAGTTACCTTCTGACATCTACTGACATAAGATGCTGCTAAACTGTATTTTTCTTCCTTGTGTTGCCTTAACCTTCTGCTGTTTTAGAAAGGCTTCTTTACACAGGCTTTTCTAGATTAAAAAATCAAGTTGAAAGATATCAAACAGACTGTTCGTAAAGTCTCCTTGGATTATCAGTAGAGCTTAGTGTTAAGATACAGCAAGATTTAGCACTTAGCTATCTACTGAAGTTATCTCCTTTGTCAGCAAACGCGTGAGCTCACAGAGAGGAAAAACCTCTGCTTTCTTTAAGGAGATTAAAAAAAAAAAAACAAAATAGTCAAGTACACAAGATGGCAATATTAATGCAAAAAGACTATTTGATCCAAATTCATGAGTTGTTAGAGACTGTCAGCCCCAAACAGTAGCATAATACATCACCTGGGACACCACAACAACCTTCCCTGTCTCTGCATCAACAGCTTGCACCACTCCTGTTACTGTCCCATTCCCAACTGCCACTCCTCTGATGAGTCCAGCGCTGTTGACTGATGCAATCTTTTCCTCGCTGATGGAGAAAATGATGTTGGATTGAGGTTGAGGGCCTCCTTCTGAAGTTATCTGTAATTAATAACACGCAGAACAACTGAATTTGTTCATCAGGTATTTGTTCTTGTTAATGTCACAGTGTACACCTTTCCCTGCTCAGCACCATAATGTAATCAGTAAGAAAAAGCTGTCTGAGCCTTTCCAGACAGTCTCAGAACTTATTTTGCCTGCATGCTGGTCCATCCATGATGCTGGACTGGGAAGTACATTAAACTAGCACAGAAACATACTGTGTGCTATGTACACTATGACAGTTGGTGCTAGGTCTAGGCCAGATAGTTCAAGAAAAAAATAATTACCTCACTTCCTCTTTACCACACATGGTACAACTCTGCGTTCCTGTTTGTATAACTAGTTCACCATGCTTAACTTCATGCAGGTGGCAGATTTATTAATGCTATCCTGGTATTTTACACTGGAAAAGCTTATGCTCCCTTTAATGCCAACAAACACAAAACCTTTGATCCAGCAATACAGTCATACGCAAGGTGGTTTAAGAATGAAACTGCTCTCTTGGTGGAAAGAACAGAATCACAGAATCACAGAATTTTCTAGGTTGGAAGAGACCTCAAGGTCATCGAGTCCAACCTCCAACCTAACGCTAACAGCCCTCCACTAAACCATATCCCTAAGCTCTACATCTAAACGTCTTTTGAAGACTTCCAAGGATGGTGACTCCACCACTTCCCTGGGCAGCCTGTTCCAATGCCTCACAACCCTTTCAGTGAAGAAGTTCTTCCTAACATCTAGCCTAAAACTCCCCTGGCTCAACTTAAACCCATTCCCCCTCGTCCTGTCACCAGGCACGTGGGAGAACAGGCCAACCCCCACCTCGCTACAGCCTCCCTTGAGGTACCTAAAAAGAGCGATAAGGTCACCCCTGAGCCTCCTCTTCTCCAGGCTGAACAAGCCCAGCTCCCTCAGCCGCTCCTCGTAGGACTTGTTCTCCAGGCCCCTCACCAGCTTCGTCGCCCTTCTCTGCACCCGCTCAAGCACCTCGATGTCCTTCTTGTAGCGAGGGGCCCAAAACTGAACACAGTACTCGAGGTGCGGCCTCACCAGAGCCAAGTACAGGGGGACGATCACCTCCCTAGCCCTGCTGGTCACGCTGTTCCTAATACAAGCCAGGATGCCGTTGGCCTTCTTGGCCACCTGAGCACACTGCTGGCTCATATTCAGCCGACTGTCCACCATCACTCCCAGGTCCTTCTCTGCCTGGCAGCTTTCCAACCATTCCTCTCCCAGCCTGTAGCTCTGCTTGGGGTTATTGCGCCCCAGGTGCAGGACCCGGCACTTGGCCTTGTTAAACTTCATGCAGTTGACCTCAGCCCATCAGTTGACCTCAGCCCATCAGTACATTCAGTAAGAACAGAGCTAACATGGAAAATTTACTCCTAAAAGTAAGTTGTACACATTTATTTTAAAAGAGAAATTACAAAACAAAGAAAATATGTTAGAAAATGCCTTACCTGGATCATGGCCCCTATAATCAGGGTCACTTTCCTTGGCAGTAGTCTAAATGGGGGAAAGACCTAAAAATGGAAATATGAATACGTGTCTTCATGCCATTTTAATCAGACAAATTATGTCAAGATATATTACGTACAAGTGTAAAACTGGGGCTTTATTTGCGTAATTACAGTAAATTGAGCATGCAGAAACTAAACTCATCGTTTGCAGTTGAAAAACACTGAAATCTGAAACAGACTAACATTTGGGTAAATTCTGAGCAGAAAAAGTAAACAGATTATTCTGGCAGATTATAAATTAACAAAAGTATACTATTCCTGTGCTATCATAACAGATTTTGTTTACACACATATTTAATCTGAAATGATTTACTTCAATCTGTTGTGGAGCTGAATTGATTCTTTGTCCTCTTCTGTCCGTAACAGTTGCCATAAGACTAGTCTGACCTAAGGCCACCCCATGCACTAAAAATGCTGCAGTATGGTCATCGAGAGCTTCAGCAAGTGGGCTGTAGTGAGGAAATACAGTAAAATATGTAAGTTCATTGAATAAAGTACATGAATAACAACTGCAATGGACTTATTTAGTATATATCAGTTTCATCATAAGAACTATTAAGTGACTACGTAAATACCACAACTCAACATGAAACACAATGAAATGGCTCTTTGTAGCCTGTATTTCATTTTTAAATGAAATAGAAACAAGAGTGCTAGCTGGTGCAGGCCACAACTCTGCCAGGGAATCCAGTAACAATTTCACAGGTACAGGCAATTGTGGGACAGGCCTCAAGTACACACCTTAACACGAATTAATGGAGTGGGATAGATACAGCCAGAGAGTACTGCATGATGCATGCACAAACGAGCACATACTTCTCCATACAAAGACGAATGCTTTTATTATTCATTGTTTCAACAATAAAAATCAGTCCAAAAAGTTTTTTACCTCTGATTTTAATCATTGTGTTTAGAGCTTGGAAAATAGGAAGCTTCTAGACAATACAAGGATTTAACCTACCTGCTTATAAAAAGCAGCCAATGAGCTTGATAGCATGTCTCCACAAATACATTTTTTCACCTCATGTTATTTGCAAAGTCATGCCTTCCGAGATGCTGATGGCCCCATGAAATGTTACAGCACATGGGAAGTTTCATAAATCAGCCAACGAGACTTAGAGGGTTAAGTTAAGCAATTTTTTGAGGACATTTAACAGGTAATCAAAACTTTGAAGCTCTACTTTAGAAACGCAACTTTTGAAGTAAATGCATTATCAAAAGACCATTCATTGTATACCACTGTGCCCCCAAGCAAATATCTTTATTCATTTTTCTTATTCTGCCTATAAACATTTGCAGATTAATAAAAAAACAAATCCGTGAACTTACACAAGTGAAACAATTTGAGATGCCGCCCTTAGTTTTAGATCCATGACAGTAAAGTATTTAGCCAGAAAAGGTTTCTTAGAGTCATCCAAAACTCTGACATAAGCCTTAACTGTTTTTCCAATCTCCACCTGAAATACAGTCAAATCCAGTCATTTTTCAACTATTTTAAAAATAATTCTTATTTATTGACATACATGTTTTATTTTATATTACACTTTTTGTAGAATATTAGAGATAAGGCCCAAAGCATAGATTAGCACTGCTTTTAAAGAATAATCCCTGCCAGCTACAGTTAGTATCAAATTAAATAAATGAATTCAGGCCTTTCAGCTGGTAAGCTGAAATTAAAACATCTAGGAATATCAACACTTATTTTGTATAAGACTTACTGAAGCTGGTAAGTAAAGTGAGGTGGACATTTTTTGTGTTCATTTTTAAAGCATAACATATGGAAAACGACCTTGGGGCAAAACATGCTCCTAAAAGAATCGCTCTCAAGCACTTCAAACAACAGGAAATGTAAATTAGTGTGTTCATATAAATTATGAATTAACATTGATGTGTAAATACAAAAGTTGAGATTGCTGCTGCACTGAATAGTAGGAGACACTTGATACTCTGAACAATTAAGACCTAACATAAATTTGGGAGGGAGAAACAGGTACAGGGAGGTAAAACTTTCTCTACGGTGATAGAGCTGTAGCAGAGGGCCCTAACCACTACACAGTACCACCCTGTACATGTCTTACGTGTATGCTTACAATCAGCACAAGGTATCAGGACAATCTGGATCATCTACTAACACTGGTTCAAAGCTACTAACCTTGTCAACAACTCGGACGTACAGTTCCTGTATATCAGATACATGAATTTCAGCTTTAGCTGGTGCAGGGAAAGCCAAACACAAGTCATGAATCATTACAGTCACTGATCCTGGAAGCAGAGGATGCACCTATAACGTCAAAAGAAAATTCTACTATAGCATTTCTTATTTTCATTTGTCTGTCATTCACAGGATAAAATTTGTTTCCCTTCTAGGGCAGAATTAGTCGGATGCAGAAGTCTCCAAGCCTTAGACACAGATAATTCTTCCACTGAAGCAAAATTAAAGCCGTAAAATGCAGTTAAACAGTATCATAGTATTGAGCTAGTGCAAATGGCCCTGGGCAGCAACTGAATTAAAAAATCTTCATCTAGAAGCAAGTGTGACATTTTGTTATTCTCCTTTTGCCATCAGAATAACAATAGACAACAAAAATGTATCAATGAAACTTTTCTTAGAGGACAGAAAAACAAAATTATTAGGAAAAAAAAATAAGGATAGATATTATGCCTGTAAAGCATTAATACTGCTTCCTAGGAGATTCTTTACAGTTATTACTGGTGGAAGATCTTTCCAAGTGGGAGAACAATTGACTAGTCAGGTATTTCTTGGATACATTTTTTTCTTTATTTTTAAACAAAGAACTTACATTACACTCACCAGCATACAGCAAGAACCAAGTGATAAAGAAACAGAGCTTTGCTCACAAGCAAAAGCTCTCACAACTAGGCACCCATCCTAAAGTCCTCTCTCCATACACGTCCTCAAGGTCACACTTCCATCCTTTTGTCTGCATTACCTCTGCAGTTCTCTTGCAGTTTTGCCTGACCTTGCTACACACACTCCAGGGACAATCCTGACTATTCTCTCCACCACAGGGGCCTTCACTTTGGCCAGAGACAGCACAGATGTTTGGTGTCCTACTCTTACATACTCATGGAAAATAATTCTCTGAAACAAAGGGTGACTGACAACCAGGCCTCCCAATTCAAAGGAATTTAATAAAATTCATAGCATTACTTGGCAGCACTACAGGAGTAACCAATAAGAGGAGTTAGAACAGTTGGCATTTTGTTCTTTGAGGGCACCGCTCTTACTTTTGCCTCAAAATTAAAATAAAGTCCTAATAAATATCATCTGTCAAAATGACAGCCATTCCCAAGGAGGGTACTGATGCATACACTGGGGGCATACATTAACATGCATCCAAACAAAATGGAGAAGCAAGTGTGACACACAAATTTTATTTTATATGCTTATAGAGCAGCAAGGACAGCTGATCTGGACCAATAGCTTTGAAAGATTATGTAGGTTGCCAGCGCACTGAAACACAGCAAGGCTATCATATAGCTAGCTTTATTGCTGTGATAAAAGCTAATTGTGTGCGGACATATTTTAGTTCATTTCTTAGCCAAGACTTCCTTCTGCTCTAGAGTACACAACTGCACCACTGTAGTATTTTACTGTAGTTAATTATATTTTCCCCTTAAGAAAAATTGGAGACAGAAAAAAAACAAACACATAATGCATTCTCTCCTTAAGTGTGAAAGGGATTTCTTACATCTCCACTAAAAGAATAAAAATAAAATAGTGTAAATATGACAGAATGAAACCAATATATTACTACAAGTGTCAGATAGGCTTTGTTAGCTTTCTAGAAGATGTGTAATCCTGTTCACAATGCTTGTAACCTTTTTGTTAGGGGTTAGAGGTTGCACACTCTGAAAGTATGAGACTGAATTTAGAACAGTCATCCCATCCAATACCAATCCCTTTCCAATACTTGGAACACACACACGCACACACACACAATAACATTCAGATTGCCAAACAGACATAAAATTATGTTACTTCACTCACCAAAGCAACACCTTGAGTTTCCTCATGACTCACAGTGACAATGTTTGCAACGCTGGTATTAATGAAAAAGTATCCAGAACCTTCTTTGATGAACAGTTCTGCCTGCAAAAACAAAAAAGCACCCCAAATTAAATTGCATCTTGCTCGTACTTTGCTAAAACTGGCATCCTTACCCATGTCATAATTCTTGATATTCTAGAATAATCAGCAAAATAATGCATTACCTGTATGTCAGGGTGATTGTAAATGGAGACATCAGTAGGGCTGACTTTTACATCTTCCACTAGAATCAGCTCAATAGCAGCAGACACAGGTAGAAGAGGTTCATACTAAAAGAAACAATTCCATTTACCAGGTGTGACAGCAAATACTAAACATTAGAAAATGATACAAGTCTCTTTCATATGCAGGAAAGAATTCTTAAAGCAGATGAACAAAGAGCCAGATCTGGAGAAGTTTCCATTAATAGAACATCCAGAAGATCAAGCAATTGTTTCAGCTGCTAGCGTTCTTCTCAGCTGCTAGTGTTCCTCTTCATGTAAGGTCAGATACAGGACATGCTATCATATTCTGCATCTTTGTCCAAGCTAAAGAACAAAGGCCTATTCACTCAAGACTTCACAGGATCAATTAACCACGTCTGACATACAGATAGGATATTAACTCAGAGACCTGCTTTAAGTTCATACAGAACAAGCAAGTGGAAAGAGATTATTTTCTTCTCTTTCAAGATCTTTTTAGGATTCTTCCTAGCAGGCCACCAAAAGAAATTTTTCCTGAAATTTAAGTACATAAACACTGGACCAGATGCAACTCTAATCATTCATTCATAACAACATTAGCTTAAAAAGGGAAAATGGTTTTCAGAGGAAGTTAGTATTATGTGCCCATTTCACCTAATGAGTAGAGTGATTTCCTTGATGTAGAAAGGATGTCATCTTAGCCCTAACGACATAATGACTGTTCCACTTAAACAGGGAACAGTGATCAAGACATCTTAATATACCATCTATTAGATTTTTATTTGTCTGTTAGAAAAAAATAAGTATGGACAGTTTTGAAAGCAGAATATAGCAGACTTCTAATGCATTTGAAAAAAAAAGCGAATCATCTAATTTACACAAGCAACACATAAATCCATGTAACTGTAGCAGAAGTGATGCCTACAACTACACTTTGAGCAGAAAAGCTTTCTCCCAAACACAAAGACTACATGAGAACTTCAGTACCATTATGCATGTATATATCACATACTGAAATAATGTGAACTTCTATCAACTTGATAGGAAGTTTAGAGAATTCACTCTAATGCCTAGATGTGAGAGAGAATATTGAATATTGATGCAATGAAGCAGAGCACATAAAATTACAGAATTATTGAAGAACACCAGGCACCCTGATTACAACTCAATTTTCTCAAGAGAAAAAGATACAGAACCGAGTATCTCAGGTGGCACAGAACCACCTCTCTAATCTAGTAACTTGAAGTAATAGTCAGTCCAAGATTTGGCAGAATTTGACTGACAGAAAACTGGGACATAGGATACTTCACATTATGAATGTCTATTTGTGACCCACTTTGGATTAAAAATACTGTAACCACTAGCGCCGTAATTCACTTTGTCTCAACTCTGTATTTATGGTACATGACTCAGAACTGTACAGAGTCAAGGAACTACTTAAATCTTGCTTACCAAAATTGAAACAGAATTTAGAGAAGCACAATATTTTAAGTTAGTTACTATGCATGTTAGGGTGTTCCGCAGGCTGAAATTTGCCCTTAAATTTAGTTAAAATAAAACATCACCACCACCAACAACAGAAAAGCAGCTACTGTTTACATCTGCCTTCTGTGCTTATCATCACTACTTTACACTGCTGTTCTTCCATGTGTTAAATGTCTACAGATTTAAGTATTGTAAGGAATGGCTATTGACTTCTGTCATTACAACTCATTTATATGGCTAGCACCATATAAATGAGTATCCCCTCCCTTCTACTCCCTGACCAATGGAGATCAAAGAACAAGAACATTAGTCGGAGCACAGATTTTACATACAGTTCATATGACAGTATCAGCCAGCTTTTGCTTTGCTTACCTATAACATCCCTACCCTGTTTTGCAAGTGGAAATAATACATTTGCCTTCCCGTGCAAAAACGGCATTAAACTCATGGTTTGTTTGGTGAAGGATAAGTAGCTGAGCTTCACCAGTTCATTAAAGAAGTATGGATTGAAAGAAAACTAAATGAAAGATGTAAAGGGAAAAGAATAGGACATATTTGATATGGATAGCAGAAAATAATGATGAAGACAAAAAAAAAAAAAAAAGAGCCATAAACATTAAGAAAATCTAGTGGTATGAATCTTTCTTCAGAACTGGTTATGGAGTTGCCTTATTTTTAGGTTACTATGCACTAGGAAAATAAATATGTAGAAATACTACACATTAAGCATCACAAGGAAATAATTGCACATCCTGCCCTGCCCACCCAACCCCTCGCCTCTCCCCCCAAAATAAAAAAAAAAACAACAAAAAAAGAGTTCTGAGTACCGGTATTTTTACTTTAGCTGCCTTGAGATGAGATTGTTGGTATCCTGTTGCAGTTGCAGAAATAGCAGTTGTTCCAGACTTGTGATGAACTAAAACAGTTTGTAAGCCTGGAACCAAACAAAAGCAAAATAAATCTGATTATGGGGCAGAAAAAGACAAAGTATAAACTGTTCACCTCTTCCATTTTCATTCTAAGACGACAATGATTTTCCTCACTAAAAATGGGCTTTTTGTTTATTTTTGTTTAATAATGCAGGCTTTAAATGCAAGCTTAGGACAAGCTGAAATATGACTGCAGATTACATTACTTTCTTAATCAAGATCAGACACTACCATATAGATTTAATTCTGGACTCTTCAAATAATGAAATGCTCATTTAAACTAATTTTTACCATGCATTTTCTTTTGACTGCTTCCATCTTCTTTCAGAATCAGTTCCATTGGCATATTAGGCTCAATATTAGCTAAAGACATTTTTGTTGATTCCCAGATAACACTCAGGGAACTGAAGTTATCAAATTTACTTCCCTGTTGGTCATAAGCAGCCAAATCCAATACTGGATTGCGATAATTTGAAACAGGAACCTGAAAAAGAATGAATATTTTGAACTGAAAAGATGCAAGGGGATTTTTAATCATGAAAAAAAAAAAAATTATTTTGAGTTCTGTAACACTTATTCATCACGTGAGTCATATTCATTAAAATAAGCCATCAATGCAAAGTCATTAAGTGTACTTCAACTGCAAGGGGTTTTTGCTGTTGGTTTTGCTTAGTTTTAAACCAGTAAATTATGCTAAACCAAAACCAAACTACACTGCTCAGGTATATCATATTTGGAATTCGAATAAATAAAAAATGTTGCTATTAGTCAGAAGATATAGCACAAGATTTTCATGTTCATCTCGTGTAATGTGCTAGCAAAAACAGTGCACTGATATAGTCCAGCTCTTGACACATACATGTATAGAGCTAGAAATATAGGTGAAGTCTAAAATAACTTATAATATGCAAAAACTTCTTATCTTGTTATGTAAAAGAAATAACATTGAAAGATTCCTCAACTCCATATGTATTTTAGTTTTATGAAACTAGGATGACCTGCAAATATCCTTAAGCAATATGAACACAACAGAACAGTTTACTCGGCAGACAAGGTATGACAGCATTCATTTGGATACAGAAGAAAGTTTTAATGCTTGTTAATCTATACATACTTATTTGTTCATGCACTACCACCCATATTTGCAAAACTGAATAAACCTGATGTCACTGAACAATACACACTGCACATACAAATGTACACTTGTAATAATAATGCACAGCAAAATATCTCTATATATACTCAATAGAGTATTTCGATCAGAGTGAAATGATACAGGGAAAAAGATTATCCTTAAAAACAACCACTGGAAACATATATACTCCTCCCCCCCGCCTTCTTTTTGCTGTTGTTGTAAAAGTTCGACTTGCTTTCATTCGCTTCTCCCCTTCTGCTTAGCCCCAGTTTTGAGACAGGTCAGGTTCACTGAACCCTCACAGTGATTCTTTTGTGAGAAGACACAATATGTGTGCTTTTGCATATACTCCTGCTTTCTGATAACATCTCTTTATAAATGTATTCAAACAACCACTGCAGGAAACTCACATTTAGACTGTTCTCTGCAAAAGCAGTTAATGATACAAGTGCTGCCCACAATCCTGTAGTTACTGGTACCCTCTCAATCTTCAAATCAACTGTTTTGTTTCTTATGTAGAGGTCCAAAGACTGATTTATATGTTACAATAACACTTTTTTCTGTTTCTTTTCTTAGCCTTACCACTTGCTTGTTTTGTTGCAGTAAAGGGCAGGAGAGATCAAGCTGAGGACTTCCATAAACAGGAGTCAAAGTGAGTCGTGAAGGGACAGCACAGATAAGCTTCACCACAGCAGGCTCAACTGCTGGAAAAGGGTTGGTCACTGTGGGATTGTTTCCAACTGTTAAGGCAATAGCCTATAAAATTATGAAAACAGGAAAGTGAGGAGAGAGTAAAAGACTATTCAGTACAGGCACATTCTATTTCACACATCTCAATTATACTCCTCTGTCAAAAAAACAAGCAAAATATGTTTCTTGTGGATTTATAGCACTATTGAAGACACAAGATTTAAAAGGACATGCATTTCAAGAGAAGTTCTATGCCATTATCAAAGTACTATTCTTGGAAACTTCTTCTAGGTATTCATGTTTACTACCATCTAGCTTGACACAAACAAACCTTTCATAACTTAAAAAGCTAACAGGCTGATTTTTTTTTCTTGTCAGAGTGAGAACAGAACAGCTCAAAGACAATATTTATAGCCAGCTGAAGATGTTCAAAACATCTTGAGCTTTATTTTACATGCCCTCTTAAGCCCTCAACAAAACAAGTTGGACATAAACACAGAGAAGATTATCCCAGCAGGCTGTGGCAGATCTGGTTATCTGCCTTAGGTAGCCAAAGACGCACAGATGCTATCTGTTCTGGACAACACGAGGAGAGTCAGCCAATGCATTCACAGTCACAGTCAACAAAAATATATTTTGTCCTTTCTCAACCCCCAGTTACAGAAATAGAATCACAGAAACATTCAGGTTGGAAAAGACCACTAAAGATCATCTAGTCCAACCTGTAACCTAGGACTAAAGTCCACCACTAAACCACACTACTAAGTTCTAAACCTATACTTTTCTTGAAAACCTCTAGGGATGGTGACTGAACCACTTCACAGGGCAGCCTATTCCTATGCTGCACAACTCTTTCAGTAAAAAATTTCTCTTGATACCCAATCTAAAATTCCCCTGGTGCAACTTAAGGCCATTTCCCCTTATCAGTTTGTGCATGGGAGATGACCCCCATCTCACTATAGTATCCTTTACGGTAATTGTAGAGTGAGATAAGGTCTCCCCTGAGCCTCCTTTTCTACAGGCTAAACAAGCCCAGTACCTTCGGCAACTCTTCTTAAAAATTCTTTTCTGGACCCACACTGGCTTTGTTGCCCTTCTTCAGGTATAAAATAGCTATACTTTGTACAATGTCTGCTGAGAAAACCAGTTAACCAATTTGGCAGCCACATTGAAACACTTAGGCCTCACAAAATTACAGGAGAAAAAAAAAAAAAAAAAAAAAAAAAAGAAGAAATCAAAGCTAAATGCTTCATAAACTGACCAAGGTAGATAAAGCAGGACAAATCACTTCTGCACTTTGGAGAAAACAAGACCAGGTGGAACATGACTACAGGCATTCACATGACTGTTATTTGTTTGAATAAACACAATTACACTGGCAGATAACTTGGTTCAGAGGAGCAGGTCATACTGAAGAGTCAGTCTAGTGCAGTAACCTTCTGCTACATTCCTGTTTATGTAAACTGAAGCAAGCTGCAGTTATTTGGATCTATCTGTTCTAATGCATTCTACAACATAAGGTTAGTGTGACTTGGCTTTATACTGCAATAAACCCATCATAAACCACTTTATAACATAACATTATGAAATAACTCTCTAAAACCTGTACCAGCATCACAATGAAGAAAGTGCATAAACAATGTACTTAATGTGAGCTCTTTACTGGTTTATTATAAAAACTACTCATTATTTAAAAAGGTATATGGTATCATAAATCTGTCTGAAGCCTGTTCTCAATTGCCTTAGCTCAGCATTTGATGGAGGACAATACAAACACCTTCTGGCACTTACTTGCTCTCCCAGGCTTTTGCAAGATACTCTAACCCAATGCTGGATGTTATTCCGAGATGTAGGAAGTCCAAATAAAGACAGGCCAATACTTTCTTCATCCTCAGCAGTGATGTTCCTGAAGAACTTGGAAGGCTCTTGTACCCATGGTCTAGGTCCTCCCTCAAATAACATATCTTTAGAGGAACCCAGAGTCACTAAAGCAACAGATGGAGGATCAACAGTCTGGAATGAATGACAGTTAGGGATTAATGATTCTATTCACAAATACTTTGACTGCTCTTTGCAAAAAAAACTTCCTAGAAGATCCTATTTGTTGTTTTGATTGGTCTGTGTTTTTTACTTACAGTGGTTTGTACATCTGATTATTTAAGAACTGAGTTGTACCAAAATGATTAGCATCACCTACAGCGATTCCACCCGGTCAGATTCTATTCAGTAGAATCCAAGGATGCAGAGAAAAGTTAACTATGTTCTAATTGCATCTCTTTCATGAAGAGCTACCACAGGAGAATGACTCTGAATATACTCTCCTGAGCACAGAGAGATAATACATTTTTTCAAATTTACAGCACTTTAATGAATGAAATAATATCCAGTTTTACACTTCAAAATTCCTTTCACTTTACAGTGCTCTCTCCAGCACAGTTCTGTGCTCATAATTGTTTTTTTACACAAGTTTTACTTCAAACCTCTACAAGAAATTTCAGATTGATGTGCATCACTGGGATAGACTGTGCTGTTTATCATCACAGAAATTAACCTGACATATTAAAACACAATAACCATTTGTAGTGTGCGTTCCACAACCCCATTTGACTTAGAGTTTAGTAAGAAAGAAATAACAGCTAACAAGAGATGGTTCAATTCTTCCCACAGGTGCCTTTGCGTAGGAAGAGAGAGGAGGCATGGGAAGAGTTGGCATAAATGTTCCTCTTTCCTCCCAGTTACTCCTTGGTTATATGTGTAATATAAAAGGTAATGGGAAAAGGTAAAGCCCAATGGGAAAAACAAGAGATCTAGTTTTGAGTGTCTGCCTGCCCTTTGACTTCTGTTTATTTTTCCTCACTTTTTATACTATAAATTGTTTTATGATAGACATCTGACAGAAAAATGCATGCATCCTCCATTTTGGGGCATCATAAATATTTCTATCTATAGAAAGGAGGGAAACGAACATGGAAATGACCATCCTACACTTTAAAGCAAAATTTTTCACTCTGTGAAGCTTATTTTAGCACAGATTTAAAAATTATCTCTATTCTTTAAGCACAGAATACGTAAGCAAAGATTTTTTAAAAGTGTACTTAATCTATTCTCCATGTCAGTATATTTTGGCTCTGTTAAGTACACTGGAATCGTTTTACTTTATAGATGAAAGTGGCGTTATAATGCCCTAAGGGGTTTGCTAGTAAACGTGAATGATGACATACATATGAAAAATATCCTGATTAAAGAGACTGTCTCATACGGCTAACAACAGAAAAGCTTACACACACTGCTCAGGGTGTTTCAGCATCTTCAATGAATTATACTCTGCAATTTAAGATTTTTGTCAGAAAAGCATCTTTAAAAATTAAAATCATCATTACAGTCAAGTCTGAATGATTTGCACAAACTTTTATTCCAGATTTTGGAAAAAAGCCACGGTCAAATTATTAAAATTCAGTTTTGCAGATTCAGTGCTTGACCTCTGAAGACACAAGTATACTGTTTTATATTTCCAAATACTGACCCTGTCCTCAGGTTTTTTTCCTTACTGTTTTTTTAATAAACTATCCAACATTTCTCTCATTTGTAGGGAAAAAGCATTCCTTTTCACTGTCATATATGAATGTCAGCTTTCCATTCTTGCAAAAAAAAAGTTTATATACTATTACAGCAGAAATCATAAACTACGTTTACTTTTATTTACTATTATGTACACAGAATCGTAACTGCACCCTTATTACCTTCTTAATCCAATTGTTAATTATTTAAAATGATCAGTTGAAAAAAGATTAGTCTCACATCATTTTCAATCCATTTAGCGTATACTGAACAGTTATTTTACTAATTGAAGTAGGCTGTTAAAAAAAAAAAAAGATACACAATTTCTAAAGGATTCAGTTTCATGAATGAATTGTCTGGATGTTGTACTACAGTGTTGTTTTTCAGCATTTTACATACTCAAATTTGGTTATTTAACAACTTAATTTATGCATTTAATTTACCTGGCAGTATTGCTCCCTACCCCTGAATTTCTTACTACTCTTCCAATGAAAAGATGAACATGAAAGTAAAATAAATTGAAAAGAAAAAAAAAAAAAAAAAAGAAGAAAAATAATTTGTAGAAGTCAGGTAACTGCAAACTAACCAGAAAGAGGAACTCAGTGCTATAAAGCTTGCTATCCTCCACCCTCAAAATATCCACTCCTCCGCAGTTCACTCAGATGAGGGTTATTCCTATTAACTGTCCTGCGTATTTCTTCAGATGAAGCAATTGTGACTTCTGCCAAAAATCTGAAAAATGGGCAAGGATTTCAAATTCACTTTCCCCTTCAGAAGTTGAAAGAATCTGTTAGTTCACCACTGAATTAACTTCTGGGTTGCAGACACAGTACCTATGTAGACAAACTCCACTACGTTATTTTTATATATATAATAAAAAATATAACATTTACATATACACATATATGCTCCATAGATGACGATTAAAACACAATGACCAAAGCATAAGACTTTTCCTGCAAATCAACCATCCAACTTTTTTTTTTTAATCCTACTATTTACATAATATCAAGTTGTGATTTGTCACTTAAAGGCATTTTAAGGTATAGATCGCTTTACAAACAAATAGAACACTTACTTTTAATGGTAGATAGGCAGCAATGGTGATGCTGGCACTGAGGTGGACATGGCCATGGGTATAACTAACAACAAGTGTAGTGTATCCTTGAGTTTCAGCTTTCACTTTGACTCCACTACAAAAATCAGCAGTTGGCTTAAGCCTTCCTATCAAACAAATTAAAAACATATAAATATATATTTGGAGAGAAATGCCTAGACACTTTAATGCTAGCTCTACATAGCTTTTCTCAGCAGAAGCATTTCTACCAGAAGTAATTAGAGACACGCTCTCCATCTGAATAAGTAAAACACTCACTACTGTCTTTCATCTCAAACCCAACAATTGAACGATTCATGTCTCTCAAACTTCTTTATTTTCAGCCTGTCCAAAGCAGGTCATGAGTCTTTTCTCTGGTACAAACTAATATGATTTTATTTCTCTTAATGGAATAATTTGATCTTGCTGTTTTAAGATGAAACTGGATCACTAAGCACAAATAAGTGGCATGGTTCAGACGAACCTTCCTGCACAAACATGCTGCATTGCCTACAGTTTCTGTTTTCTCTAGTTGAAGTTAAGGTATTTTTGTGCAACTTTTCTGCTTACTCAGAATATATTGGAGTTTGGGGGATCTACCCTCACCCCTCTTTTTGCAGAAAAAAACATCAACAACAAGGAAGTAAAACAGTACAAGAGCAAATTATGCACTGACATTTAAAATAGCTGCGTCTCAGGCAAACAGATGGCACAATGCAGACTGGTTTTACTGACTTACTAGCACAGGAAAGAGCTTCCATACAAGAGGAACTGGGAAAAAATTAATAGTACATCTGAATAACATACTAAATTCAGCAGACTCAGGAACAAGCACACTGCTCAATATCCATTTAGCCAAGCAATACTAATGGCAATTTCTGAAAATAACATGCAGATTCCATGTTCTTGCTACACTTCTTAAAGCAATGATTTTAAGAACAATAGAGCTTTGGCAAAATTTTATCAGCTGATCATCTTAGTTTCTTGCAAGCAAACACCGTCTTATAGAACAGAAAGCACTGCTGGACAAGAAGGGCAAAGCAGTTCTTAGTCTTAGTGTTACAAATCCTCCAGCCCTACCTCAAACACATTCATCTTTGTTAGAGAAGCATATTAAAAACACCGTATCAGTAGAGACATGACATACTGCACTTTTTCCAACAAATTAGTTGCCAAAATGCTTTCAGAGTCCCATAAAACATCAAAAATATCAAAGGAGTTCTGCATAAAAAAGTAAATACATTCTCAAAATAAAACTGCATACCTACTCTGATCCCCATCTTCTAAGTTAAAAGCATATCTCTAGCAATACTCTACATAGCAGATGAAACACTGATTTAAAGGAGGTATATGATTTAGTAACATTTTAATTTACGTTCCAAAACAGGGAGGGGTGGGGTTAAATCACCTTGCAATGGCACGAACACGCCACGGTTTTCTACTTCCACAACTAGATCAAAGTGTGAGCAGTCACTCAGTGGGACTGTCTCGCCTGTTTCAACATTGGTTAGGCCGTTAATTCTCAGGGGCAGCTCCAATACTTGGCCAACACGTGCTTCAACTTGACATGGTGTGAACTCCATCCCACTAGGTTCAGTTACAAACACCTGAAGGAGGAAAGAAACATAAGACAGAGGTGCATCAAATCTGCAGGAAGGCACCAGGTGAACTGGAAGACTTCACTATGCTCTCCTTATTTTAATTAGCCCTCTTGTAGTCATGTCTCAGTTGCTGATTCCCTTTGATGGCTTAAAGTATTCTCTCTCATATTCAAACTTGCTTTTGTGTTTACCTACCACAGAAATGTATCAAAAAAGGCCATGGAAAGCTTCTTACTGTGTTAGTGCTCCTGTCCTTTAAGAGTTCAAGTTCTCATTAGCCTGGGGATCCTTCTACTGCTACTTGCACAACTCTCCCTTCTGCTGCATGAATCATAAAGCGAGGATTAAGGTGCATGTTATCTCCAGGAGGTACCATAACCAACTGGGCCAGCTCAAGCATCCAAGCTTGACTTCTACAAGGCAAATATTTGAGCTAGACCTGACATAGTCAGCAAGTATCCCCAGCCTCCAGCCTGGATCTCTCACAGCAGGTCTGCAGAAGCTGGGGGAACTAATGGCCCTTTCTCACATGAGCTTATTTGACTGCCTTTTTTTTTTTTTTTTTGTGCATTTCTATTGGCAAAACATTTCCAAAGGCATCCAAGGCTCAAAGGTCTCCCCAGTAATGTCAGAAATCTAAAATAAGTAACCAGATTTCTAATGCCTAATCTTACAACCTTCTGCTTCCACAAGTAATGCTTATCTGAGAGATACCTTGAAATTAAAAGGGTTACTTCCTGAAGTAAGACTGGCAGAAACTGAACTTGCATGCTCTTGTATATAACATGTTGATGAACAAGCCTTAGCTATATTATTTATTATTGTAATCTGCTGCTATTTTTCCCCATTACTGTTAAAGAAACTGCCACAGATTGACTGCGTATTTCCTAGCAATCACTATGATCAAAGCTTTTCATTTGCAATACCTTAGTTTCCTAACCAGCTGCAAACATCTTGAAAGACAGAATATTGAAACATATGGTAGAATTACTATTGTAACCCTTGTTGAACACAGCTGACTATTCCTATTGCTCACTGAGGTCAGTAACTAGAATCCTTCAAAGATATTCTATGCAACTCCTAGCACAAGAACAAAGGCATTCAAAAATAACCAATTTGGATTATGCAATACACTGCTCTGAAAGCTCACATAGAGAGAAGTACGTTTTTCTGTCTTCAGGCTTTGACTTATGCTTGGGGATAAGAAGTTTTAACTGAAAGCCCTCATTCTTGCATCTCTTGCTAGTAACTGTCACTGTTTTTCACTGCTGAAACCTGGTCATGTGGGAAGCTACTTCAGAGCAAGTTCATAAACTAAACTCTAGTTTTAATGACCAGTCATGAAGACTAAAGACATTTAAAGACCAAGCATGAAGTGCAGAAGTGTAGTACCTATCTCAAATCCATCTTGTTGAACTGATATAGTCAATTTGAGCACACACACATGCAAGAAAAAAACACAAGCTAATTTCCCCAAAAGAAACAAACAAAACAACAACAAGATACACCCAACAGCAGCAACACTGGCAGACGCAGTAGTTCCAAGTGAAGCTTTGTTAGAAGTATCTTTTCCAACACAAACATCTGAATAAGGAGATGTGTGCCTACATAGCTCTCTCTTCACTCTGGGACAGACTTGGGAGTCTTGATCAAAAACTGTACATATATATTTTATACATATATATATATGTATATACACATGTATATACATATATATATATTTTTTATATATATATTTTTTAACACTTGTCAGATGGGACTCTGGTAAAACAGAAGTGCAATTTAACAATAACAGCAGTGCTACACATGGCAATACTTTAAAATTACGAGGTATTTTGTATAGCTAATTTACGTATTTGGAAGGCAATCAGCTTGTTCCCCACCAGTTGCTAAATTACATGCATGTATACTGGAAGGAAGGTGCACTGCCCCAAGGCTTGCAAGACATGATTCCTAAATCAATTGTTGTGCTCCCTCGGAAACAAGGACTATCATCATTTTAAAGCCTTGGCCAGACAGAGGTTGATTGCCAGCCTCAATAGTATCTGCATGGCACAAACAAACCTATTTCATTTATGACCATGCAGTTAGACAAATTATTTCTGGTTCTCAGGTTAGTCACACATGCTCAGTATACTCTCGGTTTTAAAGAGGTCAGGAGCAAAATTCCTCTTCTCAGTCACATTTCCATTCCAATGCTTAGGTCTTTGCAAGAGGTGTAGATTTAAAGCATAGATTAAAGCATCTGAATTTGTGAAAGTAGTTTAGTACTGCTTCACAGTAGTAATTACAAAACACAGTAATACTTTGTTTTTATTCTACCACATTAAGTGTCTGGCATCTCCAAACAGTTTGACAGGCAGCAAGCACTGACACAGTTTCATTAATGAAAATGATTTGCATCCAAAGGATGCAACAAAATATTTCCCAATCAATAACATGCTGAAGTATTTAAGATTGTAGTTTTACAGGAAGTAGTGAACAGAGCAGCTTCCTCACCTATCCTTGCACACACTGCCCTATGCGTAATTACATATATTGTTCCTGTATTTTCTTTATTCTTCATCACACACTTACCACCCTGACAAAATGCTAGGAATAGGGTATGATATACACAGAGAAGGCACACCCCCTCTCAGGAGGTATGTTTTTCCATTGTTAGTCTTCTAAAGGATTATTTTTTCCTTGTCCAGTTTTAGTACCTAGATTGTTAAGTGGCACTGTATAACATCCCAGTCACTTCTTCAGGCAGGAATTTCCTTGCACATCTTGATGATACCTGTCATTTTATATCAAGGGAAAATTTTCACCTCTTACCCTGCAAAATATATTTAGTTTGGCTTGTCTGCTTAGATAGCTAGACCAGCAGAGAACAACTGTTCACTTATTGTGCTTAGAGCTTTCAACAAAAAAGAGACTTACCAAGGAAATCAGGAGGGAGGCATAAAAGGGACTACAATTAATACAGAAGAGACAGATTGATTCTGAAGAAGCATAAACTCTGAAAACAATCACTTAACCTGCCCCAGGGCAGGCAGGAAAATCTCTTGGGAAAATCTTGGAAAGTGGAAGAAGGCCTATGGGATTCTCAACTTCTACTATTTTCCAAAAGCTGTATTTAAGAGCAGCCAGAGAAAACCAAGTTTTACCTTCATTTCTCCATAATGCAATGGATTCTGAACATCATTTGCCCGAATAATACTGATGCCAATATCGCTTCCAGTTGTCATTACTCCTTTGACTGTCACCGTAGCAACTGCCTGGTTAGAATAGGACCAGCTGAAATTTCCACTTCCACCATGTGCCTAGAATACAGAGAAAAAAAATTAGGCTTTGAAGATTTTGCATGAGAAGCCAGGAACACACTGATGAACAATGCTATTATTGAGGATATAAGTAAAATAACACCTCAGAACTATCAAATAAACAAGGTCAAGTACAAAATGAGAAGATTACCATTCTTCATTCATTTTATTTTCTGGTTTCTTCAAGCCCATATCCTACATACTCACCAGTGCTACTAACCCAAATATACCTCCCAGCTGCAGGAATCTGACGCTCCCAGAAACTGATAGTGTTTGGACTCAGCATATGATTTCACAAGTTGGCACACGGGATTATTGTACATCTGAAAACTCCCACTATTTTTCAGTTACTGATAGCCAAAGCATAGATCCAACGATGTTGGATCTCAGAGCTGCTAACCTGATACTCTGTACTGACTAGTTTCTGCCAATGAGAATTGTTATCTGAAGGGAAAAGAAAAGAAGCAGGGCAGGCAGGGAGGGAACGGGACAACGGGGGAAAAAAACAAACAAACAAACAAACAAAAACACATTTTCTTGGCATTACTTCTTTGATTTTATGCTGCAAATAAGCACATCTACCTGCAGCCATTCGACAAACATGCTGATCCAGCAACCAATCAGCTAATATGCATAGGAACTGCCCACGCTTGCGGTGAGCACTGTGAGGGTCTGCGAGATGTACAGGCTACACTCCCACAAAAGCGTCAAGGGAAGAGTCAGTTACTGCCAAACTTATAAGCTCAGGTTTATCATGCAGATTCCCATAAAAAAAGAAAAAAAAAAAAAAAGCACAACACTACCACACACACAAAAACACATATGTAAACAAACAAACAAAAAACAATAAACCCAAAATTATTCCACAGAAGGATAAGAACTAGTTACTTGGGGTTATGGTCCATGCCAATAGAGACAAATGATTACACACACTGAAAAACAGCTCTTGGCAGACAGCACAGGGTTGTATCTGCTGCAGGTTCGTATTCCATAAAGTCAAGGGCCAAAAAGCATTTAGCCAGCATAAGCAGAGAATTGTCTTCCTTGATGTTAAACACTAGTTACACACTAGTTACTATAGAAAATCATTACAATGCTGTAAAATATATAGCTTTTAGATAACATTGTAAGCTAGGTGAAATGTCCATTAATAAAACTGTGTCAATGTATATTGAGAAGGCATTTTTAAAGCAAGTTTAAAAAAAGTGACTGTCACACTCCAAAATAAATATCAAAATTGCCTCAGAGTGAAAACTAAGGTGAACATTTTGTTTTAAAGGTGAACATGATTTTTTTTTTTAATTTCTTTAGTTTCCTCAGCATTTGCTCTAGCCCGTTTCATAATTAAACTGATGTAAAAGTGGACAAGATAAATCTTGACTAGAAGTACAGTATAGAAAATAAATCTAAACTATACAGTGGCTTACCTAATAGCTTCTACCAGAAAAATCAAAAGGATAATTTCCCTTTTTCCTTTCTATGAACACATTCACAATCTGATTACACAAAGAGCACCAAACAAAGACAAGTGGATGAATACTTAAGAAGATGATGCATAAGATACAGCAAGAAATGTTTTGCTAAGGAATGTAAATGTTCAGAACATTTTGTAATTGTATTTTCAATTAAAACAGGGAAATGAGCAGAACACAGAACACATAATAATAGCCCAATTCTTGATAATACTATAGCATCACATCTCCCTGCCATACAGACAAAATGTGTTCCTATACTTTTGTTTTCAAGCAGTCAGTTTTCTCTAAGAGAGAATAAGCCAACTTCTGCTTCAGCCTAGTTGTTATCCAAAGCTGAACTTCACAAACTGTTACCACTGAGGGTGACGCCCTCACTAGAAAAAATAACCTCTAGCTTGAAATCCATGTACTTCATAAAATGCCATTTCACTTCTCTAGTGCATGTAAGGAAATAACTTCATCCTATTTATTTATTTTTAACTAAATGTTTGCAGCAGAAGCCATCTTATTAGCACAAATATGAATAAAGGAACCAACAAAGACAGCTGAGAAAGTAAAACCTAGAAGTCATTCTGACACCATCTGGAGGGAGTTACTTTAACTATAAGCAGAATTTGGCTAGATCCAAAAAACTCTTTCATCATATTTTCAGGTCTCTTCACTGATTTAGTATAGCCTGACTCAAGATCTACCAAGTAGAAGGAAAAAAATAATGTGCAAGAAGGAACAATAGTCAAGCTGTGTGTCACTCTAAACAACCATGAGTATTGTTGACTGGGCATTGACAAAGTGATCCCAGTTTCAGTAAATACAAGCTAATTTAAATATTGGGTGTCAAAAAAAGATCTTTTTTATTTTAAAAAATCGCAGTAAAGGAAGCTAATTGATACAGATTATTTGAGTAACATGAACGAGTGTTCTCTAATGAGAAATTTGATTATATATATGAAATAAGGTGAGACAAGAATAGAATTACAAAGGAGGTGGAAAACAGGAAAAAAAAAAAAAAAGACATTTACTTTCCCTCACTGGGTTCTAGCAGAAATTATGATGAAGTACTGAAAATACATATTTGTACTAAGAATTTTTACCACACTCTGCTGGTGTGGTTGGGTATGGCATGAATGAATTCTTACTAATCCCACAAAAGTTAAAATGCAGATGACAACTTCAAATTCAATGGAAATAACTTCACATTTGCACTAGAGAATGCAAATTTATATTTACAAAATTGATATATTTACTTTAAACACCATGTGTCCTGCTGCCTGTTTTTGTATACTCTCTAGTAGATGATAAACTCAAAACTCAGCACTTCTTTGTGCTAAAAAGGAGAGGCAGGAACTGTGCATGGAGCACAGGATCTTGAGGATACTGCATTGAGGTGAGAGTCTCAGTTCAAAAAGCAGGAGGTTCTTCTCTCCAGTAGAACATACACAAGATACTAAAAGACAGATCATTTGCTTTACAAAGCCTATGGGAAAGATTGACAACACTGGAGCAAACAGAGCACAAGAAATGTAACAAGGACCCTTTAAAAGGCAATACCGTCAGTGAAACTATCTTTCCTTTCCTGTAACTTTTTATTACAAGCATGAGATAGACAAGAGTGAAGGATACTGACTGAAAAGGTTGGCAGGGTGCTGCTCATTCACCTCGACACACCCTTTTTGCAGTTTCTTGATACTCCATTTTCATACTTCCATCCCTTTACAGAAAGTGTCAGTCTCTAATTATTAGCACGGAATTTCGTATATATGATGTTTTCTCTAATTTCAAACTACTCTTTGTGTGCACATACAGGTGGCTCATGAGGGAATTGGAAGCAGGTGAAAAGTAAAAAGTAAAAGGCTGTTTATTTATTTATCTACACGTTAATTCCTACAAATATAACCAAAACAAAATTCCTCCATATAAAAGTTTGGATATCACTGTGCCTGAATTATTCGATGTCAATTCTATGTAAGTAGTTGAAGTAGTTACAGGCCTCACTGCATCTGCTTGAGCAATCCTTTCTGCATTTAGATACATCTTTGGCATACCTGTATGGTGTACTGGTAGGCTCCTGCTTTTGGCTGCCAGGGAAACGTCAAAATGCTGGGTGAAAGAACTATTGGAACATAAATTTCAACTTCTTGCTGGTTTCGCACTGGAACTGGGAATGTGTGTACTCCTCCATCCTACAAAAATTAACAGTACAGTGTTATAAGTGACATCATAGCACTTCCTGCAAATAATGCTTAGTCATATATAGACAAGATGTTGAAAACATCTCATATAGAAAAGAAAGCAATTAAGCGTCCCTTATGAACAGCATTATTTGTGAGCAAATAGTAAGCTCATGGCAGTGATGTGTGCTATTCAATTATGTGAGTAATATTACTATGGAGATACAAGTGTCCATGCTTATTTAAAGGCAAACAGCAATAGGAAATACACTCTCATCTGGAGAACTAATCTGATAACTCCATAAATGCATTTACTCCTTGCTCATTCTACTCTGCAGGAGGTAAAACTGAATCTCTGCCTAGAAGACCCATTTCTCAGTCCATCCTGAAACACTGGCCTTTATAACTTTGCTGTAATTTTAATGCCATAACCCGCCTGCACAATATACTGTTTCTTGCTAGTGTTACTAAAGAAAGCTTCAACAGCTCTCACCAGACCTCACTTCATTCAAGAATACCTCTCTGACACAAAGAATGAGCATGGTGTATCATACACAAGGACCTATCAAATCTTATTCAAGGAATAACTAAAAAGACTTCAGAGCAAATGGGTTCAAATGTTGAATCTTTCCAAATTTCAAGCAAAAGCAAATCACTTTCACACCACGTGTCCTAGTTAGCCATACGTTCAGCAGCCTGCGCAACTAGCAGAAAGTTAATGAATATTAATTTGAGGAAATTTTTAGGCTGATACGTTTGGCAGATTTTCATTCCAGCATTTAACAACACTTACCAAATGACAGAAAACTTTCCAAATGTAACTGAATGCGGAACAAGGCCAGGGTATGACACTGATGATCCTACCACAATAAATTGTAAAATTCACTCAGAATGTGAGGAGACCTTTGCACCTGCACAAGGATATGGTATGTGCCCACATAAGGTATCTGCCATAAAAAAAAACATAAGTGCTGTGCACCACTAGTTCAATAGGTATTTGCCACACACTCAGTAGCAAAATCCCACAGACTTTATTTAAGCAAATCCTCTGTTGACTTAATTGACAGTTTTCCTGAAGTAAGGACTTTCTTAATCTGTTTAAACAACGATGGCTTAGATCCATGCAATTCTTAGCTTTCCTTTTACAAGGTCTGCCATCTACTATAGTCACTACTGTGTAAGTAAATTATTTTTAAGCCTAATGGTAAAAGCAGAACAGTTTTCTGTAAAGACATACCTGATCTACTACTGATGTCAGTGCAGCATCAATAACGGTCTGACCTTTCTTTATTGCTCTCACATAATGATATGATCCATTCATAGACGACTTCAGGATCTCAAAATACTCTTCAGAGAACTTTGTACTAATTCTGATATTCTAAAATCAAAACATTACATAAACATCACCACAGATAATTAGCATTAATGCCGTAGACAGCCATAAACATTAGCAACAAATCAATGAGAAAATCCTACAGTAACAAAGTTCAAAGAAGCTCATCTGAAACTGAGTAAGAACTGTTACCCTATGAAAGTTTCCATCCTTCAACAAGACTATACTTTTCAGACACATCATTAACTCCACAGAAAATATGTACTTTTTATGATAACCACAAGATGTAATTTAGCGCAGAAGTAGCAATATATATAGCACTAAAAATTCGGATTTTACAATAATTTCTTACTTTTTAATTCTTCAACACAAAAGTGAAAGAACATGTGATTATACTGCCACAATAACACATATCTTCTGAGATTTGGCAGAAACTCAAATCTATATCTCGAGAAGCAGGTACAAATAAATTAATAGTCACAGAAACTCAATATTCTGAACAGCAATCATTTAATAAAATTATTCTGCTTGCAAATGAACTATCTTTTTTTTTTTTTTTTTAAGGAGTACAATATATTTGGTACCTAATACCTAAAATTCATCTTATTTGACTACCCAAACAATTAAGTGTTTTAATGCTAGCTAATCATCTAGGCTTTTCCCATAATCAACTGAAAGGAATCAGCTAGATTCTCAGGAGTATAATAAGCCTATCTTATGCTTTGTTCTTTTACAATAGGAAAGACTGCCTCTACAGGTAACAAAATTATACTGGGGGAGGTAGGTGGAGGAGTGGATGAAGTACAACATTAGTACTGCCTCTCCACAACTGCAATTTCTAGTGCAGGGCCTATGCTACACATGTGAAGCACACTTCTTCCAGTTTTTCTACAGCATTTACACTCTAAGGGGCACTTTCACATGAACTACCACAAAAAAAAAAAAAAAAAAAAAAAAAGCACAGGGGAAAGAAAACACGCAGCTTTGAAAGTCATAGCTCTACATAAACAAACCGCTCAACTAATTTAAAAGACAGAATTTAGGAGACAGACACTCAGAAGCATATCAACATTTCACTTACCTCAGATAAATACACCTTATTGCTCGATTTATCATATATTTCGATTGTAATTTCATAAAGTCTGCCTGTTTCTAGGACCCATCTGTCACCTGGATGAATCGTAAAACCTACAAAACAGAAAATATTGAACGGCACAGACCATTCAGTTCCTCTTTTTGTAATGAATAAAAGCATTAGAATTCTGGTGGCCACGCTCTTAAGATGTCCCTTAATTGTTTTAAGTTGCTGATTAAAGAGTTGAAAGAAAATAACTATTCACTACTAAACCCATTTCACATTGAGTTAACTTTATGAATGACTTTTCTAAGATAAGTCATACAAGAACTAAAAGGGTATATATACACACAGAAATACACCAACAAAAGAACAAAGACAAGAAACGCTATTAAGCAATCAGGAAAATTAAGCCAGTACCAACCTAAATAACCAGGATTTACAACATATATAGTGCTGTTTGGTAACCTGGAAACCCCTTGCATGCGAATACCTGAAGTTTCAGTAAAGGAACATATAAGTTTTGACAAAAGTCAAGATCAGCATGTTTCTAGGGGTGCCCCTTGAGATATATAGAGCTAATTGTATATTAATGATAAATGTTACCCCCACTATCCTCAAAGACACCGAGCATTTTGGAGACATCCCAACAGAGAATACTGATCTGAATACAAAAATTAAATAAAGCCCTTTCACATTCCCACATTGACTGAGGAAAACAGACATGATTTAACTGATCTTTTCCAACCTGATTTCTTAGAATATTTCAAGGCATTGGGCAATGCTTTTAAGACTGAATTCACAGCAGTGCTGCTCTCTATACTCCATCAGGTGCTCCTGATTTTCAAGGCTATCAGTACAAATATAAGTAATTTTATCATTTTGCGCTGCCAAGGGTGGAAAGTTTGTCTCCTGCCACAAGGATCTGGGTGGAAAAGCATCACCTAGGAAGGATACTCTTGTGCTCAAGTACGAGATTAGTTTGTCCCTGCTGCACTGCAGTTACAACTGATGTTGCCTGGTCCAACTGGGCAACCGGCCAAGACAGATCTCCCTCAGGGCCAAGCACGTTGTTCTGGAGCTGCAGCTCATACTGATCAGACGGCATCATTAATTCTGCACATAAAACAAGACAACATATGAAACAATAAAAGCAAGTGTGTCAGTGTTTGGATGCTGCTAATTATTGCTGATTAATTTTTATTGATGCCTAGTGCGTGCATTAAATCAGTATTTTTAATGTCTTACCGAAACAGCATTTCTGTGTTCAGTACACATGCACACAAAATGAGCTACTTTGCCTAACTTTCGTTTCTTTGAAGCTTCAGTTTTCAACTGGAATCATCCCACTGTTCAGACCTAACATCCAATTCATTCCCAGCTTCCAAAGTGGTGAAGTTACTCTCTGCAAGTTACTGATGATTTCTGCTGCTTCACTCTTCTCTACAAGCTGCTGATGTGCCTAGTCAAATATTTTGCATCTAGCTGTTTACATTCTGTTTAAGGAAAGTTATCAACAGCACAGGCTCCTTGTAAACAAGGGATGTAATTACAAACTTCCACAGCTTTAAGTGGAGGTAGAGCCAGCTAACCAACACTTGTAGAAATGGAGCAAATCCATTTGTCAATAAAACATTCCCTGTTATAAAAAAATCTTAAACTAAATTTAGATTAGTAAATCAGACAGTTTCTTCTTTCTATGATAGCACTCGCTCCTATTCTAAGTTACCTTTACCTTCATGTACTCAACAAATTTGTGAGATTATATCCTTTATAGTCATAATTTTTATGAGAGAAATCCTAAATGGCTGTATCATTGTGATTTAGAAAAACAACCTTCATTGTTTTGTTGATTGTTATATAGTAACAAACCTATCGAAACCCAATTAAAAACTTCTCTGCAGTGAAAAATTCACACACTTGTTAAAAACAAACAAATAAGAGGACAAACCTGTAATCTTCCCTTGTCTTATTTTCTGAACTCTGTACTGAATTGATGTTCCTACCAGAAGATAAACATCATATGCCGGATTTAAAAGGATGTTTTCCAAAATAAGCAATCTGACTTCTGCAGGATGTACATGCTATTGATTGAGAAAAAAAAAAAAAAAAAGAAAAAGCAGTTCACTTCTTTGTTTGAAACATAACATGCAGCAATAGCTTAGAATCTATAATGAAAGATATTACTTCCTGTAAGTAGCTCTTTATTATCATCTCAAGTTTTGCAAAGACAGGAAAATGCAGAAGACAATGAGCTGTATGTAGATCTGCTCTATGCATCAACTCCAAAAAGAAGTTAATCCAAAAGAGACAACAAAACTTGTTCAAATTATGCTCTGTGTGCCAGGAGGTTGTCAGAGCTTTCCCATCACTCAAAGGGACCAGGGATCTTCCATCAGCCCCAGACGGGCACATGCAGAGCGATGCCCACCACGTGCTTGACAGAAGCCAGCCATGCTGCTCTTGAACGTGCTCCTGTATCTTCCCAGCACCTGCATTAATACCGCTGTGCAAGCCTATCCTGCATGGCAGTATGCAGCTGCTTTCGCAGCAGTAGCTTAGCTGTGTTCATCCACTGTCACAATTTCAAGCACAACTTTCTTTAGTCACTCTTTTTCCTAAGTCCTGTTTTAGCATCGGGGAGCCTGGCGATGACTTAGATCCCTGTACCATTTAGAAGCTATGGATCTCCAAAGCATAAACGTTAATGAAGCATGCCTTGTACTTCAAATACTCACTATCACCACCCATTTTCAAAGTGAGAAACGGAGGCAAAGGAGGAATAATCTGGACATGGTTCAAAAGGAAAAGTGAAATGAAAGTTTTCTGGACGCATTCCAGAAACAACTTTCTTTGATTTTATTCTCTCTTTACTGCCAGTCTCCCCAGCAACCAAAATGGAGAAGCAATTCCAATCTATGCATGGTTCAGTAGTATCGTGCAAGGCTGAAGAAAAACATGTCTGTGTTGGACATCATTTTAGTTTAGTCTTCTGAATGATATAGGAATACTTGAGACAGATGCATGGCGACTGTTTAGACATACAGAAATTCTCTTTGCCTACTGTAAAACAAGGCAGCTCCATAAAAGAGATCCTTTAAAACTTCATTAAGGAATCTGTATCAAACTCACTGGTCTATTACATTAGAAATACAATAGACAACATACAGTTTTATAATTTAAACTGTGTAAGTTATATCGTGGTTGCTCAAGGGATGTTCACTGAAAATGTGTTGTCTGGCAGAATGAAAGATTTAAATGAACTATTAATCACAAGCCAAAAAACTGCAAACGCAGTAATATCTTTTCAATTGCACTGACAGTATTCATTCAAAACTAATTCAGAAAAACGTTAAAACAGAAAACCAACCAAGCTACAAGCACTCAAGAAAAAGTATTGAGTCAGACTAATACTGTATAATTTTAGAGTAACTATATTCATCTGAACTATTTATCAGGGCTAAACCTGTAACAAAAACACATTTCTCAACATGTCCTACCATTTCTGCCACATTACCTGTATTACACTGATTTAGAATATTTCCACAGAACACTTTTTACAGGTGCAGGTTTGACAGTCCAAGATAATGTTTTTATTTAAGCCAGACTTAAGTACAACATGTAATAAAACAAAACTGCAAAACCAGACTGCAGATATGAGCTGAACCTCAGAAAACAAAACAAAACAAAACACGCTTTATACAAAGAGATTTTTTAGGTATGAAACTGAACTGATACTAGAAAAATGCCAAGTATTGGAGTCAGGATTTACAAACAACTGAGATGGTTGTGTGTGTAATTGCTATTACAGAAAAAGCCATACTGTTAACAGAGAGAACTGAAAAACTCAGTCACTTCAAGTTACAAAGTAAAAACAGTTCTATATAACAACCGGGAAGACTGCCAATACTGCAGTTTAGCACTCCTGTAGCATTGACATTTGTATTCCAAAGACCTTCCTGGGAAACCAGGACCTAATAAGGTAGAATTAGAAACTAACCAAGTATTTGTATGACATTTATTTCAAGCATAACAGGAAATAAAGGTATATACAAGATAACAATCCTTGTTTTGGCTACTTGTTCATTCTAAGAACTAAAGAGTTCCAGTTAAAAACAAACAAACCTAAAGGGCCAACGCACTACCCAGCATGATTCTAATTATATATGTAATAGGAATGACTATCAGGAGTAATAAAATCTTACAGAAGCACTTGAAGCGTACTCTTCTGCTTCAGGGCCTTTGTCAGAGAGTCAGGTTTAGAAAGAATGTCTGGGACATGCACTGTCCTGGGTAAGGCAGCTGCATCAGGGCAACTGCAAACTCCAACCCTCCCATGGAGATCAAAATTAATACTGTCACCTTCTGTGATATGGACTCTAGAGTCAATCCAATAAGGCTAAGGCAGCGCTGATATCCCCAGTGGCAACTGATGTCTTAAGGAACAATACAGCAGGGCAAACTTATAGTACTCCTATAATTTAGTTTTATAGTCCAATGTTAAAAAAATAATAAAAAATAGAACTTCACATGCAAGTTTCTTACCTTATAGACGTTTTCCTGTATTGTTGCTTTTAATTTAGAGCTCCCTGTTTTCATTCCAGACACCAAAATGGTATCTCCTTGCTTGGCAACTTTTTCCATCTCCAGTATATAAGAGGGTGGAATATAAGTGGATTCTGAAAACTTGAGTATACTGAAAGGTGAAATGAGAAATGAGCAGAAAAATTTAAACCAATCTTTGTAAAAACACACAGAAACACCACTGCCATCTATTCACATCCAATTTCCATGTCATAAGCAAATTTAAGATGTCTGCCTGGGACCAGATATCCAAATTTTACTTATTCCTGTACATATCTGCAGTTAATTTGTGTGACTGATAAAAGTTTGTTTGAAGCTTGTTTGTCAGCCTTAAAATGATATCAGAAAACTGCACATGTTGTCTACAATGATCCCTCCAATTTTTACACTATGTGTAGACTGCAAAAGCTCTCTAGATTATTGTGGAACAGCGGATGTGAAAGACCAGCAGCTTATGTTTATAAAAGTAACAGCTTAATGAACCAGAACACAACTTTGACCGATATGAAGAAGCTTGGATGCATTTACTAGGTATTGTGGTTTTTGGTTTTTGTTTTTTTCCCCATACTCATTTATTCTCTTAGTGAGCTGATTTCCCTACATCATAGTCAAGCATCCTATGAATAAAGCCAGGTTCTTTGAAAGAAGACAGTTTCCTATGTTACTATGTCCCTACAATCTATCTACGTTTTGTTGGAACCTGTTTTTGAAGTAGCTGAAGCCTCTGCCAAATGAGTTCGAATATTTAATATTACAAGATCACTGTACGTTAAGAAGTTTTGATTAATGTTGCACTTGAGAAACATCTGTAACCTTTTTTGTGAGAAAAATCCATGTTTCATGTGTTTGCAGTCTGGTCAGATTCACGGGTGTCAGGGATGTATTTTTGCTAACATCCCCATTGAGCAATGTCAAAATTCAGTATAGCATTTAATACAATGAATCCTAGCACAACACTGCTAGAGAATAGGATCCCAGTGCTGTTGACTATTTTACTTTGAGTATGTTGGTGTCACTGTAAGGATAAAACTCTCAGAGTATGACTTGAAAAATATTCCATCACGATAATGGTAAGTAGCCTTCAGTAGTTTAGTAAGGATGCAAACTGAAATTTCTGTTTGAAGCCACTGAAGTTCAATTACTTTAAGCTGAAGACCAGAAACAACAAAATCAACACCAAAAAAAAGGACATAGAGAAGACAGTGAATAAACAGAGAAAGAAAACAGCAGCAAGAGATGGTCTGGTGACATATCTGTAGGAGCAAATAAAACCGTACAGTTTGGATTCTTTTCCTACCCCTGCCACAGATGAGCTCCTTGACTTCTGAGCAAGAAGTCCACCTCCATTAAACAGAGGGAAACTGTTATACAAGAGCACTGGAAAACACTGAACTCATTAATGAGTTGAAAAGCACTTTTAAGGTCTTCAGATAGCAGTTTCCATAAAACACAGCACTTCTAAACTCCAGTAAATTTATTCTTTGAGTCAGACCTGGTAATGAACCAACCATCATGGCTTATTTATCAAGCAACTGCTTTCCGTTCATTGCTTGTCTGAAAGGAACTATATTGAATATCTTTCACTGAATTATTCCATCTAGCCTTGTGAGCTATATCTAGCTTGCAAGCAGTCACTTGGCCAATTCGGATTTAAATGTTAGCTACTCTGAAAGCTATTTCAGTGCCAGAACTGGGTGTTGACTGAAACCTGAAGCTCTATGAGCCAACAGAACTCCTTTCTGGAATGGAAGTCCCTTTCTGTTGACTTCTGTTGTGTTTTTTTGTTTTGTTTTTAAATCTTTGCACCAAATGTTCTCTACTCATTGGATTATTGGATTAGAGCTACCTGGGCTGCTCATTAATGCTATCAGTTTTTAAATTAAACGGGGATGAGAGCGTCCAGAAAGTTGAGTAGGCATAAAAAAAAAAAAAAAAAAAAAAAAAAGAGGAAACAAAAAGACATACACATAGACACAAAACAATCAACACAAGTATTATTTTAGAGGTCAGCTTAGTTAACTGCCTAGATGTGGGGAAATATTTGCAAACCTAAAGGACAGGAGATTTGCTTTTTTTTTTTTTGCGGACAATGTAAATGAACTTACCGCAAGGCATTGTGGGAATCTGAGAAGCCATCAGCATCCGTGTCTTTTACTATTGTCCAGTCAAAGACTAATCCTGCCAATGTGCTGAAGGTGTTTCCTATGAAACAACGAAGTAAATTAAAACAAAAACAAGTAACAACCCGTAAAGTCTTCCTGGAACACAAGCTTTTTTTCCCTAGGAATTTTATCTTATCCCTAAGAGAACTACCAGTATCTAACTACAAAAATCACAATCTAGTTTGCTTTACTGACCTGTGCAAACTCAATATCATTCTGTCAACCACTTGTCTGTCAAGCTTGCAATGCCATATACCACTTCATCTTCCAAAAATAAAACTGAATACACACATCTCATCTTCAAGATGGGTCTTGCAGTGTCAGCTGGGACAAATAAATCCCAGTATTTACTATGTTTTAAACTACATTTTCAATCGTGTTCTTCCCTTTGACATTCAGGTTTACATAAAACTAAGAATCAAAGCAAATTTATTCTCAAATTCTTATGCTTTAATGTTAATTACATCTTTAAGATGCAAGAATATTTTAAGACAGGACAACACAATTTACAGCCTATGTTCTCTTTCCAACTTGTACACAACTTATTGCAAATATCTGAGTCTCAAATAAATAGGACTACAAACAAAAAACTCAAAATGCACATAGCAATATAATTAAAATTGATTGGTACTGTGTTATTTAACACACAGTCAAGTCTAGCTTTCTTTAATGATACATGCATTGGCTTTGCAAAGCTGTACTACACTTTTTTTTCTTGCTCCAATTGAAAATAAAGCCGGCCAGCGGAGCACAAAGCAAGTTACGGCACCATGGAGAAGCGATGCCTGGACACAGCCAATGCTGCAGCAAAGTGGTACCACAAGCACAAACGCTTCCTTACAGACTTGGACTTGCCATTCATTGGGCCTGGATGCCGTGGCTCCTGTTGGGGTCCCCCACTACAAAGGCAAACTCAGGTTGTCGGAGACAACCTGTGGTGGGCATTCCCCAGGTGATGCAGGGTCCTACTCCTTCAAGACAGGACCAGTGATCTCCACAGCATGGATGGCAGCTGCAAGCCACAGGTTAACCCTGCCAGAGGCAGCACCAGGGAGGCAGACAGGTAACACAACACTTGCCATGGGTGCCGAGTGCGTCCCTACCCCTCTGCAGCATCACAAGGGTGCCAAACAGGCCACCCTAGCCAGCCAGCACATCACCCTCGCAGGCTCTTCAAAGGGCGCTGCTGGCTGAGACCTGTGCTCTGAAAATAATTCAGCCTTTATACAACTACTGATGTAAAAAAGCTTTCCTATGTCATCAGGTTACAGAGACAGCGAGTGCAGATTCGAGACTTGTCGGAGAGGCAGGAGCTGCTGGGTCTCCTTGAGTTAAAGTCACAGAAGACCAAGTACACCTTGGATGAAGGGAAAATCACTGATGACCCACCCAAAATCCATTTGCTCTCAAGAGTTATGGGTAGATCTCTCTAACTGGGGACTGTACATGTGGAGGGTTTTTATTTTTCCTGAAGAGTTATGGAGGGAATTGCCACCTGATGTTCAACTATTACTACAGGGGAAAAAGAAGAGGAACGGAGAAAAAAAGGAAAAAAAAAGAAAAAGGTGGTCACTACTGTCAAAGCTGCAGTTAGGTAAGGTACTCTAGAAGCAAATAAGAAAGAATTGGGATGAGGGGGAAAAAAATTCACAACACTGTAGATTTCCAGATGCCTCACAGATGGTATTACAAGCACTTTTAGTGAACTAACTTGTATTCCTAACATCCTCAAAGCCCTGTAAGAATAACAAGGAGAAACAATTGAGACTTTCAGATATCCATAGACAAAAGCCCTACTGACCTTTAGTGGTGGTATCACAGGGCTCTTAGAACAAGTTGAATATCAAACAACTACAATTATTTTGTATCATCTCTCCAGAAGACTGACTATACTTCAGATCCCCAACTGCCCCCAGCAATTCTTTCACAAAGACTATGCCAGACTACTTTAATCAGTTTTACAAAGATTATGCTTGCAAAGCATTCTAGTTACGTAGCAGTAACTTCACATTTTAATTCAATTTCAGTTCCCTTTATATCACTGTCCTATGATAAATTTGCTTGTCATTCCCAGACTGAAAAAATATCCACAATAATTTTAGCAGACTATCTTATGCTTTTGGAAGATGTCTTGAAATACTTAAAAAAAAAAAAAAAAAAAAAAAAAAAAAGCTACATTGGTAGAGAAAATGTTTTTTTCACATTAAAACAGTGTTATAGTCAACTAAAAGCAACATTTTTTTCCTACTCCAGAAAATCCCTTTGACCTGATTTTTTACAGCTAGTTCATCATACAGAATTGGGGCAAGTACAACACAAAGATTTTAAATGTAAAACAAAAAAAAATATATAATTTTTACAACTTTACTATGACATACAATCAAAATGTAATTTGCAGAAAGTCAGAAAACTAGGAAACATTCCAATCTCCCTAAAGTATGAGCTCCATGCACTGTTACAATAGCCAGGCAATACAAAGCTGCAGTTCTTCAAACACGGCTGTAAATTTCAGGACAATCATCATTTTGTTAGGCTTCTGTTTCAACAAGCTGAAGGTCTGTCATATGAGTGTAATTATGGCATGACAAACTCTGTTCAAGTTAAGGGATTTCTACCCTTTCTAAATACCTAAAAGGATTACTAGAAGGTTTGGGGTTTTTTAAGTTCCCATAAATAAAATGGTTTATTCACATGAATTAAATTACTCTTGCTTATGAAAGTCTTTCTAGATGTGGAGATGTGACAGTACCACTAAAGAAACTGAATAGAAGAGCTCAAATTTATTCTGACAATTCTTCAAACTTATTTAGATCTGAAAAGGAAATCACCAGTCTCTCTCTTATTTAACTCTTCTCTAGTTAATTCATAATAAAATAACTTCAGCAAAGCTCAACAGGTAAAAAAAAAAAAAACATGACTTTTTTGTATGTCTTTTTATAAGTAGAAAATATTTATTAAAAAAAAAATAAAAAAAAAATTGGAAAATATGTATAGAAGAGTAAGGAACAAAACTATTCCTGAAGGTATATCAGCTCTTACAGGAGTGGAAGCATCAATATCAATAAAATGATCTAATGCATACCAGATGCAATAATCTGGCAATATAAGATGCAATGATCACTATTTGTCCCTAACACATCACAGTTGGTACATAACTTCTTAACCTAGGTTGCATAGTACACAGACTAATACAACGTACTCAGTCTCTGTGTGGTGTGCAAATTCTCAGCAAAACTGGTGGATTTTAGTGGATTTTTCCAGATTTTCATAGAACTGAATAAACATTTTATTTTGAGTTTTTCCTATTTCTTAAGTATAAAAACAAAAAAACAAACAAATAAAAAAAACACACACCTTGAATTCAGAAGCACAGGCACCCAAGTTACTTGGATGAAAAGGAACTGATTTTCAAAGCTTTCAAATGTATTCCAATCCCCTAAGTTTATGTTGGGATGTTTAGTCCTAAGGCTTTTAACAAACATTTTGTTTCAATCATTTAGATTAAAAGTTCACCCTGGGGTTTAAACCACTGCTTGTGTCCAAACTTCAAAGTTGGATGGCTTCCAAGGCAAATTTGTCCACTGAGTATTCTTGAGAGGTTGTCAAAATACCAAACCAAGAATCTGGTCTTACATGTAGCGTAAGAAAACAAAATCACTTTTCATTATTAACATTATTGTCATACATAACCTGATACTTGTGGTTTTACAATTACACAAACATACGATGGGCTCATTAACTATTCAAAATGAACAATTCAAGCTTTTATAGCTGTTTTCCATATCATTTCCTTTCCACTAGCTGTCCTAAAAATCGTTTAGTTCATGTGAGTGTTCACATGTGCATAAAAATTGATTGTTGAAACAAAGCATGAAATTCTTACCAGAACCGTAGTTCCTTCTGATGCAAGAGACAATATCAAAAGCAGAAGCTTTATGCTCCTACAGATTTGATCCATATGTGCTGGATATGGATTAAATCTAAACTATACCTCCCAATAAGAAGTGCTTCTATAATAATCAAAAATATTGATCCAACCAACAGGTGGTTGGTCCTTAATATCATCTCTGAATATCCTGTTGTATGCTTGACTGGACTCAAAACGTCCCTTCACAAAATTCATTAGAACATCTCAGCTCAAAAGGAAAAAAAAAAAAAGACTTCATATTCCTCAGTCTAGTTAAATCCTGACATGACATTTCATCAGAACAAGTGTTGCGTCTTCTTCCACTACATTCTTGCTCCTGACCTGAAGGTAGGATTGCTAATAGCTGATATCTTCATTGTAATGATTTTAAAACCTGATTTTTAAAATACTCTTAGCACCAGAGTTAGTTGTCCTGGGCAAGTAAGGAAAAAAGACAAGAAAAAGATATTAGAAATCAAGCAGCATTTGATTTTCCTATTCAGGTAGTTGGGTATGTAGGTTTTATACCTAAAGGAAAACAATAGCTCACTGAAAGCATTATCCAGAGAACTCCCTTTGAATTGCTCTGCTTGGCTTAACATTCAAATTGTATTGCAAATAAAACCAGAGCACATACCAAACAATGAAGAGTTTCAGTACAAGTAAATTGCTTACCTTCAGAATCCAAAGCTTGAATTTTTAGCTTCAGTGGTGAATCCTCAAGATAAAGTTCTCTTGTTGTGGACACAATCTGGATGCCATGAATTATATCAACTATAGCATCACAACGAAGAACTTGTCCAGTCGCTTGAAGAGATGTTAAAAAGAGCACATGAATCAGCAGCACTGGAAGTGCTCAGCATCCAAACAATAGCACTAGCAAGACAAAATTCACCCCAAATTTAAGCTGATGACACAAGACACTGACATTGAGGGAAGTGAAGGTCATGACCTTGACTAAGAAACTCTCGGTCAAGTGGTAACTGTGGCCAAACAAGCAAGAAAAGTAGTTCCCTTCCTCACAGTTCCCTTCCTCACTGAGCTTCAGAATAAATCTTAAAAAAAAAAAAAAAAGTTATTTCCAACTACGCTAACAGTGACAGACACTTTAAGTGCATATTAAGAGTTTGTACAGCACAACTGTCAGACACAGCTTGTGTCCTAGAGAACTTAATGACTGCTACCCAGAGACCATAAAACCCTATATCCTGCTTGATTTAGTGACTGCACTATATTTACTCAGCCATCTGCTTTTGCATACCTGTCACTGTATGAACTAACCAGCGACATTGTATGATAGACACAAAGGCAATTTCCAGCTTTCTAAAGGCCAAAGTATTTTCAGCCTCCACAATCACTGTCTTTTCTTTTCTCTTTCTTTTTTTTTAATAAATAAATAAATAAATAAATAAATAAATAAATAAAAAATTACCTGCTTCTCTAGATGCTTCATCAATACTGATTCCAGGCCTTTAAGAAACAGAACTTTAAAAACCAGCCTATGGAAAGTGCAACATGATTGTGCATCTGAATGGACACTTGTTGTTTCATGCACTTTTAAATCTCTACTTTGTTTCTAGATGATGCCAGGATGCCCAAAAACAAGCATGATGTGCTTACAAAAGTTAGAACTTACTTATATCTTCAGCAAAGATGATGCTTGTCAGACGTGTGGGCTGCGAGGACCGTGCCTGGACAACAGCCTTCCGCGAACACTGGAGCTCGCCCTGGTCTGCTGGCTCTATGCTTGCAACCTCTGGCCTGGTGGAGGACCTACAAGATTATGTAGTTGCTTTAGCAGGAGTTAAACTGCTGCTAGAGAGAAGTCAAAGGGCTGGTTTAAAAACCATCTAAATAATTTACATTAGATGTCCTACATAGTAAGAATTTGACTTTCACCGGAGATGGAGTGCAACAGCTCATCAGGGGCTTCAGCAGAAGCGAGCCTGGGTTAGAAAAGGGGGAAAAGCACAAACCAGAGGTCCACCAGAGCCCAGACAGACAGAAGCACATTTCCCTCTACTGTGGCAACTTCACCGCTAAATGCAATTCAGCCTAAGAGCCATCTCCAGCTATTTCCAGAGTTACGAAACCTCTGGCCTGGCTATTTATTAGCTTAGTAGGTGTGGAACAACGAGCAAACCCACACGCACACAGGACTGAAGCAGAAGGTAAAACAGTTGTAGCTAACAGCCCTAAAAAAAGTTCCATTCACTACTTGTCACTGGCGTCCAGGTGTTTGAGATGGCCTTCTGGAAAAAAGGGGGGCGGGGGGCTCCTGATGGCAGAACATCACAATTACACACGCTTGCTGTGCCTGAACAAGTGAGAAAACTATTTTAATTAAGAAATTAAAAAGTATTGATTTACTCTGTTTAGTTAAAATATGTGATGCTGTAAAACATCCAAAGTCGTATCTTTGGTGAAATTTAAGCACATACGGAAGGAATTTTGACCTAAAATTGATGCATCTATTGCTTAATGCTCTGACTTGTATGGCTTTTCTGAAGATAACTGCTCCAGAAATTAACTCAAGGAAAGCTCACACGAAGCCCAGCTCTTACTTCGGGGTGAGGGGAGGAATTAAAGTAAATATTAGAAAACTAAGCTTCTTGAAATTAAATTTGAGTGTACCAATGTACAGCTGAGGCCAGTATTCAAAGCAGCCGTGACCACAGCTGTCACCAGGAGGCCACCCCCGTGCCCCAGGAGCAGGGCAGATCCCATCTGTTGGTGCCGCCCCTGCAGGAGCTGCCACAGGGACACAGGTCACAGAAATGCCACCCATCAGGAGCATCGTGGTGCCTGGCAGCCATCACTGCTGCTCCTTTGAAGGGCTACAACAGTGGAAGCACGCCCCGAGGACAAAGCCAGCCAGGAGCTGTTCTCCCAGCTGACTGCAGCAGCTCTGATGAAGCCATCCAGTTATCTGACAGATGCAATCTAAACCATTTACCAGGATCCCACCCAGTAAAGGTGGTACAGCTGCTTTGATTCAGGCTTTTCTTTGGAGGAGGTTCAAAACCACCTACCTGGGAGCTACGGGAAACAGCCTTTAAGTTGGCAGGGGGCTGGTGGGGGGTGTCGAGCCAGCAGCAGCAGCAGCTTGTAGGCCCTTCTCAGCAGGCACCAGCTGTACCCACTGCTGTTACTGGCAGAGTCAGCCAGAACAACCCATGGAAGACAAGTTTCTTGTTGACTGAAAATGTTCCCATTTCAAAAAAAAATAAGGTATCACAACACGCTCAGTTTTCTTGGAGTTAACAATTGCAGTCTAGGAACTTGGCTTGCAATCCCTGCAGTAAGGTAAAACCAGGGTCTGCAGGTCTAAGTAACAAAAAGCACGACTTGGTCCTCGAGCCCAGTCAAGCCAAACACTACCACCCCATTTTGTTCCAGGCAGTCACTAAGACAGGAAGAGAGCATTTCTTACAGCCCAAGCAAATCAGCTGGGGCCACCTCTCTGCTTCCCTGCATGTGGGGCTGGATCGTATCGCACCGCACCCGTCCGCACAGCAAGGCCCCAGGCGGGTGATCCAAGGGCACAGCGTAGTCAGAGCATTTTTAATTGTGCACGCTAATGGAGCCGCACAGGTTCATTAGGCACTGCGGAGCATTATCATATTTTTATCTTGGGCAAGATCCATTACTCCAATGAATTATTAATTCATCCCATTGGTGTGCTTCCAACGTTTTGCTCACAGAAAGACAAGTTTTAAAGGGTTTTGTAACAACAGCAGCAATTGCTCACCTAGAAATTTCAAAATATTACATCTGATCAAGGGAATGACAACCCGCAGCAGGAAGCAATGGACAATTTAAACCCCAATCAAAAGCTTAAACCTTAAAATTGTTTGTTCTATTCTAGTTACTTAAAAGCAACGCACACAAACATGAGCATTTTTATACTGGTTACGTTGTTCCTAAAATAATGACTTTCTGTATTATTAGTACATTTGAATTTCCTACGCAGTGATTAATTAAAGAATGACCAATTAGTTATTTTCCTGTTATTCTGTGGCTACCTAGGCAAGCATGAAGCAGCTTCCCAACATTTAGCAAGTTTCTTTAAACAACATGGGTATTCACAAGCATGCCAGTTTTTTTTTGTACTTGGTTTGTAGGCTTTTTAAGCTGAGGGTGCAGATCTCCCTTCATAAGCAGGCAGGCTTTTTTTTTTAAACAAGCATATATGTATGGGATTGGCTTTTATTATTATTTAGTTCTTCATGTTGTTGAATAATCTCTGCTACGAGATTTATTAACTAACTTGATATTTTGCTTTTCTGTACTCTGAAATTGTGTTTAGTACGCAACAGGGGTTTCACTGTGTTTTGTGGTTGTTCTTTTAATACATCATCATGTAACGCAGCACACAGCCACTACAGTAAGCACCAACAGCACTGTTGTGAAACTAAACCTAATTACGGGATATTTTTCAGATTAGAAAAAGGCAGGAACAAAGAAAAACTAGAAGTTTGTATGAAATTTTAGCTGTAAACTTACACATGCTCCAATTATAAAGCCAATTCTAAGCTTTTACAGCCGGCTATGGGTTAACTCTCAGTTGACACTGGAGTGATTAGATACTATTTGGGCTACATGGTAGCGGTAGAATATCAGCTGATTTTATAACTCATTTTTCCCTAATACAAATACATTTTTAATTTTATTACCAATAGGATGTCTGTTTATCTTAGGCAACTGCCTGAACTTGTTACGTGAAGCGGGGCCTGTTGTGATTTATTTCATGAAATGGTCTGTGCAATGGTCTTTCTGTCTTTCTTTCTTTCTTTAAACACTGTAACCTATTTGATGACCCCTCGATACCACTCAGCAACATTAAAAAAACACACATTCTGTTTTCAAACAATGTCTAATTCAGGGCCAAATACGCAAAGGGTGCGGCATAAATCAAAAAGGCTGCGTATTGCAGCGGCATTACTCTGCTGTCATACACGAAGGGATCACTACCGTGCTCTAGATGGACAAGAAACTTCTGCTTTAAAATGACAGCAAAGACAGCAGTTTGCATCATCTCCCACTTACAGCAGGTCTTCAGCAACACGTCAGTGTGTGATAGTGAAAGCTAAGCTTGTCAGAGGTCAAAATTAGATCCTGAGAAGCAAGCAACGGGAAGCATTTCTGGCACTAGCTCTCAATCCCATACCAGCGTCTAGAAGAAAGAGCAGGGCAGGGGAAGAGGAGCTAGAAAGAAGAGCGAGGTGGTGGAGAGGGGGGGCTAAGAGAAGCCCCAGTATTTATTTCCTTCTGGATAAAATCCTACTTGCAGAGGAATTGAGGAAACTTGCAATAAAGACAGCCAGCCCTCTTGCTGATTTCAGTTTCATTCATGAGTTTTCCTCCCTTGGACACAGAACTGCATGCCAAGGTTATAATTTACAGATATACCTGGCCCTATTCCTGTACTTTTCATGGACTGTTCTGCAATATCACCTTGAAGGAATACTTCAAGGAGTATATTTAATTTGTTTATCATCTGGTTAAAAATTCGGCAAATATTTTTCCTTAGATGTAGCAATACTCTGCTAATTTTTATTTCTTCATCACATAGCATTGCTTCTTCAGATCTTCAGACTAAAAGCAACTGTCTATATGAGCAAAAATCCACCTCTGCAGAGAGAGATGCACCACAACTGTCAGTTGATCGAGTATTTTAGGATTACATAGGCAGATGTGTCACCAGAGAGAAAGTGGATAGTAAAGGTTTTCAGGAGTTTGGTAAGACTGGGTTGGGGAATACAGCGCGTGCCTTACTGCTAGTCGCTCCCAGGGCTACCGCTGTTGGCATACAGAAATGAACACACAAGAGGCAGAGCAGCACACAGGCAACTGTAGTCGTATGATAAAAAGTAGATTCCCAGAGAAGCAAGGATGGGAACTGAATCCATTCCAAAAGCAGCACAGAGGGAGCCTGGCAGAGTTCCCTCAAATCTTAAGGATTTTCAACTACCCAGCGGGAGATTATCTCTGTTGTTCACTCAGTCCTCTCCCAGGATGTCTCACGTTGTAATAGGAAAACAAAAAGCGGCAAAAAAAAAAAAAAAAAAATCCTCAATTTGGTTCTTCTTTAAAGGCACATGGAAACATCACACACCACAAAACGAACCAAGGATGAAGCACTTGTGAGATTTTGTAATGGTGATCAACTGACATGCCTGCTAGCTTCAGGGGAAGCAGATTAAGCCAGCAGTGATAGTTTTTGCAGTCCAGCCCAGCTGCAACTTGCATGCTTTGTCAAGCCAACAGGTGGCCGAAGGCGTTTCGCTGTAAGTGCTTCTCTCTGTCCCTTGCCTAGCTGCCTGAAGGAAAGCAGCAGGCTGCGCTGCCCCGCTGCTACTCAGCATCGTGTTTTAAAAACACACAACCGCAACTAAAAGAACGCAATAAACAAAGGTCGGTCTGCACAAGTTGTCCTGACATTAGCTTAGCCTGATTTTAAATTAGAAAATAAACTGGAAAATGGCAGTTTAATGCCAAAATACAGATGTCACATTTTTGCATTATTTCAAATAATCCCGTCTGTTTAAACCTCAGTGTATGTAGTCACCCTTAATGCTTAGGCCACTGAGATGAGACCCACGACTGAAGAGAGCAAAAGTCTAAAAAGCATTTCATAGGTGTTCAGCAGCAAAAGCTGCCAAACTAAGAAACAAGAGTCCCTGCTGTGCCCGTCCTCCTTACCAGGCAGGATATGCTCAGATTCAGAAGTTGTTTCCCCAGCAGTAAACCTACGCTGTAGGGTGACACATTTGTTAAGAGAAAAACCACAACTATTTCTTGTGCCTCTTCAGCTCTGGCAGAAGATCTATGCCAGGCACTCACGCCACCCGTTCCAGTTTCAAGCCAACATCCTCAGGAGCCAGCTGCAGGTGATGTGGACAGCAGCAGGACCTGTGTCAGTTAGCCAACACAGGTACCTCAGCCTGAGTCTGAGCTCCTGCTGCTGTCTGCAGGAGCTTCAAAACGCATTGGGAAATCAGGCACCTCCTCGAGACAAGGGAGCGTTTTGCTACCTGCTGCCATGGCCCTGAAAGGAGGAAATGCAGCACAGCTGAGAACCAAAGAACGGAGCAAGGCTAGCAGGAGCTAACAATCACAGGAAAACAAGTCACCTCGTAACATGGTAAATGACAGCCAGTACCTCACACTAGGCATTCTTCAGTCAGAATCAGAGAACATGTATTTTTAGGCCTCTGGTAAAACAGGCACCCAGAGGAAAACAACAAAAAAACAGAGTATCAGAGATTAGATTGCCAGCCTCAAAGCCAAGTTACAGACCTTGGTCAGCAACTGTAACATATTTTTTTGGAGTACTGTAAGCCATCATGTATATCCCATGGACTGATAAGACCTATCTACAAACCAGTATCAGAAACACAAGATAAGGAGCTAGCAAATGCCCTTTGCCAGCCAAGTACTGCAACATCAGCACTGCATGTAGGTTTTGGTTTCTCTTGAAGTACCAGAGCAACGAGAAAACTGGAAAGCAACTAAGTCACAACATGTTATAGGCTGATTTTTCAAGAAATTAGGTATGAATTCGGAATGCTTGGGATGACTGATGCAGTTCTTCACAAACTCAAGGGACACCATTTGCAGATAGGTTGTGTGATGTGGGTGGTTGGGGGGTAGGAGGCAGCATATAAAGCTGTTACACTACAGCAGCACCTCAGTCCCTTCCTCAGACACAGCCTCAGTCTGATCATTTCCGCTCTGAATTCCTGATTTCAAGTATGTGAGCCCACCCCCCCATCTTACAGACACAGCCACTACTTCTGAAGTCATTACGCTTGCTACTTCTGGACTTGCTCAGTTCAACGGCCTTCTTCCAGTAATAGCTACCGCCAACGACTTTTTCAGGGAGGTACAGGAAACTTGTCAGCCAGTCAATACAGAGCAGCCTGCCCCTCCAAAGTATGGTTCTTCTCAATACCCCACAGTTTAAGGCCTTCAAGGGCATGGATATAGAGGGAATGAGCCACAGATGCAGCCTAACAAAGGTGCTCAGAGCACTGCAGTATTTCTGCTTCTGCTCAACCCTCCCCAGCTACTGCTTCCTCTGCTCATTCTGTAAGCACATGTTGAGTTCTACCACCCACATCCTGCCAGCCCCTGCAAAGCAGAAGTGAAGAAATACACATTTACAACCCCAGTAGAGAAAACAATGGCACACTGTATGAAGTCAGTGTAGTTTCCTTAATTCTCAACTAAAATCAATCTCTGAAGGCATACAGAAGAGAGGATAGAAAAGCGGACTGGAGAGCATCTGCACAAGGGCTGTGACCTGCAGCTGGTACACAGCACCAGTGTGCCATGCTCTGAAGTGCCTACAAACACCCTCAGCGGAGATGTGTGCGGACCAAATCTGGCATTTCCCTGGAGCACATTCCTACCTCTTTTCATCTGTAGGTCCCGGAGATTTACAAACACCTGCAGACTTCTGACAGACAGCATCTGGCACATGCATGAGTGGCTGCAGCCATCCCCCAGCAGGGCACTGGCATAACGGGGACGACGATCTACACCTTGCAGATTTTACTAGCATTTTGACAAGTTTCCTACCCTTCTAGAATGTACCTTACTACACACAGGAAAGTCTTTAAAGGACTCAGTTTTTACAGATTACAGTAAGAAAAGCCTTGTACTTATGAGTTTGTTGCTAAAACAGTCCATAAAATTAAACTACATGACAACATGCAGCTCTATTGAGTAACTTGCTCCCAGTCAACTTTGGCACAGCTCTTCTTACCGCTCTCGTACACGGGAACATCCTCACATGCATAAGTTGCACGGATCAAAGGCCTGTAACTAGCTCAGGGACGAGAAGCATAGGCCCGCCAAAAAAACTCACACAAACAAATAGCCCTAGAAAACCTATTTTAGTAACTGACAGCCACAAAATAACAACTAAAAAGTGTTACCAGCATCTGGCACGTACAGAAGCATCATCCCAAACATCTCCTGACTGCTAGAGCTTTTTCAGGCAGGGACCTGCTGCCAATTACTGATCCAAATTACAGTCCTGGCGCATTAAAGGAAGGGTAAGGAGCAGGTAACGTGCACTTAACGTGCAGGCCGTGACACGGTTTCTACACCTGTGCACACAGAGGCGTTTGCCGCCAACCCCGGGTGCGCGACCCAACCCAGGTTCGGCTCCCACGTGGGCCTCCCCGCCGGGGCGCTGGGTGCTGTGCTGGAGGCCCCCAGGAGCCAGGGGCACCCAACCTCGCTCTGCCCAGCTGACACAGGGCCTCAGCAGCGGGCTCTCCGCCCCACCTCAGCCTTGCGCTGCAGCCGGGCACCTGCTGCCCCTCAGCCCGGACCCCAGCAGGGTGCCACAGCACTGAGGGCTGCAGGACCGCCGGGGGGGGCACGTACGGGGCTAGCGGGTGTTGAGGGTCCCCTTCGGCCCCATCCTTCACTCGCAGCCCCCCTGCAGCGGGCGCGCCGAAAGGGGCCGCCCCCGCCCGGCCGCCCCCCGGGGGGCTCCCTGCCCGCCGCCCCGCACTCACCAGCGGTAGCAGCCCTCGCTGGCCTCCAGCGTGAAGTTGACGTGAGTGCCGCGCGTGAAGGGCAGCAGCACCTTGGGGATGTTGAGCCTGGGGGAGGCGGCGAGGCGCTGGAGGACGAGCGGCAGCAGCAGCAGCAGCAGCATTGGGAGCGGCAGCGCCCGGGGCGCGGGGGGGGCCATGCTCCGCCGCGGGGAGCCGCCGCCGCCGGCGGGGAGCGGGAAAGGGCGGCCGGGAGCCGCGGGCGGAGGGACGTCAGCGCCGGGGCAGGGCCGGGGGCGGAGGGGCCGGGCCGGGCCCCGCGGGGTCGGGTCGGGCCCCTGGGGAAGGGCCGGGCCTGCCCCGGCCGCAGGGAGCCGCGAGGTGAGGGCGCCCCGCACGCGGCTGTGCCGAAGTTTGGGCACGCAGCGAGCCCGGGCTGCCACGGCGCCCTCGGAAAGCGAAAGTGGCCGCCGAGCACCTGGCTGGATTTTCGGGCTCTCGCTGTTGTTAAACGCCCCGATAACGTGAAGTCTTCAGAAATGAAGTCTTTTGCCCTCAGCAAAACAAGCGAACAAAACCAACGCCAAACGAGTGCACATCGAGAGGAAAAACGCCAGCAAAATGACAGGGCAATGGGAAGGTTATTCTGAAGCGCACCACACACAGATGCCCTATAACTGCTGCATATCGTAGTTACACACAATATAAGCTGCATATCGTAAGTTACGATACTGCATATCATAAGTTACACACAATATAAGCTACACTTTCTATAGCTACTCGACCCGTGCCCCCTGTGCACAGGTGAACACACCACACGCCATCAAACCGTGCAGGCATTCCGGTTACACATGGGGAGTCGGGGCTCACGCAGTGCAGCAACCAAAATGTTCTGTGCTGCTGCCCTCACGGACCTTCCAAATCAATTACCGCGATTTAGAGTCTAAAGAGAGGTAATAGTAGCACACCTAACAAAAGGACCGTTCGGTTAAGGATGAAGCTCTGGCTGGGAATCCTAGAAGCTTACAGCAAACTGAGTAGGAAACGAAAAGGGCAGCTAACAGGCTTGGGGAAAGACAACTAATAGTAAATTCAGGCAAGAATAATGGAGATGGGACTTTTTTCCTGGTGCTCTCACTGTTTAAGTTGAAGTGTAAGACTCTGTCCTGTGAAGTAGCTGGGAACAATGGTCAGTTTCTTTCCTCCTTATCAGGCCTCATATGATGATACTTGAGCTGCCCCCACTGTGTCTGTTTACTCATCTGTGTTCTCAAAGTATTTCCATGTATTTCCTGGCCATGGAGCTCCTTCCCAAGCTCCATGGCTTTCATTGCTGTGCTTAGTTTGCTGTCAGCTTCCCTCCGCACAGCTGCAGCACCCTGGAAACTATCTCCATCAGAAAACATCAGTCAAAGAAGTATGGAAAGTAGTCCTACATGCAAGAATGTACTTAAACAGTCAACAGAGGAATAAGATACTACAACTGGGATCCCTCATTAATATGGAAAGGGTGGTGGGAATTAGCTGTTCCTTGTATTTGAGCGTTTGGTTATAACCAGCCATTACTTAAAAATTATATGGATTATCTTACCTATGGACAAATGCACACAGCAAAGCTTGACTGGCAAAAATTGCATTGACTTGGCATCAGTCCTGCTGACAGGAGGTAGCTGCCTCTGCATTATGTCTGTGTTCAGCTGCTCCTGTCTGCCTGCAGAGACTGAATTGCAAGAGCGGGCATTACATTTCATTACTTCAGAATAGGTATCATAGACACAGTATATAAAACAACATTCGTTTTTCAATTATTTCTTTATCACTTTCTTTGCTAGTAGTTATCATGTTCAATTTACTGTATTAGACTTTCTGTGTCTTCATACGCCTATTGAAGATTTTATGAGAACATCCCCTCAGCCTTACAACTATTCTCTACAGAGTCAATGATGGATTTATAACAACTATAAAACCGAACACTTTGGTTATGCTTGCCAGTATTTTCCTTCCAAGATGCATCACAAGAAGATGTTTGGCCGAACGAAGGCATAAATTCAGTAAATTTCTATAATTAAGGCAGCCAGATAACGGTAGTAAGGAAAGCAAATTTTAAGTTCCAGTAAAGTTGATTTATTTCAAGTTATTCAGAAAGAACCACTTGTGTTTAGAAAAAGAACAAGGACAAAAACGTAAACTAAGAGCCAAACCTGCCATTCTTTGCATTCTCTAATCTGCCATGGATGTCACTGGTAGTTTTTCTATGTGTACCAGGTAAGCATGATCAAGTCCCAAAAGAAAAATGTAGTTCTTTCAAAACCTCTTTTCCTGTTGTACAAACCCATTTGATATGCAAGACTTTCCCAGATGGTATAAAACCCCAAGACCTTACTAAATTATTCAGGATGTGTCTGATAACACTGAGATTATGAAACAGTAACATCAGATAAAAATAAATGTTTTTCACTTCAGAGTTTCTCTACCTTTCTAATGTAAATTCATGGTTATTAAAGTAGGCTATTTATAGCTCTTTTCAAAGTGTTACATAATAGTGTTTTTGCCGTGTGCCTTTATACAGAGATAGAAATCATATTAATGAGGTATTCACTGAACAACTGAATGAATGCGTGAGTGATGAGAATTCACAAGAAAGAGACGAGACAAACAAACAAAAATGCCAACCTTTGTTTCCCCTTAAATACATCAGGGAAATTTAGGAAAGCACAGAGGTCTTAAATCTTGAAAATAATTAATATAATGTATAAATAGGCAAGTGAATATGTTTAATGACTTAGGTAATAGTACTAAGGAGAATGAAATATGAACTTTTCAAGGTTACTTGCTTTCAAATCCGGTATGTACACCTCAGAAATTTTAAATAGGCATTCAGGTACAGTAATTCTGAGTCTTTTTAAATGTTAACACTGCTCTGAATTGGTTTGCTATTTTCTGTGCTTTAAACATCAGCATGAGACCGGTTGCTGTACCGCAGAATCTTTCCAATTTCCCCATTCTCCTCCTGCAAAACAGTTTTGCCTTTCCTCTGTGCTGGAAATGAGGGCACTGTCCTGTGCCCCTTGGGCACCTGCACCCTCCCAGAGGCCTGTCCCAGTGCTTGCCCACCCTGGGGGTGAAGAAACATTTCTCCATGACAGGCTTGAGCCCCCCTGGCACCTCCCACTCCCTTCCCCTCCTCAGGGAGCTGCAGGGCACAGCCCAGCCGCCTCTCGGCCTGTTCTGCCCCAGCCTTCCCTTGCAGTACACACCTCAGCCCTCCTTTCCTCCAGCTCTTGCTCCAGTCGCTTTCAGGTTCCTTCACAGCCTTTCCATGTGGTAGAGCCCACAGTTGCACACAGGTTTGGGGTGAGGCCAGACCACAGCAGGTCCCCTTTACCCATGCAGCAGCATACTTCTGTATTTCCCCATACCTACAAGCAGTACATAAAATACATTTCAAGTTTTTACAAATTACAATTTGTAACGCAATTACAAATTTTATTTTCCATTCTAATATCATGTAAGTACAAAAAATAAGGACATCTTGCTGACCTTGAAGAAACCTAAAAATTTCTGTTATTGGATGGCGAGTCCTTCCAAAGGAGATTTAAGTTATTGCCGTGGAATGATAAAAGAAAAAGCATGAGCTGTTGGAATATACAACAGAATATAATACATCATGTACACATTAAAATCTGCTATGCAGATCCGATTTCAAAGTCTGACTGCACCATCTGGTTCAAACTACTCTAAATTCTATAGGTCGTCGTCTCCGGAACTATGATTGCATCATTCCGTGAAATACCCAAGCAAGCTTTGGAGTTGCAAGGATAGTCATGCCAATGCTCTTTTAACTATTTTACAGGTGACAAAAGCTTAAGGTACTGTTTGATAGCTTCATGATTCTTCAAACAGCCATGTGAAGCTGGTATACAGAGATCAGACATTTATTTTTTTTTAATGTAAGTTTTTGGTCTTTACTTAAGATATTTTCAGCTTCTTTAAGCCTAGGCAATAGCAGTTAGATTGAATTCCCTAAAACTCTGTGTGCTCAGTAGCCTGTTTTTTTCAGAAGTCCCATAAAAGGCTGTAGAAATTGCAGGTGCTTGTACTTGCAGAAGTTAGTTTCTTTTTTATGATTTTTTTTCCAGATTAGGAATGAAGCACAAGTCATCCTGATTTCTACTGTCAACACTGCTCTTATGTGGAGAATTTAATTCATTAGGCTGTCAGTTTTCAATTCAGCAGGAGGTTAATATTAGTATGTCCCAAGGATCTGTGCTGTAGTTAGTACTTAATATATTCATTAATTATCTGGAAAGGCAGAAATGAGGGGTAGTACAAAAAAATGAGGTCAGCAGGATTTGCAGATGACAAAATTATTTAGCATAAGTCTTTGTAAGAGGAAGCTGTGATGAGCTTCATGGAAACAGAACTAGACAAATTGGTGGCATAATGGTTGATGACAATCAGACATTGACGAATGTATGCTAGTGCACATTAGAATGAAAAATCTGAACTGCTTGTGTGCATGGCCCTCTTCTAACTTATCACTAACTCCAAAGGGAAAAAGAGAAGCCAGCACAATTCAAAAATTCTTCTCAATGCTCAGCAGCAGTCAAAATCTAAATAAGTTGTTTTAATACAAAATAAAATAAAATAATAATAAAAAAGCATAAAACCCCACAACACAGTAGAAAAGTATCAGTTCCAGTTTTACTTTAAATTTCACAATAAGGCAGGGTCATTCTATCTCACCTGAGACTAGGTAAAATAGGGCCACATCTCAATAATCCCTGAATCCATCTTCAAGTCTCTTGTTTCTGATGCAAGAATCTGGAAGCCCACTGTTACAACAAGCTGGGTAACGCTGGCAGAAAGTTTGCCTTCCTTTGCTTTGGATTATCAAGCTCAGTGCCATTTGGTGATACTCTCTTGAACAGACTTCTGTTGCCTTTTCAAAAAGTGATCTGCTTTTTACCAAATATCGCCAGTCAGCTTTTATTCCTTTATGAACACCCTGGGCACATCAGCACTCTTCCATTTTATTTCTCCTAAATAGCTCGCACCTTGGTGACACCGTTTATGTTCTTTATAAACGTTTCCTCTCAGGGTTCCAGTGACACATTTGTATTCTCCTTTTTCCCCCATTTCCTTTTCTTATTGGTTTTGGTTCCTTTTGAACAAGTTCTCGCTGCCTCAGATCAGCTGTCTGCATAACAAGCATACTAATCAGGTGATAATGAGACAGGAAGATTAACTTATTTATTAGCATTACACATTCTAAGGTTAGTGCCAAGGTTAGCTACAGTATAAGCAACAGTAATCCTACAAGACAAGGTGTTTTTATAAGATGAAATCTGCTCCAGGTTGATGCTGCAGTTTTTAAATTTTTCTGCAGTGGAAATGCCAGACAGTCGTTTGCAGCAGTGATTACAGCCCAGACCCCAGAGAAGTGTTTAGCATCAGGTTTCCACGCAATTTTTAAATTGTGGCTCATTTTAGTAACTGTGGAACAATGTTGTTCTTATTCCTAATGTAAAAGGCATGGAACACCTTGAGTGAAACATATGAATATTAACTTCTTTTACTATTGTGGTATTCTACCTCAAATTTGTAAAATCCTTTGAGTGTCTCAGATAAGAGCCCCAGAAGTGCCATGCTGTCTTATAAAACTAGGTATCTGGCATAATTCATAGAGGAAAAAAGTTTTAAAGCAACTCTGCAGCTTGCAGTTTCTCTTTGTGAAATTTTCTCTCCATATTTTTATGCAATAGCATTGTAAATTAGTTACAGGGATGCCAATTTTAGCTCCATGTTTGTCAAATGAAATCACATATGGATTCCCAGCAGTATGTTACAGGAAGCCCTAGGTTTTTAGAGATGCATAAGTAGAAGAAAAAAATATTTTTCCTTTATTAGTTTTCATTTCACAAAGAGAACCTTCTTTGTTCAAAACTGACTGTTGTAACGGCTTTGAGTCTCTGATTATTGCCAATTATTTGAATAAAGATTTGTTATTATTTGAAAGTATGAACTTTTGGGCTCTGACTAATTAGTAGGACAGGAGGGCAGAGAAAAGTAGTAAATTATTCACTCACATTTCACTAAATTACAATGAAATGATCCTTTCAAATTGAAAAGCACTTGATGAAAAGCAGAAGACAAATGAGATTTTTCTGTATAAATAATGAACAGCTCTCATTTTTTTAAATTTAAAAATCAAATAAAAAAAAAAACACATTTACGTAGCTTTGTAAAATGCTGGACTTAGTTTTACTGAGTTCAGAACACATCTTGTTTGACCTTCATGGAGTTTTCTTTCATATGTGATTCCGCATCTGCTTAGCTTTAATGACTGTAATGCTAATCTACTGAAAAAAATTACACTGAAGGCTCCATAACCATTTTTTTCCTACCAATTTATGCCTGAGTTTTGTCTCATGGTGAACTAAATAGATTGGTTATATTGCGGGACTATGTGCATGTGCAAGTACTATATTTGCAAAAAATAACAACATTTGCTTCATAATTCAAATATTAAGCAATATCTCAGTCTCTTAACAGTGCCCTTTCCTTAATCCTAGATCTTCTTGTAAATGACATAATTTAATTAAAAGCAATTCAACAGAGCTCAAGATATTCCTTCCGTGCAATAACCATCTGTAAAGGAACTATTTTATCGACTTCCCAAATTCTTCAAGAAATTGCATCATTATAACTACAGGCACTCTGCCCCCCAGCAGATTTATGCATGTACTTATCTTTGTACACTGCAAGTCCAGTGAATTGTTATATTTAAATTGCATCTGTTGGTATAAATTGATCCAGATCTGTGAAATAAGCATATCTGAGAAGTAGATATATGACCTGGAATTCACTGGAATTCACATTTGATTGCATTTGCAGTAGTTTTTGCTACTTTGGCATTTTGCAACACTGTCCTGAGTCCTGCTGCAGACTGCAGTCTATTCCGCTGCTACTGGGTTGGTACAGTTCAGACTAAGGTTTGAAAAAAAATTGTTTAGCTTTCTAAGGGGCAAAGGTTATCTTTTCAACCAGATAAATCTACTTTTCTTTCAGAAGGGACTGTAATGAATTGACAAGCAATATGTTTTTAACTTTTTCCATATCTGAATGAAAAAATAAAATAAGTAAGTATCCAAGGGCAGGCTTGGGCCTTGCTTAGCTTTGTACATGTGGGGCATGAGCAGGTAAGGATCAGGCAAGCCTTCTAGTTCAGGCTGGTGACCCAAATATATACTTGTCTATTGATTAAAGCTGATTATGTGTTCATATACATTATGTGGTTGTATTTTGTTACTATTTGTCATTTACTCTTCATCTCTTAGTGTTACCCTTTTTCCTAATAACAGAGCAAATCTCCAGTGTGCTAGCTTACATCAATAATAAATTACGTTAATTGCATTTTAGTTACACCATTATAAATGGATATTAGATACTGAGTTTAATAATGCAGTCAAATGGACAGATTTACTTGGCAAACTGCTGAAACTAACCTTCTTGTAATGCATGAGTATTTGGTTTTTGATTAATGAACCAACAGCTCGTATATCTGATATTGAAAAGCAGGTGTCCAAAGCTCTGTCTCCACATTGAACTGATCTTCACCTCCTTTCCCTCCTCCCAGCTATCCTTTCTGTCTTTGTGAATACAAACTGCAGGCAAAATGATTGTCTAAGAACATAGGTAAACTGTTCAGTCTTCAGAGATTAAACAGGGACAACCCAAAGCACATTGCACTACCAGGAGAGGGCACCAGTCTGAGAAAATATTGTGTGTGGCTTATTTCTCACCCAGCTAGAATAACTCACAGTCCTCTCCTTCTGAACTTCACTATTCACTAGGGAGGCTGCTTCTAATTAGCTGTAGCTTGAAACATCTGCCAGCTCACCTCATGCCCAAAACGTGCCACGAGGCTCTGTGGTCCTTGCGGGACACAGGCATTGCGCCACGCGACTGGAGCACCTACAGTGGAATAAAAGTCATCAGGGACGACCGATGCTGTGCCTTTGGCCATCAGGTTACACACAGTTGGATGTACAAAGAAGGGGCCTCTGCAAAGGCTTAACTGTCTTGACAGTTTGAAGGAATCAGATACACTGCAGCAATTCGGCTGGGCTTACGTGGAGGATGGCTTCCAGTCTGGATGATCCCTGCACTGGAGAGGGAAATACTGTTTTGTGAGGAGGTTAATTGGTTTGGGGAGGAAACACAGAACTTAGTTCTTCCCCCACCCTCCCAAACCCCCCTGTTTAGTCATGCAAACATCGAAATAAACCAGTAACAGCTTGCCCGAGGACAGGCTGTTATAAAACGTACAGACAAGTTCAAACACAAATATGCTTAAAACTTAGGAATAAAAAAATATAGAAAAAGTACAAATTACCCAAAACAGGCTATTTGGGCAGAATTAACGTGCTTTTTTTTTTTTTTTTTTTTTTTTTTTCCCCCCCATGTATGACTTTATTTAGCTTTTACTTACCTGTTCAGGTGGTGCTGGTATACGGACATAGGCCTGTCCAAAGAACCCCTGCCCTACTCAGGAGCACAGAAAAGCTGATACTTTGATATTTTGTTTTCTCTTCATTATTGAAGTACATGCCCTGGAGCCTTATCTACTGCCCATGATTCAAAATGTGGTCTGGAGAAAGATAATTAATTTCCTTTTCCGTCACATCCAACCACCCAAGAATCACCACCAGTGAACTGACCTCCCCAACGTTCCTGCAAGCCAGAAAACTTGCAGTAGGCATAATTACAGGAGTAGCAGCGTTAATAAGGCGTGTACACTGATGGACAATGGAGGCACTGATGCAAAATTCACAAGTCTCAGTCATTTGAAATGCTTGTTATAGGGGCTTGTTCAGGGATTTCTGACATTAATATGTTTAGATTTTTATCTCATTAATTGAATGCATAACCAATCCTGTAACCGAATGCCAACCTCAGGCACCCCCAAACAGCATGTTAATACTGAGCATCTGTGAAAGGCTTTGGTTCGACTTCTGAAGGACTCAGTTTCAGAGGCAAGACTGATTCTATTCTCACATGGGGACAGCCAGGAAGACAGCAAACTTGTCTGCATGTCTTGGTTCACTGTGCTTGGCTGTAACGGCTTTTTTACATAGATGTGAAACTACAAATCCCTGAGGGCTCCACCACGTTCAGACAGGGGATTTCACAGAATCGCAGAATTTCTCTACCTCTTGGTAGCCTAAGGACACACGGATTTCACAAAGATCAAGATCTTCTGTTGAGGCACTAGAAGAGACGCAGATGACCATACAGAACTCACCTTGTGATTAATTCCTTATTGTGTAAGAACAAATTAATGGTTAAGCTTGAGATAGAGCTTCAAATACTCTCAAGAGTTTCACTGATGCGAGAGAAGAGCTGTAGGGAAGCAGAATGGGAGGCCTACAGCACAGGGCAAGCCAGTAGCCAGGGAGCTGAATCAGCCCCTGCTTTGCTCTGGTTTTCCCCAGCTTTTCTGGTGTCGAGGGAGTCAGAGAAGTCCTTACCCCCTGCTGCTACATTTAATCACCACACACCACAAATCAAGATGGTATAAACCGCAATTAATGCAGTGCTAATACAAGGATGGGTGTAATCACAGTAGCTAAATGAGAAGGGTGCTAATTGTTGGTCATTGACATACTTCAACTGATGAGCAGCCTATTAGTGTTAGAAACGAGCCAGGTTTATTGCTATCAGGTTGTGTGATCAGCATGTCTTTGTCAAAGTAACTTCCTGTGGAATTAAAGTCAGAAATGAATTCCTCCTTAAACACTAAGGGAGGGTTTAGTTGTTGCTATTGTAGGTTTGTTTGTTGTTTGCTAAGGCAGCTAGAAAACATGGTTTGGGTTTGTTTTAATTCTGACCATCAGCGAGATAGGAGGTGGTGAGGAAAACAGAAAAGGCCTATCTTTTTCTGATTTTCTCTTCCTCTGTGTAGATATTATCAAAGATCCCTGACCTAGATACTTTCCAACAAACGTTTCTTACACTGGCACTGTAGCAGGGTGTATTTAGTCTATCTTTGTTCCCATAATACTCCTGTTATCTCTGTTTCTATGTAATACACACATATAATGATTCTTCATAAATTCATTGTGTTTCAGTTGTTTGTGTTCACCCTGTTAAGTAGCTGGTTGCACCTCTGAAGGGACCTGCAAATGTATTATGACTTTGAAAACTTGTTGCTCTGGAAAGCACCTTATTGCATTAAACACAGTTTTCTCCATTTTTATATTGACTTGCAGATGTTTACAGTACATGAGAGTAAATCGAGCCTCCTGGCTTCCTTCAGCAGTTGGTTTAAAGCTTTAGGTTGAGTCACTGCAGTGAATTTGAGAAGGCAACCTGAAGTCTTTTAGGAATAATCCCAAAGATTAGAATAATCCCAGCCTTTGCTGGGATTTGTATCATCTGAATTCTGTTGTGATAGCCTGTATTTCTCATTTTGAAAATTACATGACCCTGAAGGTACAAAGCGGTGGCTAGTGGTATCATGCTCTATTGTTTTAGAAGCTGAGGATTTCAGTTAGATGCCATTCAGCAAGGGAGAAGGGCTCAGGCTAGTACCAGTGAAGATAAGGATGCGAGAAGAATAATGATGTCTTTAAGAAGCATTCAGGCCTTGCATTTCCAGCTGTTCTGAGCAACAATAAGGAAAGAAAACTATCAGTTTCTGAGCTAAAAAAAGCACAGACCTTTTCCTGCTCTGCTGGATTATAGGAATCAATAATTTCACATTTTCTACACACTGTGGAAGTAAATGCCTGATCTCAGTCATGTCATCACATGGCAGATCAAAGCCCTTGGGATCAAAGAGATTAAAGCACAGGTTCTCAGAATACCATTTTCCAATTGGAAAACAGATGAATTTATAAAGAAAATTTAATTAATGAGTTCTTATTTAAAAATAAAAAAAAATACAGAAAAAGTAATTACATCCCAATGTAAAAGCAGTCCCATTTCCTTATAGTTCTTTACAAGTGTTTCATCCTGATTTTATCTGTAGCATATTTCTTTATGCCACCTGTTTCAAAAGATTTAACTCAAAATAGTTTGACAGCAAATTATCTGTGATATGGCTCTTACTTCTGTCCTGAGGGTGCCTTGCCCCTTAAAGTAAGGACATTTTGCGTCTCACAGCCACAGCACAAGATGATTTGCACACTGCTTTTTTCTACACGCTGCCATGACGAGATGGAGGCGAGAGTTTGGAGGTGGCTGAGTTGCCTCCATACAGAGGAGCAGCATGCCTGTGTGAGTCGGGCCCTGATCAAACCTACTGAGATTATCCCAGCTCTTGCATTATTCCAACTCTGAATGTTAGAGGCAGGACCTGGACACTTTGTAAGAGGTTAAAATAACACTTTAAGGTGCAATGACTCTTAATTTGGCATCATACTTCGGTGACCCAAAGGATTCATTACATGCAGATTCATTACATGCATCCATAGACCCAATTTTCTTCTTATTATGGATTTGCTATCACTGACTTTTGTCTCCAATTCCAGTTAATTAATATGAAAAAAAAAAAAAAACAACAAAAAAAAAACCCAACAACTTATGTTTCAACAATCATCAAATTTTAGTCATTCTAACACAATGAAACATCAGAACTAAAGGCATTTTCTGTTTTATGGGAGGTTGAGAAGCTGATGATGGGCTTTTACTGTCCCTTCAAAAAACAAGGTAGTTTGCCAAATTCTGTCTTTCTTCTAAGGAATGAATGTGCAACAAATTGTAAGAACAGATGTAATAACCAGATTCAATTACTGGCAAACCTAATCAGCTTTTTTCATATGGGACGCTATTCAGACACATTCTTCTGTTTACTGAAATAAGTTTTTTGCTAGTATGCTGGGCTCGGGACCCATCTTGAAATGGATCCACACAAGTGGATCCCTGGACTTCAAAGAGTCCAATCATATGAACAGCTTGCAAAGAGTTCTGTGGAAGGCTGGGGTTATTACCTGAGTGAATTTCAATCTAGAGCCACATTATAAAAAAGTATTTATCTTCGAAAGGAAGTCTCTCCTTCCAAAGGTGTTTTTTTGTGATTTTCAGCATGAAATGAATGATCTCCTGGATGACAAAGAGCAAATTAAACAGGCCAACCTTGAGAGTTAATAGGCTGATGGTTATTTATTATAACAACGATATGCCTGTGCTTTCAAGTATGCAGCAATTAATAAACTCCCTTACCACAGGACACCAGTGTTATCCATAATGTTGTCAAAACCATTCAAGTCGCACTTTGTCTCAACACAAGGAGAACTGTATAAGGATAAAACATTTCCTTTGTCTCAGGAAAATGGAGCTATCAGTCTGAAAATAGCATCAGTACACTGTACAAGCTGGGCTGTAATTAATCTATTTTCTCACTTTTACAATGCATTTGGGGCCTAATTTTTGAAGGATTCAAAGAAAAAAAAAAAAGGAAGGCTGTGTTCTGTACTGTGTGTAACTATTTTTTACTTGTTATAGGTATGTGTCTTTATTCTGAATGACTTTGGTCATATTCTCATAGTTTCTGCTGACTTACATATGTTGCTTTGCTTTTTTAATTGTAAAGCAAAGATTAGAACTCAGCAGAACTCTTAAAGGAAATATCTTTCAGCAAAAAATATGGATTTGGGTATTCCAGTACATTTTGTCAATATATATTAATTTAAAAGTCTGTTGGTTTGTCTTTTTTTTTTTTTTTTTTTTTTTAGATCAACATATTTCACTTACACATATTTTAAATAATTTTAATTATTGTGATATCACTTGAAACCCAAATCTTCTTAAACAAACTTTTTGAGAGTGAACCAAAAATGTTAGTTATTCTGCTCTGTTTTTTTCAACCATGCTGTAAGGTTTCCTAATCCACCAGCCTTGAAAATTCTGCTGGCAGAACCTGAAGCTCTGAGAATGGCCGAAAGCCAGTACGGGTCATTGTTGTACATGTACATGTTTTAGGCCTACTTCATGAGGAAGTTGTCACCTTCCTATATAAAAAGATAAGACCAAACAACAATATTATGCCCCATGTGATTTGTTTAAAAACTTAGTAGTGTAACTGACAGCAATGAAACTCATTGCAGTAATGAAACTAAGCGTAAATGTTTCCACACTTGGGTTGTTCATCCTCTGGGGCGGCACTGTGCATTTGCAATCACAGAATGCCCAAATGCATCCAGTAATGCAGAGGATTTATAAACAATATTTTCTAATTTCTAACATTTTAAACTCAGCAAGAGTGAACAGTTATTAGTCTAAATGTGCAGAGCACTTTCTTAGGGTGCCTCTTAGAGATCAAGCACATCTCTGCCACTGAAGCAGAAAGAAAAAGGTGCTCCTAAGAGGCCTGTTGGGGATCAGTCTGTGGGTAAGGAGAGCTTGAGTTACGGTAGCACAGGAGGGAAACAAAAGCAACTAATGTCACATCTAGCCAGCACAGAGAAGATGTTTTCATTTGTTTTTGTTGGGGTGAAAAAATTAATGGTGAAGTCAACTTTCCATTTTGAGGAGTGTGGATGTCACAGTTCAGATATGAATGATAAATGGCAGAGCGTATATAAAAAACAATTTACCATATCCAACAAATAAGGAAGCTAGTCTGCAAATGTTTTTAATTTATGATTAGAAGTTAATTTAAATGAAAATGAAATATTATTGTATTTGTAACTAATTAACAAAGCAACTCAAGCTTTAATTAAACACCAAGCATTAAGCAGTCAGTACCAGACTAAAAGGTAGATATGCTGAACTAGTGCTGAGGCATGTGCATGAAGGGCTGGAACAAAAAGAAATGTTAATTAAATGATAATGTCAGAGGGACAGAATGTTTTCTCAGGATACCGGTCTCCTGCTGCTGAATAAACACCAAGGTGAAGTCCAGGCATCCATCAGAAACGCATGCCAAGCCCAAACCAGCATATTTCACAAGGAGAGACATTTGTCTGGAGCCCTCGTACAGAGGCGCTATTCCTCCTGAGGAAAGAGTACTTCTGCATTTTTATGGGCTGCTTGACAGGCGCTGCTGCTATGGAGGGCCATTGCTCATGATGCTGGTATTGATTCAGCTGTACCATGGGAGAGGAACTGCTTTTTCTGTATGTTCAAAGGGGATTAGTAAAGTACACTTAGAAATTGGCTCTTGACTTGAAATTGGCTCTTGGCTCGTTTTACTTGTGTATGGTGGCTCCAAATTTAGCAGTGATTCCCGAGGGAGTTCAGCCCTTCATCGCGATAACATCACGATTTCACCTCAGCTTTCCTCGTCCTGCTCCCCCCTGCTGTCCCTCCTCACTCCCTAACGCCTCGTTCATTTCATTTTCACCACAAGAACCGCGTTTTCCTGCCCGCAGAGCCCGTCGCCCTGGACCTGCTCTAGCCTCCGCCCCGCGCCACCCCTCAGCGGGCCGCCATTTCCCTCACGGCCCGGCCCCGGGGCCGTGCCCTCCGTGCCTCCGCCCCGCGGCGGGGCGGGCCGGTGGGGCCGGTGGGGCGGGGCGGGGCGGCCCGCAGCCTGCCCGGCGGGGATGTGAGTACCGGGGCCGGGGGGGCAGCTCTTGGGGGCGGCCTGAGCTGGTACCAGCCGCCGACAGCGGCCGGCCTGGCCCTGGAAGGCTCGGGGGAGCCGGGAGGGAGCGGTTATCTGCGCTCCCGGCTCCCGCAGCCCCGAGGGGCAGGCGGCATGTTCCCGGCTCGGCCGGGCCGCCTGTCGCGGGGGGTGAGGCGGGGGGGCCCCGCTGGTGCGGGGAGTGGGGCCGCTGCCTCAAAGCCTCCGCTGTGCTTTGGTGCCTGTGGGGGCGTGCGTTAGAAGGGCGGTTTTGAGCGTGTTTCGGCTGGAAATAAGGGAGGTCTGTTTGTATTGTTCATCTGACAAAGAGCCCTTCTGTCTGCTCAGCAAATTGGGAAGCCTCTTGTAAACTTCGAGTAAAGTCTGTGGAGCGAGAGAGGTGTTTGGGGTGCTGGGCGGGGGCCCGGGAGGGGCAGGAGCAGGTGGAGCGGGCGCTGTGCGAGCAGGAGCCTCCCAGGTGCGGCCTGACCTGGCCAGCGTGCGCACGCGTGCTTCAGGAAAGGGTCACCAAGTGTGCTTCTAAAGGAGCCTGGCGATGTGTTTATTTGAGGTTATGTCAGCTCACAACGCTGGTTGCACCTGCTAAGACAGAGGTACTGCTCAGTGAACGTAAGGGGACTAGGGGAGAGAAGCAAATGCTTCCGTTACTTCATTTCTGCAGTTAACTTCGTGTGCGTAATTCTCTAACATATGTTCTTCACTAGCTTCTCTTCCCTACTGGTTATTTAAAAAGTTTTGACTGTGCTGGTGGGAAGCGAGTTATGTTACTCAGCCTGACCCCACTGCCGAAGAGCTGTGAAACACCAAGCAGGTGTTCCTTCCGGTAACTACGGGAAATAGCATCGCCAGGAACCGTTCCCAGTGAAAAGCTGATAATAAGAACTTTAATTGAATTCTCAAAATATAAATTCAAAATATTGAGTTGTGTATGTGGTTCCTAGAAGCAATGACTAGTTTGGTGTTTGCTTTTAAAGGCCTCACAGAAGCGAGTTGTATGAAGACGTTCCATCAGGATGCTGGCCTATCGTATATTCTCCAGACTACAACATCACGTTCATGGGACTGGAGAAACTGCATCCCTTTGATGCAGGGAAGTGGGGAAAAGTAATTAACTTCTTGAAAGGTAAGGTAAGAGAATATAGCACTCAGACCAACATTTGTACAAATTGATTAAAAGTAGTGTAATTAGTGCAGGCTTCTGTTAGTAATTGCCAATATACTAGTGACTGTACATCTTCACTTCTCCTTGGATAGATTTAAGCTATGCACTTTAGTCGCTATTGCAGTGCTTTAATATTCTGATGTATATGCAGATATTAATTTTTACATGTTAAATTGGTTGTAGGATTTGAGGTAGGTTGAGTGTCACATGTTACACATTCTTGAAGGTCTTCCACATGAAATACTGCAAAGATGAAATTGTGTCTTGTTAGAGCAAACATCCTACACCAGGGCTTTTGAATACAAAGGTTTATTTCATGGTTCTTTGAAAATGTAAGTTCTTGCCTGCTTTACTAAATAAAGCCTGTGGTTTTGTTTTTGGCTCTATCATGGTGTCTGTACTTAGTGAAACTTGTGAAATCTGATTGAAAATACAAGTTCATTAAGAGATTTGCTCTCCCCAGAGGTGTGAATAATACTAGTCAGAGTAACTAGCTTGGTTGACTTCATTCTGGCCCAGAGCTTTACAAGTCTGAGTTAAAAGGAGTAGGAAGAAACATAAGTATAGCAATGTGTTAGACAATCTTGAAATATTCCAGGCCTTTGTGATGCAAAGGGAAACATGAACTGTACAGAATTTCATTTCTTGGCCGTTATGAGAAGGATTCATGTGGGATATGAGAACTATTTCTACCTCTAAAGTGAGTGCCAGAATATTGTCTTCAAGCACAGCCTGAGTCAGGTGCCTTATGTACCTGGCTTAGTGCCGTGTTTTGATACAGATTCGTAATGATTCTTACATTTTCTTTCAGTGCAAGGCTAGTGTATGAGAACATTTCCTTTAAGTTTCCCCTTGAAGATAGCTGCTATTTGTAGTTCGAGTTCTTTCTTTTGAAGACTAAGCCTTGATCCAAAACTGAATGCAGACTTCAATTTTGTCGCACTAAATGGAAAATCCTTCCCATGGTAGCTGCAAGCTTACAGTTTGGCTTGCAAGACCTGCATTGCAGTTTGGGAGTACTGTGTACAGATTTCTGTAGCCAGTGTGCTTCCATTGCTTTTGTACCTGGTGTAACGAGAAAGAAGACATTCCATCTGGCTTGTGAAACTACAAGTGTTAATGACCAGCTTGCTGCGGGCTGTAATGTGGTTACTCATGAGACTGCAGACAGTCTACTGGCAAATGGCACTTCCCAGTGTGAAAGATCAGAGCAACTTGTATAAATACGTTCTTTTATTAATGTCATTATATTATTCTGATAATGACTGGGAGGAACTTTGAGACCTCTACTGACAGGCAGAACTTTTTGTGATGGTTTTTGTTATTGCTGCTTAAATAAATTAGAAGATACAGAAATACTTGAAGGAAATAGAAATGTAAGAACACAAGTTAGAGGGAGATCCTATAAAAACTTGACATTTTTATCTAAAATTTAAGTTCATTCATCGAGGTTAAAAGAACAAACAAACAAAAAACACACCTTTTCTTGCCAAGACAAAGGTTATCCAAGAGCCAGGCCTGTTCCATTTATGTGGTCCTAATGACTCCTTCAGCTGATGATCTTTTGCAGTGTAGTATTGCCCTTACTATTTTAGGCTACCTTGTATTCATTTAACTGAGATTGAATGAATTCTAACACACCATTTAGTAGCTGGATCTGCCTTCTAGCAGTTAACTATCCATGTATTGGATTCCACAAGTATTTTCTGAATCAAAACCTTTGCCTTTCTGCTCCTTCTCTGTGTGAAGTCTTTTCCTCTAGCTCTTTTCTACATGAGATGTCTACTCTTCCCTCATCATCTCTGACACTCCTGGTGTTCTCTGGCTCTGTAGTAACCTCTGTTAACAGCTGATCTGCACAGTTCCTATTATTTTCTAGAAAATCATCAGTGAAAATCTGTCTACACTCACTTTCTTCTTCCTCAGGAATGAAGCTGTTAGTATTTTGGCTTTATGTCTGACATGAATGAAATGTTTCTCAAGCCACAGTCCAGAAAAACATAAGCTTGCCAAAGTAAATATTGTTGCAGGTGCTGTTCTTGCATAACACTAAGAACAAAATCTGTCATATTTTTGAGTTGATTTTCATCTACTCCAAGTATTAGAATTGAAGGAAAGGCATAGTTTTAAACTCCAGTCCTGTAACAAATACTAAATTTAGTCTGGGAAGGTCAGCATGATGCCTTATATTTGTTGTAGCAATTTGTTGATACACTTTGTTGATGTAGCATACATTTGTTAATGTAGCAATCATGAAAAGCAACAATGTTTTTTCTGAACGGCTTGTGTTTTTTAAGTCAACCTAAACTTGAACTTTCTGGCAAGTATGCATTCAATTGTGTTACCTTTGTTCATATACAGAAATCTTGGAGTGACGTTTTGCAACTTTCTCTTTTAAAACCAGGTTTTAAATAAACTATCTTTTGGTCTCTAAGGGAAAGAATTAATAGCTGCTCATTGGTATTTCATGAAATTAAATGAAGCTAGGAGTGTGACAGATACCACAGTTACGTGTAAATGTTCACTTCCATGAATATTCAAGTAATTATTTTTTTTTTTGGTGCTGCTTTGATTTAGGGAACTGAATACTAGTATCAACTGTGGAATTTCTTAAAGCATATTAAAGGAATATTTGATGTATGAGTACTAAGATTTCTCAAGTGTATCAGGTCTTAGACTGTAAGGTGTCTTGTATTTCTTCCTGTCCATCCTCTGTTAGTATCAGTCTTTTCATTCAGTTTAAACAAGACATTACCATGATTACACTGTGAAAAGTTTCTGAAAAATATATATATATTAATAGCTTACAATAGATTATGTATTTGGAAATATATAAACACTGAGTAAACACAAAGGGTTGCACTGATTTATGTTACAGATTTAGGAATTAAGTCAAGGTCTAAGTAGCTTCTTAGGCAATGTGGAGTATGGGGAGTTAAGTGATTGTATACAATGACAACTACAATTTTTCTCCTGTTGTTTCAGAAGAAAAGCTAATTGGAGATGACTTGATTGTACAGGCACGGGAAGCTACGGATGAAGATCTTTTGGTTGTTCACACGAGGCGCTACCTTAATAAACTAAAGGTGCTGTACTTACTAATGTGTCTTTCAAGCTAAGTGTCTAGAAACAATGTGAAAGGTAATATGTATCCTACTTGATTCATTATAGGATCGTTTTTTACAGATTATAGATGAGTTTTTCATATTTTGAATTCAACATTCACTTTGAGAATAGTGAAAGAAAATCACAGAAATACAAGGCAAGCCAAATTACAGAACATGGATAGGAAGAGGGTCTACCATCTTACATAGGCATATTTCAGCAAAGTTGAAACATAAGGGAAGTTATGATGTTTGAGATTCAAATAATATTCTCCTTAGTACCAGGGATTTGGCCTTGAAGTGTTGTTTTGTTTTACTCTAGTAAAATCTGTTTTTGAGGTTGAAATTTTATTGAAGAGCCCTGAAACTGAATATGTTATTTCATATTACTTAATGTGAGGATTTCTTTATGGATTTGAGTTTTATACAATCTCAGAAGAGTGTCCAAGTAGGAATTCTGTCATTAGTCTGTTGAGGGGGGGGGAAACAGTGGTTTCATACTTAAAGACCGACTGTGTCAATGGAATACAAGAGCCAAAAGATCAATGTGGGGCATAATCTTGTGTGTTATCTGTGTAAAGGTTCCAGTAGTGGCCCATACAAGGTTAAATATTCGTGAAAGAAAAGGGAGCATGAATCGGATGTTTCAAAATGAAACATCCATTTGTTAAACTTGCATTTAACTTTAAAGCATAAACATGTGAGATCATTGTTTCTGAAAATGTATTGTTATCCGTAGAAAGAATTGCATAGTGGCAGGTGACACTGCTTTTTGGTGGCAGCTCTTCACTAGGAGGGAAGGGGAGAGATTTATATTAAAAATAATCTTTCATTTCATAATTCAAAAGAAGTTACTTTAAGTCATCTTTGTCCTTCCTCAATGAAAGAGTCCTTGTATTGCTATTTCTGGAATGTTTTATTTTTCTGTGTAAGAAATCTATTATTTGTGTGACTTCCTCACTTTTAATCCTTTTCTGTGTTCTTTTAGGCTTCTTCATTCATTGCTAGGAAGTTACTTGCAATTTCATACATCATTAGATTTGATCTTATTGCAGCTATTCTTGATATTGAGCTTTTAATTCCATGGAACCACCCACCTCTTTTTACTGAGTCACTTCTTTGGAGCAGGATGTAATGTGCATAGCTCTGTTTGAAATACAATATTTTTAGTACCTGTAGGGTGGCTTCACAGAGAATTGTCTGATAACCTGTGTCCTGGTGTTCAAAACCAGTATTGTCTTGCAATTCCAGATGTCATTAATTTTATCTCCCATGTTGCCCTTTTACTTGAGAGCGTATTTCCTACAGTTGTAGGAATTGAAAGATGTCATATTGGTCAAGCTAGTGAATTCCTGCCAAGCAGCAAAGATGAAAGTGGTTAGTTGCAAACGAAAACCAGCATAGCTAGACGTGGTAAGGCACAAGGCATCCTCTCTGCTTCCTCATGTGAAGTCTTCTGTGTTACTTTATTCTATTTTTTTTAGTTCAGACAGATACGGATCTACCAAAAAATGGCATAGTTTTGCATTATGTCATATAAAATTTGAACATGAATTTGGTGGTATATTTCCATGCACTTGCAAGAAGAAATGGTGTTTGGTACCTTAAAAGAAGCTGAAGAAACTGCCTAGGATGATTCTGCATTTCATAATTCAAAAGTAGTTATTTTGGGCTGGGGTTGATTGTAGTGGGAAAAAAAAATTGCTGTGCACAAAGTAGATCAAGCAGTGTACTGTAAATCAGTTCTGTTTTGGGAGAAGGGGCGTACCTGTTTGCCTGCTTAAGGTAATATGAACACTCCTTAGAACAAAACTTGGTGTTTTAAATTGAGGTGACTCTCCCCTCTGAGATACTCCTTTGAAGAATTAAGGTCTGTAAAGTAATGACTAGACTTCGGATAATTTGCTTGCTGTCTCTTTGTCTCTTCTCGCCATCTTGTTCTAGTGTTATGGAAAATAATGAATTTCATGTATATCGCCATTCTGAAATTCTAGGCAATGAGGTTTAACCTCGTTTTGCAATTCCTAAGTCTTACACTTGAAACATTTTAATCTGACTCAGAAGTCTTACGATAACATAAGTGAGCAAATACCGAAATGTGAATAACATGGGTAATGCTTGTGTGTCAGTCAAACATGAGATGTGCTTTTTCTGGAAGTGACCTGAATCAGGTGATACTCAGTTGAGCTTACAAATTTTAGTGTGTTCTCATATATTTGCAAATGAGGTAGATATTAAGAAAAAGTAATCACTTTCTTGGAAATGTAAATTTTTATGTCTAGTAAAAAGTGGATGTGTTTCATAAAAATGAATCAATAGAAATCATGCCATGTGGACATCTTGTTATGTATGAGATCAATGTATCACATCAGAGACTTATATAATCCTTCAAAAAGGAGCATAGAGGTTCTTCAGAATGAATTTTACATGGGCCTGGAGGGCTCTGATCTTGTGATTACAGAGAGTGTTTTCTAGTGCTTGTGTGCTTTGGCTCATGCCCTGTCGTCTGAGTGCATCTGCTGTGAGACACAGAGCAAAGGTGGTAGGGCTCTTGGGCATAAAAGCAGTAGAAGAAGCTTTGTACAATCAGTTCAGCCTGTGATATCTCTGGCTGTTTGAGGTGTTCAAGAAAACAGCACAAAATGGATTTGGGCAGTGTGCATTGCTGTAGTTGACCACAGATGACTTGGTTGCTGAAAACATGTGGTTTTGGTTTGGGTAAAATGAGCACCACTGCAGGTCCTTACCATTCCCCTGCTCCTGTCCTCAGTTCATGCAGTTTCATGCTGTCACCCATTCTCTGCTTCCTATGTCATGCTTTTTCCTTGTTTTTTTTTGTTTTTTTTTTGTTTTTTTCAATCTTCATTGGTAAAACTTTTGTGAAGGCTAGTAGTTGTTTTCTGGAAAATATTCATTTAGAAAATCATGAGATGAAATAAATGTATTAGTTTTCACCTAAATTTTTGTGCGAGAGTTAATGTGTCAGGTGAAGGAATATAAAAATGTTATTGTAAAGATTATGGTATTTGAATAGAACACTGAACAAGAGGACTCAGTTACAGGGAGAAATACCTGACAGGCTTCAGTGTTTACACTAATGTGCTAGTGCAGTAGAGCATTCTTTGCAGCTGAAGTGTCTGTTAAGCCTCTTAAACAAGGGGATGAGGTAGCATTTGGTGAACAGTGATTTGTTTCTTGTTAGCATTCCTAACTCTTCAGTTGGAAGGCTGATACACAAAAAACTGCAGTTCTTGGCTGGTTGGTTTTCTCGGGAGTAGCACCTGGCTACCAGTAGATTTTATCAGTTCTGTAATACATGAATACATTATTAATAATTATTAATAATATTGCATCATACCTTAACCTGGAAGCTTCTGTGACTATTGCAAGCTTCTTAGTCTCCTGTTTGTTTTTATGTTAATTCAGGTTAAAAATGTACTTCCATCATCTATTGAAGATGAGCATAGCTCATCCCCAATGACCTTCTAAATAAAAAATTGTGTTGGAAGCTTGGTGTTGGATTTTTGAGTCTGTGAATTTTCTCTTAAAGCTGGGACCTGCTCCAGAAACTTATCAAAGATTTAAACACGGTTTAAATTTAGATATTACAGAATATATATATTTTTAATTTGACATGTTGTTGGCTATTTTAAAATGCTGGAATGCGATGAATGCGTAACATGAAAGGCAATACTTCAGAGTTCGATTTTGGTCATTCGTGTGCTTTTTGTATTAGTCCAAGATGATCAGCATAAAAGCAACTACTTTAGCTTTATCTTCCTAATATTAGTTTTGCAGTTTAATTTTTAGTCCTTGCATCCTTACTACCACATATTCAAATACGTTGAAAAATTGTTTATCCATATTAAGAATGGAGGTTTTTATAGTCAAGGAATAACAGTTGATAGTGGTTATGATTTTATTATAAAGTCCTGCAGGACTATGCTCATTAAATGCATATGTTACAGAGTCTGGGCTTAAACAAGGACAATTGAGAACTCTTGAGGTTTCTTCAGTTTTAGGGGTTTGGAGGATGTAATACGCTCCTGGGGGATGTTGCTCTTAGCTAAACTTAATGATACTGCCTAGTAGTTAATTTGGGAGGAGGGGATATTGAAGGAAAATAGACCAATTAAGGGTTGACCCAACTTCTTTACTCCTTTTAAGAAAACAGGGTGTGATGTTTAATTGAGACTTACATGTGTACATAGTTTTATATGAAACACAGGAATGTAAATAAATAGTTTTTTAAATCCTCTGATCAGCAGTAGGAATCTGTAAAGTTACAGATTTATGTATCTACTAGAATGTCATTACAGAATCAGTAAATTGGTGATGACGGTGAGAGCAAGTATCTACCAAAAGAAATAGTAGCTGATGTTTCTGTATAATATATACCATTTGAATGCAGAAAATAGTGATTTTTTTAAAAATTCACATTTGATGGGTTATTCTGTATCAAAGGAAGCTAATCTTTATTTCTGTGAAGATTTATGTTATGGCAGCTAACTGATGGCCTGGAAAACATAGTTAATATAGTCCTCATCTGTTCAAAATCATTTCTTATTTTTACAACTTGAAAAAAGTCTGCAATTATATCAGACCAATTCCTTTTGAGTTCTTTTTCAAACATATACGTAGCTGTTCTGTAAACGTGTTGCAGAAAATGTTAGAAAACAAAATTAGCACACGGAAGAAAAAAAGCATAACTACCCACAGTCTGAGGCAATACATTTCTTAAATGCTATAGTGGTGTTCCTTGAGAAGCATTTTCATTGAACTCTGCAGCTGTATTCTTGAATCAGACTTTCTTTACAGTCAGATGTTTCTTTTTCCCCCATATGTCAGGAATTGCATAAACACAGTGAAGTCCAAAGCAGTGAATGTTTTTGGACTTGGAGCTGCTCTGTAAAAATCCTCAACTGTGAATAGAAAGCTTTGTTTATTCCTTACCGACACCATTTATGGGTTTCTTGCAATCACTTAACCTGCAGGAGGATAGCTGTTGATTTGAGTCTTCCTTGCTTCTGCTTCTTCCCACTGAGATTATTATTTTTTTAAATTCAAGTGTTTAAATGCTGAACTTTTATGATGACCTTTCAGATTTGTGATAAAAATATGTATATTTTATCCAAATGTGGCCTCTTGCAATTCCATTTTAGAATGCCCGGATTGAATTGGTTTGTTACGTTGTGCTTGTTTTAAAGCTGAAATATAATAATACTGAAAGCAGTATTTTATCAAGCATTAGAAAGCAACTAAAGCACTTTGATGAAAAGATATTATGATACCTGAATATAAATGATAAATATTATTATAAATTTACAAATGAACTGTTGAGAAATACCACCTGTTTACCTCCAAAAAGTAATGTTCTATAGTTAAAGCATTGATAATTGTGAAGTCAAAGGACTTTTTCTGAATACCAGAAAACTGAGATAGTCATATGATTGTCTTCTGTTAAAATTGAATGATTCTTCATTCTATCGTTTGTAGATAGGTAACTTAATAAATAGCAATTGCTGAGATACATAAGTGTCATCATGAAGACAGGCTACATTAATTGGAACTTTTTTTTCCCACCTTGTAGTGGTCATTTGTTGTGGCTACCATCACAGAAATTCCACCGGTTCTCTTCCTTCCCAACTTCCTTGTTCAGAGAAAAGTTTTGAAACCTCTGCGAACCCAGACAGGAGGAACAATAATGGTAAGGTGTTCTTGATTGACTTTTTATCCTATTTATGTAAACCAGTGAGTTATAAAGCTTTATATAATGCAAAGCCTTGAACCCTGAAGTCCTGCAGAGGGAAGTAAACTAGTGTACAGTCCTGAAGTGAGCAAAGTTTGGCGCCTGTTGGCAAATACCAAGGTGAAGGGCAAACCTGATTTTATAGTCTGTAGTGTTCAGATAGTAGTAAGGGGCAGCCTGTGCAAGCCATGATAGAGATGGCAGGACTTACAGCAAATACAGAAACTGAATAGCTTGAACTGTGCTCAAATTCTAGGAATGGGAGGCTTCAAAAACAATCAGGTAGAAGGTGTTTTGAAAGCACATGCTTACCTAATGGCTGTGGTTTGGTTACTGTAGGTATTAGGTAAGCGTTTACATTTAAAAATCACATTATGCTTGGTTTTGAATAGTTAGTGTCTATTTTTAATGAAGAAAGTTACTCTTTCTTTTGTTGTAGATACTGTGTAAGCAGCTCAGCTGAACTGGGGTGAGATGTGGCCTGTTTTCACCTTAACAGATTTGTTTTCTGATTAGTTAAATGAGTGCTCTGGGGAGAAGAGCTGTGTGTCACCAGACACTTAATTTTGCCAGAGAACTCCCATTAGAGATGTTGAAGAAGTACGAAGAACGAAAACAATTAATAGTTGAAACCAGGAATGAGTTATTTAAACCACATATTGAGGAAAAGATGCCTTAATAAGTTTAAATCTCTAACTAATGGAATCCTTTCTGCCCTTTATTCATTACTTGTCAGTGTAGATCTAGAGTTCAGAAACTGTACAGCGTGGTGCCAGGAGATGTTAACTGTCCCAGCCTCCCTTCACAGGCACTGAGCTGTAACAGTTACATAAATGGAGAACAAATAATCTAATCTGAAATCCATAATACTATGATACAAATGGATTTTTGCTGCCTTTTAGCTACCCTTTCTGAAGGCAGCTGTTCTTGGGTGCATGTGGAAAGGACAGAAGCAGATACTGCTTTTTCCTGTATCTCTTTGAAGCCAGTTACTGAAGAACATTATTCTGTGGGTTGGCAAACCTTTCAGAATATGTTTATGCCAGATAGGAGAATACAATTTATTGCAACCACTAGATATTAAAGGTGAGCAAGACTGGGAAGCTATAATAGAATGATAAAGTTAACAGCATTATTTTCAGAAATAGGCTATTGGGTAGCTTCCTGTTTCTGTCAACTGTAATATAGGTACTCAGTAATCCAACTGTGCACTCAAACTGAGGTTTCATATTTTTAAATGTTTACATTCTTGAATGTATCAAGAATTCATTAAAGACATCAATAATACAATAAGGTTTTCTACGATTACTGCAAAAAAGACAATGCAACATGGTATTCAGAAACAGTTAAAATACTGGATTTGAGAGTCCAGTGTGAGAGAACGATGCAAGGGAATCTAAAAGGTTGATGAAGCAATTTTCCCAAGTATTTGGTGAGGCTTGTGAGATTAACAGTCACTGCTCTCATTTGTGTCTAAGCGGATCTGGGAACTATTTAGTTTGAGTCCTCCTGGGTGAAATGATAGAGAGCCAACTATAATCAGATTTTTAGGGTAATATTAACTATATTGCTTTTATGTTGTATTTGCATGTCTTAATTGTAGAACAACTTAAGGTAGAATGATCGGTGGAAAAAATAGCCATTTATTTAGATATTTTAGTGTTCTGTTAAATCTGCAGCTGAACCGCTTGATTTGCAAGTGTATATCGAAAAGTGACTGGAGGCTTTTATTCTCTGTACCTTCTCAGATTTCAAAGCTTATTGGGCATGCTGTGAATTAGACAAATAAAAAACTTGCAGCACAGTTGACAACAATATACAATTATGTGTATTTATTGTGGAGGAGCAAGAGTTGCTTAAATTGAAAAAATGTTATGTTTTGCTTAATGTTAAAGACTGAAAATACTAACTAGAAAAATGTTGAGCATGTATTTGTATTTCTTCCATATCTTGTTGCTACCTTTAGAAGTTTTTTAATTCCAGAAGTCAGTGGAGCCATGGTAGTGTCCTCAAGAAATGCTGTATCAGCAGTAGTCTGAATTGCTTGTAGTAAAATATCTTATCCTGGGCATTTATGCAGAAATATTGTCATAAGGGAATGAACCTCATGCAGACAGTATCAAGTGGAACTTTGTGTATTTATGAATGTATTCTCAAGCAAGCTAGGTTTCTGATGCCAAGGTGTGTAACATAAGGACTCCAATTATTTTTCTGTAATATTTTTTATTGACCTGAGCTTTGGAAACATGGCATACGTAGCTAAGGGTTTATCTAATTGTTCTTGAAGGCATGCACTTTATTATTATTTATTTATTTAAAGTTGGTGAGCTTCAGACACAAAGCCAGTGGAAGTTTTGGTCTGTTGTTCTGGATGCATAAGAGGGTATATAACTTTCTGAAAAGTAAGAATTATCTCTGGGAGGAGGAGAAGGCTGCAGAGTTTGGTTTTAATTTAGATTCGTGAGTGGGAAGCGGATTTATTTTAAAATAAGTTGTATATGTCTTGCCCATTTTTGGCCACTGTCCAGCTGTTGTTCTTGCCTCTTAAAATCCATTTCCTAATTCTGCTTTTATGGTCTTCCTTTGCTCAGTCTTCTTGGATGTACATGTTACTTAACGTCGAAGTGAGGTAAAGAAATAATGTGAAAGAGTTTGTACAGCATAGCAGCATCAGATACATTTTTTTGGAGCCTTGAAAGCCTGCATAAGCAGGAGAAAAACAAAAAACTACTGAAAGTGTTGTGGGTAAACTTTTGGGTATATTGCACCATGGGAGGTGAGGTAGCAAAGTACAGCTTCCCCTAACAGGTGTTAACTGGCGAAAGTGAGATGTAGGAAGTTGAATACAGCGCATCCCTTACTGCAAGCCAGCATCAAGTCACTGGAATATTGTTTTCCTGGTAATTTACCAGGAGCTGGTAGATAGCACCAAACCGTTTTTGCTGATATCTGTGTAGTCAGCTTTCTTTCAGTGGAGTGTGTGGTGAGTTCTGGCAGTTTTATTTATCTTTTAAGCCTTATGTTATGAATTGGCTAGTAGTAGAGAGGGGAAAAAAGATAGCTTTCTGGATTCACGTGATTAATGCAGTCCACAGTGTTTAAAAGTTTTTGGTCCTCACTCAGAGGAAAAAGTAGCTTCCTTCCGTCTCCATTTAGTCCTTCAGTCTCACTTCAGATTCCTGCGCAGTTCTCTTCTGCGTTGTGTTGCTGACCACAGTCAGTAATGGTCATCAAGATGAGTCTGCTTTGCAAAACCCTGTCTGAGCAGGAATGTGCAGTGTCCTCCTTTACTGGTCATGCTGTCTGTCTTTGGGGGGCAGTGGTTACAAGGGGTGACTGAAATGGTGGTAGTGAAAAGTAACAGGGAAGAGTGCAGAGTTTGCTAAGATACTACCTTTGATATTTCTCAAGGGTCTTGACGTTCCCTCTGGTCCTATCATTGGTTACCTGTGAGAAGAGGCTGACCCCCAGCTCCCCACCCCTTCCTTTCAGGCAGTTGCAGAGAGCAATGAGGTCTCCCTGAGCCTCCTCTTCAGACTAAACACCCCCAGTGCCCTCAGCCGCTCCTCATAGAACTTGTGTTCCAATCCTTCACCAGATTCGTAGCCCTTCTCTGGACATGCTCCAGGGCCTCGATGTCCTTCTGGTAGTGAAGGGCCCAGAGCTGAACCCAGCACTCCAGGTGCATCCTCACCACAGCAGAGTACAGGGGGACAATCACTTCCCTAGCCCTGCTGGCTGTGCTATTCCTGATACGAGCCAGGATGCTCTTGGCCACCTGGGCCACATTCAGGCAAGTGTTGACCAGCACCCCCATGTACTAGAAAAGCAGTTTTGATTCACAAGACAGTAAATTTGTACGGTGTAAGTCAGAAGTACAGACAATCTTCTGCTGTGCTCGATGGTCCTGTTCATCATGAAAATTCCTGTTGTTTTTGTTCTTTTTAATGATTTTAAACAATATAGGAAGATTGGTTGTTCATGAGCAATCCCTGGGAAGTATGCTAAATAACAGATAATGTGCTTTCCCTGTAACTTAATTGGTATTATGGTTCAGAAACTATAGTCTTTCTCAAGATCTAATTTAGGATGGCATTTTCTTAGTAGGATAATATTTACCATCCAAGTTTCCTCAATACTAAACTAGAATTGTTCAAATGCTAGTGATGGATAATTCTCAACTGTCCAAACTTCCTTGCATGTATGATATGCAATATATTTGTTAATATATTAACAAATTAATATATTCTTTTCCATAATCATGGAAAAGAATAGTATGATGTTCCTTTTTTATTGTAGCTAGTAATATATTCTTTTTAACTTATTTTAACCTGTAGATAAATGCTTGCTTCAGTCCTCCTAGCCAGAATGTCAGTTTTTTTTTTTTTTTTGTAAAATGTAATTTAAGCCTTGATTATCTTCTCTCTGTTAATACTTTCCCTTCCTTCAATGTCCTTTGACTTTATAGAAGTGTAACAGACACAGGTTTTTTTTTTTTATTGAAAGGCAAAAGATTAATGTTCTACACTGTACTTGTTACATTACTTAAAAAAAAAAAAAAAAAAACATAGCCACAGGACACTTCATACTGTGGCATTTTTGTGTCCCCACCCACAGCTGAAGCTATGTTGATCTCTATTTTCAGGATTTGGAGCTGAAGTTCCTCCTATTTCTTACATGAGCAGGAAGGATATTAGGAGGTTCTTGCTCTCTCTTATTCCTACCAATACTTGTACTTTCACTTTTTAGTTTGACTGCTAGGGGTCAGTGTTCGTCTCCTCAAAGCACAGTTAGTTTTAAGTCTGTTTGACGGCCAGAGAATGAAATACAGATGTGATATCCAATATTTTTTTCAACTAATTATGCTGAGAATAGTTTGGTATGGCTTGTATTCGGAACTCTGATTCAGAATGACCTGCATTGGTAAAAACATGTGAAAACTCAACGGGCATGTTAGAATGTCAAGAGCTGCGTTTGGGGTAGGAGCAGACAGTGCTAAACGTTTGCTTCATTCATTCATCAAGTTCTTACTGTAATTTTCTTAAGGCAGGAAAACTTGCTGTTGATAGAGGCTGGGCAATCAATGTGGGTAAGTACAAATGTAATGCATTAAGTGATACCTAAAACTACATTTAAAATCATTATTTTCATTCAGTGTGATGTGTATTCTGTTTATAATAACAAAGTGACTGGGTTGTGTTTAATTTTAAATCAACTTTAAAGGAAAAAATGGTGAAAGTCCTAGTGGATTTTTTTATTCGCTATCACCCATGTTGCAACTTTACAACTAAATGAAAGTTATTTTAGAAAGCAATAAGGTAACTGGGTAAAGATATGATAGATACCTACATAGGGAACAGTGTTTGGCTTGTAGTGATGAGGAAAAGAAAAGGATAAAGATGTCCAGATCAGATGTAAATATTTCAATAAAACCTTCCATTAAATTATACAACAGTTCGCCTAGACATGATCAGCCAATTTATTTATATAACACCAAATCGAGCGATTGGCTGATGTTCATGAGAGTTGACTCTAACCAATACAGCCCTATTTTAGGCTGTGCAGTTCTTTCTGGAAAAGACTTAAATGTATAAATTATGAAGAATGTAGTGAATATAAATCTGCTCTCTTGCTCATGTTAAAATAGCAATGTAAAACCAGTAGTAAGCTATTGAAATAATATTTTGTCATGTAAGACTTAGCTTGTCATTTTCACGCAGCTCATCAGTTACGGGATTTTCCATTATTTCTTACCCATACTTCTTGATATTTCTGAAGGCAATAAATTCTGCATCTATGCAGCTTTCCTGTGTTTTGTTTTTTTTTAAAGTAAATTTCTGCCTTGAAATCGAAGATTTGCTGTGTAACATGTCTAATATTAAACTACCTTTTTATTCCTCTTTTAGTAACAAATAATACTTTAAGATGTAATCTTTGAAAAAATAAATATCCAATATTAAAAATTAAATACATTTAAAAAAAAATCTTTCATTTCCTGACATATAAGAGGGAGTGTTAATTTTCTTTGCCTAGATATTTGTAGCAGGTTTCTTGGTTAAAATGTTCTGGGTTAATATATAAAAGTATGTGTTTTGGGAGGAGCAAGATGAAGTACTTGTTATACGTAGTATACAACTTTGTTTTAAAGATCTTTTCTTAAAGTTTCCTTCTGGCTTGACTGTTTGTGTAAATAGAAATATGATGGCATGTGCAAATGCTGATAAAGCCATAGTTCTTAGGTATTTTTTGACTCGGCATTCAGCATGGGAAAAGAACTTTCCGCGTGTCCTTGCATTTGCCCATAATGTTAATTGGCTTCATTAGCAGTACGTCTTGTTGTGTGGGCACTACCTCACATGTGCATTTCTCAGTCCCTGCTAGGTAAAAGGGACAATGGCCTTCAAACTGGGCACCTGCTGATCCTTTGCATGGTGGCCTGATAGGTGCTACAAGACCTGTACAGAAACCCTAGGAGGTGTCTTGTGGTGCTAGGCTAGGGATTGACAACTCTAGGCAAGATTTTTCCTAAAGGAGAAAAAACACCTGATGTGATCTGTCTCTTTGTAAAGACCATGCATGTTCCCTAGTATCCAGCTTTTCACCTCTTCCACATTTTTATGTTTAGGAGGTGGCTTTCATCACTGTTCAAGTGACAAAGGTGGAGGGTTTTGTGCATATGCTGATATCACACTGGCTATTAAGGTAAGAAATATTCTTAAAATTGTATTTACTACTGCTAATGCAAATGGAAAAAAATCTCCACGTTAATTAATGAGAAATCTCTAACATCTTAATCAGAGAAAATATAAACTAGAGATGGATAGGAATAGGAAAATGTTATGATACTTAACGTTTCAGAACACAGTGCATATGCAGCTATTAAGTGGAAGGAAGAATTGCAGGGGTTGCAGGATCTTGAATGTAAATACGAACCACTACAATTGCATTAATAATCCTGAAGAAAAAAAACAACTACCACTGGCAACAAAAAAACACACTCAAACCAGATTTTTTAATAGCCTCGGCATTAATTATTTCAGCCTTGCGGTTGAACCTGCAAATTCAATGAGTTTCAGTGACTACAATAAAGACTTTGCAGAAACAGAAATCGTTTCTGAATCAAGCTGTGCTGTACAGCCCTCAGAGTAGTTCAAATTCATGAATAAAAACGTGGATGTCTCCAAAATAATCACTGAATGTGAATGAATTCATGTGCTATTTAGCTGTTGAAAGGCTGAAGCAAGAGCTTTCTGCAATTAGAGCTTATTTTTATCAAGTGTACTATGGTATATTTGTATACTGAAATATTTATAAAATATCAGTAATAATCAAAACATAAAAAAGCCCTAATGACTGCAGCACACTAAATGACATAACACCCTAATTTCTGTACACTGTAATTTGCAGAAAGTAATCCAGTGTTCTATTTTCTCTAGCCTTAAAATACAGATTGAGAAATTATAGCGGATGACAGTTTGTACAAAATCTTTGTTTTTTTACCATGTCTGTATTAAAAGATAGGAGTTTGGCAAAGTTAAGATGTAAAGAATTATTTTTTCTTCATAGACATGGAATAACAAATGAGTTATACTAGCTTAAAAAGTGACTTTAATGTATACAGTCCCTGCTGTGGCTTTTTTAAAATGGTGGATTTTACACAATCGGATGCCATCAGAATGGCGTGCCTCCCATTCAGCTGATAAGCCTTGTGTGTGCCATCATTTGTGTCTCAGGAAAATGGCTTCTCACCATTTGGGGGCCTACGCAGCTATTGCTTCACCCTGTCCCAACCCACAGTTATTGCTGTGCCTTTCTCCGTGCTGTTACTTGTTCCATTCCTGCCTCTGACAGCACCAATGCCACAAATAGCTTCATGGTCCCTAGCTGGACCTGTCCTTTTTGTTTGGCTGGTGTGAAGAGACATACCACCTATGCTTGCATAGAGCCAGCACTGCTATAGCAGCATTTACTTATTTTCCTGGACTTTAATATGTTATTCGGTGCCACTGGGCTTAAGCCCAATGTGGAACCTCCTTCGTAAAATACTGTGTAATGCTGTATGTCCTTGATCCTACATTGTCTGATACCTTTTGTGAGAAAGAGGATATAAATATAAAGCTTTTTCTGCCCTTTCTCCACCAACGTTTCCTACAGATAGGTAAATACTTGCACAGATGGCTGTTCATGCATTTCATACCACGGAAATGTATAGTTTTTAATATGTAATCACAAAAATATGTGAAATAATTAGATCTTTTGTAATCAATTTTTTTGGAGTCATTTGGAATACATGCCGTTGAAGCCAAAACTATAACACACTGTGCAAACTTCTAGTCTTCCGTTAATCTGTCACCTGCATTTATAACTATCTCTTCATCTTTTCTTTGCTCGCATATCCAGTTCTTATTTGAGAGAGTACCAGGGGTGTCCAAAGCCACAATTATCGATCTGGATGCTCACCAGGTGAGTAACTTACCTGTATTCAGTACTGCATATGTTTTGCTAGAAGTACAAGTGTGTGATAAAGACCACTTTTCTTATAGTAGCATAAAATGTCAATTCACAGAACACAAAGTTAATCATGGACAATGGAAGTTGTTAACAGTTGAGTTGTTTAATTATCTTATGTTCCAATGGGCTGGTGAGCCAGTTCAATAAAATTAAACTGAGTTGTAGCTCCATCGTGTGGCTAGATGTAAATTTATTTTTGAGTTGCATGTTGATTGGTAGCATATAGTCTGAAGAGTAGTTCAGTATCCCAGAAGAAACTGAAACTTCTTAAAATGGAATTACGGGTAGTTCAGCTGCTTGATTGTTGCTGCAACCTTTGCAGGAGATGAATTTTATCTTCAGTGTTTAATAGAAAGATTGACTTCAGGCTAATGAAGTAAAAAATAAATCTCTACAACTCATAGAGTGATTTTCTGTAGGTACTGAGAACAAATGTCCTCTTTAGTAGGATTTTCAAAAAAAAAAAAAAAATCCTAAAAGGAAGGAAATGGCATTTTTAGAAAAGCAGTTAATGTGCTAAAATTGTCCAATCTAAAGTACTGAAGATATTTTAGTATGTGTAAATAAATAGCTTATGAAGTGGTTCCATTGCAGTGAAGAAGCCTAAGGGCTTCAGAAGCATTCCATCTTCTGTCATTTCTCTTATCTGCAAGTTAAGGCATCTAAAATTGCCAGGAAACAAAGGCATAATTCATGCAGCAAAAAGATGTTTTGCATTTCTGATTCTCTGGGCACCTCTGTCAGGTTGTAGATGTTGTTGTTTCTTGTGTCCTTTAAAAGATTTCTAGTATACTTGCTGGCTGTCAGGTGTCATGCTAGTGACCTTGATTGACACTCTAAATCACTCCTTACTGTAATTGTTTCCTTTCTTTTGGGATTAAGAGGTGTGTGAAGTAGTAGCTTAGCAGATCCTTTTGAAGTACGCAGGCATCCCCAAATATTGAGTGTCCCAGTTCTCGGTGCATTTGAGTTTCACCTTTCTGAAGAAAATGGTTGACCAGGAGGCTCTTGTACTCCTAAATGTTTCTGTGTGTACCAAAGGTGCTGAAGAAATATGTAGGAGATGCAGTTTAATAGCCTAAAAAAATATGTAATGCTTCCAGTTCCCCTTTTTCATGTGCATTGACTAGCTTTAGCCATTTGTTTCTGCATTTTGTGATTGTTGTTTAGGAAGTCATAGCAGAAGTATAGCTTAACTATTTGCTGGAAGGTTTGCAAAATCAATGTAAGTGATGTGCCCGAAGTACTGAAGATATTTCTGGTTTCTGTTTCTATAGTTTAAATGAATCACTCTAATAAAGTAGTGGTCAGGTCCTATATGATACATTGATTTTGATAAAAGTATCTTGGGGATTGCTGTGAAGAGATATTGTACTTGTTGAAAAAACTCTAAATGAGAACCAAAAGAATACTATTTAAATTCAGATATGGGGTTGGTGGGAAGTACTCAAAATCTGAATTTTCTCTTGAGCATCCAGCTTTCCACCCAATACAATATTTTTGTAGGGAATTTGTGGTGATAATAAAATGTTCAACAATTAAATTGGGTATTTAGTGTTTCTAATTTTTCCAATGACTACTTATCTCACCAACATGTGAGTTATCAGAGGAACTGCAGTCTGATCTTTTATCATTGTACTAGGATGTCAGTATCCTTGCATCAGAATCCATTCTGAATGCTGGAAGTGGCATTTCATACAATTGGAAAGTTATCTGTTCTGCAGTCCTGGCCATGGTTGCTTTTGAGATGCTGATGAAAACAATTAGGTTTTAATTTTCACTTATTTTTCTTGTATGTGCAATGAGATCTATAATTACCTTCACAGAGACACTAGGATGCTGATTTTGATAATACCTGCAGCCTTCGGACTGATACTGTCAAAGCCCACAAGGCTCTATACCTCAAAATAACCTTGAAGACTATAAATAAGGAAATGCCACAGGAGTTTTAAATGTTTGGCCTTTGTAGTCTTAATTACCTTAGAATTTGCAGATTATGTAGTTCTGTGTGAGTGTGGTAGAAAGAACTAACTCTGGATTTCCTTTAGGGAAACGGCCATGAGAGGGATTTCATGGATGATCAGAGAGTATATATTATGGATGCATACAATAGATATATTTATCCGGGGGATGGATTTGCTAAACGTAAGTATAATTAAAATTCATGTTCCAGAATGTGAAAGAATTACTGTAATACTGAACTTTTTTCATTTACTAAGAAGTCTCCTTGCAAGTATGTTAATGAGACTTTTTTTTTTTTAAGTTCACATTGAACATACCACTTTTGGTGATTTTCTGATATATCACAATAGTGTTAATTCTGTAGCTTTCCCTCACTTCTAGAATGAAGTGTCTTCCTTCGTTTCTGGGATGAATTTCTGGAACACAAGGTGTGGGCATTGTGTGGACAAAAAAAAAGGCATAAGCATCCCTTTATTCACATATCAAATTGTAACATTTCTAATGGATGAATTAAGACCAAAACAAAGCCCTTGTTAGGAAATTTAAAATACCAAATGTTAGGGGCCCGGGAGGTGAATCTGGTGTTTGCCCTTTGTTTCTCAGTTATTCCTTCAATATGTTTTTCTGAGTTCTTTGCTTTTATACATAGTGTCCATTAAAATTGGTAGCAAATTAAATTCACTGTAGTGTAGATGCACATTGTCTAGTCCTACATAGCAATTCAGTTACTGTTTCTTACTTCCATATGCTTGAAATCACTTTCTGCCTAAACTCAGAGGGCTTTGGGGGTTAGGCCTTATCATCATTGAGGCAGATTGTGCTTTCAAAGCTGCTGAAATGATGGGATTGCTACAAATTTTATTGGAGCTTTTTTTTTTTTTTTCCTGGGGGGGGAAAAAGTTACTGCCTGAAGAGTCTCTCTGTTGTGCCTGTTGCTCTGTACCCTATATTTGAGCTGCACAGAATGTTTCTTCTGTGTTTCTCCTGATGACCTGGGACTTCTCAAATGCCAGCTGTCCCAGGTGCAGGCCTACTCTGGCAGCAGTACTGTTAGAATGGATCCTAGTTTGATTCAATTCTCAGCCCTCTCTTTTGAAGATGGCAGTACTACCACTCCCTTTCTGCAGATGAAGCATGAGGTGCCAAAAGCTGTGGCCAGAGGCACATGAATATGTAATTCCTTGTAGTTAGAATAAGGGTACCTAAATAAGAATTCACTAAATTCTTGAAAAATTATCATGCTAGATGGCTGGTTGAAAACAAAATCAGAGAGGGAGCCTTTTGAAGGGAGATAAACATGTGACCTGAGAGTTTGAGCCCTTAGCTGCTCTGTCTCTCTGGATCTCTTACTTGTGTTCTCCCCCCTTTATTAGAGAAGTCTATTCTGTACATTTTTCTCTACTTCATTAGGGGGGGGAAAAAAAAAGACTGACACTGCCTAATGCTTAGCCTTAAGGATCATCATGCTGTTTCCCTGAAAAGAAATGTTTTAGAATTGCACAGAAACTTAGGAAGAAGATAAATGTGAAAAAAGACTATTTCCATGAACACTGGGCTAGAGGACTGACAACCTAAACTCAAAATTCAGGCCTTCAAAAAGCATTGCTGATGGTTAGGGTGTCATTTTACCTGTGCTCAAAGCTTCAGAATTTTATTCACAAGTTAGCAAGAAGTGGATGAAAGGGTATGAAATGCAAAGAGGTGTTGGTTTAACCTCTAGGTCCATCACTGTAAATCAGTAGTCACTCTGATCTGGGTAACAACTAATCAGTGTAATTTTTTGTGTTGGAGATGAAGTCAAGATAACTGCAGCAGTATGGAATCTTATTCCTGTTTGTCTCAAATTTATGGTTTTACTGGAATGACGCTTGTTTGTTCCCTATTCTAATGCATTTACCTCCTTCGTAAAGTTCTCTCCAGCTAGCGGAATCTTCGCCTCAAAGAGCCTCTAGGTGCTGGTCAGAACAGGACGACTTTGCAGACTTTTATAAACACTTATAGAACAATAAGAGAAGAATTCAGGAGAAATAAATTTTGAAAACTAATGTTTGCAGTAAAAACAGTTTAAAGAAAAATAACGTTTTGCTAATGTTGAACAAGGAAAGCAGGGAAATACTACCCAGCAATCACTGCGACAAATAAGTGTCATTGTGTGTTGAATTCCTCCATGCACACTTGGTGGGTTCTGAATCCACACTTAGGATTTAGAGCTCCAAATCATTTAAGTCAAGGCATAGGATATGCTGAGGTGGAGGTTGTATCTTGAAACACGTTTGACATAATTTGATTAATTCATATTTAGCGTTACACATGACTGCCTAAAGGCACGGAAAGCTAGGCTTTATAACCTTGGACTTCTTTCCTCTTCTGCCTTCTCAACCCTTCTTTTCTACTTCTAATGCTTTCCTAGAAGCATTGCAAATAATTTGATTTAAATTAAGAATAGATATTTGCTCCTTCTATTAGGATTATAAGGTAAGAACATTAAATTGGAAACGCTTCGGGCAAAGCTAAATCTTGTTATGCGGAAAGCAGTTCACGTACATTCATGATCCCTTGCTGTTAAGTTTTCAGTGTTGAGATAAATATCACTGAGACAAATTAAGATGTTTTATTTTTATCTTGTGGTGGTTTTTTTCCAGCTGTTTCTCTGCAAAAACAATTCAGTGTTCTCTTATGCTCTATTCGGATTAATTAAATGATTTTTTTTTTAAATGATTTCTTTGCTGATTGGTAAATGGATTTGTATGTTGGTCACTTTTCAGTAACATTTTCCACTTGTGCTTTAGAGATTTTTTTTTTTTCCTGCATTGAGTTCTGTCTTCAATGGAATTTTTTCAAGGTCACCGAACTTGCATTTGCTGCAAAAACAAGTAGCTGAATAATGTTCTTTAATTAAAGATTCTGTGAAAATGTAGTGTATTTACAAAATTTATCAAAATGTCTTTTTTCATCACTTACGTAACTAAGTCTTGCTTTTTTTTTTTTCCAAAGCAATCCTTTGTTTGCTCAGTAACTCAAACTTTTTTAGGTGCCATAAAACGCAAGGTGGAATTAGAGTGGGGTACAGAGGACACAGAATATCTGCAGAAGGTACATACTCACGTGGAAGGAGCGTTAAATGAACTAAAACCTGACATCATAGTTTATAATGCTGGGACTGACATTCTGGATGGCGATCCATTGGGAGGACTTGCTATTTCACCTCAGGTTTGTATAATACTAAAACACATACAGACTCTCACTCTTCAATTAATACTGGAGGCACTCCTGAGAGTGCATTACTTGTGGCAATTTGTTAGATGAAAGCAAGACACATACCTCAAAGTAAAACCAAAATGTTTTTCTGTTACAGGTGCATCTCCATTGCTCTTTTACCGTATGTTTTCAGTTGTCTTTTTCTGGCTCTAAATATTTCTGTTGTCGTGTGCCTGTTTAAGTATGATATATTTTTCTCTCAAAAATTTTCTCTCTAAAATATACCAGTTTTGAACAGGCAGTGTTCAGAGGGGTGTATGTGTTCACAGTGTGCCTAGCTCTTATTTTTCTTGTGGTTCTGCTCCTGCATCTGGTTCTTTCTCTTTGTCTCTTTTCCCCTCATATAGCACATTTGACACCTTTGTCACCTGCCCCCAGTATGTATCTTACAAGTAACTTCCTCTGTGGCACTTCTGTTTTTTTGAACTGTTCTTCTGGTGTCTTCCAGGTCTAGCAGTTTGTGCAGCCTGTCTGTGCTCTTTAGAAATGAATGGTTTTTCCTCTTTCACCACTCATTTCTCTCCAACTATCACTCTGTTTTTCAGTTCAGTTTAACTGTACTTTCCAATCTAGTTTCAGATTTAATTTTTATTTGTTCTGTGTAGCTGCATAGAGGCCTTCACCTTCCTGAGATAGTGACAGCTAGGCACTTTTGTCAAAAAAGAAAGACGGCTCATCCTCCTCAGACAGCATATCAAATCTGTCCTGTTTTTATATTTGATTTTTTTTACTGTCTACTGGTTCAATACAGGAAAAAATGCTTTATTGATTTGTGAGCTCTCAGAATCCTTTCTAATCGAGCCATCATTCGATCTGTTCTGTTTTGCAATGCTTTAGTTTTCAAAAGCTCTTCTACAGAGCTCTAGTTCTGTACTGATTTGTGTTGCCTTTCTGATACAATTCCTCATTCTTCTTGTCTGTCACTGAGCAGCCTGTCCTTCCTTGCTTTCTGACTTCTTGCAAAATCCCTGATGGGTTGGGGTGGAGGAACTTGAGAACTGGTTGGAATCACCAGGTATTGTTTCTGTGACTGTATAAAGGCCTCTCTGGATGAGAAAAGAAGAGCTGAGAGGCTTGGACTTGTTTTTCAGATTGGAGAGGATACTGCCTGAGGTGTAGGATCTCGTGTGGTGGAACGGAGCTTTTTGGGAAGCAGTGGCCATCAAGAGAAATGGAAGCTGGTGCTACATAAGAAATACTTAGATGTGCCCTTTCACATTTCTGACAGGGTGGAACAGTGTTAATCATCAAGAACAATGAGTTGCTGTAGCCTGTTGTATGCCATATAGAAGAAGAAAGATATAAGATGTAGGAAGGAGGGAAAAGAAGGGTAAATGAGCCTTCCAGTCATGAGCAGAGATGAAAGGCAGTGTGTCATTTCTCTTTGCAACCACTGGTTCAGGTGCCTTCTTTTCTCTCTGATCTAGTTGGCTTAGGGAGTGGATGACTTGGTTCACCACATTTGAAATCCCAGTCTATTGGAAATGCTAAAAATGAAGGCATTGACCCTTGAAAGTTCATTTCTTCAAGGCTCATGAGTCCAGTCGTCAGTTGTGGATATTCTTTGTGTTTTTAAAGTCTTGCTATAGTGCTAATTATACGCAAAGTATGCCTCCAAGCTATTGCCAGAAAACATGATATGTAGCAGGTAAGTCCCTCTTAACTTTGTAAATTACAAGTGTGGCAGGCTGTCATTTTCAGTTGATTTGTTTTTTTTTTCTGGTAACAAGCGGGCTGTGGGAGTAAGCCCATGTCTTTTTCCCTCAATTTTTCCAGGATCAGCCACTAGAGATCTTGGAGGAGAAATGAGGCACTCTGGTTCCCCTGAATAGTGACTGCTTCCAGTTCCTGTGTGGGGATAGTATTTGCTGATTCCAGTGATGGTTCCCAGGGGATGTACAGCTTGTTCTAGAATTCTGTTATTTCCTTTAAGGATCTGTTCCTTCAGTTTCCTTTGTCTTGATTTTCTGTTATTAGCCCTTACTCCTACTCTACTCTTTTGCAGAGTTGTCAGACTATACAGAAACTATTACTGGTGCATGGTTTTACAAAATATTTTTCAGCTACATTTGCATATTATTCATTTCCATTTGTTTGTGGTCAATTCGTTTAAAACTTATATTTCCTGGGCAGGAGTTCTTACAGGAATTTACAGTAGGCAACTTCTATCTATTGTATCTTCAAAAACCAAGACAAAGATTTTGTATTTGTTGTTTGTGAAAGGATTTTGCACGTGAAGTTTCTAACAGGGCTTGTAAACTATTTTTTTTTTCCAATATAAAATGCAGGGCTTAATTGCTGATTAAGCATCCCATACTGCAATTCCATAAACAACAGACTGTCTGTTAGAACTAAAACATCATATTTGTATCACTTTTTTTTGTAACTGTTGTAAACATGCAGGGAATTGTGAAGAGAGATGAAGTTGTATTCAAGGCTGCCAGAAGCCGCAGAATCCCGATCCTGATGGTGACATCTGGAGGCTACCAGAAGAGGACAGCACGGATTATTGCTGATTCTATCCTCAATTTGCACAACCTGGGGCTTATTGATAAAGAATGAGTGGCCAGTGAAGCTGAAAATCCCAAGGTAGAAAAGATGATTAGGGACTCCGTTACAGACTTAACCAACTTGTCACTGTAATAATAAGTTACTAAATTTTAGGAAAAAAAATACTGTTTTAGGAGCAGGAAGTCTTCGCATCATTATCAAGGTTAATATAAGAAATTCAGAAAGGACTCAGCTTGCCTTTAAAATAATGTATCACAGATAACACACGGTTGCAGATTAACTCTGTTTAACATCTGAAACTATCTTGAGCAAAGGCAACAAATCCTTTTGAGCTAATTTAGACGTACTCAAGGGGACCTTATTTCAGTTCATAATACTACTGTAGAAAGCTTTAATTGTTTCTTATTGTTATAGGTACTCTATTATATAGAAAGAACTATGCAGTTGTTATCCAAAGACTGTCCCAGACCTATTTCACATGATACGGTTCTGACAGTGGTGGGAGTAATCTGGACTAAATGTATTGACATTTTTCTTAAATACTGCATGTGTATTCTGCGCAGTCTTCAACTGTTGATTTAACACTATCGTGCAATACTATGGAAAACAGTTCAGTTGCTTGGCTTTTAAGCCACAGCCTATTAGAATGGAAGTTCATTAATTTGTATTTTATTCTTATTGATGATAGTGACTTCATAGTACTTTTAAACAGATCAAGAAGTAGAAGATGAAGTATCTTTGGCTTCTTATGCAAATGAGTGGTAAGGGCTCAGCATTAAGTCTGGTTTTTGCCTCTCAAAATGAGGCCTGCATATAAAAAGCAATAGTTACTATGCATTGTAAATCAGACTTAAAAAAAACAAAACAAAACAAAAAACACTACTATAAAACTAATATTAGAGTTCTGAGAATTCTAGCAGAAAACATCACGTAGAAATACAGAATACCTTTTGTTATCACATCATGTATGTGATTGCAGATTCTTGTCCTGAATAAAAAAAATAAGAGTAAATTTTGATTTTTTTTTTTCCCCAACTAGTGCTTTTTAGTTGCTTGAAGACTAGTGGTAGTCGTAGCTGCAGTTGCAGTAACCAAATTGTTCGTATTTAAATAAAATACTGTGAAATTTCTACATTAAGCTAATTTAATAACCATATACGAGAGCTTCTAGGAGGTACTGCAATTTGAGAGCAAAATAATGTATTCAGAAGCAAATTTGGTACATTAACTCTAAAGATTGTTTTATTTAAGTTGGTATACTTTGCATTAAGTACTGTTTGTAGCATTGGGTCATAAATGTACTAAAGTGTATATTTTGCAAGAGCTTTTTTTAACTTCCGAGTATCACTGATTTGTAGTACAAGTTTAATGTATTTCTGTGAAGGGACACCAATATTTTCCTTGTAGTGGAATCAGTATGTAAGTTATTTGAGGAATGTTTAATTCTAATCAGAATACTTACCTCAGTTGTTATTTTTTGATTTATGGGGTTTGTTAATTGTAAGAACTTGCACAATTGCTATAAATATCTGCTTTAAAACAGAATTGGCATATTGCACTAATATTGAGTTGCAACACTGTTATTAAAAGGCACTTTTAAATTTCTTACTATATGGGTGGTCAATGTACAACTAATGTTGAGATTTATTTTTTCTATACTGTGTTACTGAAGGATGTTGCTATTCTTTCATATAATTTTTATAAAATTAAACTACGTTTCTATGAACTAAGCCCCTGTAATAGTACCATATGGTCTTTTCCCAAATACATTGTGTTTGTATGTTTGTTTTTCCTCAGTGGAGATTAAAATCATGTTGAATATTGCTGATTGACTTCCTTCACTTTGCACGTATTTTTGCTGTCAAAAATGTTGAATGGAACACTATTAGAAAGACAGGAAGATACATTTTTCCATAATTAAAATGTAGCTAAAACTGCAGCGAGTCTTAGGGGTGGATAATTCAGTGTTCCTCAACAGTGGAGGACTTCTGAGTTAATGTGTTCACCTCATAAAGTGACCTCGGGAGTTTGGTATCCAAACACACTTTAACAACTCATCAAGAGGTGTTAATTTGGAATTAGAAAACAACTTTATATTCTATTGCCTATATTATAACTCCTATTTTAATTATTTTATTACAGGTATTGAACTGTAAACTAAGATTCTGTTAAGACTGAAACAGTTTTTTAGTCCTTTTTTCTGAAATTATTGATTTCAGAAAAATTCAAAATATCTATTTCAAGTTATTGAAATAAATATTTGCAGAAGAACCTATTAGCTTTCAAAGGCTTGTGTAAAACTTACGGTCTCTATTGTGTGAAATAACTCGTGGCTGCATTTTGTGTTTGGCAAATGCAACGCATTCATACTTTTTAATTTTTCAATTTAGTGTAATACTAGATTTGTCAGAAGCAGAAGATGAATTCCCACATGTTAAGAAGCTATACCAAGACAAATGTCAACAGTTCCTCAGAAAGAATTGATAAAACTGTTTCTAAGTTGAATTTAAACTTCAGATATTGTATGATTCATAATTAATGTAGTGTTATCATTAGGCAAAGATGCAATGAACTTTTTGTCATGGAAACATTTGCAGGTGTCGACAACCATCAGAATTTTTAGCTTCAGTAAAAATGTTTGTGGAACACGAAGAACTATGAGGCACTTAGGATAATGCTGTATAGTCAGATTTTGTTGAGAAAATAGGAGATATTTTTGTTTTTGTTTTTGTGTTGGAGTCTTTTTTAATTGCAGTTGTAACTCTAAAATCTTCCCATAAAAGGGAGGAGTGTTTCAGAACTGATACCCGAACTTACAACAAAAAACATCTCTTGAAGAAAGGCTGGTAGGTCCTCTTTCATAATAAGACAATGGTTCTGACTCAAATTATTGAGGAAAAAAATAGGCTTGTCTAATAGCTTACAGTTAATGTACAAATGAGTTTCTGCTTAGTTGTCTACCATTGGAATGTATTTAATAAAATGAGAAGAGTTGATGCTGTCATACATCTGATTTGACAGTTGGTATGTTGACTTCCAAGCTTTTGTCTCTCTTCTTTTACAATCCAGGTATGGTGCAGAAGTTGGTGTTTGAGGCACTAGGCATTGTGTTAGCAGTCTCACACTGATTACATTTTAGTGTTACATTATTACGTGGTAACTTCAAATTCTTTATTGACCTTCAGGTTGAGATTTTTTTTAATTTTTTGAACATCCTGGATTCTGAAGTCCCAGATTTATGAGGAAAATTTTGATAAATGCTGTCAGCTGCAATTGTGATAAAATACGGAGTTTAAGAACATGAGTTGGTAGTCAGCTTATTGTGTGCAGGGTGGGGAATACGTACACGTATTTTTGGTAAATAATACCTGTCTGGGCACCCCAGTTCCCTACTCCTTGCTGGTCTTCGCAGCTTGAGAAGCCCAAGGGTTCTTAAACTGCCCCTGGCCTTGTCCTGCTGTCTGAGGAAGTTTTTCACCAGTATTACTGTCCTCTCTTGTGCATACGAGGTATGCAGTTCTTTTCAGTGCTGGCTGCATGCTTTCTTGTCGTCTGTGAAGTGACACAAATGTCTTGTGCCTTACATACTATATAACTTCATCCTACATGCAACATAGCGTGGGAGCACACTGACAAACCCAGATGTAGTTAAGGTAGTAATTTTGGATATGCTATTCTGCCAGGAGCTGCAGGATCTTGCTGAGTTCAGAAAGCTGCCGGGTCTAGGGTCTCGGCACTGTGTGCTGTGCCAGTTGTTGAATAACTGCAAACATTTTCCATTCTAGAAAACTGCTTTGCAGAAGAAGGAAGTTCACGTTCTATCTTTACCCAATGGGAAATGATCTTTCTTATGCTCCCTGGCTGATTATGAAGTGCAAAGCATATCAGAAACAGTAATAAAGGGCCTAACCCCAAGTGATGTTCTACCCTGATCTTGCCCTGAATTTAGCACTGCTTGTGTCTTCCACAGCTAGAGGCAGGCCCAAAGTTTTCTGCTATGTACTCACCTTTATCTTTAAATAGGTGTGACTTCGATGTTTTTGTTTTCCATTGATCATGATATTTTTGGTAATCTCTTGGATTTCCCATCCAGTGTTCATCCACTTTTCCTTTCCTTCTGTACAATTTTGCCAAAGTAATTTTTTTTCCTGGAGATTAATAGAATTAACTGAAAAGAGATGTGACATCTTGGTAAGCAGTATGAAGGACTAATTCTTACTGCTTGGCTCTATGCTTACCACAGCAGTGAGAATAGGAGGTTGTTTTTACTCAGCTTCCAACTCATTGCAAGCATGGTACTTACCTTTAGATGGTACCCACCTTTAGATTGTGCTTAGAAAAAAGTAAATAATCCCTGCCTTGCTTGCTTACCACATCCTGAATGTGCAAAAATGCTGTATCCTGCATATAATAGTGACTTTCTGAAACTGCAATCAGAATATGGCAGTATGACAGAACTTAATTGAAAAGATTGATTTGATATAGATGTTGAATAGGAGATGACTGTGGTGGGGCTGTGACTCTGACTTACTAGCCTGCTGCAGTTCTGACCTCTCCCAACATCTCATCTGAGATCAAACTTCTGTTTGGAGGTGGAGTAAGCACAGCTTTGGAAAGACCACTAGTGATGAGGCACATCTTGTGTTATCACTCCTGCAGTATTTTTATTTGGCCAGTGTGATGGTCTGTGGCACTCATTTCCTTTTCTTTTTTTTCCCCTTCAAAACTAACATTACATGTAATTAGTTCAACTGTGTTGTCAGATACAAAGCTAGTTACATGTTTCCGTTAATCAGATCCAAACTCTTGTTTTATTTTGCCGTTGAACATAACATCCTTTGAGCTTTACTGGAACTGATTATCTTTATTTTGGAAATTCATGTTTGGCATAAAAATGGGGGGGAGGAAGGGGATGCATTCAAGACCAGCCTAGAAGGATATTTAATGTCTTTATGGTGTCTTCAAGTTAGTATTTAGTAGAGTTATAACATGCAATGCTTTGTAAGAGCAAAAAGATGTCACCTTTCTTGAAGTTTTGCCATCTTAAGAAAGACTGGAGTTAATCCAAAAGGTAGTTTGTCATTTGGCCTGTAGTTTTACCCTTGTGGTTTTACTCTGTAGCTGCCACTACAGGGGAGGGCAAGATGGACGTAAGGTAAAAGCAGAGAAGAAACAAGGAAACTGAAAATTTCTGAAGTGAAAAGCCATAGCCTGCTCTCTACTTTCCTTACATACAGCATGACATTTGAGAGCTGCAGCCAACAGGAGATTCCTAGCTTTCTGTATGAACCAAGTAGTATCTTGTTGGTATCTGCATTTTTATTTACATCTTCCACAGCTTTTCATTCTTTACTAATCTTTCCTATGGCTGCCACCCATCAAAAGTGTCACTGAGAACCTGCTGCTTTTTTATGATGGTGCCCAGGACTTTGCGTGGGTGCCACTCACCAGTGGCCAGATATCTGTAGTACTGCTGCTTGGCGGCTGACTTACACTTTACAGCTGCATCCAGCTATTTACAAGTTCCCCACAGAGAAGCTTAGTGGAGTTTAGGCTTGTTCATATCGGTCCTCAGTTACAGCTGCTACTGCTTGTTTAGTGTATGAGATCTTCTGAACTGGGTGTGTTAAGGCAGGCGCTGTGTGTGCACCTGAGAGCCTGAGGAAGTGGCATGGGTACACAGCAACTCCTATTGATAATTGTGTTTTAGGATAAGCAGCTCAGTGGGGTCCCAGTTCAGAAAGATGTTTGCTGCCTGAATAGAAGTAATTCGTAATAGCTTGTTCAGGAAGGGAAACAGTGTTTGATTTTAATTTGGTTCCTTTAAAAATCAAAACAAGCTGACAAATACCAGAAGTAAATGGAGATGTATTTTTTCTGTGGGACTTACAAAAACTAGTGTGTCTGATGGTTCTCAAATTCGAGATCTTATGCTTGTTTTGGAGTGCTATTGTAAATGAGATGAGTTAGTCTTTGCCAAGACAACATCCTGTGATAATCAGAGAAGTGCAGATTAATCGAAAGCAGAGGGGAAGGCATAGCTGCAGGTGACATGATGCAACTGCTACGATCGTTCCCAGTTTCATATGGTGACGCTGCTCTGGCTTAGCAGAGGAAGTATGGGTATAATGAGACACAGCCCTGCTTGTTGCTTTGTAGGCATGAAAAGATGGTGAAGTTCTGAAGCAAATAAGCTGGTCTCAATATTCTAATTCCCGTTTGCTTTCTTTTTCCGGAACACTTAAATTTTAATTATTTGAACGCTGCAAGACCCAAGTGATGTTTCTTAAAAACCCGTAGATTCTTATAGGCTTTGTTGTAGCGCTCATAGGAGGTCTCAAGCTGCTGCCACGAGTGTTGGCCGCGGCTCAGCTGTAGCCTAGCAGGGTGCATGAGCACAGGCAGCCCCTTGGGCCCCCCAAGGAGAGGTTCTCTGCACAGCTCAGCAGCTCCGGCCCCTGTCTGTAAGTCAGGTGTGGTGATACCAACTCTGAACCTGCTCTGGTCTTAGCAATGCCATGCATCAGTTTTTGGGTAGCCCCATGAGACCTCACGATGCACTGCCTGTTTTAATGCGAGTTTGTAACAGTTTCCTAAAGTACTAGTAGAGGAAATCCTTAAACTATTGGAAGTTGCAAACAGAAGTATTGATGGAACTAACTTCTTTTTTTTGGATAAATCGCTTAAGCTTCATGGTATACTAGCTCTGAAATTAATTCTGAGGTGAATTCTCCTGCCTACTGTTTCTCAAAGTCACCTTTTTTAATTAAAGAAAAAACGAAACTTCTGGACACCTTGTTGGCAGTTCTAAATGTGGAACTTGGAGAAAATGCTTTAAAGATTTGTACTTATGTTTGCAATTAATGTGCTTAATGTAATTCCTACCGTGTTGGGATCAGAGAACAAAATTCTACAAACACAAGTTAGATGTACTCACATTTCAAAAAAAATTTGTGTGATGAGATTGTAAAGCCAAAGTAGTGTTTCACCTCATACCATTCAACAGATTTTTATTATTAATATTTTCTTATAAGGAGGAAAGCCCACTTTGGGCCTTTTTTCTTTCTGGTATGCAGTATCATCTGCTCTGTAAATGATGCTAATCTTCTGTCTTTTTTTTTTTTTTTTTTTCCTCATCTGTTATTGTTTCTAGATGTAAACATTGTGTCAGCAAGATGCAGTTGTGGAGTGGAAGCCATAGTAAAACTCAGCTGTGCTTTGATTTCTGGAGGGATAGAACATACATTCCAGACAATTTGCTTCCAATTCCATCTTCTCCTCACTCCTTATGATTACTGACTCATAAATCCATCTAGTCGCAAGACAGTAAAGTAACTCTGCACGGTAACTCAAATAAATAACAAAGGTAAACCAGTACATCTCAAGCAAACTTTCCATGTGATTCTTTCCATTTCTTGTTGAGAGTGTTAGAAAGCTTTAGGAGTTCCCAGAAAGGAGCTTTTTTAATGCTATTTGCAAGTTGGAAATGCCCAAAGTTTCAGACTTCTATTTTATAGATCTATGAAAGAGCTGTGCATGCTTCACCCAAGCCTTAGTTAGCAGAAGGTACAAGTTTTACAGAGAATACAGCGAAATCATGATGTAAAAACGAGTACAATGTGCAGTGACTATGTTAAAAGGCAGGAGAAGTCTCTTGTATTTTCTCTAGTCTGCATTGCTCTTGAGGGAGTATTATATTGAAACAAAACTGATCAGTGGTAGAGCTGTAGAGGAGCTGTAGAGATTCCATGGGTCATCAGGGTTTCACACCATTCGTTGTGATTAGATACAAGATGATATGCTGATAAATTAATTTGAAAACCGCTAAGTCCTCTGCTGAACTGTGACTACACAACTCATATAACTTCTAATGGAGATGTATCTGCTGCTGAGGACAGTTTTCCATTTATTGTCTTAAAAGTCCAGAGAGTAACTACATGCTTTATAATCTAGTCTAATTTCATTTGGTTGATTAAAATGTGAGCTGTATTTCCTTACTGGTTAAGTGGTGTGGGAGGGACGTGACACCCCATGTTCAATGAAAGATGTGCTGTGGGAGAAATGTTATGTCTAAGGAAAGTGACAGTTTTCTGAATGCATAGTTACTTAAACCATAAGACAAGGATGAAGAGCAAAGCTTGATTTAATGCTATTTAAAAACTTTCCAGAACTCTTGCTTTCTCACAGAAGTTAGGTGTCTGTAGCAATTACAGCACACTATGTGTAAGTGTTCAGGGTATGTACAAGGCTATGCAAAAAGGACCTGATTTTAATGAAGTTACAGTGTGTTTCCTAAAGTGTTACGGAAGGAGAACTTCTAAATTTTACATGACAAGAAGTATAAGACCCACTCTTCACTTCGTATGCAAAGTTGAAATGAAACTTGAGTTCTGAGATAAATTACGGTCGGAATGGAAGGGCAGCTGTAAAGGTGAGTCTCCTACTGTACTGGTATGTTAGAATACCTCACTATAGACAATAGTTTTTAGCGCATTTGTCTGATTTTTATATAGTATTTCCAGACAGACATTTTCTTGCACGACAGCCAGCAGTTTAGCTATCACTCTGATGCTCATTGAATAATAATATCTGCAGTAAACATACTTAAAGTTGTAGTCTCAAGTTACTTTAAATTGAAATCTGAATACACTGCATTATTAAAATCATTATGGTTATTAATCACTGCTCAGATAGTAACAGTACTATAAGAAATAGTGAACTGTCTGAATTGGCAATTAAGGTGCTTTATTTGATTTGCAAAAAGAAAAGCTAGGTAGCCTCATTTTATGGAAATTCCTGGTTAATAAAGGAAGAGGTATTACAAACGATCATTGTTAGCCTTTTCATTTTGCTGCTTGTTGTTTAATAGGTGCAAATTGCTGTTCATTCTGTCTGCTCATGAAAATGTAATTTGCACAGATGGACAGCATACACAAAGCAGGAATGTGAATGGCAAGAGTCACAGTAGAAACATGTAGCCTTCCATGCCAGTGTACTGATTAAGTTAAAGGGTTTCATGAAGTGTGGCAGCAGTAGTGCTGATGAACTGCAGACATGTTTTTAAAGCTGGCTTCATATGCTTGAGAACAATACAAAGAGCTCAGGAAGTTTACCTTATTTTGACCTCAGAAAAGTAAATGTGTATGTTTGAAAGTTAACAAGCTATAATAGATACATTCTTCACTGTGTAGTTGCAGTAATTCTATCTTACTTTTAAATACCTGAGGTTCTTGATGTAATGGGTCTATACAGCCTGAGAAATAAAGCTGAGTCACCGAATGAAGAATGCAATAAACTGCGTTCAAAACAATTGCCATCTGTTTTTTTTATATTCTTCTTTATTAAAACTGGAAGGCTGATTTTTCCCAAATGGTACAAGAAAAATTGGGCATTCTTGTGTTGTGGTCGTTCTCAAATTGTTTGCCACTACAGAGTTACACACGTTCTCTCCCTTTCATACTGTTAAGCTTCCTCAAAATATTTGCTGAAATTAAACATTTTCAGGGTGTGGGCAAAACCAAAGACTAACCTTTTATTTTTTCCTTAGAGATGAGCAGTCATTACTTAGGCAGTCATGCAGTCTTAACTAAATATGATGTACTTTTATTTGAGTGATTTGTTATTAAGGACAATTTTATTAAAGAAGGAAGAGGGAATGGCAAGGGATGGTAGTTATTGCTTTTAAAAAAAAAAAAAAAAAAAAAAAAAAAACGTTTGTAAGCTTTAATTCACATACAATATTTTTCCAGTTAAGGACAAGGAATGTTTCAGCTTAGATGTGGACAACATAAGCCTATAAAGCATTGGCAAGGTCAGAGCTAACAAAGTTGGGCCTGATTTATTGTGCATTTCTACAACAAGGACAATGTTTGGAGGGTTGGATATGATTTAGTTTTCACCACTGAAGGACTACTAGGAGGAAAAAACAACAAATTACCATACAGTGGATGCGTTGAAATCAATAGTGGTCACACAACAGAGGTACAACTCTTGTTTGTTTTTTTTTTTGTTTGGTTTTTTTTTGAGGCATGCTCAAAGACCTTGAAATTTTAGACTATGGAAAATTTAGTCTTTCAGTGTGCCTCAGTAAAATATCTTTGAGGTGCAGTGGGTTGACAAACATTTGCTTCCACAGTGGACAATGTTATTGTCCCCACAAAATGTATGTGCTCCTTTAGTTCTTGTGTGCTCACAACATCTTAGAAGCCTGGCCTATGGTGTTTTGGAGGTTAGAGCATCCTTTTGGTGCCCCACACTATAGCTGGTTGCGGACATTTGGAAATGTGGAAGTGTATTTTTTTATATATAATTCTCAGCACTGTTTTAGAGAGTGTACAGGAAATCATGGGCTCATTTTAGTCATCAAGAACAGTTCTAGGTTTGATGGGGGAGTAATATCCAAGCAGCTATATTTTGATAGTAGTTCAGACTGGGGAGAAGAATAATATTGTCTCTCGCCCTTGTCCAGCAACTGTTAATCAGTGCTGTCTGAAGTCAGAAAGCTAACATTGCTCTGCACAGGCAGGGGGAAGACCCTGAGGCCATCAGAGAATGGCAGCGAGTGAAGGTTATGTTAGACTCGAATTTGATTGTTCTAATGCTTAGAAATGTTCTTCTATTCATTTGTTTTTGGCTTTAATCTTTTCCTTCCCTTGTGGGCAGCAGCTCAGGTTTGCCAGCCTGGACTCATGATGATCTAGTACTTACAGCTCTGGTTGTATTTCATTTCTTTCTTCCTCTGCTGTAGCTGCTTTGCAGTTCATCTACTTAAACGCGAGTGGAAAAGGCTTTGCAAATCAAAGAGCTGGCTCAGTTCTCTGACAATTTGGAAGAGTTCCACTGAGAATAAAATTGTAGATCTGAGAAATATGCTGCTTTCGTAATGATACTTCCCCTGATTCTGTGAAAATAGTTTGCTTCTCTTTTGCACTCTATATGGGTGGTTTTCAAGCTGCTCTTTAGTGGAAGAGTGGAGGATGAAGTCTCTGTGTCATCAACCAGAAGTCAGGTCATTTTTAGTGCCAGTTAATGTGTAAATGGAAGAATGCTTTGTGTGAAAGTTCCTCTTTGAAAGTACCCGCATGTTACCAAGTATGTGGCATCCTGCTCTGCTTTACCTGCGCCTAGTCTGTATATCCCATGAAGAAATCAGTACACGTTTCTTTGAAAACATGTAATCTTTAATCTTTAAATTATTGTGCTGTTTAGAAATTGATGAAACTATAACTAGTTATAACGAGTGCAACAAAAACAATAGGAAAGATATGAATACACAGTGGCTGAGGAGTTCAAATCTGACGATTGGAAAGACTTTCTCCTGTGAGTAACTAACTTGGAAAGCCAGAGTGAGGCGACAAATCCTAGAAGCTAATTCTTTTGCTAGAGACCTTATAGGGGACTTTGTTTTAGCCTATCTAAATAAAACTCTTGTTGTGCCTAACAAAACTTGTACAAATTTCAACAAGCCATTTTGATGTTAAATGATATTTCATCTACTTTTGCTTGTTTTGGAAAGTCATTTTGTAGACCTGTGTGGTGGATTACCAAGACCCTCAATACTCTTTCTGTACTCCTTCACAAGCTTGAGCAGAGGTGTAAAAAACCAAAACAAAACAACACAGATTCAGTTTTGATTGAGTGGAAATTAAAGAGAAACCTATCGTAATTGTTGGTATATGCATACATATAATTATTTTGCAGTGCGTGATGGCTGTTCAACCAGTTTCTGCTTCAACCAAGGATTGTACAATTCCTTCTTCCTCACAAAAAGAGGCTGCGTAGGAAAATCTTAAGCTTGCCTTTTTGTCAGCAAGATAACTTCCTTCACACTAGCTTCACATTCATGGTTTTATGGCCATAAATTACTAATGTGTAACCAAACCATGGAATTTAAAAAACAATATAGAAAAGAATATAGAATATTCTCCATATTTTAAGAGTTCTTTTTGTTTCTTGCTTGTTCCAGAATCTGTGGCTGTAAACAATAGCCATTATTGTCATGAAGATAAAATCTCTGAGAGGGTGTATGATAGGAGAAAGGCTCCAAATTAAGCATGTGATGGTTGAGTAGTGGCTAATTATCTTTTCCGTCTGTTACCTAACAGAATTTTGTAACAGTGGGATTTAAGGCTTGTCAATTTTGACTGTCTTTCTAAACCTGGACATCTCTGCCAAGGCCAACAATGAAATGAGCACATTAAGATAATAAATCTCCAGTGAACAGACTAAGTTATTTATTTTGGATGAACGAGGTTACATGTAAAACTGGTGTGTGTTTTGGTTTGATTGGTTATTGGAGGTGGGAGAGCTTTAAGAGTTGAATGCTCTTATAAAAAGCTTTAGTTGTGGGAACGTTTCAGTCTGAAACGTGAAAGAATGCAGACCTTTCAAAATATGGTATGTGAGAAAAATGTATGATTTAGTGTTTCCATTTCCATAGAGGAAATAGCAATACTTTGCTTGAACCAAATGATAAATTTCCTTTAGTCATACGATGATGAGAGAAATAAAAACCCTCTAATTTTTTTTCAAAATAGTTGAGGGAAAAGTTTAAGTGTCTTAAAAGTAACCTGCTGTATACAAGGACTTGGAATATTAGTCATTAAAAAAAGGATCACATTTTTTTTTTCTATTTTTAAAAGAAACTGCCCTAGAAAATAACTGTTTATCAGAATTTGAATTGGGATTCTGTGGTCATTGCACTGTCAGACCGAGTGTGAGCATTACTTGCTCTTGGACAAAAACATGTTTGTTTCTTCAAGTAATGAAGACAATTGGGTGGCAGTGCTGTCCCATCAATGTTTCTGTGTATGAGCTTTTTGACACTTTTTTTTTTTAAATGTGTGTTCTTCAGCATTCACCTTTCCAACTGCGTATTGCACACTAATGTGGAAGGAAAAAGTCTATGCTGCATCTTGGCACTTCTACTACCATAAAATGCTTCTCCGAGTTTTGTGTAGGATTGAAAATGGACATAACTGGGAAGGGCTTTTGATATGTCTTGGGGAATAGTACAGAATCATAACGAGGTGCAAGAAGGACTTAGAATATGCACAACTAAACATCAATAATGATCACTGCTGCCTTTATATCTCTCTTGTCATTTTTAGTACTTAAGCCTGAGAATGAAGAAGTCTTCTGAGACTCCATGGGATGTTAAAAAGTTGGGGTTGAAGTGAACTGAAATTGTGGACTTCTAAGCAGCTTGATGTTGGATATTTCAGAGCATTAGCCCACTGCTTAGGAGTGCCATCTACAGCACTGGTATCCCCAGAGACTGAAACAATTGGTTATCTGAGAGCTCAAACAAGCTCCATGGTTATTGTGACTGCCAGGAGTTAACGTGACTGCCTGTAGCAGGTTTCCCTCATGGCTCTGTACAAGGGGAGCTTCAGTCCAGTTTGAGTGACTTAATTACATGCTGTTGAAGCAAGTTTCCTACTACCAGTGACCCAGTAAAAACTTGCTTTTGCAAAAGCATTCGTTATTGTTCAGCCCAGTGGTTCGATCATTGCAGTTGGAGGCAACAATGTCCATCCTTGTATGTGCTGTGGCAGTAGTCAGGAGTTTATAGAATGGAGGCCGTCAGACGCGTGTCTTGAATTAGTATTTCATAACGGATATGTTGCAGGTCTATTAAACAGGTAGAAAAACAGGAGGTGTATTTCTGAAATTGTTACTGAAGCCTTTATTGCACTTATAAGAAACTAGGTGTTCTGCAATAAAGCAAAACAATAAAAAAGAGTATGCAGCTTAACAAGCTTAGAGCTACAGTGTAAATCTTTTCATGAGCTGCTTCTTGGTCTATATCTCATTACGTGCCATAATTGTGTGGCCCGGCTTGCTTCCAGTAAGTTGCCTCTCTGGTCCCGTGGCAGTCTTACCACCATCTCTTGCCTTCTCTCCACAGGAGGAGTTTGAAGTAGTATGGTAATGAGAAAGGTGACCAGCATTTACAATAAGCTAACAGGGAACCCAGCTGTTTTGGTAGGTTGCATAATCTTGGAGAGGTAAATCCAGTGCCTTGAAGAGAACACACACCAATGACCCTCTGGATGGTAATGCTATTAGGAGATGTGCTTTCATCTGTGCACACGGTCATATTTAAGCCCTCTGTTCTGTCTTTGCTAAGTTACTTGCTTGTTGTAGAAGGGCCTGATGGTTTTATATTTTAACTGGAGGAAATCTCTCTTGATTGTGTGTTGAATTTGGAAGTCTGATTTGGCTCAATTAAAATGTGATTAGGCTTTCTGTCTCCATTGTAGAAGCTGTAAGTGCTCTGGAGAAACATTTAATGTTGAAGGCTGGCCTGCTGGTTTTGGCTGAAATAGAGAGAAATATGCAATGCTCTGAAAAATTCCAGGACTCCCACTAGGTCAAAATTTTTTCTCTGAACTATAGCATTTCATCAAGTTCCCTAGAAACGTGTCTCAATGTATCACAATCATTATTGCTTGGAAATCCACCAACTTTGCAATGAGCTGAGAATATTTATTTTAAGGGCTGGATGGCATTCTCTTAGCAGAGATATCTGATTAGAATTATTTCCATCCTTTCTGGTTTCAGACTGAATTTGTGTTACATGCTGTTGTTTTACTATATGTTACAGGCTTTGGATGAGACTAATTTAGTTATGAGTATTTATCTGATGCAATTATATTAAGTACAATAATTTTAATCAACTTAAGCTGATTTTATGTGTTCAGGATCTGGCCATTTAAATCTGGGCTAAATCGGAAATTAGCTATATTTTGAGGAGTGCAGTTGGTGTAGTTTGAAACATTATATGCAGGAGATCTCAAAAAGCCCTAGACACCTTGTTATAATGATAATGGCTTGCTTTGCTGTATCTAATCTTTAAATCTTTACAAGAGACACTTTTAGCTGATCTTCTTATGGAATGTGATTTTTTTTTTCCAGGTAAAAATACATAATGCTTTATTTAATCAAAGTTAAGTTTTGTGGTGCACCTGTTCTCTGCTCTAAAACTGGCTGGCAGCGTAGCTGAAATCTCATAACACACATTTCCTGGCTTTGGTATGGTGTTTTCAAGCAAGCTGTTAAAAGTGGTCTAGCACATTGTTATTTCAGGAATAGCTTTCAGCTGAAAGAATGGTGTGATTTGCATCCAGAATCAGGAAACTCTTTTTATGTTAGAGAACAGTTAAATATTTTTTTTGCTTTTGTTAAAGAAGTTGGATAATAAGATTATGATAGAACGGGATGGTAATGTTCCATGGAATCTGAGCATATTCAGTATTTTTGACCCTATGATGTGCTGGGTTTCAGACCCCTTAATCCAGGATCCATGTTCATGAGTCTTCACAGTGAGTGGTTTGTCCTGTTTTTTAGGGAGAAATTTGGGAAATGAAGCTGGCATATTCCACACTGTGGGCCTCCCAGCATTGTCCGCATGTGGTCTCATGCACCAAAGGGTTGTCGGTGCCTTTTTCAATATCCTGCCTGTTCTGTTCTCAAAGAAGCAGATTGGAGATGTCTCTGTCTTCACAACTCCTATGAGGAAAATAAAAAATGCCCTAAGCATTGCAAGTAGGGCATCAGTAAAAGTTGGTTGGGACCCAAGTTCCTGAAAATTTTTGGGCACTCTGGGCCTATTTATTTCATAATTCCTGTTAAATCAAATGCATGTTAGGCACCTTAATGGTGGCGTGGAACTCATGCAAAGAGAGTTGCTGAGGTTACAGTAAGTGCACCGCAAGGTGAAGACTGGCCTGCTGGGCTCGGAACTCCATGTCCAGTAGTTTAACCACTAGAGGACACTACCTCATTGTTATTAGGGAAATTAATCATTGCATGCTTAAAATGGCCAAGTCACAGGGATCTTCCTTCTGTTGGCTTAATTTAATTTCAGGTAAGACTTTTATTTATTTTGTTCCATAACTGTACACACTGCTGCCATATGCTCAGGCTCTACTTTAAGAGCTGAATAGATGCCCAGAGAAAGACAGCTATGCTGCTCTTCCTCAGCTGAAAGCAAATGCCTGACCTTACTGTTTAGTGTCTCCTTAAGAAAGCAAAGAATTACTAAAAGATGCTGTGATATTAAGGGCTGCTTGCTCATCTGTGAGCAATCAGCCAGGCTCCTGCTTATTGTTATGATCTTTCAGGCTCCCTAAGCTTTGGCCTTTGCTCCGACGGATACCCAGGAGGACTGTCTGAGCAGGTCGCTGTAGGTGAGTGACTTTGTGCAGGCACCTGGTGGGCAGCTCCACAGCATCCTCCGCTGGGAGAGTGAGAGCGGATGTGCAAGACGTGTGCCCTACTGCTGATGGGGACTTCCCCAGAGAGCAGATTGGTGAGGGCATTCAGCATGGTGACCTCAGGCCTTACCAGCCTGTGACACTCTCGTGCTATGGCAGAGGCATGAGGCCACCATGCAAAGGGTGCTCCAGGACTTGTGTGCACCTCTGGCACAGAAGGGTGTCAGGGCACAGCTTTGCTTCCTTTGGGAAGTTAGGAGGTGCAATATATATTTATAATATATATATATATATATATATATATATATATATATAATATATATATATTATATATATATTATTATAGGTGCAATATATATATATATTATTTTTTTCCTGCCACTGTCTTCACCTCAGAAGACAGCTTCAAAACTAGACTGGTAATAAGCAATTTTCCCTCTTTATTTGGATCGAAATGGGAGAATGCAGATACATTTCAGGGAGGAGTGCTAGAATTTGCTGCTGCTTTCATTGACCATAGTAATTATATACTGGTCCCATGGTGGTAGCAAGGCTGAATCTAGGTTTTAAATATGATTACGTTCAAAGAACTGCAACGACCACGAGGAATACCTGCATAAAGGAGCAGATATTCTTGTGTGAAGTCCCACAACTCATTTCCATTGTATCATGAACTTACTGAGTTTGAAAGTCTTTCCTCATCAATCAGATAAATGCATCTCCTCTGAGACCTGCTTATTTTCTTGTATACTGTGCATCACTTACCCTGCGATTGGAAAGAGGTAATGTGCTGGGTTAAGTTACAGAGCTGCCTCTGTTAAGTTGTTGTGAATCACTGAAGTGTCTAAGATTGAATTCAGCTTGATAAAGTGGTGTTATAACCGTGAGGAAATATGATCGTCTGGAAATGTTCATCAGTCAATTCCTATGCTGTGTCAATACTGGCATACCCATGTGCATTGTATAAAAACTGCTTACGTTTATCTGCAATGCATCTCATTGATTTTCGGCATCTCCCTCTGTGATGAATAATTGTAATAGTCTGCACCCCATAAATATGAGCTATCTGAAATGCCCTTTTTATGTGGAAAATCTAGGATTGTTGTATTAATAATGGCGATGCAAAGAAACTCATAGAGCGTAAGAGAAAGAAAAAATAATAGGATTGTCTTATGGTAGATGACTGTTACAGTCCAGATATATGATTCCCATCAAGTGCTGCTGGTAGGTTCTGCATCTTGAAGGTAAACTGGCACATTTTTCATTTCCTGGGAAGCGTATCTGCGCGTCAGTCAGAAAGCATCTATGTAGATTTCCTTGCTCAATGCTGCCAGCAAGCACTAGATCCATTACAACTGCATGATAGCATTATTAATTTCCGCTGTTATACATGTAATTGTGGTGGGCTCTCTTCATGTGCACTGAACAGCTTTTCTGTTTTGAGAATCACTTTAGTGCAAAGGTCTCTTGAGGCTTGAATTTGACTGAAAGACATCCAGATGGGAAACACATTTCTGACTGACAGACGCCTGAGATTCATAGCTCTAAACCTTCTGGTAAAAGTGGGGGGAGCTCAAAACACAACGCTGCTTGGAAAAAGTAAGTGAATAACGTAAGAAAAAACACCAAGGTCTTGCCAAAGGACAGTGTGAAAGGAATATGTATGTTTTTAATACCAGCTTATTAGACTGTCTGATCAACAGAGAACGGTGCTGGGGGAAGAATGCTAAAGTAGTGGCTGGCTTTGAAAGCAAAGTTCTGGGTGTTCTTGCAAAGGAAACTACTGCTTTTCTGCAACAAAAACTTTTTTCTTCAACTGCTTTTTTACGTGAACAAAGGAATTGTCAGGGTGTCCTGAAGCACTTCTACGTGATAAGCTTTGAAATTCATTGAAGAAAATTACTGAGTTTGATAGATAATATCAAGAAAGGGTAGCTAATAATTGTCCATGTATGGAGATATATTAAGCTTCGTTGGTTGTATACAGCCAGAGGCCCAGATCAGCTTCATAAGCAATGAAAAATGTAAATTGTGTTCACTTTATTAGGAGAGCACTTGGATTTGTCTTTAAAACTTACTATAGGGCTGCATCAAATTCTCCTCTATGGCACATCAAAAAGTCTGTGATTTTTGCTGAGGCCAGTATTCACTGCAGTCTTACCTCTGATTATACCTCCCAGCCCGTCCCCACATGCAAACAGTTATTTGGGTTTTTGAGCTGGAGCTGGCTCTTCCCTGGGGGTGTTGCTCACAGGGTGGGTTAGCACAGCTCCCCAGCTGCTAGCGCTGTCTCTGTGCAGTCTGAAGGAGAAGTAGGGCTGGGTCTGATCCTGTGTAAGTGGAGTTAATGGAAGAGGAGAGAACTTGAGTGCAGCAAACTCCAGTAAAATCTGTGATGAAAGCAGCCTTACATGGGTATGTTTGTTAGGTTCTGCATATGTTCACAAAATTAAAAAAAAAAAAAAAGTCGGCACGTAGCCCAGCTCAGCGCAACTTAATGGATGAGCTGCAAAACGCTGACGTGCCACCCCTGGAGCGGAGCAGGCAGCTAGGAGGTGATGTTGGCTGCCCCGTGGTGTGTCGGCTGGGCTGCTGGCAGTGAGCCCTGCGGAGCACCCTGTTCCTGTGGGCTCCAGCAGCACAAAACCTCCAAGAAAGCTAGGGCTGGGTCTGTTGGGGGATCTCTTCTTCCACGCTGTCAAAGCAGTTCTATTGTTTATGGCAGTCTGTTTGCTGTCTAATCTGGTGTGCTCTTGGACCCCTTCAAGCCAAGGACATCCATAATTCTCTGATAAAACCAGGAGGGCCACTACCTTGTGCATCTCGCCCAGGCAAGCGAACCAGGTCCATGCAGTGTGTGGCCAAATGCCAGATATGCTACATATGACAAAGAGCTTGTAAAGCAAATTTAATAGCCTTGCTGTTTACAAGCAGCATTTTTATATTCACTATTGAAGTCATGGAATGTTTCTGTCAACTGTGGCACTATTATAAGCTGTTTTAATTATTTTATATATGTCTTTATAAGTCATCCAAGTCTTATTTATATAAGATGTTCTTTAAAGGGACGCCATCACTGGTTAATGACATAAGCACAGTAATGCTTGCTTGCTTTTAATTGAGATCAGTTCTCATGATTATTAACAAAAGTGGTTACAGTTACGCCATGTTCGGGTTGGTTTTAGCTCTGGCATGGAAATGCCCGTTATGCTGCACTACTGGGATGCCAGGGAGCCATGTCAGTCACAGACAGACCCTCCAGAGGGACTCTGGAGCGACAGCCGGGCCCCCTGCAGAGCTCTGGGGAGACCAGTCCTTCCCTCTGTCCTGGCTGCCGAGGGTTGGAGTCGAGGTGTTTGGCCAAAAAAAAAAAAAAACCCACGGCAGCGGTGCTGTTACTTGCAAAGCACAAATAGGCACCGTGAGGTCTCACCCCCCTAGCACTGCCAGTCTGTCTTTGATTCAGCAAAGGCCGAACTCTTCTCTCCGTTAGTGGCTGTGAGCTGGGTTCAGCTCAGTCTGGTTCACTCAGAGTGCCGTGGCTGGCAGATACAAGCAGTTGCAGGAGGCAGCCCAAGTTCCCCAACACCGCTGGTGCTGCAGGTAGTCGGCGTATCCTCTGCTGTGTGTTCTCAGAGGCTGTCTGATGGTGCTCATCTCCCTGCCTGCTGCCAGGTCCCTTCCTTCTGGCGATCAGCCCTGCAGCTTCCTTGTGGTTCTTCTCTCTGCCCCTTCACTGCTTCTCACCTTGGCACTCACTCCAGTCTGTAAATGAGCTACAAGCCCCCGTGGCCCAGCCCCTGTGTGTGCTGTCTGTGGCCCTCGGTTCTCCACTGGCACCCGGCCAGCAATGTGGGTGCACAAACTCACCAAAAGGTGCACTGGAGACTCGGGTTTGGGCTTATTCTTCATTACTGGCGTCTGCTTAAGATTCACTCTTTCTTTGCTAAATCAATAGAAGTTTGCTGGCCTGCTCCAAAGCAGTATCAGGTGCTGCTCTGTGTAGATGTTTTGGTGCCAGTGAGGGCTTTGCAAGCACTGCTCAGCTAAAGCTGCTAACCCACCCTGCTGAGCCTCACCCTGCGTGTGGTGCCTGCCCTCCGCAGTGCTGTGCCGCCTCTGCAGCTGGACGCCCTGGTGGCTCCCCTTTTGTTTTGCTCCCGAGATAAAATAACACTCTCTTTCATGAAGGACTCCTTGAACTCAAAGGAGTGGGTAGATGCGAAGCAGCCAAATCCATGAGTCAGGCTTTTCTGCTCTCAGCACTGGTAGGAAGTGCTTGGACTTGAGCTGTGACCCACAGAGGTGGGCTGCCGCCACCCAAAGGTGCTCAGGGCTGGCAGCTGGGCAGCAGGGTGGACAGGGCAGGAGGAGGACTTGTCACCTGGGTCTGCTGCTGAGAGCTGCCAGAGAAAATGCTAACGTTTCGCTCCTGACAGCTTTGTGCCTGCGGCCAAACTTCAGCAGTGGTGAAGCTTTCGATGCCAAGAATTTTGGCATTGGTTTTGGAGTATTGGAGTAATTCAAAGTATGTGGAGACCGAGGGAGGAAAGAACCCAGGTGAATTTAAAAATGCTTTTCAGTGGAATTTTTGCAGTGTTTGCTGTTGTTTGCTTTATCTCCTTTGACTTCTGTCCTGCTGTAGAGCTGTGTTATCTAGAGGAATTAAAGTCTGATGGTTAAATTCCACATTAAAATAAATAAACACATTAGAATCTTTTAGAACTAAATCACAGCACTGTTACAGTAAGCCCTGAAAGGACAATCCAAAAATTACTCATTTAGCAATATTTTAGAAATTATTTTAGGTGCCTGCCTTTAATATCCTTTGACATGTACTTCTTAAGTGATTTATCCATGCATTTATAGATGTCTTTTTTTTTTTTTTTTTTTTTTGCTTGGAATACAGCAGAAGTAGGTCTTTGATATTTAGATCCGCATAACTGTTCTTGGAATTTTTCTTTGGATGAAGCTTTTGGCACTGACAATGCTTTATGTGAAACAACCCTGTATCTGGATCTCATTCATCACAGATCTTGAAAAGAAATGTCTTGGCTTTCAGATAGGGACATGGAACTCTTCAAATGACGAATTTAAACTATAAATGTGTATGTACATTTGAATATACATTCCTTAAACATGCAGAGCTTATGTAAGGCTCAGATCTGTATACATTCCATTATTCTTAAGTGCAAATTTTAATGCATTATAGGCAATTGAAAATGCACCTTTATATTACGCTGCATATGAATAGGGCGACGTTTGCCAAATAAATATATTTCCTCGAATTCTGTTCTGGTTAGACATCACCAATAGAAACCGGAGATACTGCTGTACATTCAGGTTGTTGTCAGCTTGCCTCTGCTGCTTCTCCTTGCAGTGTTTTGCACTGGGGCGTTCAGCTGCTGACCTCTAGGGAGCATTGAGCAGACCCAGTCTGGAGCTGGGATCCTGGTGTATGGGGTAAGGGCTGTGCAAGCGTAAAGCGCACAGACAGCCTCTGTGCCTGCTCACAAACTACCACAGTGCATGGGGGAAAAAAAAAAAAAAAAAAAGCTGGTGTGTGTGTTGCAGCAGGGAGTGGGTGGAGCAAAGTGAGTAATAAGTTTTCTCTGTCTGTGATCTCGATGCCTCCAGTTCGGGAAAGGTGTTTACGAGCTGAGATTTGTCCCACTGCTCTCCACGTAACTGCTTCTAGTGTGTAAAATTAAGCTCATACATCCATCACTTCAGGTTCAGGGCTTATCAGTGTAATGGGAGGGTGGTTCCTGGAGCCAACGCTTGCTTTAGATGGGCCACTGGAATGATGAATTGGAGCATTTGGTTGCACTAAAGCAACTTAGTTCCTGTTAGTAAAGCCTAGCAGTTCTGACGTGGAGCCTGTAGATTAATGCACGCCTTTGTCTCAGGTCTGACCTAAGGAACTAGCATTTAGGGACAAGAAATGAATTAAGTCTCATCTCTGTACTGACTAAAAGCCTGGCCGCTGCCTAGCATACCATTCGTGGAGCCAGCAGTGGTCATGTCTTTGCTTGAGACCATCGTAAATTGCATTTATTAATGGCAGATTATGTAAATTTCAGCCAAGTCTTTATCAGCACTTAGGCCAAACACCAGATAAACAGTTGGCCTCAATTCTGGCCTCTAATAAAATTGTACATGAAACTTGAACCCAGTTTTGCTCTTTCAACACGTGCTTAAAAAACGAGCTGGCTCCTCGGCGGTGTAAGCTGGTAAAGCCTCCTGCAGCCAAAGCAGCTCTGCTGCTCTGGATCAGAGCAGGATCCAGCCCTCTGCTCCTGGTGGGAGCACCCTGGCTCCTGCCCTGGCCCCGCTGGGCTTGCAGGGAGCGAAGGAGCACTGCCCAAATCCTCCCTTGTGCATGGGGCCGCCACGGAGCCAGAAGAGCTCCGCATCGCTGTTTTACATCTCCACAGCTTGGCTGTGCCTCATGTTGTACCCTTGAGGGCAGCTTCCCTTCACATCTGTCCTGTGATTTCCCTCCATGCTGCCGGTTGCATGGAGACAAACCTCCTGCTGCCCCTCGATGGGGTGGCCGAGCCCCTGGGGACGGTGCTGTGGGGCAGCGCGTGGCGTGACCGCTGTGTGGGTGCCACGGCAGCACGGGCAGCGTTCCGGACTGCAGCCTTTATGCAGTTCTCCTAATTTTTTTTCAAGGCTTTGAAATACTTTTTGACATCTGCTCTTCATTACACAACAATATAGCTGTCTTTTTAGGAAAAGAGACATTTTTCATTATCCATTTCAAAGTTAACAAACGCTTTTTAAAATGCCCACAGTAACTGCAAGGGATTTGCTTTCAGGTGATTTGGTCGTGCAGTCGAGTCCAACTACAACATTGTTTTCTGTTCCATGTCTGCATTTTACCTTGGTCGCAACTAAAACCAGGTTTTTATCAGAGTTCCTGGGTTTGTTTTTTATTAAAGAAATACTTTAACTTAGCCTGGGTGGACGACATGAAACTCTGGCAGGAAATCTGAACTTTGCAGTACTGCGTGTACCGAGTTCATCAGCACAAGCATTTTGTTTGTTCTTTATGTGGACAGCATGGATGTGTTGGGGATTTTTCCTTTCCAATTAAAGACATCATATGCTTTTTCTGTTCTTATTTTTTCCACTTGGGTGAAAAAAAATATATATAAATATAAAAATATAGTCTAAGCTTTGAGGGTTTTTTAACGGAAGTAATATGTCAAAAATTTAAAGCAGAGGTACATAGCACCAAGAAGCTGACCTCTCTTTGCCCTTTTGTGCCACAGCGCTGTAGGAGCACTTCTCTCTCTGAAACACTGGAGCTGGATGTAGGGCTTGGGCTGCTTTCCAGCAGGAAGGATGCTGTGAAGGAGAGGAGAAGGGTACGGTGTCTGTGGTGGTTTAAGGGTGCAAAAATACCTGAACTCACACCTTGAGGGAAAAATACCTTGCCTCACATCAGTTGGGTTGGGGCTGGGGGAGCTGCTTGTGGGTAAAGGAGAGGCTGTGGGAGCTGGGCAGGCCCTGCTTCTGCACGAGAAGGCTGGGGCTTCTGTTGGTGCCCTTGCTTGTTCTAGGAAAATCAATAAGCTTTGTATACTAAAAGAAGGGGAAATATTTTCTACAGAAAATACTGAGTGTTTTGTTTGTTTCCTGAGATTTACAATTCTTTCTTCATTTTCAATTTTTTCTATGTAGGGGAGTTGTTTTTTTTTCTCTGGGAGATGTGAACTTTTAAAGTATGAATTTCCCTTTTAGCAATGTTAAATGCTTATTTAAACAAAAAGAAAAAAAGGCTAGGATGTATTTATGGGCAGTAACATGGTGTCCAAAAGCACACATCCTCTTTTATCAGATAAGATAACCTGGAGCTGTGCCTGTGAATCAGCGTGTGTATGGTGGAGAAGTTAATAACAGACTTTCCTGTAGCCCAGATAAGTGCTGCAAATGTGATCCTGGGGCTTCCAATGCCTATTGCAATCTTTTTGGAAGAGAAAAATAAATCAAAGGAACAAGAAAGATGACCCATGGTGTTTTTGCTCTCCATAAAATTATAGAGGGTACTCTGTAAGCAACAGACACCCTGCGTGCTGCAAAAATGTGAACAGCACTGTAAGTGTTTCTTGTATTTGCCCTAGACATCTTCATTTTCAGTCATATGGAGAGCCCGTGCCTTACTCTGCATTCTTGACCCGAGAGCAGAAATGGCACGTTTGCATCCGTGCTGTTTGCTCTGTCTCATTCTGGATATAACAGCGGGAAGCTGGGCTGAGGCTGCAGCCAGGGATGTGCTGTGGGCTGCTGCTGTTCTGCGAGACAGGGAAACAGCTGAGGTGAGTCCTGCAAACTGCTCTTAATTACACATACAGCAGCTCACTCATAGCTCGGTTACTGAACATGCCTAGAAAACTTAATTCCTCTTGTCTTTCCCGGTATACATGTCTGAAAAATAGAGGTAGCTGCTGTCCTCCCAGGGCAGAGGAGCTTTAGCTGTAAAGAATGTGGCTTCCTGCCCCCATCCAACGTACCCTGATAAGATGAGAGGCAGTGTGTCCCTGGCCTTTGCCCCCCTCGGGGCCGCAAGTCAGTACTCTCAAAATATCCCGAGGTTATCTTCCAGGCAAGGGGCTTTGTGTTCTGCTCCTCGGAGCTGGGCTACGGCCGTTTGCTCACTCTGATCCCCTTCCTTAGAGTTTCGGTGTCGTGACCCTAATGTGTAGGATGGAGAAAATAAGAGCGCTTCACTCTAAATGCAACACAGCAGGGGGCAGCTGGCATTCAGCAGGACAGGGACCAGAGCAGCAAGGCTGCAAGGTAACTGGGTTTGACCTGTTCTTGATAGCAGAGAGAGATGACTTTTTGTCATATTTAATTGTTTTGACTGCTGCAGACCCAGAAGAGAGCTGTAGCTATGAATTTGCTCGAGCCTGGCCAGCTGCAGCACCCCGCAGCTCTTGGTGCTGAGGCACCTCTGTGCCCGGCCTGTGAGGGCACTGCGGGGAGCTCTGCTGCCTCGCTGGGTTGGCCAGACATCACTTCTGGTCCTTGGCCAAGAACAGTTCTAATGCAAGAAGACAGAGCTGTTCCTGAAATTGATGGGTTACCTGCAGAAAGCCCACCTTTGGGCTGTGCTTCTCCTTAGCTATTTTCCTTGTCCATGTGTAAAATGTTTTGATGCAGTTTAATCCAAATGCGGGACAGACGGTGGCATTGGGTTAGACCTAATCAAAAATCTTAAAAATGAAAGTTTTCATACTGCTGTGATGGACTCCAGAGTTATGTCTGCAGGCTGTGGTGTTGTATCTAGCTGCTTTTAAGGATTATAGTGGTTCTCCACGTTCAGGGAATGACAGTGTGTGTTTTATAATAGTTTACAGAAAGCCTTTAGATACAATCCTTCAGTGTTGCAATCCAAGGAAATAGTTCTACAGTCTGAGTTGTTAAGATTTTTATTAAGTAACTCATTCTCATGACAATGAGAACATACAATGCATTTGCTTGTTTTTCCAGGGTAAAAGCATGATTTAGTTTCTGGGGAAAATAATTATGTCAAATCTGCTGCTTGCGAGTCATGGAGGGGAGGGAGAAAGATTTGCCACTGTCTAATTTAAGGGATGCCCTAATTGTCTCCAACATTTAAACAAGCTTCTTTTCATGCATCTATTGGGCCATTTTCAGTACTAAATGGCTCCATTAAATGGTTTTCCAGGTCTTATGCTGGCCAGACAGCTTTTAAAGTGGATGGGAGTTCAGCCTCTGTAAGAAATGGAGCATCAGTTCTTCTGCCAGGTGAAATATATCATTCAGCAAAAGCTAAACTCTTATTCGGAGAATCCAACAAGCTAATGTAAACAAGGATATAAAACTTCTCAAATCCCGCTGAGCTGTTTTTGCAGAAGTAATGCTTTTTGCAGCACCACAGCAAGTTCCATGGGAAAAGGAGCTGGGAAGCGCCTGCGCGCCGTGCCGCCACCTCAGCCAGCCTCTGGGAGGGGAGACGGAGGCAGAGCTGAGGCTGCCCAGCAGCGACAACCTGCAAATAAAGTGGAGAGGCAGAGAGGCGAAAGAAATCCCTGTGTTTCCAGAGAGGGAGAACAAGTTTGTACAGAGGCAAACCCAGCCTGTGTCTGTGACCCAAGCCTCTCCTGGTGGCGGTTACCAGAAGAGCGTGGGGCACTGGGGCCGATGCCCCTGCAGGTGCTGATCTGGGCTGTGCTCAGGGCCGTCGGGGTCAGGGGTCACCATGGGATGGTCGATGGTCGAGGCCCTCGCATGGCAGGAGCTGGGGGGTCCCTGGATCCTGCCGTGTTTAAAGCCCATCTCTAGATACTAGCAAGTTACCTCAGCAGGAACGCACTATACGTGAAGTGGTTTTGTAAACACACACATGAAGAAAAATCCTCAAAAATGACCTTGAAAAGGAGTAGAATCATCAGGATTGTGACTTGCTTGGTTTATGAGCAGGTACAAATCTCCACCAGAAGAGAAACTCTCCAGTGGGTTAATTCTCACTACACTATCTTTGTGTATCCTTGAGTTAAGGATACAATTAAGGATTGCATGTAGATGCAATTATTTTTCTACAGAAAATCTCAGAATAATTTTGTTCTTCCAACATTGAAAATAAATTGAAAACTAAACATTGACTTGGTGAGGAAAAGTGGGACAAACATTTGTTTTAATCCTGAAAAATATTTTTCTCATTTCTTTGAAAAAACAAAGGCAGTAGATAAACACATCCTTTTAAAGACTTTTTTTCGTCTTTAGCTTCTGCTTTTCAAAACAAACAAAAGCAAACAAAACAACCAAACAACACCCTGGGAACATCTTTCTGAAGATGTAAATGATCTTTGAAAGCATTACTGCCAGTGGTTTCACAAAAAAAAAAAAAAAAAAAAAAAAAGATTTGATTAGAAGATGCTGAGCTCTGAGCTGTGACAGGGCTGCTGTCCTGCCACCAGCTGTGGATGGTGCGAGGGCTCTGGTTCCAGCCAGGACATGCAGATGTGGGATGGGGAGGGAATTCCAGCCTCTGTGTGTGGCTCCAGGAATGTAAATTGCTGGGAACCACCCACGGCTGGACAAACACAAGCCAGTGCTTGCTCGTGTTCTCGTTACATTGGCTGTTTTTCATTTACCTCTGACAAAACAGGTGTAAGACTATAGATACAAAAGAAGATTTCTTCTATTGTTTTGCAAGAGAACAAATGTTGCATTAAAGATGGACTTCTTGGATATATAGATGCTAATGAAAAATGACATGAATATTTCCTTTCCAGCTAACAGCTGAAGACTGCTGAAGCCTGCTATTTGCCTCTCTGACATATGGACAGCCCAGGCTCCTGTCTGTCTGTCTGCATGTCCTCCTGCACTCCTGGGAAGGGGGTGGGTGGCACAGCAAGGAAATAAATGTATTTATCTGCTGTTCCTAAGGGAATGTGGTTGGGGTACTGCAAAGGGTGCGTGGAGGTGGGCTGCAGGTGAGGACAGACTTTTGACTTTTGTTCTGATTTGTTCACTTTATTTTGTTCACACAGAGCATGGGGGGTCCTAAGGAGCACGCAGGCTGTACTGTGGAGAAATGCAGGCTCCCTGACTCAAAGCTGGGAGCAGCCGGGCCCAGGGGCCTGTGCTGGTTGAGGGAAGGACACTTTGTGTGGCTCCTGGCACCCCAGACACCAGGCAGCATGCCTCGGGATGGGCCTGCAGGGCCCAGGGGCAGCGATACCTGTAAATCCTGGGGGAAAACAGCGTGGAGAAGAGGATATGGGCTTCTGTCTGTTCTCCTGAACAACAGGTCTCCATCACCTGACCATGAAGCATCTGTTAACCTTTCCGTGTGGTGTTGATGGGGGAAAGCAACCTGTCAACACCAGGTACCTCGGCCAGGCACAGATGTGCTGAGAGAAGATAGGAGGCTGCTCTGCCCTCCCGTGCCATGTGTACCGAGGTCCCTCTCACCTAGTTTCTTTTTTCCCTTGGTGGGAGAAGTCTTCTGTTTCTGGCACAGCAGATAGGAGCAGCTGCTGACCGCCCGCAGCTTTGCTGGGAGAGGAGTCCCCTCGCTGCTGTAGCTCATGAAGAGGCACCACAGGGTCCCTCTTCTGCTCTTCATGGCCTTTGCCGTGCTGCTCTCATGCTTTTCTGAACCTGACCGCAGCCTGTAAACTAAAACTGCTGCCAGTGCTGTGCCAGGGCTTTGCTCCGTGCAGAATGTACCCCATGGGGTCCTGATTTCTGGCTGAGGTTCCCAGGTAATGCTGCAGGATATGTACTTTTTTCTTGTGCATACCTCGGTGTTTAAGGGAGAGCCCTAAATATCATTTATTGCTGATGGGGGGAAAAAAGAGAAAACACAACTGATTCTTGTGGAAAAAGAGATAGTAAAGTAGGGGAAGTTATTTACGGGTGGTTATTCTCACTATATGGATTGATTGCATGGCCAACATCTGTTTTTATCTGCTCTTCCATCTCTTAATATGTATTTATCCTCATTTATCACCACTGTTGTGTAGTCAGAGCGATTTCTAGTCCAGGGGTTTCTCAGGGAGCGGGAGGCAGCCTCTCAAAGAAATGCAGCCTCTCAGTTTCTGCAAGGCAGGTTTCAACTCTGGTAGGGGGAAATGGGCTTCTTCCTTTTCCCCGAGGGTCTGGAAATGAATTTTATCACAGCCTTTTAACACTTCTCACTGTTCACTTGGTGTTCTGCAGCTCACACCTTTCATCACTGCAGCATTACCTGAACATTAAGAACTGGTGTATTGAGCAAAGATATATTTTGAGGGTAAAAATTGGGATTTTGCCTCCTCCTGCTGTTTCAGTGCACGTGTAGCTCTCAGCAGGCATCGTGCCATGGAAAGGATGGGCAGGCAGCAAGGTCCAGGCACCCAGCAATGCAGAAACGCATCGAGGAGGGCTCGGATCCTGGCAGCTCTGTGGCAGAGAAAGGGAATATGACAAAACACAGCAAAACCCAAGGCGTCAGCTCCAGTAAGTGCTTCTCCCGAGTGCCTGTGTAACTGAGGACGTTGTCTGTGGGACGTGGAGCTCAGGTTTCTGCAGGCCAGGCTTGCCAGCTCCTTGCTGAAGTGGCCACTCTCAGCTTCGCTGCTGCCTGGTTCATGAATTTTGTCTTCCCAGGCCGCAGCTGCTGCCTGCCAGGAGGCCGCACACACCCTGGGCGAGTGTCTGTGCTGCTCGGCCCCTTGGATGGACACTGAAGGTTTCTAAGGGTGTTTTCCTGTTGTGTTTTTCCCTGTTGGAGTTACCAGAGCTTGCTGAGGGGTGGACGACTTCTCATGTGGCCTCGCTTGCTTCTTCTCTTGCGGACAATGCCAGCTGTTGTGAGGAGGCTGCTGAGGAGGCCCCTCTCTCCTCCTCCTCCTCCTCGTCCAGGCCTTTAATGGAAAGAAAACACCCTGCTCCAGTGCTGTTTGCTTTCTTTTACTGGTGCTCAGCAGCGCTGGCGTGCCAGAGTTTGACATCCCCCCCTGCGGCTCCCAGCCATCACCCAGGGGCATGTCCTCATCCTGTCCCTGTGTCCTTTTCACCCAATTGCCCACAGCAGGAGTGGGAGAGAGAACTCCTCAGGCAGGTGCTGCCAGCCTGGATACCTGCAGCCTGCAGCCCCGTCCTGCTGCTGCTGCTTGCTAGGGTGCTGGAGGCAGATGGGGGCATGGGCGAGGATGAGGAGGGTGGGGAGGAGCCAGCTGTGGTCCTAATGGGGGAACCATAAGGTAAAGCAGCACCTAAACCTCGTGACTCCCTGCTAGCAGAATGATTCCTGACAGTGCTGAGCCAGGTTCTTACTGAGCGGTGAATTTGGTATTTAAAAGGTATGATAGGCTGAATGAAAAGCTGAGTCAGGATTAAAAAAATAAAGTTCCTTCTCTCCGTAGCCCATGGATTTACCAGAAAATGAATTTTTCAATCACAAAGGTTCTTGCCCCTCCCTAGGAAAAGCCTAATTCAGTGCACCAGAAGGGTTTTCACTGGAAACATTACTGATGTTCTCATGCTGCCATTCATTACCAGAGATGGGCTGATTTCTTACTATTTATGTTTGATTTTTGTTTGGAAACAGTAGGAGGAAAAAATGTGCCCACTGTGAACATTTGGTTCACACAGGTCTGCGTATTATTTCAGCTGGAAATGTTGCATTATGAATTCACAGCAGCTTTCCCCAATGAAAATCGGCACTGGCGTCTGTGCCACTTGAATCTGGAATTGGCATTCTTTTAGCAAGATGCATCGTGTCGAGTTGCTGGGCATATTTTGTTTGTTTTCTGATTTTTATTGACTGCAGGAAGTGCAGCCACCCAGTGTGCTGGGCAGCCTAGGCGATCTTCTAAAAATGTGTAAAACAGACTTGCTAGCTCCCCTGAATCAAATCAAACAAACCAGTGATAACATAACCCCGCTTTTGTAAATGTGCGTAAGTGGCATTAAAGATTTAAGCTGTGAAAAGATTAGTGCTGTTAACCAACTTCACATCGTGTTTGGCTCCAGCACACACGTGTTTTCTGCTTTTTTGATCTGGGTCTCCCTGTCTATCTCTGGCACTGGTTTTTCCTTTCTTGGGGCTGTGTTCTGCTAAATAAGTCGGCATCACTCATGAGCCTGTCTTGATGGAGCACTGCTGGCTGAGAGGGGCAGTGAGCCCCGGTGCTGTGGGTGCAGGGACCCGTGCCCAGTCCCTGCCCACAAGCTGTGTGAGCTCCCAGGCTCGCCCCTCACCACAAAATCCTTCCCTTGGCTCAGACAGTTTTCCCCTCCCTGCAGCCCCAGCACTGTGTTGGCAGGGGAAATTCTGGATGCGGCCACAGGCATTGGCTGACCCAGGCTGGCTGCCACCTCCCCGTGGTGGCATACGTGCAGGGTAGCAATAAAAGCAGAACAGGCCATGAGCGAGAGGCAGCAGGTAAGTGGCAGTTTCTGATGTGGGCACGGTGTGGGATGGCTCCCGAAGCCATTGCCTTTCCCAGAGATGCTGAGAGTGGCAGCGTTTTGGCTGGGCCGGGATGAAGGCATGAGATGCTGTGCAGAGCTGCAGCACTGCTTTGAGAAGTCCTGCTGTGGGTTCCTCTCATGCGAAGTTGGGAGGATCAGGCTTGCTGGAGCCTGGGTCAGAGAGCTGTGCTCTTTCGGGAGCACGGAGGAATTTGGCATGGGAGAAAGCAGAAGGGTGGCACAGCACTGCCTCAGCTGCTGGAGAAGGAGGAGGAGGGAAATCAGGAATGAGTGACCCTTAGGCAGCCGGCCCTAGGGGTGTGACCCTGCTCTACCAAAGGGCAGCCATGACTTGGGTTCACCCAGCATAGGTACCAGGGACACCATCAGCAAAGAAAAATGGAAGTTAGTGCAGAAAGCTACCTAAATATTTCTGTATGTTTCCAGCATGTTTTGCAGCCCCTTCTGATCACCACGCTTGTGGCTGTGGTTATGCTGTTCACAGGCCCTGACCTGGTTAGGCCAGGGGGAGCCTGCACGAGCTGGAGCTGCTCCTCGGCCACAGTGTGGGCGGTGAGTGGGCACCATCCTTCCTTCCTGATGAGAAACAGAGGGCCAGGCTGGGTGAAAGTGCATCCTGTGGCCATCTGAGAAGTCCTGCGGGAGTTTGGCTGTCAGACCTTGTCCCCAGTTCTCTTCCCTGCTGGGCTGGTGCAAGGGGAGTGTGGTAACTTGGGTCATGTCAGGTGTGTGCTTTGGGAATGGATATTTTCTGTAGTTACCTGTGAAGTGTGCCTCTGTATTGACAAATCTGCCTGAATGGGGAGGGTAAGGACCGCTTTAATCTTTCTTGCTGCTGGTCAGAGGGCAGAGGATGGGGTGAGAGCTGTAGCTTGTGAGCAGTGACCAGTTAGTTATAAAAAGACTCGGGGAATCAATAACGCGGCATCGCCTCTGTTTGTGAGGAATTGTTAGCCCAGCCTCAGAGCAGAGTGTCTGGAAACACTGCAGCACAAATAGCAGGGAGTTCACAGAGGCAGCAAAAGATTTTCTGACCTTATGTAGCCTTACATATTCACTACACTTCTTCATTTAAAAACCTTGGTGGGAGCACTCTGCCCACAGCGGAAGTCCATCCTTCCCCCGCTACTGCTCTGCAAGAGGATGCTCTCTGTTTTGCTGCTATATGCTGCGTTCTCCTAGGTCCCTACCACTGAAGGAAAATAAATCTGTTTACAAGAAACAAACAGCTTTGCATAAACTACAGCTACGAGCTGCCAACTGCATGTTCTTCCAGCACAGAGATGCATACTTCCCCACCGTAAAGGGCTCAGTTAACAGCAGCCACGGTACAGCTCCAGGGGCGTGTGGTTATGAGATCATGTCACTCGGGACTAGGAAGCACCAGACTGTGCCCCATGTCTTATAAATACAGCTGTGTGATGATTATCTCATGATAACCATCAGAGTTCCTGCTGTAATGACACTCCTAATAATTCATCCTTCAGAAGTTTTTCATTTGGGATCCCACTGTTCAGAGCCTGAGCAAAGTGCTGTGCTCGGCATCCACTCCACAGAATAGTCACTGAGGTCCTTGTCCTGCACATGGCATGGGAAGAAGTAACTGTGATGTGTTGCTGAGCTCCAACAACGCGTGTAACCAGAAAGTCAGATAATTTCTAGTTGGGATGATGGATAGTAATGCTTAAACCACTAACATCACTAGATATGGTTGCAAGAAATTAAATAAGAATACCCTTATTGTCAACCATGCTCCGTTTTTTATTACCAGATTATTATAGTTCTCTCTGCATGTTTCTTCTTTACATACGTTCATCGTCTAGAGCCTACGATGGCTGCAGCTGCAGCAGGAGTGGAAGTGCACAGGGAAATGACTCACCTCCCATGGGCTAGACGTGGATTTTCGACCCAGCAAACCACAGGAAAACTGACATAAAGGTGGAGCGTTGTGTTGCTCGAGGAACAAAAATGTCACAGCAAATGACTGCTTTGGGTTTGGTCTATTTTTTAACAGACTTGTAGGCTGTGAAGTAAGTGTGAAGAAAATGTACTTATTGTCTCATAACAAAAGGTCAAGTGTACTAAACACCTTAAGCTGCAAGTGATCTAGGGGTTGCTGTACTTAAAGTCGATCTCTGTGCCCTGCTCTCTTCTGCTGGAAGGGCTCTGGCTCTGAATCGCATTGTTGAGGGAAGATTTAAGAGATAGTAAGAGGCTCGCTTTTCCTTTATGCTTCTAAAAAACTCCTACCTCTCCCCACCGAGACTGAAAATGTCCCATGAGGGCAGTCAGACAGAGCCTCGATGCACGGGCTCTCCTTTCAGTTGCAGCACTGGGACTGCAGGAGCCTACAGGAACCAACTCTGCTGAGGGTTGGTTTTGCACCATTCAGCCAGTTGTGTGTGAATCTTGTCCTGGCTCCGTGATGGCACTTCTCCATGGTGCTTTGCAGTTACACTCAGCTGAAACAGAGCTAGTTTCAAGAATTGGTTTGATCCATCTCAAGCCTCTTTAGACTTACAAAACACCCTCCTTTGGGTGACAGTGAGTGCATGCTAGGGACTCTGGAGTGTCCCTATACCTTCCCTATATTTTTAGTCTGAGCTTGGAAGTCAACTGAGGGCCCTTATCGTCTGCAGCCAGCAGCTGAGCTGCCTTTTGCCTTCCATTTCCAGAGCTGGGAGGTAGGAAGGAGGGCACTGGCAACGGCATTATAGCAATGCACCTCGGTTTTGGTCTCCACCCCCTTCAGCAGGCCCAGCCTTTTGGGCATTCAGCAGCTTCTCCCTGTGGAAATACCCCACAGGAAACCGTGTGCTCCTGCATGTGATTCAGAAATAATGCAAAATTTCTGCCCGCTTCTTCCCTTCCCAGAAGTCAGGCTGTGTGTTTGCATGTGTGTGCATGCCAAGTTTCAGCCCAAAGAGAGTTTTTACACCTGACTTACAACCCCCTGAAATAACTTTATTGTGGAAGCAGTGACATAACTTCACAGTAACGCAAATACAGTGCTATCGTGCAAGCAGTTTGTAATAATTTTATGAGGTGTCTGCATGAGGTGATGTCCCCAGGGCCAGCGGTGCCCAGCTGGGACCCTGCCAGCAAGGGGCCAGGTGGCTGTGGGGATGGAGGGGCTGAAGTGGAGATGACAAAAGAGTTTCATAGGTGCTGCTGTTGATCAGCTTCAGATAAAGTCAGTAAGTTAGTAAGTTAGTTCTTACTCCTCAGCCTCCTATCAAAGGTAGGCTTTATCAAAGGAAGAGAAGAGAGCATCTGCTCTGTTTATCCCACAGACCTCTGTCTTCAGAGCCCAGCAATAGCGGTGTTCCTGCTGCCAGAGGCCACAAAATGTTCCTGTGCTGGTTCAGGTGTGTTTGAGGGAACCTGGGACTCATCTCAGCAGTTGGCAACCACTGGAGCTTCTCCAGAGACCACATTTTAATTAAAATGTAAAACTGGGTCTGCTGTGATCTTGCATTATTGCTACTGAGAGGAGAAAATCTTTCATTACCGTGTTACTTCTGAATGTGCAGTCATAGCTAAAGATGGGTTGATGACAAGAAAGGGAGCTTTTGGGCTAATTGGTCACTAATTGATGAATGGCATTCAGCAACCAATTTGCATAGCAGAAGATGTAAGGCTGAGGTGCTATTCAAAGCTGGAAAACAAGTCTTTGAGTTACAGCACTTAATTCTGAAATAGTCCTAGAAAAGCATAAAAATTCCTCTTTAAAAACATGTTGTTGTTCCTATTGCACTTATCACCATCATGTGGGAATGCTGGCTGCTTTGCGATATTTTTTCAGTTACTCGAAGTTCTGAAATAATTGATTTGGAAATCCTGAACCAAATACCAATATGAGCAAAAGGGCAGTTTCAAGTATGTCTTCGCTTACTTTTGCAGTGATCTCTGCTCTGCACAGATCGTTCACTCCACAAATACACACTCAAACATATCGTGTATCCAGTGGAGTGATGCATCTGCAACAAGCTTCTAATTTATTAAAACAAAAAAAAAAAAAAGTGATGAAATATATTTAAAGGTATATGTGTGGACACTCTCAAGAAATGGGATGTCCGAAGGCAGAGAGTAAGGTCATTGTAATGAGTTCAAATCATAGAATGGTTTGGGTTGGAAGGGACCCTAAAGCCCACCCAGCCCCACCCCCTGCCATGGGCAGGGCCCCCTCCCACCAGCCCAGGCTGCCCCCAGCCCCATCCAGCCTGGCCTTGGGCACTGCCAGGGATGGGGCAGCCACAGCTCCTCTGGGCAGCCTGGGCCAGGGCCTCAGCACCCTCTTTTTATTATTTATTTATTTATTTATTTATTTATTTATTTATTTATTTTAGTTTAAACCCATTACCCTTTGTCCTATCACTACACCCCCTGACACAGAGTCCCTCCCCAGATATCATTTAGAGACAAGGATGTCATTGAGGACAGTGTTGGATGCTTTGCACAAGTCTGGGTAGATGTGTAGTCTATAGGGTGAGAAGAGGAAATGGAGCCTAGTTTTGAAACATGAAGAAAACTGTGTTTTTAAAAGCCTAAGTGGGTCTTAAATACCATCCTCTGTGGCTTCTCTGGCATTCCTGTGGGCCAGCGCATGGCCCTTGAAACCAGGCATGCAATTTGTAATGTGGCTGGGTAGGGAATGGAAGGCAACAATGCAGTGCTGTGTTCTCAGGGATAGCCATTTAAATTCTTTAATATTTTAATATTAAAGACAAGGAACACCTGTAAGCTTTGTTTAGAAGTTACACATTAGCTGAAACTGGAGTACTGTACAAATCCAATTTATTATTTTCTAATTGCTACTGTTAATTAGAATGGCAGGGTATAAAATTGCCTGAGTAGACTCATGAATAATTCATTACTTTTTAAAATTCAACATTTTTTTTTAAAACTGAAATTTGCAAAGTGAATGCAAACTGCTAATTAGAGAAAGGTGCTAGTGCCAGCAAGAGCTTTGATGGGGTTTTGAAGAACATACACCTGTTTTCATTCCTTAAGTGTGGGACTGGGCTTTGAGCAGGGATGTTGACGCTGTCTTAAGATGTTCAGTCAAGGATGATTAATCTTGTACACCCGTACTGCTTTCCTGTGTTAGCACTCGTGCTCCTGTGTGCTGTGCTGGTAGATTGTGTAGTGCAGAAGCTGACCGGAGGCTGGCTGCGGTGCAGAGGGCTGGCACTGCTGTGCTGTGGGGCACTTCCCAGGCAAAGTGAGCTGCTGAGTCAGGGACAGTACATAGGTGAGAGCAACTGCGCCAGACTAGGAAGAAATCAAGCGATGTTTATTCTTTCTTCACCTACAATCTTGTGTTTTTTAGTAAACTTCTAGAAAGCTCCTGGCTGTAGAAGAACGCAAACTCTTGCCACAACATTGTCTGGACCATGTTTTCCCACATATGTTGGTACAAAATGCTGTACTTAAGAACAGTTGTATTTGAAGTAATCTTTGCATCTTTTGCTGCAGATCTTAAGACTTGTTTGCTTAAGTCTCACCATATGGGAAAAGCAAAATACCGTGCACATGTACTGTGGTATTACAAAGTTACTTGTTTAACTCCATTTCTCTTATGGCTCCCATCTCTGCAGTTCTGCCAGCAGTTCATGTATTTCCAGTACAATGCAGTATCTCTGAATAACAAATTAGCTCTGAATGGAACACACTTCAGTTATCTCATAACACGCAGACCTATGGCTGTGGTTCCTCTGTGCAGCTGCTCATCTCTTAGCTGGGAGTGACTTACCAGGGTTTTAGGCACCCACGTGGCTCTCTTTGTATTGCTGGTGCACACATGTCAGAGGCCCTCAAACATCACCTCTTTGCAGAAGGGAATTTCCAATTCTTTTCCTTAGCATTTCTTTGGCAGCATGATAGGTAATAACAGGAGAGGTAGATTCCAAAGTCCAGCTATGTAATTTCTTGTAAGACTAGAATGAAAATAATGAGGAATAATTTTGTTTTTTAACATGTGAATAGGGAATATTTTATAATCCAATATGATTAAGTTATAAAAAAATTGAAATAGATTAATTATACATTCATAGTATTTCTTTTCCCAGATGATCATTTAACCAGATAGCTATGCAAACCAACAATTATAGCATCATTTCCAGTGTTTTAGTAATATTCTCTAGTGTTCCAAACCTTGGCCTGCTTAGCCAAATGCTGGTTTGTGCAACAGCTGAACACACAAAACAAAACTTTTAACAGTGTCATGGAATGATAAAGCACCATCAGCGAGCACTTGGCCTACTCCATCCAAAAGGAACTTTGCCAGAAGCATTTTGATTCAGACCAAAATTTGTAACAAACTGGTGCTTGTCACTTCCATAATCTTTTCCTACTGGCTCTTAAATAGTGTCCAGAGGATGGTGTTAAAAGGTTGTTGTGTGGTTTGCTCTGGCTTCAGTTCTCAAGTAGCGTGTCACTGAACAATCTTGTGAAGCGAGTCTTTGCTATCATTTGATTCTTTAGCTTCTCCTAACTATTAATATGCGGGTCACTTAATTCCTAAGTCTTGTACTTTTACTCTTGGAAAGCTTAGGGATAAAAAAAATGCTATTTGGACTCAAAAATGGCCCCTTCTTGGCCTCAAGGTGCAAACAGAATCTTTCTCCCTGCTCTTCCTATTTGTCTGTGGTGTCACGGCTGGACCTGTGAGTCCCTTCCCACGAGGTAGCTGGTGCGGTGAGGACGTGGTGCCCGCTGCCAGCCTGCCTGGGCAGCAGGAGCGGTGGCGAGGCTGCTTCCAGGGGCTGGCACCTGTGAGGAGGCCTAGCGATGTGCAGCAAGAGCTTCTGATGGTTCCCTACATTGTGGGTGGAAAGGGGACAGCGAGTACACAACTTGCCCTCCTTGGTCATTTCTCCAGTGGCTATAGACACCAACCTTCTCTACAGTTTTACATTTTCAGTCTGTATTTTTAGAATTACTTACACCAAGATGAAAAGTTTACCTTCTTTCACCTCTTAAAAAACATTTCCTGGTCGTGCCTGATTGTCGGTCCTGCTGTAAGCCCCAGCCCTGTCTCTGGCATGGTGGGAATGTGGAGGATTTCTGCTGGGTGCTTGATACCTGTACGTCTTAAATTTGGGGGGCTTGTGCAGAGCCATGCTTGTGCTGGAATGTAAATTTTTTCTTGAGTCAGCAAGATCAGCAGCAAGGATTTGAAGCTCCCCATGGCAGAACCTGCATCTGTTTGGCATCTACAGCCATCTGAGGGGTGAATATCAAGTTTCAATGAACAAGCTGCTGACACGGTGTTAAAACGTCAGCTTTTCCACAAAGGTTGGTGATTTCCATGGCTCAGCTGAGCTGTCTGTAGGTAAAGAACCACATATGAATTTATATTTTCAGACTGAGGCTTACTTTCCTGTGAAGTCTGTGCTTTATTGGCAACAGCAGCCTGTTTGTTTGATGGGGCCTCAGCTCACTGGAGGCACTCTTGGCATTGACCGAATGTCCACGTTCAGGTTGTGACTGTTGAAAAGTTTTTGGAGAAGCTGCTCGATGCTTTCTCAGTAGCTGTTTTGAATTCAGTGCTAAATAATGAGAGGTCTGCTGTGCTGCCCTTTTTTTTCATGAGGTTTCAAATGGTGTGCTTTTGTGCTAAGATGAATTTTAATAATTGCTGTAAGTATGCCATTAGTCAACATGAAGCAGAAAGAAACCCAATTATTGAACTAGACTGCTGTGACTGGAATCTATAGCTGATATATTAAAGCCCTACTGTCATGCTTAATAATTGACTTGACCCGCTGGCAATTCTGGAAAAGAAAATGAACATTAATAATGAGTTAACTGATCATTATTTCTTTTCCTCATACCATTTGAACAATATCCTGTAGTATATCAACTAAAAAATACAATACTTTTACATCACATACACTCTGCTTTCTCCTGTGCTTTTCTACCTCCCCCATTCCTAACACCACTTTTATGCAATTACTGCTATTTTCAGTCTCCATTTGCTGCCCTGGTGTGCGTAAGTATGGAGAGAGGGAGCCTTTACGGGATGCAAATAGTATTTAAAACAGCTTTGTTTTCACCTGAATCAGAGAGGAATGATCAACATTCAGACAGACACGCGCCTACTTGAAAGCACTTTCTGTGCTTTCAGCGTGTTCTAATTCCCCAGACTGCTTTCGCAAAGAGATGGTGATAACAGAAAGAAAGGCCCAAATGAAGCTATCGGTGTATTACAGCACGTGAGCCTCTCTCTTATTAAGCTCCCAGCAATCGCGGTGTCTCATTGAATTCTGGAGTGATTGCTGATGGCAGTCATGGCAATTAACTCGTACAGGGCCCTGCATGCACCAGGGGTTTTCTGCTCTCCTGGTGCTAGACCTACGGCCCAGGCTGTCTCTGATGTTCTGGCACCAGTTCTTCAGCCTGTGCTGTGAGTCTCTGGGGATGGCTCTGTCACCAGCCTGTGCTGCCAGCAGCACCAGCCAGGCATGGGCAGAGCATGTGTCCAGGTGTGGTCAAATCCCAGACCTTCTCAACACAGCTTGCTGACATCCTCAAGCCAAAATCCTGATGCTTAATGGCCACTCTCTTCCCAATTCAGTTGTGAAACAAACTTGCTTTTTTTTGATGATAAATGTCTCTTGTAGGGAGGATAGATAGGCTTTGGTTAAACACCACCTCCAAGTACAAGTCTGCTGAAGCTACCTCAAAGGAGTCATTTTAATTTGGATCTTATCTCCCTCATCTCAGCGATCTCTGCCAACCTCTTCTTTCAGTCCTTGCAAAAATTGCTGTTTTGGCTCTGAACTTGCTAATAATTGAGAGAATCTGAGATATGATGGAAACATTGCCCACATTCAAGGTATTATCTTAGCTGTTGTGAAGATGATGAATCCCTAGCCTGTGCCCAGGAAGAGGAAAGCGAGCACAGGCAGCAGAGGAGAGCTGCCCTCTGAATTATTCACAGCTCTTCAGTGCCCACCTGAGGCCTCAGGATAAGATAGATCCTTGTGTACATTTACCTTTTCTGTTTGGTTTTGGCTTTTATCCGAGGAGAAGACTGAACTATTCAAACAGAAACGTGGGCTTAATGACGTCATAAGAGTTTATCAAATACAGGGTAATGCCCGCAGCTGATTATTTGTCCCTCCTGGATTGATTTCTTTTGCTGTTGTTATTCATGATTAAGGGACTGAATTTACAGATATGCTTGTCTTTGAGGAATGGCTGAAATTCAGAAACACGTTTGTTGCTTGTGTCCTACAAAGGGTGGTGTGTGTTTGGGCAAGAGCAGTCACTGGGCCCTGTGTCCCTTCGTTATTTCTTTGCCTCACGCCCAGCCTGGCCTGGCCTCAGCTGGGCCTCATGTTAGTAGGCCGATGTGGGGAGGTGAGGGCAGGCTAGGGCTGGACACTAGAGAAGAAGACAGAGATCTCAGCCTCCTCCTGGGGGTCATGGAGGAGCCCTGCTGCTGGGGCTGCCATGGGCGGCATGTCCCCATGTCCCCCAACACCTGCACTGTGTTGCTCGCCCCTGTGGGATAATCCTGCAGGCTACTCTCGCAGTCTCAGGTGACAGAGACCTGCACAGTGCAGAAAGAAGATAAAGTTCATCTGGAGGCTTTGTGGAATGGAGACTTCTACTTTTTTTTTGCCTTTTTTGTTTGTTTGTTTGTTTGTTTTTGTTTTATATAATTTTACCTCAAATTGGTTCAAGGAGCGGTTCTAATATGAGTGGTTCTTGAACGGATTACTTAAAATGGAGTCATAGACCAGATCAAAAGGGCTTTACTAGTACCTTTATTAGTTAGAAAAATGAATCAAATGCAACTGCAGAGAAACAGTTTTTAAAAAAAAAAAAGAGAAAAGAAGAAAAAAATAGGAGGTTGTGGGTTTGATAAGAAAAACAAAACAACAATCCACCAACAAACCCTCAAGGTGGAAGCATTTAGTTACAATCCATGCAAGAGAAATGCTGGGAGATGTCTTCTGATGTTTCCATCTGGTCTTGCAACTGAAAAGCTCCAAACCCCCGCATGTGGCTTCCAGCAGAGCTGTGCACTCACTGCCATGCAGCTACTGGGACAGGGCTTCATGCCTGATCCTGGGGCTTGTGTGTGCCCCTTGCCTGCATGTGCTTGTGGTAGGAATCAGTGCCTGTAAACTATCTCCTTGTGGTGATGATGATCTAGGTACAATTCTGTATGTGCGAGACTCTTTTTCAGCTCAGCACCTACATGTTGAGCTGTGTACATATTTTACTTTTGTATTCCTGGCTTGAATTTTGCTTTCTGTGGTGTTTTCTGAGACCTGATGCTGCAGACCTTGCTCAAACTGATAATTTTGAGTAGGACGCATGATGGGTATGGATATGGGACTTGTAAATAGAATTTTCTGTACGGCAGGGCAATCGTTTTAAATGTTTATTTAAAAAAAAAAAAAAAAGTTGTCTGTGGTGTGCATTAAAAATGCAAGGATTTAAAGGGTTTTAGCACATCACATCACAATTTGATCTAGGTAGCAGGCATTTTTGTATCGTACTGCTTCTGGAAACCACATTGAACATCATTTGTTTGTGGTAAATACATCCATGTTGGACACGCGGAGCCGAGCCATGCTGGTACAGCCCCTTTGCTGCAGGCACAGCCCCCTGTTCCCGGGGAACTGGCTTTGTTTGTGTTACATAGGTAGCATTTCTTATGCTTCATGTTGATAGAGTTGTCTTGGTCTCCCACCACACAAGGTCCTGAGCATCCTCCTCTGCCTTTTCCAGGTCTCCTCTAGGGCTTAGCCAAGGGGAAAGCGACTTGTTGGAGTAGCAGCAGGGAAATGCAATACAGGGAATGTTGCAGCTCCGGGAGGGAAGAGTTGAGCGTGCTCCCAGAGCCACAGCAGCCCCCCTCTGCAGCCATCAACGAGGGGGTAATTTAATCAGTTTTCTGAGGGGCATTAAGCTTTAGCTCAGAGTTTCAGGTTTTTTCAAGGAAATCTCTCTCCCTGTGAGAGTGACCCTGAGGTCAGCTTCCTGTTAGCACAAAGAGTAATAGGAAAATGACTTCCAGTGTTCACCTTCTATGGTTATGATAAATTAAGTGATGAAATCCAAGAAAAGCACCTATAAAAGATGTTGTCCTGCACTTTGAGAAAGAAATGCTGAAACAAATTCCTGAATTTATTAATTGGTTGTAGGGCTGAGGGAGGAGACGTGTGGATGGATGTGGAGGATGTGCATGCAAGTGGAGGAGACATCAAGGTACCTTTAGAATGACCGGGAATAAATGTTACTTCTATGAAAAACTTTCTTTATACTGAAATTAGATATATTAATATCCCCAACGGTTTGAAGCAAGTAAATGACTCACTGCATTGGAGGGTATTTACTCACTAAGTTTCTTTAGATAAATCCCTCTGATGCCTACGTTATCTGACACTTTTTATTTTTCTATATTTAACAGGAACCAAAGTACAAGCCTTTACTCTGGGAACCATTGCCAAGGAGATGATTATTCATTAACTATGGGTAAGGAAAAATGGGCTTATAAACATTTCAGATCTCTGGGGGGAGTCTCTATGTTAATTTCCTGTCAAATTCCTCTTGGTATTCTGTGTAAGCATTACTCCAAATTAATAATGCAAAATAACTAGAAAGTAGCAGAAACCCCGAGGAGAACATTGCATTATTTTAAGCCAGAATGGGTTTAATTGATATTGTTTGATGCATCCATTGCCCCTGAAATCTTCTGAACAATTCCTGGTGCAGGTACCTGAGAAATTGTTTCACTGCAATTTATATAGAAACTATAACTAAAGGACATTTTATCTCTCAATTAGAATTGGTAGAATAGTAATTGCTAATAGGGTGTTTGATTAATTTTCACCATCATCATTGAATATGTTTCTTATGAATAAATGCCTTCATTAATAAATCAGTTTTGTAGAAAATAAATTATTTGGGATCCTTCCCTCCATCAGTCACGGAATTAATTGTTCTTAAATATTGCTATTCATTAAGCCAGCTGCATTCTATTAAGAAAAAGATATGAACAAGAAAGAAGATATGTTCAGGGAAAGACTCTATTTATTGTTTTTATTTTTTTTTTAATCCACAGGGAAGGCTTCTCTATATCAAAGTGGTTTTTTTTTATTATAATTATTATTATTATTTTTTTTAATAGATGTCTTTCAACCTGGAAGCCCTGCACTATGAGTGCAGTTTGTGGAAACCAGCAGGGCTCTGGGGATGAACAAGTGTGTGTGTCTGGAGCCCAGCACTGCAGCGCGCTGGGTCTCGTCCCCAGTGGGAGGGAGGTGAGGGATGTTGACACCAGCCAGGGCTTTGCATTGGCTTAGTGGTCTAAAATAAGCGCTTTGCTCTACGGGGACATTTTAAAGTGCCTTCAAGAGCAGCAGAACTTGGACACATCCTTTTCTGTGGGAGGATCGTGGGAACTTGGGCTATTCAGAAATATGGGAGGGCTGATGCTGTGTCCTTGTCCATCCTGGGGCTAGATTTCATCTTCCGCTTATATTTCAAATTCCTGATAGTAACTGTACAAATTAGTGACTATTTAGCAATAAGGGTCAAAAGCAATTCCCCCTCATTGCTTAAAATCTTGGAAGAATGACTCGTACTAGCAGTAGGTTGACAGTATCTGCCAAGGACTGAGACGCATTGTAATTTTTTTTCCCCACAGTTAAGCAGGTTCACATTTGAATATTTCACAGTCTCCTCTAAATTTTGCACCTAACCTCTTAAAAAGAAGTCAATGTCATTTTTTTAACTGTAGTAATTCTCTTTTCATTTCAAGAATCTGTTCCTTCATTTTTATTCCTGTGACTAATTGTTCATCCATTTCTTGTTAATAAATGCCAGTTAGTGTCGTTGGTGGGAGGAATTAATGGAAACTATGAATTGTGTCACATCTGTTGATTCTTCACTTTGCAGTCCATCTGGTAGACAAAATTCCTTGGTGCAATGTTTCAAGAGATGGGAATGTCCCCGTTCCAGACAGCACCATGATCACTTCAAAGGTATGCAAAGGGTGAGCAGGACTTACTGCCCTGAGCTGCTGCAATACACCACGGGAGAGCACCAGGGCTCACCAGCAGTGTAGGCAGGATGTGGTGATGAGGTCAGGTAAGAAAAGGGACAGATACCATTCATGAAGGCAAATGCTTTTGGTTTACTGCAATCTACATTCAGTTCAGTTAGGTAACTTAGGCAGAGGTGATTGAAAAGAAGTAATAGCCTAACTAAAGAACAAAACCTTGTATCTTATACCTAGGATGGCCCCTTAATTAGGAGGGGTGGGGATGAGTTGAGCTTCGTCCCTGAGTTGTGTTTCTGTGTGCACTGACTGGTTGCTGCAGCAGTTCCCTGGCAGCTCCGAGTGTCCCTGCAGCCAAAACAGGGAATCCTGTCTTGGTCTTCTAATGTTCATTAAAACGCTGCTACAGCTCCCTGGGCACTGGCAAAATAAGTTCTTGCTGATGCCCCCTGTTTCCGTGGGAGCTGCTGGGAACGAACCTTGCCTTCCAGTCTGTCTTCATAAGCCTAACTGACAGTTAGAAACAATCTGGCTGTGGATTAGTTTTTTAAGACGGGTGGTTGTTCAGGCTCTAAACGCTTTCCCTTGTGCTCCCTTGCAAAAGTAGGGAGTGCTGCTGCAGCTGAGGAGCAGCACCCAGCAGTCAGGTCTCTGGAGGGTGCAGGGTTGTGTGGCTGGAGGAGGTAAAAGAAATTAAAAGTAAAGAAAGGCCCAAACGACTCTTGTCTATGAAAAGCTGTCTTGGGATCTCTAACACCACTCACAGCTATACAGGATGCTGGCTGCATGGACTTCCAGCTTTGTAGCACAAAATTGAAGTAGAGGCCTTGAGGGCATTTCATGAGCTACTAACTCAAAAGGAAGTGTATAACTTTTTTTAATCATCAAGGTTTTTCCCTTACATGTTTCTCATCCCCTAGGTACAATATGTTTAATATAAAACTAGACAGGAACATGGAGTGTTGCCCAAAGGTGGTAGTTAGTGATGACCACGGTCCTGTGCTCTGGCAGGTGTCTTTTTGTCCCCAGGGATTTGGAGGTTAGGCTGGTACACGTGTACACAATAGGCTCTTACAAACTGTCCTGCTGTGGTATTGGAACATGAAGTATCACTAGCCGTGCGTTAAATTTTTAATGTACTTTCTACACAATTACATTCTATGAAGTATTTTTGTTATCTCTCATTTGGATTGCTGTAATCATTCAATGAACATACTGAGGAAATTCTATTTATAATGCCCTTAAAAATTTAGGGAGACTACACTTTCTAGTGGATCCTAACATAACATTACATATGAGAGACATGAATCCCATCATTATGTCACTGTTACTGATCAGTAACAAAATCAACGGGACTATTTTTTTTTATTAAAAAAAAAAGAAAAAACTCTATGTTGCATCTGTGTCTCAGGAATATCAAATAACGTTTCATAAACAGTTTTATTTATGTGTTTATCTTATGTTTATCACTGCTGTTTTGTGACCTTTATTTGAATTGACATATCAGTGGAAAGAGCAATCAGCCATGCTGAAAGAGCTGATAGTTCTCTTTACCTGCCTACCTTAGAGAGGACACAGTTATTAGGTGCTTCATGAGGAGCTTAGGATATGTGATTATTATTTTCTTCACTCAGTTTTTTATAAGTGAAAAGGGGAGTGTTTCTCCCAAGTTTAACAAATCAGAATCAAAATTTTGATGCTGGGAGAAAGGAAGGAAACCCCATTCTGTCATCTCTGAAGGTGTTCGCTGTGCAAAGAGCGCTGTAATCCAGGGACAACTTGTGAATGTGGGAGAGAAAGCAACCACCCAACTATGAATATGTAGTTGGCTGGCATGAAATTTCTTTGAGGACTGGAAGATGTTAAGAAAAAAGTATCTGCTGAATAAAAAGAAATCAATTAAAAACAAAGCCCTTCAGTTGTATAGAATGCAGTGAAACTGCATTGCCCTCACTTTTTGAGGGTAGGGAGGTTTAGGAGGCATCGCTTCTGCGGCATCCAAACAGTACAGCATGCTTCGATTTGTGTCTTCTAGAAGAAGATGTGGGAGGAAAAGAAAGAAGTCTGCAAGATACTGTGGGTTATGCTGTCCTGAGAACTGCTGTAACAATAGTGTGACACAGACCTTCACCACCACTCCTGCTTCCCTCCTCTGCAAGTGAACACATCCGTTCCCTTGTGGACTCGGCATGACCTCTGCTCCTTAGAAGCTGGGAGGCTGAATTTCAGACAAGTGCTGTCGGTCTGCTGCAGTCTTCTTTTTTGGGTAATGCCTAAAAAAGGACCTTGCTGACATGTTAATTTGATGAAAACTCTTAGACGAGTTTCCCAGGCAACAAGGATATGGTTGTGCTGATTTCCAGTCACTGAAGACAAACCAGATATTTAATGGATGACTAAAACCGAACAAATATTTTAAATTCGTAAATACCACCGAGAAGAAAATAATTATGTAAAGTAAAAAGGCAAATTAGCATAAAATTAAGGAAAGAGGAAATTTACATTTCGTATCAGAAACATATTCACAGACTGACATATTGGGCTGTGACTAAAACTGATCAAAAGTCAGCACTTCCACTGCAGGGGAGGCAGCACAGCTCGAAATTCTTTTTTAGCGCAATTAACAGTTTTTTTTTCTATTTCTGCATAGGCAGGAAAATACCAGAGACACCCAAAACATTCCATTTTGAAAACTGTGAAGGAAGACAGTACTTGTTGGGACCAGGACAGAGCTCTCATTGAAATACAGTACTGATGCTTCTCAGTCGAGGGTTCCTGCTTGCCCTGACCTGTCCGTGGGAATTAGGGCTCAGAAGTGATGGAGGACTGAAGCTGGCGGTGCAGGAGGCTGCAGCAGCCACAGCTCAGGATCAGTCCATAACACACGGCTGCCCCACAGCCCAGGGAGCTGGGAAGTCACAGATGCAAATGCGTCTGTGTAGCAAAGCTGTCTTGAGGAGCGAGAAAAGCCTGAGGTCCCTCCCACCCAGCTTCATAGGTGAATTGATGGCAGAATGGATTTCTGGCTGCAGTTTATCCAGACAGGTAATTTTTTTACAAAGTGGATTGGTTTGGACAGAGAAGTCACTTTTGGACTAAAAAAGAAAAACGAGATAAAGAATTTGTTGGGGAATCTCTGTCAGGTCCTTGCCCATGGTCCTGCTGAAGACAACAGGGGAGGCTGAGGGTTCAGATCAGCAGCACAGGGAGCGTGCTGACTGAGGAGAGAACTGTGGACTCATACCGAGATACTGCAGCAATCCTTCAGAGGCAGAGGCGTACGCCTTTCACTGAGCCCTGCTCTGAGGGGACTTCAGGAAGCTGGCTATTTGAATTGCCCACGTGGCTGAGCACCAAGAGCTGCTTTCCTGCAGGAAGAAGATGGGTTTGATGGCTTTTCCTCACCAAACTTTGTCACACCTGGGTGTGCAGCTCTCTTTGAGGCTTGCTGCTGGTTTTGACTGACGGCTAAGCTTTGTTGAAACAGCATCTTAAAAATATAGCTGTCTCAGATTTCAAGTAGATGATATGCTGGATTAGTTGTTACGTGCCAACATTTGATAGCTGCTAGTATGGGAACTTGGAAGAGAAGCTAGAGATATACCCTCAGCCCCATTGTAGTGTTGCATTAAATGGACTCTTGATAATTTTTTCAGAGTGAATAAAAGTGGGAGGAAAACTGGCTTGCCAAGAGGAATAGTTGGCAATTAATGAAAAATAGCTTTGCTCTTTGTAGACTTCACAGATGCGGGGATGGGACAAACATTTTTTTGGTCCTGATTCAGCAGGTTCACGGGGGTCACGCAATTCACAGCGCACAGCATCAGCCTGACCTGCAGAGCACCATCCACTTGAGAGCCACGGAGCCGCAGGAAAGCCTTTGATCTCTGTGTGCTCCTGCCAGTTGGCCACTGCTGTGTCAGAAATGCCTCTGTTGTTAGTGGGGAATGGGAATGTGAGGGAGAATTTCAGAGCATGCTGAATGCAAAGCCTCAGCTGTCTCCTGCCTCCAGAAGCCGATGTGGCTCCAGAACCAGCTGTATGGTAAAATCTTTTTGTAGCCACCTCGTTCCCCCAGACGTCACCCTCCTCCTAGATCCTCTTTCCAATATACCACATGAAAAAATAAGCAGAAACAAACCCAAAGACCTCAGTCAAGTTGTGTTAAACCTTTTGCAGCCACAAAACATTTCCTCTGGCTGCCTGAACCCCAAGGGGACACTTGTAATTTGTATGGCTGGGCTGGTGGCTTCACCACCAGCAGTGACAGTGGCGAGTGTGTCCTCCTAGTGCTGCCCAGGATGGAGGCTGGCTTTCAAGGATGGCCCTCAAGCAATCAACCTGCAACAAGAAAAACACAAGAAGGTGCCTGAGATTTGCCAGGAGGTGTAGGGCCAAGCGCCACGTGTGCCCAAAGCATGTCTGAGAGGGGCTTGCTCGCAGTATTTCTGACGGGGGCCCCTCAGAAAGCCAGGAGCACTGCTGGCAGCTGAGCACTGTCCCATGGCGTGCCAGGGAAGGTCTGGTCCCAAGAGAGCGGTGAGGAAAGGGAAGTGCAAAGCACAGCTCATGAGGCTGCAGATCTGATGAGGTCCCAGCACCCCACGCGGGATGGAAGCCTGAAGGCAAAAGAAGGAGCTCAAAGGGACCGGCTGTGCTGCAGAGAGCTGGTTGCTTCGAAATGGGAGCTAGATCTGCTGGCCCTGGCCTTTTCTGAAGCTGTGAGTATTCTGGTCAAATGCAACTGCTAATAAATACCTTTAATAAGGAGGAATGGCAAATGTCTTTTTTTTTAATCTGAGTTGTTATTTGCTAAACCAACTTCAATGCTAAATTGGTCTTTTGACACTCTGTGACTGGCTGGACAAAAGGGTTGACAAGAGAGCCACTGCTGCCACTTGGGAAAATAACATTGGTATTTACAGTAATGTAGAAAATATACAGTAGTGTGGGTGAGAGGGGGGTTGTGCCTTTGAACCCTACCCCAGCAGGAGCTGCACAGCCCTGCAGGTGCAGGAGATTTCCACACTGACACCAGAAGAAGATGTGAATGGCTGGATGGGCTTAACTGCAAAGTGGAGCACCCATGGCTAAAATTTTTGCCTATGGAGAGCAGCTTTGTAGCACAGCCACCCGTGTCTCCATGCTGAGTTCCTGCTTAACAAATCTCCTGGTGTCCAAGCGAAAGGTACACAGGAGGAGTCTGTGTCTTGGGTGATGCAACAAGTATCACATCTTTCATCTTTCCTATGCAAAGGTCTTTAGCCTGTCAAGCCATCAGGGTTTTGGGTACCAGCAAAGACTTTTTTTTTTTTTTTTTTTTTTTCAATAAGGTTGGCATTAACCATGAAGCCTAAAGAAAAAAAAAAAAAAATATATATATATATATCCAATTCTAGGTTTACGGTTGACTGAAATTTCTTTCTATTGCACAGTAGTATGGTGAGCTGCACTGGGATAGAGATGGAGCAATTTTTCATTTAGCTCTCTAGGAGCAGAATAAGCAACATATATTTTTCACATCACATAAGGTTTTATGTGAAATGTTGATGTGGTTATGTCTGTCTGTCAAGATTACAACAGCAGCTTCAGCATTTTTTGGACACACCAACTTAAAATACAACTGTTTACTGATTTGTCATTTTTGCCTTAGCACAAGGGATGGGTAATTTTGTTTCCTACATCAGGAATCTATGCAACTAATCTCCCCGTTTATGAATACACTGAGGTATGATTTTCATACATATATACTCAAAACCACCATCATATCAAGTGGTCATCATCTTATGGGAGCAATATCATCAGCTGATATACTGAATTCATATTTTTATGTTTTTTATAGTAATTTTTATTCTGTACAAGGTACAAAAAACCTGAACTTACTTTCCTGTATACTTTCTATTGTGTTACAGAAAGGAACTTATTGCTCTGGACTTTAAATTCAGTTTACAAAACTCTTCCTACTTCAGCCAGCACTGCCAAGCAAAATATTTGCTGATGTACTGCTCTGACAGCCTGGCAGTTGGAGCAGAGTAGGTGCTAGCAGAGCTGCGGCATTTACCTTTGTAAAGGGTAAAGGGTTTGGCACAGGATTGCATGTACAAAATGTCTTGCAGTCAGGTGGAGGCAGACCAGAGGGTCGAGAAGAGAGGGATGAAGATCAGGGCAGTAAATGGCCAAGAGACTTGCTGCAGTTAACTTGGTTAGTAATAGAGAAAGGAAAAATCAAAATGCAGGTCAGCATGCCACAGATACAATCCCAGGGGAGTGGGGCAAAGGCTGTATGGCTGGGACCAAAGCAGGGACACAAGGGAACTGAATGAAGCCTCTGGTTTTGCTCTGTTAAAACTTCTCCCTTTTACCCAGTTCAAATAACAGCGGAGAATCTAACAGTGACTCGGCAAATCTACTAATATCATCTGAACTGTGCCTAGAAACAGTTGATAGTTCTTCCTTGCTGAAAAACCCGTGTTAAAAAATATTTAGGATTACTTAAAACGCTGCCTAGTTTTCAAAGGTGGAAATTGAGCGAAGGCCCAGGTTCAGTCAGTGCTGCTTGCCCTGCCCTCTCCTCTCGTCCCTCCGAGCTGCTGAGCATAAAGAGCTTCAGGAGGCAGAGCTCTGCATGGTTTTCATTAGGCAGAAGGGTTAAGTGAGTTTTTTCTGCAATTTTTACTGCTAGAGTTTGACAAGGAAGGAGTCCAGCTTGCCTTTCAGATCCCAGATTTGGTTTTGTAGTCTTAGCAATAAATTTAAAAGAAAAAAAAAAAAATCACCCTGTGAACTGTGCACACATTATCATTTCCCATGGATTTCCAGATCATTATGAAACCCCACCAGGCCAGCCTCCCACCATCAAGCTGCAGAGTGGAATTACACTGGAAAAATGAGGTTGGGCAGGCGAGCACCGCACTGCGGAGCAGCACCGAGGGCTGGTGGCTGGTCCTGCCCCAACCTGGGGCTCCTCAGCCAGCTTGTGTGGCCATCACCACCAGTTCTGCCACTGAGCAGTGTCAGATAGACCAGCCTAAAGAACTGCAAGAAAAAAAAATACACAGAACATTGCTAATACCTTTCAAAAGGCCCAAATCTGTCCATTCTTCTTGAAAATATGCGTGCAAGTTCATGCAGACACTGCTGCTGTCCTCACCGCAAAATTTAGCAACTGTCAGTGATGGCTGTGAGGGGAAAGAGGCTTGCAGCTGAACTGGAGGGTGATCGGTTAGTGGCTGTCTCTGCGGTAAATTGTGCTAAGTAATATTTCTCTTTTTTTCCTGGTTTCTACAACAAAGAAAACATGTCAGGCTTCTGAAGCATCTTCTGCTGTTTTCTTGGTAAGAGACTTCAGGTTTTACAGAATTTGCATGTGTTGTTACCACAACCACATTAATGTTCTGGTGAGAGGCACTGCACAGCTGACAAACTCTATTGAGTGAGGCAGCCTAATGAAAATTATCTTAAAAAAATCAACCAGCAGAAGCAAGACAAAACATGCAATTCATTAAGTAACACCATATGATCGTCTGAGTTCCAAAAGCTCTCCAACTCCAAAAAAGTGCAGATTAGGAGGAGGCTGTTAGTTAAAAGAAATCCTGTGGCTGACAAGACAAAAAAGCAGGGCTGCAAGCTGTCAGGCAGCGCGGGGAGAGCCTGGAGGCACCGCTGCAGAAGTGGTGCGAGCAGGCTGGCGCGCACCTTCCCGTTGGGCTGTGTGGGGAAAAGCTCCTCTGCAAATTCAGAATTAATGCAAAGGGCTTGTTCAAGTGTGTTTCAGAAACCCCACAACCTCTAGCAAGGTGCCTGTTATGGATGCGTCCTCCACGTTGCCTCCCCTGCACCTCCGGAGAGGCCGGGAGGGCTGGGGGTGGCCGCTGCTTCCAGGCGGGCAGCTGCCTCCGAGGGCTACCAGTCGCTTCCAGCACTCTGTGGGTAGTTAGGGAAATTAGGTGCTTGGAAAAACTCGATAATATGAAAGTATACTGGAACATTTCTTGGATCGGCCTGCTGCATTACTCATGCATCATTAATTCTCAAAATATTAAGGGAACATTTCTTAGTATTGGGCCCTAGTCCGTTAAAGAGACACCAAGCAGCTTGGGCTAAGCCATGATGCCGCGTGTGCCCACAGGAGGGCAGGTAGGAAACCAAGGCCGGGGTAGGCAAGACTTGTTGGACTTGAACTCAGGGAGAGCTTTGGGTTTTCTGGTATGCGCTGTGGCGTGTACATGTTTTATTAGTCCAGGACTGCAAGATCTCATTGTTAATGCTCGTATTGCTTAACTTTTATGTAGGCTTTTCTGTTGTCACAGCAGACCCATTTCAGCTCTGTTCGGCATTCCTTGAATAACTAAAACCACTGCTAACTTTGCCTGCGAGTCTGAGTTTGAAGAGAATGCAGCCTCAGTGCTCATGGTATTGGGACTGCAGCTGCATTCATTAGCTCCATTTTTTAGTTTCTGCCATTCCAGCAGATCCTCCTCTTTTCCAGGCTTAAAGCTGCCCTGGCATTTTCTCTGCATTCATTACCGCCGTGCCAGCAGCACAAACAACGTTTTGAGCGAGCCTTGTTTCCCCTCTGCTCTCTGCTGGCATACAATTGCCGTACCTGCTGCCTGACGCTATCCCCCGTGCTTTAAGGTCACCTGTTCAGATGGAGCATGCAGGTGGCAGGAAGGATGATGGGCGCAGGCAGCGGCTGCTCTGAGCTCAGTGAGGCTGCCGAGGCGGCAGCACCCCGTGCCCAGCAGCACTTGGTGTTTCAGCACAGTCCAAGCTGTGGGAATACCAACTGGAGGCTGCAGCTTCCCTTCTAGTGCTTTCCAAACCTCCATTCTGCTACTCCTGAGCTCCACGGGGTGACTTGGCTGTCAGGGTGACACTTGTGCCACAAACTGACTTACTGCAGCTAGCTCCCACAGCATTTCTGTGTATGAGCAGTGTACTGTTCATGGCTTTCTCCAGGAATGACTCTTACGGATGGTTTGTGGGTAGTGAGACCCCATTTGAAACTACAGCTCAAGATGTACGCGGAAGGCTACAAGAATGGCAAGGGCTATATCCAGCTAGAGGATACGGATGGTGCCGAACAACGCAATGCCCAGGATGGAGGAGACCTCCGGTGTGTGTCCTGCTGCACCCCTGTGAAGGGTGGGTCGCTTCTGCCCCTTTGGATGTGACCACTGATTTATGCAAACCCCAAAGCCCTCTAAAGAAATGCTCAGATTTCTGCTTTATCTTCCAGAGCTAAATAGAAATTGCTCTCTCAGCATCCCCCTAATTTCCATGGGACTGCTCAGCAGGGGTCGGACACAAACTTCTAATGCAAACTCCCTGAGCTCTGATGGGGCCTCTGCGTTGGAAGAGGCAGAAGCAGGAGGGAGCACGGAGCAGGATGGATAAACCAGGCAATCCCTGGGCCCCAGGGACATTCATTCTGCTGCAGAGTGAATTTCCCTCTAAGAGTTTATCAGCTTCACTTTCTCTTGCATACAGAGGGGTTTATCTTGGAAAGGTTGTTTATTTTTATTTATTTATTTATTTATTTTTGGGTGGAATTATTATAAATATTCGTGCTGGCTATACCCAGAGATTTGAAATGAGACGTATTTGCTTTTGGAAGCTGATTATTCTTTGTCACGGAACTGACTTCTTGAAACAAAAACATTTTCCTATTTAATCCTTCTCATATTATTTCTCTTTCTGCAGCATGCAAAATAGTTCTGCACAGAAATTAGGCTCTTGTGTACAATGCAAAAGGTAGATTTTAAATAAGAATATATTTTTTGCGTGGCCATGAGATGGAATTTGGTAAGGCGAGCTGTGGGATGTGTTGGGAAGCACAATGAGCGCAGGTGAAGAGGGTGGCTGATGTTCAGCAAGCCCTAACATCAGGGGCCTTACGGGAGCTTCAGAACAAGCCCCCTGTCCCCACAACCTCCTCGGTCTTTAAGGCTTGTCAATGTTGATGGAGCAATGGAAAGATAAAGCGAGGGACTTTTAAATGAAATTTGAAGAGGGGAACGCTGTTCCATAACGCTTGACAAGCTGGAAATTCAATTGCGGTCTTTTTCAACAATTTTCTCATCTCTGGCATGCCAGGTGGGTGTTAATACTTTCATGTTGCTACCACCACTGGGAGTCGGGATGAAGAAAAACCTCAGCATGGCGTCGGGCTCTGCCAGCAGCCCGCAGGTGTGAGGGACTGCAGGCACCGTGCGGTGCAGGACCCTGGCTGGCAGGGATCCCGTGGTCCCACACCAGCGCATGTCAGTCAGTCACCCCTGGTGGGAGAACACAGGGAAGAGAAACACGAACAGCACGGGAAGCACTAATGTAAGTGTTTTACAAGGGAGGTAAAAAACTGCTTCGTTATTTTTATCAATTAGATGGGAGTGAAAAATAAGATGTACTCAGGGTGTTTTTGCAAGAATCTAGCAGGTCTGAGGTTGTGAACTGCTGGGCTTGATACTGCACTAATACATGGAAAGTGATAAATTTCCTAGACGTGTGATCTCAGCTAGGAGTGTTAACTAGCTGCTGTACTATTTCCTTAGCACAGACAGCTACTCCCTTTTTCTAGGTAGCTTTTCCATGCAGCGCTCCATTTCCCACCTTCTCTCTGAGGGGCTCAGAGGCTGTTGAACATCTCCAAGCACATGTTTCTTTTCAGTGTCCCAGGAGTTGGGCCTCAGTTCTTTAATAATTTTAAATAAATATATATAAATTATATATATATATATATTTTTCCTTCAGAGATGAGAAAAGGTAAAAGATGTCATATTTTGACACTGTACAGGGTTAGAGGGAAGTTCCCAATGAACTCAGCCAGGGGATTAAGAGACTTGCACAGATTTCTAAGGAAAATTGTGAGGGATCTGAAATGCAAGCTAGAGGTGGCCATCGGTCCTACATAACAACTGCCCCAGCTGTCAGGCTAAGGACTCCCAGCACTGATGGTGGGTGCTTCTCCCCTCTGGCATTTTGCCTGGTCACTCAAGCAGGGCACATGGTCTCACTGTCCGGTTGCAGAAAGAATTCTTCATATGCTTGTAACTGTGTGGGTCTGTATGGACCCAAGACAGCCCACGTGAACCACAGATGCTTGGAGACTACGAGTTCCTCAGTCAGTCTCATGAAATATTTCCAGCTGTCCCTGTTGGCCTTCCCTCTCTAAAGCCTCTGCTTAGCAGAAAGATACCACCACACCTTACCTGAAAAGGGAAAAGTCAAGGTGAATGTCATTCATGAAGGTATTTAGCTAGGATCAGGGAATTAGTAATCAGGTTAGCCATGACATGGAAAATTTTGAATATAAACATAGTTCACCTAGCCCCCTGCTGCAGTTAAAAGCTAAAAAAGTGCCAGCAAGTGGATGAAGAATAAATAAGCTCACCATTAAGCTAATGAGACCCATATGCTTTTATTGTCAAATAAAAATGAGCTAAATGTACTGAAGAGCCAAGAAGCAGATGAATGAACCACAACAGACATCCTAAAATCATATTTAAAATGCAAATATTGATATTTCTCACACACTTCTTTCGTTTATGTAAATCACACCTAAATAAGGCATCTGATAGAAGAAAACATATTTTTGCCTTTGAGCTCGTACTTGAATGAATGCAGCAAGCTCAACTTGAGAGAATACCTACAGGCTGCTACAGTTACTGAAGACTGCAGACAGTTGGGAGTCACAAATGGGATTTGCCATCTTGTTGGAAGCTGAGCCTGAAAGTAATTTATATCCAAATCTACACAAATTCATCTGAGAATCTTTTCCTTAAAAATGCAAACCACACACTTTTTTTTTTTTTTTTTTTTTTTTTTCCTGGTATGAAACTGCAAATGAAGGGTTTGAGGAATCCAGAAATAGTTTTAGTCAGAAAGCACTTTAACACCAGAGAAATTATCCTCTTCCTTTTCTTTTGTTTCCAGGCACTTACACAGAAGAAGAAAAAATAAAAGAAAAGAGAAGTCAAACCCCAGTTTTATGAGCTTGATGTTACTTCTACTGAAAAGCTGTATCTCCAGGGAAAATTGTGGTTCCCTTGCTAAAGGTTTGGGCTGCTTACTGCTGCACTGTTGCTGGTCTAGCTGCTGCTGTCACCAGCAGTTATTGCTTTGCAGGTCTGACAGATTAGCACATCTTTCTCCATCAGTGATGTCATTTAATTGGGCACGTTACATCTTATAAATACTGCTGGCTGAAGGCTATGTGTTTCAGGCTTCTCTCCAGGGAAAATGGTGCCCAAATTCCTCTCCTCCCTTTTGAAGGTGCCGCTTTGAATCAATGAAGATACCAACTTGATTTGTGAGGGATAGACCAGCCTTCCTGCCTCTTACCCCAGATCAGACTTCTCACCTTACCACAACAGGCTGTTCTGGCTGAGATGTGAGGACAGAGCTCGTGGTTATGCTGAGTTTGGTTATTATAGCCTGTGCTCCTGCGTGACAGTGGTTACTATTTGGAGCAAAATGACTGAATGGTGAATTTGGGTCCATTCCAAAAGGAGACAGGGGAAGAAGCTCTGTGTGGTGGTGGCTGTGTGGGCTGAGGGAAAGGGCTCTTGGTGAATGAGATAGTCATGGACTTGTGTAATGGATGTCATCTTCCCTAGTGATATTGCTGATTGGTCTGGGAATTAGCATTAATCTAGTGTCAGATAGTTTTCTTGTGACACCCACAGATACCATGATGGACATGTAATGCACCAGGCACGTATCGCATGCCTGGGTCATACACACAAGTATGTGACACTAAATAATTCTTGGCTGAATGACTGTCAGATGTACTTTCTTATCTGCTTTTCTTTTCATATATATTTCTTGCCTTTTTCTGATACTCTTATTATTCTGACATCTCTTTTAGGGAAGAGAAAGAAAAAATACACATTTCCTGTGTTTACCTGCCTTCTCTGATTTTCCCCTCCTTGGATAGTATGGATTTCAATAACTAATCTGGATAATGCTCTGTTTTGCATGTCTGGGTTAGCGCAAATATTCTTTACCCAGCTGCAGCAAAGCATTGAGCTGCAGCACTGAGTCAATATGTTGAAACTGCCCATGCAGTTTCATGTAAGGCACTTAAAAATGCCTAAGAATTGCCTTGGAAAATGTTCTGTCGCAAGAACTTCACTTTCCTTATCACTGTCATGGTAATTCTCATTAGGCTGACTTCCTTTTAAACTGTCTTCCCAAAAGCCAGAAAGCTATGTATGTTCATCACTTTTACTTTAATTAATATTGAACCCTGAAGTGGAAGGCTTAAATAACCAGCAGGTGCCTTCCCATCAGAAACGTACACTATACCAGTCCAAGCAGTGTGTCCATATTTGATGCACAGAGGCAAAAGATGACACTTGAGGGTTCTAACCAAGGATAGATTTTCACAAAACACAGTTTTAAACTTGTAGCTCAAAATTTTCAGTCTTTTTTTTCTGTACCTTGAAGTATGAAAGTAGACCTTTGAACTATGAACATTGAACTATGAAATAACAAGAACTAAGCCCAGAAAAGAGATAGTGAGTGGTGATGTACTGAGCTAGACTAGTTAATGCCAGCTGAGGATTTGGCTTTCAGCTTCTATGTATTATCTGCTTACACAAGTGGTTGTTGTTTTATAGCTGGTCTGGGTTATTTTTGTTTGTTTGTTTCTTAACATTTGTTACAGGATGAAACTGCATGGCAACATCTTCAACTAGAAGCCTGTCAGAGCCTGCTGACAAAGGTTTGGTTGTGGTCCACGTTACACCTATAACATCACTGAAACATAACCTAACATTTGTGACGGGGGAGAGTGCCCTGAGTGTAACGCAAGGGCTGATTACATGACACTCCTCCTCTAGCTGAAGCATGGCACTGTCATGTGCTGACATCAGCTGCCAGACTGTTACAAGCCACTAATGACAACTTCCCTTATACCTGACTGTAAATGCATCAGTAGATCCAAACTCTAGCTCTTGTCTTGCTCACCAGATGAAAGGAAGTCATTCTCCTCCAGATTGACGGAGTTAAAATGGGAATGCCATTCCTGATTCACCATGACTAAAGCAAAGCCTTATTTTATGATTCAACCTCAAGGAGAATATCTGTATTTTCCTGTTTCTTTGCAGTAACCAAAAAGGTTCAGTTTGGGAGATCACACTAGCCATCCTCATGAGGTGTACCATATGCTTTAGTCTTTTTTAATTACTGTAGCCTTTACGATCTCAGATAAATGTCCTACTTAGTGCTTTGCTTTACAATTAAGTCTTTCCTGCAGGGAGATCTAAAAAATCTCTTTCTCTCATCATATGTGAAGTGTAAAGGAGAATTGCAAATTTACATTATTATGGGCAAACAACAGCTCTGTTTAGAAAACAAACTCTAAACTACTATTATATCAAGATGCTTTTCAGTAACGCTGTGTTGACGCCACATAACAACAAATGCAGGAGATAAGACATTCTTTTTATAGCAGTGCCTCACAAAGAAAAAGCACTGGTTTATTTCTTGAAGGTAGAGGTCTACTTAAATTAAAAAAAAAAGACAACATAAACTCAGGTCTCCATGCATTTTTAAGATATCTGTATTAAGGTCTAAACATGAATTTACATCTCAGGCAGACTTTCGGTAACCAGTGAAGAACTTGAATCTATTCACAGTTTTCTCCCACTTCTCAAACCCACACGCACTTTGCACAGAGTGCTTTGCGCACAGATCTCTTGCATTAAAATAAATAATAAAAAAAAAGTAAATAACATCTTGCAAGCTTAAATTTAGCCCTGCCAAGCTGCTTGCGGAGACAGTTGAAGTTCTGCTGGAAAACTTCTAATTGCGAGGCAGCACCTCGGTGCAGGGACAGAAGCGTGACCTCCTGCACCACAGGGCCTGGTGCTGAAGGGTCTCCAAGCGGTTCCCAGGCCCTAGTGAAACATCGCAGCTCCCTGTGAGAAGCAGAAGGGATCATCACCTCGGGGTGAAATTCAACAGCAGTGTGCTGAGAGGCAAGCTGCAAGCGCCTGTGGCTGGAGGCTCATGGCTGCCTCGCAGCAGGCCGTGCTCCCGCTGCTCCGGTTATTTTACAGAGCTGGAGCTGTAAGTGCAGCTCATTTCTCTTGGGAGACATCATCTTCCCAGTCATCTTCCCAGTCTGAAACTTCCCCCCGTACCTGGAGGCTGGCAGCTTCTGGCAGATGCTCCTCTCCTCAGGCAGCCCTACGATGCCTTCCCTTCCTTCATTTTCTTTTCATTAATTAGTTCCCTGTTCTCCTACTCCAACCTGAGGTACTTCACAGTGGGCACCTCGCTCCCGTCACCCCACAGAAACCTGAGTGAATCTCAGGTTCCCATCTTTGCCTGGGGCAGCCACCCAGGGTCACGTCTCCTCATCCACAGCATTGAAACTGGGGGAGAACCAGATCCTTCTCCTTGCTCTGGTGGCAGAAGCTGACACAGGCTGGGCTCTGAGGTGGACTCCAGGTTTTTCGCTCGCCTCTCCAATTGACAGATCTCATCTTAAACTTACATATACACACATATGAGTGTATACATATACATATATTCCCTCCGTGATCTTTTCCCATTCCTGTGAAGGTGCATGGCTTACTCTGGAGACCACCGGAGCAGGTTCTGCGGACAGCTGGGGATCTGCCCGCTGCTGCCTGAAAACTTCTTCAGAGCAGCACTTCCCAGAAACCACAGTATGCTGAGGAGACAGACCCGTCTGCTGCAGGTCACAACATCACCGTAGGTTTTTGTTTTTTTTTTTTTTTGTTTTTTTTTTTTCCAGTGGCTGTAAAACTAACGGGCCGCATTTCATTCTCTCTGGCATTGTTAAGGAGAAACAGGGATATCCCTAAATAGTTTACATCTGTGTTCTGAATCCTGAAGAAAGCACACAGCCAAATTTCAGGAGAAAAACTGGAGACAGCTGTGAAGGGGGCGTTGCTGCTGTCTGTTTTATGGGGTCATCTATTCCCTTCCGTGGTAACAGAAGAACCATGTCCAGAGCAATCATGAGTTGGTCTTTGGGTACAAATTAACCAGGGCCTCATAGTATTAGGGCCTTGTTACTTCCCTACCCAACAGTATTCATAAATTCAGGAAAGAAATATGTTCTGTAAAAGGAATGCATGTTGTATGGACCCAGCTCCAAAGCTGCAGTTTCAGCTAAGGTGGAAAAAAAAAAAAAAGGAAAGATCTCAGCTGGATTTTCCAGAGCAGGTAACATTGGGACTACTTTTTAACTTTTAACTGAGATGATTTTGTTTGAACTAGGTGTATTTGTGCAGGATGACATCTCCAAATAGTCCCCATGGGTCTCATGAGATCGTTTTGCTAAGAACTTGGCTAGCTGTGTGTCTGCGCTGCCCAACAACAGGGATGTTTTGCCTCAGTAGATGATAACTTTCACATGTTGTTAGAGATCCATCATGGTAGAAGTCAGTACTAACCGGCTCACATGGCCCTCAGCTTTCCAAGATTTAATCATCGGGTCTCTAGGCTGATTCAAGTTTTTATTAGCTCCACACCTTATCCAATTTGGGAAGCCTCTAATACAAGGCCTTGTTCCTGGCTGGAGGAGGAGCGTGGTCTGCCAGCACTCGGTGACAGTTGCCTGTGTCCACACAGAAGTCACAACATGATTTTACTTGTTGCTTTGGATCATTTGCATATTAAAATAAGGGAGAAAAGCAGAAGTTACAATTGTATGCTTAAATAACAGCAGGTTAGTTCCTAACCCAAATAGTTGATTTTAATATAACACTAATTTTCTGAGGAGAAGGTGTCGAAAACCAGAGGCTGATGGTTTTTCTAGAGAATAGCTTTGGGGAAAAAAAAAAAAAAAAAAAAAAAACGGAAAAAAAAAAACAGACGAGTACTCTGGTGATGCCTACAGCAGCCTGGCGGGATCATGAGGCAGCAGTAAAACCAGCAGGCTGTGCCACATCTGCTGCTGTATTTGTGTGCTGCCGGCGGGCAGAGCCAGGCGCTGTGGCACGGCTCTGCCAGCGTCATGGCTGTACTCACACCTGAGCTAGGGCGGTCTCTCAGCTGCTTTAATGGTAATGGCTTGAAATAGCCACTGAAACGTGTTATAGCAAGGAATTGTCTATCATGCTCCTTCAGGATAGCAGTGCAAACAGCAAGTGGTGCCCAGGGTAATGCTGAGGGAACAGCCATCTGGGCAGTTTATTTGTATATCAAGTATACAAGTCCTTAGGAATCCAGGATGGTATTAATGTGAAGAGCCTGGTTTCTTCATCAGCATACAAATGTTTGTATTGGACTTAGACACCAGAGGAAAACCATGATCTTTGTGAACTTAGAAGGATTTACATGCTTCTTTATCAGAGAGGACCATGGAGTCTCTCACAATCGCAGAGGCTCCTCCTGCTCACACAGGCAGTAGCCTTGGCCTGTGTGGGCTGAGCTGCGGCCCCTGTGAGGTGTGGGGTCTCTGCCTTGTCCTGGTGGGCCTCTGTAACTGGGGTTATGCCAAAATCCTCACAAAAACTCGGGTGCTGGTTAGGACAGGCTCCTGTGTGCAACTCGTATGGGAGGGCTGAGCAAGGCCTGCTGTGTGGAGCAGCTGAGACAAAGCAACAGCTCCAGTTAACAATGTGAAGTGACGCAAAGTGCTGCTGGGATTTGAGATCGTAATGGAGGCTTGAACAGCATTTCCTTCTTTATTTGTGAGCGCTAAAGATGAGACAGAGGTACTTTTGTCTGTGATTCTGCCTGGTTTTGAAGGCCTGTGTGTTTCTGAAAGTTTTCTGATAGCTCAGGGCGAGGAAAAAGTTGGGGGGCAACTCCAAATAGCAAAGCAGAAAGTTGTGAAACAATAAAATGGTACTTCACGTGCAGTGAAACACAGAAATATCAGATGGAAGTACTGCCTTGTCTCAGGGATGAGGACACAATCTTCCCATGGTTGTTAATGGAGAGAGTGATTGGGACCTAGCTGGCAATGTTCAGGCATACAATTAAATATCAACAAATTTCATTTATAATTTGGAAAGGAAAGAAGGGGATCCTGCATAGGCTGGTGCATATAAAAACCATACAGATAACTAATGTTGTGGAGATGGGAGTGAACCCCAAATTTTACAAGAGCAGAAATACGAATGTATGAGAACATGCCTGCAGGGCTGTGTGTGCCATAGCATATGCTGGTTTTGGAAAAATTTTGTCTTGTGGGCATTGTACATATGGGCAAAGACACTTGACTCCAGCAGCAGCAGCTCCTTCTGATGGTGGCAGGAGATAGATATGTGCCCACTTTGGCAAATGGAAGAACTGTTAATTTGAAGGTGGTTGTGCAAATGTCAGTCAGCAAGCTGCTGGGAGCAGAAATATTAGTGTGAAGGGAAAAGCTCCTGGTAGTAGAAGATGAACAGGTAAAATTCAACAATTGGGAAGTAAGTAAACTAAACATGTAAGTAAAGGAATGACAGAAGATGCAATTTACTAAAAGCCTGGCAAGTCCTCACTTGCACTAAAGGGCAGGGGATTGGAAAAAAGCTCACACAGTGTTGAGGGAGAGCTAAAAGCTAGCTGCGCTGTCTGCCTGGGGCTGACTGCGTGCCCCTGCAGCCTCTCCAATTTCATCCCTTCTCCTCCGCTGGAAGGTGGGGGTGCATCCCCCCAGCTCGGGCTATTGCCCTTCCTCCTGGCTTCACAGTGGCTGCTGAGGGCACGGAGATGGGGCAGACTCCTCCCTCAGGAGAGCTCTGCCCTGAGCTCAGGTCTTGGCTGGACCACGAGAGGCGATGGTCCCAGGCAGCCCAACGGGCACTTTGCTGCCTGTGTTTCCTTTGCCCTCAGTCCCTCATCTGGGGTTACTGCCTGCCAGTTGCTCATTTGGTGCTTTTTGGAAGTTACCTGATGTTTAATTCCTCCTGTGCTCTGAATTGCTCTTGACTGTGCCGCCTATTTGCCCTGTTAGTAAGTGCTCCCAAGTAAATGACCATCTTGCAATACTAATTTGTTCCGCACACCAACATGGGACAAAACTATAAGGGAACTCCTGGCTTTGAAAAACGAAGTGGCTCTACAAGAAAAGCAATTCAGAGCATGTACAGCCTCAGAGGGTATTTTGGCCCTGCTCACTATTCTCCACAGTTGCTTTCTTCTTCCAACCTGTAGCCACCCGGGCTTTCACACTGGCTGCCCTCCTGCATCCTACCTAGTGCTATATCCAGCAAGGCTGGGTGCAGTGCTGACAGATCTCTGCACCCACGGAGAGACCCGCTGACGCTAGCAGAGTTGGATGTGGGTGCAGAAACCCACATAAAAGGAGCCCACACAGAAAGAGCCCACAGGCTCTGGGTCCTAGTTGGCAACCTTCAATATTTGTAATGTTCTGCTGACATTTCAGTGCTGTTATCCCTTCTAAATTAAGAGCATGCTGCAGAATCCAAATACGAAGCACCACTCGGAGGGTAACATCACACAATGCAACATGCTGGTGGTCATTCTTATCATGGGTTTTGTTTAGTTTACAGCCTGCATGTAATTTGCTGTAGCAAATCCAAAGTAGATCTTAACAGTCTGCATTAGTCAGTTCATCCACCACCAAAAGAGATAAAGCTGCATCTGTTTTCCACAAACTTTCAAGGTCATTACTGACACACTTTCAAAAAAGAAAACAGCAAAGAGGAGTTTATTGTTTCAATTGCATCCTCGACTTCCTCACTGTCAAAATGTTCAGGTACAGAAAACCCTATGAGAGGAACTGGGATTGCCAGAAGGAAATGGGAGAGGCCAGCATGAGTGAGCAGGGAAAATGAAACTCTGCCTGCTCTCTGCACACATGTATGAGTGTCAGATTTGAGCCAGTACTGCATAATCAGAAATCAGTCCAAACTGACCTGTGTTGGACATGCTGAGCTGGGGCTTCTCAGGAACTTTATCACACGTGATGACAATGAAGGTAACAACCCCTGGAAGGGGCCATGCCATTCCTGCCTATGGAATGAAGGAAGAGGCTGACCTTGGCAGAGGATTTGTCCCGGTAGCATCCGTGGTCCAAAAGCTAATTAATTAGGTGACATTTGCTGGTGTCAGAGTGCTGACTTTGGACAGGGGCTCTGCACCCTGCGGAGCAGTAACTGCAGACATGCTTTCTTCTGAAAGGGTGCTAGCAGGACAAGCAGTCATGTCTGCCATGAGATCCATGCTTTCTTTTATTTATTTATTGATGGTGAAGTCTGAGAACAAGGAGTAGTTTCAAGACAGGTTCCAAGATAAAGATTGTTTTCCTACCATTTGTCTTGAAGAGCCTTTTTTTATTTGGTTTGGGTACAACTCTCAGATACTTGCATTAATCTGAAAGAATGCCTCATTGAATGCTGCTTATAAGTGCTCGTGGTTTGTCAGTACATTAAATTAACAGCAAGTCACTGTAGGGCACAGTTGCTCTTCACTTGAAGAATTATGCTCTACAGTTTCACATGTGCAACTTTATTTCCTCCAAGGGCACCGAATGGGTATAGCAGAGTAGTGAATTTGGCCAAATACCTGCAGAAAAACTGGCTGATGATAAAGAAAGGGGGATGCTGTTTTCCTCTTTGGGTAGCTTATGCTCACATCACATCTTCTAGTAAACTGTTTCTTCAGCATTCCCCTGCTAGGAGTTCAACCATACAACCATGGAGAATCTTTGTGAGCCCTGGCGATCAGAAATCCCCAGAACAGCATGAGCTTTTCTCCTCTGGGATGGTAGAGCAGACGCACATTGTAATTGATTTGTTTGGATTGTGATGGTTTTAAATTGTGCAATTTTCCTCTCCTTTGAAATGTGTTAGAATATTGACACTCTGGTATTTCAAAGCAGCCACGTCCACTAAAAGCTATTTCTATGTGACCTGCATGTTTCGTGTGCTTCCCAGCTGTACACTGCAATAACAGGCATGCTGCTGGATGGCCTGACTTTGGTCAAGAAGGCATTGTTTTCTGTTGCTTTGTGACATCTTCCCAAATTCTGAAAAAAAAGTGGTTGGATGAGAACATGTGAGAAAATATTTCAGTCTGGGTCTGCCCACACTTGACAATTGTTCAGCTCTGTTCTGTGGTTATTCAGCCAAAGTAGTAATGCTTTAAAGTGGGAATGCTACAGCCACGTGGAAGAGATAGTCACGGAGCAGATGTGGGGAAAACAGTTCCTACAATCTGCAGTGGCAGGAAGAAAGGGGCAGAGGATGCTGGTGATGTGGTTCCCACCGGTCTGTAATTAGGAAATCATTGCTTAGGCCTTTTTTTTTTTTTTTTGTCTGGGATTCGGTAATGCCACACCTTCTTTCCCCTGATTTGATTCCTCTTCTCTGGGGCTTTCATTTGGGAAAGTTCCCGCTGCTTGTTAGAGGGTCAAGCTCTGTAGGCTCAGCGACAGCATACAGAGAGACTTCCCTGGGGGCCTGGGTTTCCTGCCCGTCTCGTGGAGGAGAGACTGCAACACCAGCTCTCTGCCCTGCGGTGCCCCGTGCAGGGCTCAGAGTTAGAGGATTGCTGAAGATGTGAAAAATGGGTGAATGCAAGTCCAAAAGGACATTTTTCCGCCCTGAGTCAGACTTCCAAAGCGTGAGTTTAGCTTTCCAAAGCTAGTCCCTGGGTGGGTATGTGCAAATCCCCCCAATGAGGGCCGCTCTGTATCCTGTGTGGATTCACACGGCCTGCCTTACCCTTTCAGTCCCCTAACAATGTTTTTTGTCAGCTTTGTTTCATTCAGAAATGATGGATATTTCCTTTTAGCTTCACTTTATAAACTCCTGGATGCATTATTTCTTCACTGTCACTTGGAGTCAAAGCAAAACATTTTAAGTGATCTTACAACATTAGAAAAAAAAATTGCTCTGTTTCTGAGCCACGACTTGGGAAGACAGAGTGAAGGCACTGCCTGAGGACAGGCCACCAACATAGGACTCCATCTTTCAGTTTGGGCTTAAGACTTCCCACCTTTATCCAGGTGAGTGGTGTTGTGGCAAGGCATAGCAGAGCTGAGCTGATGGGTTCATAGTGACCATTTCGCTCTGCTCTGCTGAGGAGATTCTGCCCTCCCTCTGGGCCTACGGGGCATCTGTTATTGCTGGTTTACACCCATGTGTACAGGGATGAAGTGACTTGACCCAGAACTATGCCCTGCTCTGCCTGTGATTTCCTGACAGAATCTGGTCCTTCTGTCGTGGTTCTCTGCCCTGACAGTGGGTGTAAACTTCTGGCTACAAGCCTGAGACCTTGTGCACAGCTTCCGTGCACCCTTCCTTGCCTGAAGGTGCACCAGTGAACGCTGTGTCCGTGCAACCCCTGCAGCTACTCACTCATCTCTGGACACAGTGAGGGCACTGGGAATGCTGTTGTACAGGTGTTAAGGAAGACATTTAGCTTCCATCTAAATGGGTTTGGCCATTGGGATCTCCTGGTGCTGCTGCCTGTGTTGGCAGAGCACAAGTGGAGGTAATGGTCCTTGGGTATTTTGGGGAGGGGAAATCTGAAAGATTTGACAGAGCCAGGGGTGCCCCTCTTAGACGTGACAGAGGATCTCTGCTCCTGGCTGCTTGTTGAGTGTCCTCCATGGGCGTGAATCACTCTGATGGAAGACATTAGCCCTACAGACCTGCTGAAGCTATCACAGCTGTTAACAGCAAAAACTGCTGCTGTGATTTCGGGAGTCCCCTGTACCTCCTGTTTCAAATTATCCCAGCTGTAGGGTGGACTCCAGCGGACTCTCCTGGTGTTTCCCAAAGCAGTGCGATGCAGGGCCTGGGGCGCAGAGCCAGCAAATGGGCGCTTGCGCCCAGCTCAGCCGCAAACTGAATGTGCAAAGCCCCGATGAAACGCTGCTGCTGGCTCTGCTGCTTCCCATCTGCTCGTGGCGCAGCTGGGTGGCAGCAAGTGGCACTCATGGACTGTCACCAGATGATTTAAGGGAGCAGTAAATGCCACCATCAGAGCAGCAGTGCTCACATCACATCTTTGCTGAGGTGGAGAGAGATCCAAGTCCCCCGGCCTGTTATTCCCCTATTCTTTCTGTGCTTTCCTTTCTCCTTGGGATGAAATTCAGGACTGTGTAAGATCATTTTTGGAGGGTTGATTGTTTCCTCACAAAGTAAATAGCATTTTTTCCTCTTTGGCTAGAGTTACACAATAATTTTGCATAGTTGCAATCGCTTGAGGGTGTCCAGCAGCGACTGGCAGCGCCCCCGTCCCCACGCACGTTGCCACATTGCACAATAAGACAGTCCCACTTTCCCAAGCTTTGGCCGTGTCAGAGACAGGATACCACATTATTCAGAAATGGAAATTCTTACACTGCTACTTTTCCGTAATTGTGCACACATTTTGCCTGTGCAGATTTCAAACTTGCCTGTGAATGGGAGCTGCTGAGGGCCGGAGGCAGCGCGCAGTTTCTGCGGGTGCCAGGTAATGCTGCGTTCTTCCTCTCACAGGCTGCGGGCTGGGCGGCGACTGCTGGGAGGAGGAGAGGAGAGGGCAGGAGGAGAAGGAGAGCGCAGAGGGACCTCTCCCCTGCCATGGCAGCGATGGGAGGAGGTGACCAGGTGCTGCTGGGAGCCACCAGCTCTGAGCACGCAGTAGCTGCTGCTCCGTCTCCTGGTCCCTGGGAAGGCGAAGCCAGCAGCCAGGCGGTGGATGCTCAGCCCTCTGCGCTGGGTGGCTGTCCCCACTGCCTGTGCCTGGGCATGGTTTGTGCCACCCCGGGGGCAGCTGGGCCCAGTGTCCCCATCAGGGTGGGATGGGTGCCCAGGTGTGGGAGACAGCTGTGCCTGAGAGCCTGCCGAGGGGGAAGGCACCTGGGGTTATTCTTACAGCCCTCTGAGGGGTGTTTTCCCGATGACACAGTGCTGTGGGGAATGTGTTCTTCCCAAAGACTTCTTCCCAAATCAGAGACTTCCCAAAGTCTCCGATTTATACCAGGACGGGTGTCAGTAAACAGTCCGTGTGGTCACGTAAATACGCCAGCTGGGCCCTGCTGATGTAAAGAGTGGGACTGCAGCCCCCGGGGCTGCCGCCAGGTAAGCGTGGGGCAGCTTCCACCCGGCAAGCAGCCGCGGGACAAAGGGAATCCCAAACCCTCCTTCGCCCGCCGTCGAAGCCCCTTCGGCTGGCCTGAGCGAGCTTCACCGGGGCAAACCGGGGGGGCTGGGTTAGCAGCGGGGGCTGTACCCCCGCTCTTTGCTCACCGTTTCAGCTGGGCGCCGAGCCTGCCCCCGCAGGTGAGCGCCGCGCACGGGGCGCTGCCCGCCTCCCGGCCCGGGCCGGTGCCGGTGCTCGGCGGCCCCCCCGGGCAGCCCCGCCGCAGCTTTCCGGCCCCTCCCTCTGCCTCCCGGGGTCCCCTCGCCCCTTCCCGAGCGGAGCGGAGCCGTGCGGTAAGTGCGGAGCCCCGGGCGCGGAGTCCCTGTCGCGACAGAGCAGCGCGGCGACAGCTCGCGGGGCGCCCGGCGGTGCCGGGCGGCGGGGAGTCCCCCAGCCCCTCGGAGCGGGGGACGCGCTCCAGAGCCGTTTCCAGGCTACCGGGATAAATAGGCAAATATTTCCTTCCACTGCTTCTCTTCTCTCTGCCTCTCTTTGTTGTTGTTGTTGTTCTGAAAGTGGCAAATTGTCAAGGAAAAAAAAAAAAAAAGCAAGAAAAAAGTTGCTGTAGATGTTTCGGGGCTGTTGCTTTATTGAAAACAACTCCCTGGGTGGAGGCGAGAGAAGCCTGCGGTTCGGTGGGAGTGTTTGCAAATCAAATGTCACTTGGAGGTGGGGGAAATCTGGCAGAACCGTTCCGTAAGAGCCTTCTCCAAGTCGTGCAGGCTCGCTGGCCTCATGTGAGCTTAACGAAAACCAACGGGAAGTTTGAAAGGAAAGGGAGAAGATGGATGGGAAAGCAAAGGAAAGTGCTTGCTGCCTGCTTCTGCCGGCGTGCTTGGGTTCCTGGAAAGAGCGGTGCTGGGCATGAACTGGCTGCCCCCTTGGGACAGCGGGGCAGGGTCCGTGATGGGGACATTCGGGGGACCAGGCTGGGAGGTGGGCACAGCAATGCAGCCCCCAGCAGCAGAATTGCTCATGGCATGGTCAGGGCTTGAGTGAGCCCCAGCCTGATCCGTGCCCCTGTGCCTCCCCTCACCGCATCGCTTTCTCTCATCAATCCAAGCCCGTCAGTCTCCGGAGCCCAGGCACCCGCGGGAGCGAGCCCGGAGGTGGCTGGGTTGGGCACACGGTCTGTGCCCCTCCACAAGGCCCTGGGGGCTTACGGGTGTCATGCAGCGCTGGATTTCTCTTGGGACTTTTGGTACCACAGGAAAAGGTGCTGTCATTTCAGAGCTGTAGCAGTGCTGAGCCTCGCTGTTGCTTTGCACCCAGAGGTGATGAGCGGAGAGGTGGTGCTTGGGAGTGTGTCTGGTCCTCTGACTGTCTAATGGACCCCCGCAGCCACATCCTCCCCTTCACTGCTCTTCCGCATAGAAGTCTGTGTTTTGGGCATCCTTGCCCTTCTGCTGGCAGCACAGGCTGTGGGCACAGCCCACGTGCAGCCACACACAGCTTTACGGGTAGCTTGGTCAGGCTGTGTTTTAATGACAACAACAACTGGTACATGGCTAATAGGTATCCAGTTATTTTTATTTGAGAAAGATGCAGCTCTGTAGTTAGAAAATACTAACTACAGTAGTGGAGTGGATGAAATTATTTTTAAAATGAAAGATTTTTCCCCGAGTGGCAGAATGGGGCCTATAGAGGATAGAGGCCAAAAAATTATATTTTTTTTAATTTTTTTTTTTAAAAACAAAAAAAAAAACAAAAACAAAAAAACTGCTTAGGTTCCCAAGGTGTATCAGCTAGACCTGTGGAATCGCTTTGAAGACACAGCTAAACCAGCATTAATAGGGGCTGGTGTTGGCATAAAAATGTCATCCAAAAATCACACCCTTAATTGGCATTAGTGTGTTGGCAAACCTTTTCCAGTGCTGCTTTGTCTTTCAACAGCCATATTATTGTAACCGTTTCATGTATTTTGTCTCGTGGCAAAAACTCAGAGCAGGATTTGTTGAATTCAGTGCGGCGGCTGGAATCACAGAATGGCTTGGGTTGGGGGACCTTAAAGACCATCTAGTGCTAACCTTTTACCTTCTCCAGTGAAGACGAGAAACCAGTGGCAAAGCAGTTGAGGCTTTCAGTCCTGGTGCCACCTCTGTGATTCCTTGTCTGTGGGCCCACTGCAGTAAGCTGCTTCGCAGGCTATGCTGGGACAAGGAGGAGGTAAATGCTTGCTTTAAATTAATCTTTTAATTCAAATCAGTTTCCATGATTGTAAAGATCCTTTACTCTTCTCCTTCCTTCTGTCCATTGACCTCTCTGTCCACTTTAAAACATTTTCAGTTGCATCAGGTCATTGTGTGGCATTATAGACTTCTAAATTCATCTGACCTACGTGCAGCTGGAAGAAGCTCCCTTTACTTGGATTTGTGCACTGAGTGGTAGGTAGCCTTCCAAGGGTGATGGTGGGCAGTGGGACGGACATTTCAGTGTCATCAATACCCTCTGTCCCACTCAGCTGTGCAGCATGGAAGAGCACATTTAGTTTTGCTGGACAGTTCCCCAACAAGAGAAGGGCCCCACTGGGGCATTTCCATGTGGCCAGAACTGCCCAAGCCCTTGTTTTACATCCCTTGTGAAGCAAACCAAGCTTTCTTTTCACAGCTGCCTTCTCTCCTTTATTCTGGGAGGTGACAAATATTTACCATGTCAGTCTCTTTAAAAGTGCTCTTTGGGAATTTTCTCATGCCTTGGAGTTTCTTCACCTGGTCTGTGGGTAAGAGCTGGCATTTATCTGCTCCTGGCAAAACCAGAAGTGTCCCTTAAAATATTCAGAGACTTTTGTGGTTGGTGAAAGGCTTGAATGGGTATGTGCTTTCCTACAGCTGCCTTCAGGCTTTCCAGTGTCATACCCTGAAGAAACCAGGGTGCCACTAGCTGGCCCATCAGTGCCTTGGGGCTGCTTTCCTCCTTCCTGAGTCAGCAGCCCTCAGTCCCTGGCCGTGCTGTGTTTGTTCTGGAGGCAGCCCTTGTTTCAGGGCTGTAAGCTGCCCCAGGAGATGGCAGTGCCGTGCCTGCTGGGGCTCCCCTTCCTCCTCTGTCCTGAGGCTGGGCTCCATTGATGTGTTACTGGTCTGTATGCAGATCCCAAGTGGCACAAAGAACCTTGACCCTTAATGACTCTGCCTCTTATCTCTTCTTAGAGGCACCGACAGCCCCTGTGTTTAGGATAAGGCTCTGATATAGTGATACGGTCCCATGCATTCACTTTTGTGTGGCTTTTCCCCTTATTCACTTGCATTAGAAATTTGGATTTCCTGCCAGCTCATTGGCATAATATTAACCTTTCTTTGCTGGATGTGACATGTTGCCTTTAATAACAGGGGCTTGGGTTTAATATCCCAGGAGGTCTTTCTCAGTTCTATGTTCGTGTAGTTCAGGAGCTAAAAGAAAGAGTCTTCTGAAAGGGGCTTTCCAAAGGCTGGTTTGTTTTCTCCTGGTTACATTGCTGTGGTCTTCTCTTAAGAAATAAAACAGTTGAAACAAACACATATCCCACCTAGATATGAAGAAATTGCAGCTTATTTGTGGCCTGGATCAGCTCCTTCTTCTGAACATGATTAGAGCAAGATCAGACCCTTTGTGTTACCCTTTCATTCTGGCATGTTACAAACCTAATATATTGTTCATGAAAATTAAGTTGTGCTAATTACATCTCCTGGTCTGCTTTAAGAGTCATACATTCCTGTCTGACTTGCTTGCTAATGAACTCTGTGGATCGAATCCAAACTCGGGGAGAATCTAAAGCACCGTCAATGATCTGAGTACGCAGCTCGCCCGGGCTTAGTTGTCCAGATGTGACCCCCAGCCCAGGGGCAGCTGCAGAAACAAATGTTAGACCGGGAGATGCTGCTGACATTCACTGCTGGGTGCTCTAGATCCTGTGGCTCTCATCAGCACGGTCTCCTTTCTGTGAATGAAGGCAGGCAGTGACAGCCGGGCTGGCCGAGCTGGTGCTTGAGGGCAAGTCATGAAGGAGGGTAAGCCATGCTCCTCATCAAAGTGAAGCTTTAAAAGTTGTCCCTCCTCACTCCAGAGGCTTCTGTCCTGCCAGTTTCGGTGGGAGTTTCTTTGTTAGAATTAAACTTTGGTTCAGTTCTTTTTTTTACTTGCCTCTGTTTGGTGAACAAACCTTGGAGACAAGGAGCTCATTTCTTCCTGTATCAGCAAAATGTTTTAGTGACTGCTAACCCCTTACACCTGTACATGGCTAGTCAAAGAAGGGTCCTAACCTGGTTTTGTCTAGACTGGCGATGCAGAGAGAGAGAGAGAAAGCAATTCCTGGGGCTCAGATACATGACTTTTTGGAAACAGAAACTGTAACCAGCAAAGGCTGTATCCCCAACAGAGCTGCAGAAGGGGTCTTGTGGGTGTTCTTAATCTACCTCACTGCAAAGCCAGCCAGGTTAGCTCAAACCACCTTTGTTTTGACTTAAATTAGCTGAGTCTGCAGTACGGCAGTGAATGTTCGCTCTGTCCCTCCTGCCAGACGTGCGGCGGGGGACTACCAGCTGGCTGCTGGTCCTCAGCCAGCTCCTGCTGCAGCCTCTCCAGGAGAGGCTGTCTGGGCGTCCCCTGGGCTTCTCTGAAACGAGAGCCGAGCCCTTTGTCCAGCATCAATTTAAACGTGTTTGTCAGACGGGATCGGTTTAAGATGTGCCCCACACACTTGTGTTTGTGCTGTCCTTAATTTCAGCTTGACTCCTATTCCCCCTGCTCCTGGTTCGGGTCCTGTTAACAGTTCCTTCTGGGAAATTTCACAAGTCACCGGTGCCCTGCAGCAGCCACCAGGTCTGGGACCAGCTGGGCTCCTTAAGGGTGTCTCTGTGGTGCAGACAGAATAGCTCAGACTTTAATTTGCTATTTTACCCATGAAAGGACAGGCCTGCTTAGTTACCTGAGGGTTTGTGAACCGTTTAAGATGATACTGGATATGCATGCATAGGAAGAGATTTTGACGATGCCTATGAGATTTTTATTCCCTTTTAAATTAAAATGCAATTTGTTGTCCATGTTTCTGTGACAGTCCCATCCTAAGTGTTTTATAGAAACAACTTCCAGGACTTTTGCTTTTCTTTACTATGCACTGGACTTTGGAGACCAGATTACTTACCAGAAGAAGAGATGGGAGCTGGAAAAATACTGTTTTGTTGGTGTCATAAATACTCTAGATACAAAGGAGACAGAATACTTTCAAAACTCTGCAGTGTTGCAGAGCCTGAAACCTTTTCATGGGAGAATGCTACTTTAAATATATGTCTGGAGAAAAAAAAGAAAAAAGAAAAAAAAATCAACAAAAAAACAAACGCACAACTTCTGCAAACGATGTGTTTTCTTAAGGAATTAAAAACAACTGTTTGGAAATGATTAATTATTGTAACATGTGAGCACTGTAACGTTCCGTCCGTTCGCAGTAGTATTTCAAATGATTTAAAGTTGTTTGCTCAAGGTTTGCTTTTACCATGTCATTAAACATCGTGGATTTTTTCCAGCTGTCCTCCACAAATGTATCACCCGTGATGGATTTTGCATGAGAACGGGCTGCCAGATTTTAATTTTGATACCAATTTTGTTTTACTTTTGATACAGTTTTGCTTTGCAGAACATACTGCTGGCTGGGACGATGCTAGCAGCAATGGTCGGGCTGAGCTTTGGGGCCTTGTTTGCACCTTCTGAAAGCCCCGAGGATGAGGTCAGGCATGGGCAATTACCTGTCCCCTCTGACTGCCGCCAGATCTCCCCTGGCAGTGGTTGTGGCCTCCAGCAGGAGGTGGCAGCTCTCCTATCTGCTGCCTGCATACTCTGAGCACTTCCTAAATTGCTTTGGGCAAAATCGAGTGGATTATCTCAAGCCACTGCTTAGACTATTGAAGATAATCCTACTGGCTTTGGGCTTTGTCTTTTTCCTTCTTGAGGTGAGTTAGGGAGGACAGGAGGAACTGCTGTGGGGTGCAAGGCTGCTGGCAGGGGTCTGCTCTGCAGCACAGCTGGGAGGCAGGAGAGGCACGGCGGGTTTGCTAGTGGCTTGATGAAGTCATTCATCAGAAGAGATCTTTCTTGTTGAGCTGCTGAGGCTTGCCAGGGACTCTTCCAGGCCCGTTGAGTTTTTTTGTTTTGTTTTGTTTTTTTTAACCCCCTTACTCAGTTTTTGTTGCCAGAACATTTACGTTTGGTCACGTTTTTCCAATTCTAAACTAATCCGCCTCAAGTGTGAAGCTCCATCAAATAATCAATGTAATCTAACATCCGATTATCTTGAAAGACTGGGTATGATTAGTGCATAAACCTTGGACGGCCACTTGGAAAAGATATAACCTGATACTGCAGAGAGCAGATTGATTTGGGGGATTACCTCTCAGCCCTGAATGGGTAAATAGCATAAATGGAGCCACTCGCTAAGAGGAACTGCTGCGTGCCCTGAAACATCACAGCGTGCCTTCAGAGCAAACCAGAGCTGCAGCCTGCTCCCTGACGTGCTGTTTGGTTTCTGGCACAGCTGCTTGCTTTGAGCCAGAAGGGTATGCCCTGTGGAAAGTGTCTGAAATCATTCGTGGGCCTTGGTAAAATGCAGACGTTAACAGCAAGAGTGTGAATAAGCAATCTCTCTCTCTCTCTCTCTCTCTCTCTCTCTCTCTCTCTCTCTCTCTCTCTCTCTTATTAAGACTTTTGCATTCTTTTCAAAGTGTTGACATAGTACACTATGCCCTGGGGTGTTGCAAGTGTCTGAATATTTAGGATGTGTAAAAGACCATGATCATGCAGTAACATCTCTTCAGTCTGGGCAAACAGGTTCATTTGAGTGCTTCACTTTTGTTCTTAAACTTAAACAAAATGAACTAAGATGCTAGTAAGCAAAAAGGAAACTCACTGGTATATACTTACTTTATTAACATCTATCCTGTTAACAGTGGAAAAAATAAATGAGCACTTTATGATGATAATCCTGAAGCTGAAGCATACCTCTAGACTAGACAGTGTCACATTTGATTATAATTCTTGGTTACACTGCTCTAGTCCCTGTCTGTCTGTCTCTGAGGCCAGAAATGCCTTTTTGTTACGTGACTGTGCAGGGCTGGGCACTGAGATACCCGCTGTGCAGCTAGGCTCCAGGTGCTGCCGTGGGTGAGGTACGTCTCTGCACTGGAAAAAGGATTTTAATAGGCAGCGAAGTGTGTGTCAGGCAAGCATGTGTGTGTTTTAAATAAAGCAGTCTCCACTGGGTTTAAAATGAAATGTTTCCATTTCTTTTTAAGCCTGCTTTTCTAAAACTCATTTAAAGAGACTCAATAACATCTGCCATCAGTGACATCCTTATGTTTGGGCTCTAGCCCTGCGAGCACCAAGCCCATTTGTATCAGTCACTGGGATGGGACACATGGTTAGGTGTTCGCAGGCAAGCATTCGGGCAGCAGTAGAGCCCGTAATTGTGCAACAAGGCCAGTAACTTCTTCGAGCTGTTGTTCAATGGCATTTTTCCTGATGGGCAAGTTAAGTAGGTCTTGTTTCCTCACGAAAAGAAAAACTAAGTTAAAGGAGAGAAATGCTCTCTGCAAATCACATCCTGTTTCTATCCTTCAATTAGCACAGATTTGGGGTTGCAGCCTGACTGCAGTCCATCTGACCTGCTTCCCCTCCCCTCCTTATTGACACTGATATTAGAACTATGGGAAAACTTAGACTGCTGGCAAAATGGGTGGAAAATCAAATGTTTAATGTTTTGCTTGAACATTTTGTGGTTTCTCCTGAAATTCTTTGTCTGAAACAAAGGATGTTCTTTGTTCTTTTTCGGGGGGTTGTTTTTTTATTTGAAAAAATCTGCAGTGTCATTGTAGGTTGCTGAAGTTTCTACAGAAATGGTATCAGTTCTCCACATCTTATTTTTCTTTTATTTTTTTTTAAATACCTGAAACAAGGAAGGACAGTTAGAAAAGATGAAAAAAAAAATTGTCTGATTTGACAATGAAAGATTGTTCGTTGGCAGATTCTTACAAATGCATTCAGAATCAAAATGTTAGTGATTTGGAAAAATCTTGAAATACAGTAATTTCACATGACCTCCCTCTTGGAAGCTTCTATGGTTTTGCATTCTTTGCTCCAGCACTATTCCCACTGAAGAAATGCTTTAAAAAATAAAGAAAAAAAATAAGAAAAAAAAAATGTATTCTTTAAAAACCATCATTCCTTGCTTCTTTGGTACCGCATTAAGTTGTGTTTATATAGCTTAATCTTATCCTGATTTATATGATCAGAATTAAGCTTTTATGGATTTGTTTGGAGTCTGGAGAAGATATGAACTGAAGCACAAGACAGTCACAGTCCCACGGAGCCGGCGGGCAGTGGCTGCCTGGGGACACGCTGACCCCTGGCCATGCAGCACTGCAAGCGCTCCCAGCTCCTCCTTGCCACTTGCAGGCCTGAGGAGCAGCGATGGGCACAGGGACAGGCTGGAGGCAGCAGCTGGAGCCCTCTTCAGAGCTGCAGCTGGGATGGGGATGTCTGCAGCCCCAGTGTGCAGTGAAAAAGAGTGAAGCCCTGGGTGCCAGCAGTGGCAGGGCTGCAGGGGCTGCCCCTATGCCTGGTACGCTCCATGTCTGCACAGTGCTCAGAACAGGGTTTTGTAGCCCTAAGGGGCTCTCTGAGGCAGGAGAAAAATGGTGGCTTGGTGACAATGTGGGTGAAGGGACCTCCTGGTCGCATCTTCTGCCCTTTCAGTCAGACTTGATTTTACCATGACGCTAGTCGGAGCCGTTAAGTAGCTATTAGTTATCACTCAGGCAGCATCCTTTTGTTATTTCAGAATTACTGAGGTACTTAATTAGCTGTTCATTAACTGCCTTAGACAAAAATAAGATCTGATTAATCATCATTTCAGCAAATTATAGCCTGTTCTGCAGGCTACTGAAATTAAGCACTGAAGGGCTGGCTTCCTGCAGCGAGCTGTGACCTGCCCCGGCTGCGCAGCCCTCGCTGCCTGTCACTGACCCAGAGGGCTTGAGGTCCATGGAAATCGGTCACCACCTGGGGGGCATGGATTCATGTGTGAATGGGGTGAGGACCATGGAGCACTGCCTGTGACACAGCGGAGATGGTGCCAGTGCTTGGCAGAGGGCCGTGCTCTGAGTGCACGCCCAGCCAGCCAGCAAGAGAGATGTCTGGTGGCCACCATTCCTAACCTTTGGGATCACTTCCTTTTGCTTACTTTTTTTGTAAGCAATATCCATTGTAACTGATCAAGATCAAACTTCCAAGCTGATTGAGATCTTGAATGCATAATCGAAGACTATAGTTTTCTTTAAAGTAGTCCTATAGGGTATGTTATTTCTTGTTTTATCTCACATGCATTCTGATTTCAAACATAACTGATTTTAGTTAATTATTCACCAGGGAAGATGGAACTGGCACCTTTGGTTTAGAATAAACTTGCTTATCCAATGGCCTAGAGTTTGAAGAAAGGAAAATTTCAGAAGCATCATGGGATCATTAAAATCCCACACAAGGTATTTGCAGGTATTACAAAGCCAAGCCTATAAAAAGCAGGTTCCTTACAAGAAATTGCTTTGCATTCTTCTGGACAAGAATTAAAGCTCCCCCAGAACTTTCCTGTTATTGGCCATCTTTGTGTCTTAGATTCTTCCTTTTCCAAGATCCCTGACTGTTGCTCCCCTTTAATCTCTCCTAAGGGCTCCTTCTCAGCCTTTTGAAAGCAGCTCTAGCTGTTCCCTCCCGCTGCCCAGGCTTGTCCAAGACCGTAAATAGAAATCACCCATTTCTTTAGTGAGCCCTTGCCAAGTGGGGCTGGATGCCCCTTCAGCCTTCCTGTGTAATTTGATTTAGGAGCATTTGAAACACTGACAGTATTGACACTGGGATTACATGTAGATTGCATTCAAGGAAGTTGGGAAATAACACAACCATTGACTGCTTGGGCTTTTCCCTTTCCAAGGCCTAAAAATTGAGGAGAAAGTTGCGCCAGGTCAGTACTGGTTGTAAATCACCCAGGTTTTGGTGTGCTGTACTCAGGACCTGATGGTGTGGTTGGGACTGGATGAGCGGGAGTGACAGGGCTCAAAGACTGCTCTGTCTTCTGTGACCATGCTGCTCTATGTGTGTTTGGCAGCTTCACTGCTGGTTTAACTCTTCCCAGTGCAGACTTTGGGAAGGAGAGGCATTTCCTCCCCCTCTGCAGTGCAGACTTCTCATCATTAAGCATGGAGTGCCCATTTCTGGGCTCTTCTCTACAAGATGGACATGGAGCTCCTGAAGCGAGTCCAGCAGAAGGCTATGAAGATGATGAGGGGACAGGGGCATATCCTATGAGGAGAGGCTGAGAGAGCTGGGCCTGGTTAGCCTGGAGAAGAGACGGCTGGGCAGGGATCTTATCAGTGTATATTGAACTGGGTGGTCCCCAGAGGTCCCTTCCAACCTCAGTCACTGTGATTCTGTGATATGACTGCAAATACCAAACAAAAGTAGACCGGTGAAAATAGAAGAATCTTAACAGAATAATTAACAGAAAGAAGTTTTGTGGCTGTGTGTGGAGAGCTTTCTTTTGTTAACAGAAGAAGCTGAGAGGGTTTCTCACTGAGCTGATGGCAGCACTGGAGAGGAGTGGTTGGGAGTCTTGCAGCATGCCCCATTTAACGTCTTCATTGCCAGAGGTCCCAGACCAGATGCCCGAGCTTCACTGGGGCTCACTGGGCCTTGCCAGAGTTGTCTCTATGAAGGGCCCTGTATTGGTCCCGGGGACAGCGGTGCCCCCAGCACAGTGGTGGTGGCCCTGGGCAATGGGACTGGCTCCCTTCAATGTGGGGCATTGTGCCCCACTGTGTGCCAAGCACCCCAGGAAGGGGAACCATGGTCATCAGTGGCTGGGTGCAGCCCCTGTCCTGGGATTTGCAATTTGGGAACGAGCTCTTTAACAGCCCCGTGCATGTGCAGGAGGCAGCCCCGGTGCTGCCCCGGCCATACCTGGGTCAGACGGTCGCAGGCAGAGCTTTGAAATGCGAGGCAGCTTCCTTAGGCATCGCGGGGGGTAAAAAGTGAATTAACCATATCATAGGCACATGGTACTTCCCTGCTCAGATTACACTACAAAATCTGGGCAGTTCCTAAGATAGAGCTGGAAAAGGGGATTTGGGAGTGTGAGCAGCACTTGGAGCAGAGCACAGCTGACATGGCTGGGAACAAAAGGTGATAGGAAAACTCACTGCATCTACAGTGCTGCACATCCACAGGTCAGCAGAAATCTTTCCTAACTGGACATTTGTTGCAAATTTGTTGGGAGAAGTGTAAAATAACTTTGTTTGAGTGCTGGCTTTGCTTTGTGCCTTATTTTCTGCTAGTTGCAAAGATTTTATCTGGCTGTGTTTACTCTTTGATTTTGTACTCTGTTTTCCAGATTTACTTTCTAACTCTTTGTGATACTCTGAAACTTTTGCTAAATATCTTCGGTTTAATTCAATTTAAAGACTTAAGTAGGTAGAGGCGGGTTTGCTTTGTTAGGTAAGACTGCATCTGCTCTGCGTATGGACAAAGCTTTTTGCAGTACGGTTTTCTGCGAAATACTCCATAAGCAACACATGTGTGCTAGTGCTGTTAGGCAGAACTTCACCGAGCTTTTTTTTACTTCTCGTCAGAAGTGAGCTTCTTACAAAAGCAATTATTTTTAATGCCGCTTCTGGCCTTTTGACTGTGGATTCGGGGAGCATTTTACCTCACATACTGAAGCAAAAGTTAGGTTTGTTTTTGTTAATGCAAGTCAAGAAGTAGCAATGATTCGGTGTGACAGGCTGAATGTGAGCCATATGAGCTGAGCTGCACAAGCATAAAGGATGATTGTGCTGCAAAATATCTCCAAGTAATTTGGATTTTGACACACTTACCACTTCTCAGGTTGCATTTCCCCCTCCCCGCCACTCCTGCCCTTCCCCCACCGCCAAGGACCTGATGGGATGGAAATGTCTCTGCATTGTCTCTGGGAACTGTAATGCTTGGGCTGGAAGTGCGCTGCTTCTGCAAATTTCATTGTAGCAATATGAGAGCTTCACAAAGAGATGGTAGTAATTGTATAAGCTTACGGATGTAGTCTTAAGTAACAACTCCACAGACACAGCTCAAGCTTTAGACGCTAATTCTTACCACTTTTAGAGTTTTAGGGTCGGTGGTTTCTCCGGTTCCCCAACAAGTCCTGAAGCACGCTGCCATATAGCACTTTTCTGATTTAAGAAGTGCAACTTGTGCACTGGGACGGAGAAGCACAGCTCACACGCAGCTCCCAGCGTGTGTGACGAGAGTTGCATGTTAGGGAGGACTGCTTGTCCCCAGGCAGCCCGGAGCACCAGGCACGGTGCCACTCAGCCCCTCTCTTGGGCGGAGGATTTTGCAGTGCCATTTTTTTCCAATTAAGCACTATTGATTTCTTTTGCGTGCTCCACTTTTTTTTTTTTTTTTTTTTTTTTTTTTTTTTTTGTTGTTGTAGACTTCTATTTAATTGCGGTTTCTCTGTATGGATGGCAAAATAAGGCTGTTTTCATGTTAAATGATACATAGCCATAGTAGGATTTTATGCCCAACCCTTTTATTGATTAAACTTCTGCATTTTGAAGTAGAAAGGAATAACAAGTAACAGTTCATTTCTGGCTAGGGTTTCTTACCAATAAGTGAAGTGGTGTGTGTGTGTGTAAGTGCAACATATGTCATATTTTATAGATGTTGCATTAATATTTTAATGGCTCTTAAACTTAAAGCTTGAATTCTATTCTCTTAGGAAGTTTATCATGCAGATGCAACAAATGCAAACCAGGGTAAATGAGAACAGAATCTGTTTTTTCAGTGAATCTGTTCTAACCCATTGGACCAGTGCAACCCCCCTGAGGTCATTAGAAAGGATCCTGCTGACCCTGATGGAAGTGGGGATAAAGTCAAGCATTAGGATGGTCCTGGTTGTGACATGCCTTTGCTGCTTAATGTAGTATGTGATGTTTTTAAGGAAGCAAACCAAAAATAATACATTGGATACTATTTATAAGGCAAAATCCCAGCAAAATATATGTCATCAGGTTCCAAATTATTCCTTGCTTCCCTTTAACAATGAGCTATCCATTATATGGTCTTAATTTATGGAATGTTAAACAGTTTTTGGCGTTACTGTGCCCCTGTAGGAAGAACAGATGGTACTCTGAATGAGTTTTGCTATGGGATAAAATGTTCCAGGTCTTCAATGGATCATATCCATCTGTAAGAAAGGAATAGCATTTGTGTAAAATAAACAGGGTATAGTCAAACAACTTGAAATCCTCTGCTGAAGGAAAAACAGCGTCTGTAGGCTGAAGTGGTAGTATGCATCGGAAGGTAACATGGAAAGCTATTGCTTAACATTGCTTTAAAGGTGAACTTTTACTTTACTTAAATATCCCAAAGGGAAAGTCATATTTCTGAGGATTTGGAAGGCAGTGGTGAGTATATAACATGGTCAATATATACTGACAGCAGTCTCTGCATAAAAAGAACATGTTACATTTATAATCAGATAGATGGGCAATGTCTTCATCTTGTCTCCATGCAATGCAATTCTGCCTTATCTGATTTGTAGAGCTTTGGCTCTCTGAGAATAGTGTGGAAGTGATGAAGACTCAAATCATGACAGTCATCACACCAGTGTGTAATATAGCTAAACTTACAGAACTGAGCAGAACATCTCCATCATGATCCACATCTTGCAACCCCCATAAAAGCTAGTCATACAGGTCAAACAGTGGATTGTGAGAATTGCCAGAAGTTGCACCAATTTCATTCTCCATTCTTCTAAATGACAGGATCTCTTAGGATGATGAACCTCCATCATTTTTCAGAGCTCTACTGAGATTCTGGCAGCTAGCATTTTGGGGAATGATGGCTTTCTTCTCACTGGCCTATGCACTTCGGTGGCCCAGGTCTGGTGAATGAATTTCACTTTCCCTTTATGTCTCTCTCTCAATTCTATAAACTTTGGTCTTGTTCCTTGTAAAGTTTTCCTTTGCAGATTGAAAAATCACAGGCTCCTCAGCTTTATCTACTCAAAAATAAGGTAATTAATTGTCTAAGGTCCTCATAAAGTGAATAAAGACAAGCACATTTCTAAGGGGCAATCCACACATCTTAAAATGGACTATTAGTAATACTAATTGCCCTCCAAAGTTTTACCCACCTCTTCACTGACTGTAGAAGAAGCTTCATCAGTTGAGGTAACTTCTAGAAAACTGAATTTAAACTAAAGCCTTGTTCTTTAGAGAATTTAGATTCATGGACCCCTCTGTTCTTGTTCTTTGCACTTTGAGTAGCTAAGATCACTGTACCAGCAGCTTCCATTTAGAAATGATTCTGCAAAAGTTCTAGTACCCTTATAACGATTGGGTATCTGATGAAAATCCTCCCTCTCCCAGTCTCCCAAATCAGTCAGATGGTTGTGAACGTCTGACTGGGCTGCCAGAGTGTTTAAAATCATCCTGGGGAGAGGTGAGGTCGTGCCACAGGAAGGCTCTCTGCAGGTGCCTTTTTCTGCTGGATGGCTGCTTGTTACTGCAGGCTCGGAGGCTGTGTTTGTGGCAGCACTAGCAGAGGAGTCTGAGGGAAGGCTGGACAGCTGGAATAGCTCTGCTCTCACTGTGAAGAATATGTTGTAGTCCTAATCACTTGTGTTTACTTTTTTTTTTCTTCTTTTTAACCAAATGTCATGTGATTTTTAGGAGACTTTGTTTTATCTTTTGCATATTAGTGACTTCGTCATCTTAATTTTTCTTGCCAGCCTTGTGCTGGACTGTGGAGAAGGGAGTGATTATCAGCTCATTCTTCATCCTTTGTGTTAATGGTTTCTTTCCCCATGCATAAATCATCTTAGAGTTGTAGATTTTCTTTAGCTGGAAAATAAAATAGCTTCCTTCCCTTACAGGAGAAACACTGACCAGAGTACATATATAAATTTTAATGTACCAAGAACAGCAACAACAACAAATATGTTGTCAAAGGGAATGAAATATTCTTGTTACTTAAATGATATGCACCTCTACAAGGTAACATACAGAAAATTATTCAGACTGTATTTTATGTTAGTGGGAGCAGCTGTACGCACATAATTTAATGCAAAAGTAGACCTCTAAGCAGTAGATTGCTCTGGATTCTCTCTCCAGCATAGGAGAAATACCTGGATGTCACCTGGCATGAAAAGCAAAGTTTACATCAATGTTTACATCATTTCCTCAGAATCCTATACGAGGAGATGGAGATAGGTTACCTTTTCATATACTTGAAAGGATCTGACTTTTTCTCTTAAATACTGGAGAAAGTCTGGTTTGTTCCTTCAAAGGATGTTTGTTCCATCAAGTGATGAGACTTGTTTTCTTCAGGGCAGCAGTTAAAATAAAATTTCATTTTTGCTAAATATCTTATAAAAACATAGCATGTTTCCTACTAGAACAAACCCAAATTTTGTAGTATCAGCATTTCTGGATTGCTGAAATTTTTAGTTTTTATGTTCTGCCTTTATTTGCAAGTTGTTATAGGCTAACTTGTATTTGTTGATCATCAATAACTTGAAATATTCTGGAGTATGGGTTGCATACTTACACAGGAAACCATACTAGCTTCCTCTGGTAATAGAAAATGTAATGTATAACTTACAAAGTAAACAAAACTTGCTCTTCTAATATCATTCTGGTTCGTAGGGTAAATATTGTACAGAACCACAAATCATTATGACCACAAGAAGAACTGCATACGTGCATCTGAGAGCAGAAGTTGAGTAAACGTATTTAGATGCAGAGCAAACTGTTTGTCATCTGAGTGTGTCAGTGTGAGATTCTGTACAGACTACCAAAAATAGACCCCAAAACAGTGCTCTTAGCCTCAGGAAATTATCCTCATGTGCCACAGTAGTACAAGAAATACATGCCTTTATATGTTCATATGTATGTGTGTATGTTGAGCATGAAATAATACTAGATACTTTGCTTTCATGAGTTTCAGAGTACGAGTCAGTGCTTTCTTTTTATGATGAACCCTAAATAGCTTTAAATCTGTTTGGGGTTGGTTATAAATGAATTCTAATGAGGCTGCCTCACCCAGAATGCTTCTCTAGGTTTAGCCTTCAGTAAATGAGGTAGTATTTATTACTGGCCTTAGCATCTCTTGGAGGGTAAGCAGGGCCCAGGGCAGTTTCCATCCAGATGCTCTCTGGCAGGTCTGCCTGTAAGACATGTTCCTGGTCAGCATCAAGTTCAGTTCCTATGGCTGAGTGCTACAGCAGGTATGATAAAAGCTCTCAGGCAGCTGCACATGTGTTCTGGGTGCCTGTGACATGGGTTGCTTGTCACATTGCCTCAAGGGCTCCCCGGCCCCACAGGAGCAAAGCTTTCCCTGCCCTCGTGCTGAGGCAGGGGATTAGGGGACAGGTTGCTGCCCAAAAGCAGGAGTCAGGCAGCAACTCCCAGCTTCTTTTACACAACTCTTCAATCTTGGAGGATCAGTGAAGAATAACACAGGGTGGAAGATGGGAGGTATTGTGAGGGTAACTTCTATTAGTTACATCTGGCATTATTGTTGTCTCTGAATGGGGGGCTCCAAGATGAAATAACAGAGCAGGCATCTTTTCACGTTTCAGTATCCAGCAAACCAAATTAATTCCATTATCTTTTATGGAAAGTTTGCACAGGAACGATTTTGATTGATGGATTACATCTGTGGCTGCTGACTGATTAGCAGCATGATAGATGTAGGCTTCATTTACAGGGATTTGCTTTCATTCATGAGGAAAAATTGAAGGTTTCTTTCAAGCACGTTTTTTGCATTAAAACTTTTCAAAGTGCTCAACAAATGGTAGGCTTTGATTTCCGTTTGCTTAATGCCTGTGGTAATTAACATTTCTGTGAGAACATTTTAACCAAATGTTCTAGTTTTTTCTCCATTAAAATAATATATTTTTTTTTTTGCTCTAGCTAAAGAATTTAATTGGTATATATAATGACTCTTATTTGGGATTTCTTTTGTCACCATATGAGGAATCTGTTCCTGTAGGATTGATCGTTGTTTCTTTTTCTGGACTTTATTACTTTCTGGTTGGCAGTGTGCCTCGTGGTGCGTCTAGTCCACTCGGTACAGATGTGCTCTGTCTGCTGTCCGGTGTCTCGTGGCATGGGTGGGGAGAGGGCATGTATGTGAGTGCCGAAATAAACCCAAATTCGTCTTCCTACCAAAAGATGTCTGGGCACATGCTCTACCAGATTCAATAGCTGAACAGTTTTCAGTGGAAAGTTATAAGTCCTTAGCCCAGCCTGTCTTTGGGGTTGATTGCTAAACTCTGTGTCCTCCTTCATGGCTTGTAGAAACCCAAAGGACAGGGAAATCACAAAATGGGGCTGAGCAGAGGCAGGAAAAAGGAGATGACTGTTTAGCGATACTGGTACCAGTTTCTGTTGGGAGATGCGTCCACCTTGTCTTTTATGTCTCCATTTCATCCTGTATCCATGGTCCTTGCGTGCTGGTCTGGGCACAGACTGGCATCTGGCAGCAGAGGCCCTGTGCACCCTGCCCTGCATTGAAGATCTTGGTTCATACCAGATAACTCCTGACAAGCCTTTGAGACAGAAGTGGTGGTCAGGGCAGGTGTTTCTTCTTGTGATACTGATTCTTGTCCCTTCTTTCTGACAGAAAGACTCTCTGCTCACATTAGAGCACAGAAAACTCACAGGATACTCACAGGAGTAATGCTTCCAAAACCTGAAAAGGATCACAAGCTACAGCGTACTTGCTATGGGTAAATTTGAGCTAGCATTTCATCTGCTCCTTATTCCAGTTCCCCCTCCCCTCCCCAGCCTTTATCCAGAGGAATAGGGCAGGATAATGCCCTCTGTGTATGGAACAAAGGCAGTGATGGCCTTGTGTGCTGACTTGAAGTGTTATTTGAAAGCTGGAGCACAGGCAGCACAGGGTGTGCTGAAGTTCACCTACTGGCACGCAAGTCTCAGCTAGGTGCGCTCTGCAGCTGGGGGAGCAGAAGATATATTTTCTCAGCTGTGGAGCGGAGCATAGCTCATGAAAGGAGTTGGTTTGTTGCTACAGTTGGTTACTGAGAGCATGTTTGCTCTCTTGAGGGACAGATTTGGATCCTGTTGAGTCATAAAAGAAAGGAGTTTGATCTCAGACCCTTCTGGGGGATTTCACTACAATGTGAAAAACCATTGTGCATTTTGAGGCGAAAATGTCACAAGTCACAGCCTACTCCTAGGGAAATCCTGACTGGAGACAGCAGCTATGTGTGTGATGGACCTAAAGAGCTACGTTGACAGAGTGCTGTATAAATGTATAATGTTGTGGAGGAACTGTGAACCAAAAATAGTAAGAGACTATAAAATGGTCACCGCACAGTAAGGGTTATTTTCACCATGGCAGATAGAGATCCACTATTCATCATGACAATGTCAAGGCCAAGACACGTTCACTGAAAAATTATTTACTACAAAATTACTGCATTGACGTTTTGTTGTGACTGTCATTTGAAATTAATTGGTGGACTGAAGCAACCCCCCTGAGCTACTCCGGAGAGTTTCCAGTCAAGGTCCTCAGTTCTGAGGCTGAAGTTCAGGCAGTAGAAGAGCTGCCATCCCAGCGGGGGAGCAGTTTTGCCTTGCAGGTATACTGCAGAAAACAGTGTTGCAGTTCCGTCAGTCTTCCCTCAATGAAAGCAGCTGTTAGTTATTTCCGAGGTGGCACATGGCAGTAGGCAGGTCAGAAACTGCCACTTGCTAAGCTGTCAGTTAAAAAGTGGGCTTTCTTTTGCCTAATTTCTATTTTAGGGTGGGGGAAACCTTTTTTTGTATCCTAGGGTTAGGGAAACAATGTGTTGTGAGGTGCAGAGTGCTGGCTGGTCCCCTGTGCAGTGGAAGATAAAGAAAACAACTGGATTGAGAAAACAAACAAATAAATGCGAAGCTTGAATCTGTTACTTAAAGAAAGTTGTAAGCAGCATCGTAGGCACTTCACTGAAGAAAGAAGAAATGGTGAAAGGGGGTTGGGGAGTGACTGGAAACAAGATGCTCAGATCTTGCATGCTGCTGTCCTTGAGACTGCAGCTATTTTGTGCCTTGGTGAGAGGAGCAGCAACCCTGCAGATACGTGAGCTCTGGGGGACAGAAACTGGATTATCCGGGAGGAAGTTAGGGAAAGACAGGGGAGAGAGAAGTGTAATCCAGGACCTGAAAGGATACTTTTTGAGGAGCAGGGTTATGAGACCAAATGCAGGAGCAGGTTCTGCTTTGGTTGCTTACGGTGTTCACCAAAAAGTACTAAATAAGAGGGAGTACTATGGGAAGCAGGGATTTATTTATCCTGAGTGGGAAGTGAGGAGTGCAACTCTTAAGGCAAATGAGAACAATTTATTTCCTTCGCTCATCAGTGCAGAGTATTTACAACGTTCACCTGAGCCTGGAGCACTGAACTGTGCTGGTGTCATCCCCAGGGGCACGGCTGTGCTGGAGCTGTGCTGCCACCTCCCCTGGGGCTGTCTCCGCATGTGTGCGGCTGCTTGAGGTGCCGTGGGACCCAGGGACACGCTTTGCCTGTATGCTGCCAAAAGAGCTCTCTCTTTGCAAATTAGTTCATAACTTATGTGCTTTGACAAGTTTTTGTTGGCTGCGCCTTGGGAAATGTTTTTGAATGGCTGTCGCTGACTTTGCTTTAATCTTTTCCCAGATTTTTTTGGCTGTCGTGGAAATAGCTGGATTAGTTTATTGTGTTTTGGAGGTGCATATACAGTCACCTGAAACTTGGTGATGTTAAAAACGTGTGTATATATATATTTATTATTTTTTCACTAAAAAGAAATACTTAGGTTTCTGTTGCTGCAGAGCTGCATGACCCTGGCCTGGCTGCAACTGTGTGCTGAGCCTCCTGTGCGTGGATGCTGCATTTGCATCATCCTGAGGGAAGCCACATCTTCCCTGCTCTGACAGTCTCAGGTCTCTTGTGCTTGTTCCAGCTGCTCCAGTCCCTGACCACGCACAGCCCCTTTGCTGAGCCATCAGCATGTCAGAGCTGGGATGGGGACCAGCTCCTCCACGTGCATGGGGCGGGATGGTGTTCCTGTTCCCCTCCTTTCCCCCATGTGAGTCGTTTCTCCCTCGCTCCCTGCAGCTGCCATCCTCCCACTGAGTCACTTTGGATCTGCTGCAGTGGCGCCTCCCAATGACACAGAATTTCGCTGCTCAGTGAGCCAAATACCTGCCCTGGTATTTTGGGCTGGGCTGGGGCGAGGGGGAGCACTGACAGTACACCCAAGACACAACTCTCCCCTCCGCAGCTTTCTTTGCCCCGCCATTCGCTTGGAACAAGGCTGCCTTTACTCCCCAGTTCTTCAAAGATGGATTAAAAAAGCTGCACTTTCTGGAGGACCGTGTCCCAGAGCTGCCCAGTCACTGTTGCTAATGCTTGGCTACTGCAGTTGAAATGCCTTGGGTGATGCTTTTCCATTACTGCGGCGTGCCGGGTTCCTGTTCGGATTTGATGTGGGGAACGTCCTGGAGAGTGTCGGGAGCATCTCTGCCTGGGGTGCGTGTGCGGGGAAGGGAGGTCTTGTCGGAGCTGCTCTTGGGAAACTGCGTGAGTTTTGATCTCTTCTGCTTGCTCCTGGTCTGTCCCGCTCTTGAGTTCTCTGTTGAATTAAGTAATGATCCTCCAGGCTCCCAAATGTCCATTTTTAAGCTTTTCCATGAAAAGGGGGTTTACGGTAACTGATTTCTTATTGAAAATAAAGCTGAGGGAAACCGTCTGCAAAAGCTATGACTTCTGAAAATTGGCTGATTTTGCCAAGAACTGGAGCGTTGACAACACTGAAGTGACTAAGCATCTTGTGCTCTACTTTCGATAAGAAAAGGCAGCTTATTGGATTTGGATTTGCACTGGGGTTTATCCTACCCCTCTTTTCCTTCCCCCCAACCCAGGTGCCCCGAGCGAGAAGGCTGGCTTCAGCTCATCTCAAGTTTCATTAATTAGCAGGCAGAAAGGTCTGGCTCTGCGCACTGCATATTGCATAAGAGCAGCAAAGGAAATCTCTCCGCTTTTCATTCATCCGTCTGGTGAATAGCACTTCAGTTACCTCTGCTAGCGAGATGGGCTGGGAGCAGCCAGCAGCAATCCATTCCAGTGCTTGGTGAGATCACAAGTTTCCGGATTGAGAGGGTGTGAAAGGAAGAGCTAATCCACTGGCTGGCACAGCCGAGCCAGGAGTTACTGAGCTTAGTTTTTTGTTTTTTGTTTTTTGTTTTTTGTTTTTTTTTTCTTCTGTTTTTCATACAAGAACAGTCTCTCACAAATTTCCATTTTTCTCTTGCATTTAAAAGGGATTGTTTTAAAATTGATGTTTCCTTCCGTCCCCTCCCTCCTTCCTCCCTGAGTCTCAGCTATGACCGCAGCCATTTAAGAGCTGCTGGCAGCTGCAGCAGACCAGAGAGGTCTGGCTGGGGAGAGGTGCTAAAATACACGGACAGACGAAACGCGTTAGCCCTGTACAGTGTGCCTGTGCACATGCGCTTCAGCTTCCCACTGTGCTTTTTGGAATGCTTTTACTGACGTGATAGAGAAGAGATTCAACATCACAGACCAGGGCTGTGGTTGGTCCCTCAGGTTGCACCTGGGAGCCAGTTTGGACTGGGTAGCACTGGGAGACTGGGAGGGTTGGCATCTCTGTGTGCTGGTGCTTTGTGCACTGGTGGCGAGTGCCACTACTGCATTCCTCGTTTGCTGCCAGCCATGCTAGTGCACGGGCAGGCTTCTTTCTCTAAGTGCATGAAACCTGGGTGTAGGTGAGTGGCCAAATGGAGTGGCCAAACCCCCCAGCTCCACCCTGCATGGGGCTCAGGAGGGATGGTGCAGCTGTCTGCCACCTTCTGCTTTCACAGCAGGCTTGCATCTGGCCCTGCACATTGTTCAAAAGGAGATGGATATCAGAACAGCCTTTCTGTTTTTACTATTGTAGCAAAGGGCAATTTAGTGGGGAATTGCGAAGAATAGTTCCACCGAAGCCTGTTAGCAAGGATCTACAACTGGTTAAATCACAGATACTTCTTCAAAGTTGGACATCAGTGGGATCTCATGCAGTGGGATGTTCTCTGCAGTGGGCTGAATTTATTCTGTTTATTGGTTTTTGCTTAGAAACGTCTGCCTCTCTTTCTTCACTGAACATTTGATCCTGCAGTATCTCTTTCACACATGCACGCCTTCTGCAGTTCTGCCATCTCTGGGACAGCCTTCCCAAGGAAAGGTGATGTTCATCTGAAGTCTTTGAAGGAAAGCGCCTCTTGTCACCTCTCCTTACCTAGAATAAGCTTTCTGGTTTAGTGTTGAAATGAAACCATCTGGAAAAAAAAAATCTCCCAATAAAATACTCCTCATAATTTAAAGATGTGGCGCATTTAAAATGTCTGGATCTTTTGTGGGAACACACTGGTTTCATCAGCATTTTCAAGTAATACTGAACTGTTTTAATCAAGTCAACATTCTTCATTTTGACTTTATGTTAAGACTTTGATTCAAGTAAATCACTTTCTGAGTATATTGTTTTGCAAAAATCTCTGAATTTATAACTTTCTGTCCCCAAATTGAATCAAAGTAAGCATTTTGAAATCTTATTTTGTTCTACCCACTTCCCCCCCTCAGGAGAAAGGAATTGATGGTTGCTGTCATTAGCCTTTGATGCCCTGTCACACAGATACTGGTTTCATCTGCAATGTGAAGCATTCTCATTTCCTTTTCCATGAAGACATGTGTCTATGCTTCATGTCTTACTTTTTTTTTTTTTTTTTTTTTTTGAGCTGGTTCGCTATGAAGTGTATTTGTCTTGTTTCTCCTAGGAATTGATTTTAAAGAAGGGACTGACGAGGAAGGAATGCCGTTGTGGTCTGACCATCCTCTTTAAGCTCGCAGTTTTACCTCTGTTGGCTTTGAGGATCTTAATGCTATCCAGAGCATTGGCCCTCTGTTGTGTGGGCACACGTGCTTTCTCGGGATGCTCTGTGTGCAGGGGGCTGGTAACAGCTGCTTTAACAGGGGCCGAGGGGTAGCTAAAGCCAACACCAAAGCCAACAGGGGTAGCACTTGAACCAAAGCAGAGCAGGATTTGCAGCCCAGCAGGTTAGGAAATTCCATGAAGGACACAAATCGAAACCTGCTGGATCATGAAGCAATGCGTGAGGACTCAGGTGACATTGGGTTATCTTGCTTTAGTGCTCTGTAAAACTGCCAACACAGACTTTGGGAAAACCTTTGTGTTTGGTGTGTGGGGTTTCATTTGTTGTGACATCCCACCAACACAGCAGCAGCAAAAGCCAGTGAAATTACTAAGAGTGGGTGGAGGACAGAGCTGGGAATAAAAAGACCAGCCTGTTGTTCAGATGAAGCCCTTTCTTATCGTCCCAGTTACGTAAAAGGACATTGAAAAAAGCATTAAAATAGTTAACGGAAAGAAATTTCTGCATTAATATCTCCTGGTATTAAAACTCCTCTATCCTCTAGAGATGGTGCATTTTTTTCCCTCTTGGAACAGACACCTTCATTTCGCAGCTCCAGCTCTTGCTGCCATTACCAAGTAATTAGCTGCTCTCCCCAGGGCCCGCTCGCAGCAGCGGGACGGGCGCAGATCCAGAGGCAGTCCCACATCACTGCGTGGGCTGGGCAGGGCACGCATGCTCCACTCGGAGCTTGTTCTCAGTGGGGCTCAATGTCTGCGAGCTCTGCTCAAAGCTGCCTTTCTCTGTGCCTGGAGTAGGGAATCTTTCTTTGATATGCAAGTTTATGGGTTGGTGGCGGGGGGGAGCCATGGGTGTGGGGAGCAGATGGAGAAAGCAGAGGGAAAATGCGGTGCTTTAAAGGAATAAGAAGAGATAGTTTTGTTGGGATCATTACACCAGAAACAAGGAGCCTCTGATGGAAGAAAGCAAGCCTGAGGATAGGCAAAACTGTGGTGTTATCAATGGAAAAAGGGTTTATAAGGATTTTGGCCTTATCAGTTTGGGGTCGGCAGCATGAAAGCTGGATGTTCAGGGATGTGGAAACATTCAAACAAGGAAGGATACAGGAGGCTGACTGAGGCATCAAGCAGCAGGCGTGACAGGAGGAGCAGGGACAGGGCTCACTGCGGGACAGGGCCCAGAAATCTCTGGGCCTCCCTGTGGGCAAGAGGAAAGGGAGCAAGGAGAAGAAGGGAGGAAAACTGGAGGCACGTGGGACAAGCATGCAAACCCTTGGGCAGAAAGGAGGCGGCAGTAACTATGCCAGGGAGGATGGTCAAGTAGCACCCTCCAGGAAGACAGGGCTGTGCTTGTGAGGTGCTAGGAGGAATGCAGAAGAGGAAGGAGCCCTGCTGCGGCCGGGTCCTGTGGTAAACCTGCAGCTGGATATAACTGTCAGTGGCTCAGAACAGGAGCTAGTTTGGGGGCTTCTTGTTTGGAGTTCAAGTTTCTGCCTGAGAAGAAGGTGTTTGTTTTGGGAAGCCTGAATATACAAGCAGGGCGGGCAAACACCACCCACAGGAGCATCCTGCTCCATTTACCTGAAGGGCTGCTCTGCGCCAGGACAGCATAGTTGGCTGTGAGCAGGTGCTGTCAGGATATGAAGTGAATGAGGTGCTTGTCCCTTACATGAGGCGGTGCTGTGCCCTACCTTCGTGCACACAGAGGCTGCCCATGCATGGGGCTACGATGCCTAAACTGCCTCCATCAGTGTCCTGGGGCTGGGGGAGCCTGGGGAGCATCCCAGGGGAGAAGAGCTGTGCCCAGCTGCCCCAGCAGCGCTCCAGCAAGCAGAGTTTGACCAAAGGACTTAATGTGCTGAAGCGCTGCATCCATAAGGTACCGCTGGGAGTGGATGGTGACAGCACGCCGCTCTGGGATCCTTACAGATGGAGCTTATCTTTAATTGTCCTTCTGTTCATTATTCCCCTGCTACCAAGATGTAATAATTACAAATTTGGATTACCTGGAAAAGCTGCTGAAAGTAGGATAAATTATTAATTCCCAGGCTGGACTCTGAAGAATTAATTTCAGCACCACATATTGAAAAATTCACCTTTGTACAGAATATCCTAGTTTGGGGAGCAGTTCTGAAAAAGTGAGATTCTTCCAAGCCATTCGCATACTTTCTGGTACTTTTATTTTTCATTCAGGCAGTATTCTTCAGCATACTGAACTAATATACTCAAATTAGTAGTAAAAAAAAAAAAAAAAAAAAAAAAAAAACACCCTAAGTTTATAAGGCTTGTATCTTTGTACAACGTACTGAAGCAATTCAAATTCCAGGACAGAACTGTGGAAATTCTTAGCACAGTTTGTCCGTATCTTATCAGAACAGGCACGCTTTTCCCACGGCCTGGCCGCTTTCCAGCAGTGCCTAAGCAGACTTGCTGGAAGCCCAGTTTGAATGGGAGAAGTAATCTTTCTGAATGGATTTTCTGGCAAGATTCCTGTTGCGTGTGTGGCTTATTGTTCTTGGTGATATGTCTACGTTTAACCCCCTAGATAAAAGATGTAGGGCCTTTATTTGTATTTTTTTTAATGATGGGAGGGGTTCTGGAAAAATAATCAGGTCACAAATTCTATAAAATTCTATACACAAACTTTTTTTTTCTGTATTATCCACTTTTCCTTGTTATTTGTATATGTTTTTGAGCATGCTTTTGATGTAAAGTACAACAGCTGATTTCCTTTAACTGTTAAACTTTTCTATGGTCAAAGGATTTAGTAATTAAAAAGCAAACAGCTTTCTTTTCCTCAGCACAATTTAATGAATTTTTGTTATGCCAATTCATTTAATTTTTATAGGGAGATATTCTGTTCACAGCGTAGCAATTCTCCGTAAAGCAAAGTTGTACTTGTGCTGTGAGAAATAAAAGAAGTGGTTGCCACCGGTGGCGTATCCTCAGTTGGTGTAAATATCTGTTGTGTATTTACTGTAACTGCAGTGTGCTCACCCGATTCCCCAGTGCACTACAGGCCTGCTGTGGAGCTGAGCCAACTTCTGTGAGCTGAGGATCCGGCCTCTAATATGTATTACAGGATAGCTAATACGACGTTTAACCACACAGTAACCGCAACATACAAAGAAGTTCTATTTTAGCACTGTTGGGGCAAGAAAAATAACTGTTAATGCTGAAGGCTGAAGTGCAAATGATTGCTAAATGAAGGAAGGAGGCAGAAGAAAACTCTTATTTTGAGTTAACATGTGTAGAGACAAATTCTTAAGTCTCAAGGCTAAATTTTGGCATGAAAGATCTTTAAGATTTGGGTCTTTGTAACTATAACATGAAGATTAAATATCTTAAATTTGCATCTACAGAGGAGGAAGTAGGCATTTGTTCATTATCTGCAAAAAAATCTCTCTTTTTTTTTTAAGCTAGAAAGAATGATTTAATGAAAAGACATTGAAGTATAAAGGCCTTCTTTTTATTTTAACATATATATGTATTGTGAGCAGATTAAAAATAGAACAATAACAGCCTTTTTTTTTTCTTTTCTTTTTAAAAAGGGAGGGTGGGGGTGAGCATGCAACTCCAAGCTTTGTGCCTACAATGCTTGGAAGGCTTTATGATTAATTTCATACTTAGGTTTCCAGATGTTGGATTTCGTCCCAACTTTTAAAGACCTCTAATGTTTAACAGGATATGTGCTGAATATAGTCTTTAACAGAGTTTTCTTTCATAACTCTAGGATCTATGAGAAAAGGTAACTCGGGAAAAGACTGCAGATTTGGAGCTGAGTCTACAGCCTTCTAGGAAGAAAACGAACAGCTCTGAAATGTGCAAGTTCGGGCTGCAGCTGTATTCGTTTGGGAAGACTATGGGTAGGTACCAGGGCTGGCAGCTGAGCTGTTTGAACGCCATCCTTCTCATGCTGCTGTGCAGCAGCATTTCCCATGCACAGAGGGACTGCACGGGTGCCGAGTGCCAGCCCCTGGACAACTGCATCGAGGACGTGCTGGAGCCCGGCGAGTGCTGTGCCACGTGCCTGCAGCACGGCTGCACGTGCGAAGGCTACCAGTACTACGACTGTGTCAACGTGGGCTTTATCAACGGCAAAGTACCCGAAGGGCAGTCTTACTTCGTGGACTTTGGAAGCACCGAGTGTTCGTGCCCCAAGGGAGGAGGCAAGATCAGCTGCCAGTTCATGCTGTGCCCGGAGCTGCCTCCAAACTGCATTGATGCGGTGGTGCCAGCGGACGGATGCCCTCAGTGTGGAAGAATAGGTTGCCTCCACGAGGGCCAGAAGTACGTAGCAGGGCACACCTTCCACATGCCCCCGTGCAAGGTTTGCCATTGCCCAAATGCTGGCGGTGAGCTGATGTGCTACCAGCTTCCAGACTGTAACACATTCGCCTTAAATACTGTGAGTCCCATGGACACTGAAGACAACGAACCAGAGAGGCACTACGATGATCCGTACAGCTACGACCAGGAGGCTCCAGAAGGAGACAATACCCAGGTGGAATCTCCAAAAAAATACAGGAGCTACTCTTCCCATCTTGAGCAAGAGAGCATCAGCCAAGAGCAAAGCGAGGATTATGACTACTTACCAGCCAGCATTGCTCCTTCAGTTTCAGCTCTGGCTGATAGATATGCCGAGGAAACGACCGTGCCACTCACCACACCAGCACCTAAGCTGCCTTCTGAATTTCGCAGTGCCACAGAAAGAATTGAGCGAAAGAGAGTGCCCCGCACCACTGCAGCATCCCCCCAGCAAGTGACGCATAAGGAAGCACCAGCAACCACCAGTACTCCTCCAGAGCACACCACGGCCACCACTGAGACCCCTAAGCACCTGGGGGAGCCAGAGAGGAGACCCAAGGGGAAGCAAGGGGACAAAGAGAGGAACGAGCAAGAAAGAGCCCCACACTCTAAAATGAAAAAGCATGCCAGAAAAGAAGAACCAGGGAATAGTATTCATCTAGGCTTGAAAGAAGTGAATTTAACAGAGCCAAGTCCAGCAAAATCTTTCCATGAAACACAAGAGGGAAATGCTTTCCCCAAGGTAAAGTTCAGTGCCACAACCTCTCCCCCCGTTGCTCTAAAGGAAGATCGTAGTCAGTCATCCCAAAAGCAGTCACAGACACTTTATCGTTACCATCCCGAGGAAGATGGGGACCCCAACTCTATTCATGCCAACCCTAGGTTACCAGAAGGTAAGAACTACTTCTAGTGTAGATGTCTACATAACATATACGCATAATAATGTTGGTGCATATTCATTATTCTTTTCTTCTTTCTGCTCCACATGGACAAGAAATCAAGCAAATCTCCAGTTACTTTTTTCTCTTTCCAAAGATGGTTTGTGTTTCATCTGACATCGTAGCTACTGTTTAGCTATTGCCTGCTTTGTTTTGATTTCACAGACTAGAGGGTATTTTCTGATGTTTTAGCTTTATTTCAGGTGATGAATTGTTAAAATCTGACCTTTTCCTTTCATTGCTTGCTCTTCTTCATTTCCAATGTGATGTTAGGTAAACATTTTACTGTATAGAAAAGGAATTGGATTTAATTAGTTATCTGCTTGGATCCTCCAGCTTCCAGCTGAATGTAATCATATTTGTAGCTTTTGTCTTTTACTGGGGGAAGGAGTGAAACAGTTGTGCTTCTAGGAGACAACGTGCATGCTACAAAAATATTTACAGCATTTGTTGCAATATTTATCCTATGGCTGAAAGACTGTCTAAGCTCGTTGGTGCAAGAATTTGATAGATACATTCAAACACAACTGGGGACCAGTAGGGAGAAAAAGGACTGCCTCTTGCTTTGTCTTTTTTGGGGGCTGGAAGTTTATGATGTTTATGATCAACTGTGGCAAGTGTATGTATTTCCTCTCTGCCTCTGGATTCTTCTTGACATCTGCAGTGAATGCTGATTATACGCTTTATGCAATGCTCATTACTGTAATGAATGCAAACTTCATCGCTATAAATTAGCACATATACAGCTCCTATTTCCAATTCATTTTTCATCAAATCAAGAGTAATATCTCCTTTTTCAAGACATAGCACAAAATGTTCTCATGAGAACTCAGACTGTGAGTAAAGAATTCAAACTATAAAGAATACTGATTGCTCTCTAGACAGGGATATTTCTTCTTGTGTTATCTAGGTAGCCCTTACACATCTTGAGCTGCCTAGTCTATCTACTTGAGAAGTTTAAGGGAGATAGGAGGTGGGCAGATTTGGAGAAGAAGGAGCTGAGGTTCTAGGTCCCCACACAAACAGCACGCTGTGTAAATTAAATAAAAGATATACAGGATCCATGAAAGGAGATGGTAGCCTCTTTGTCTTCTACTTCCAGTTGTGTTTTTATTGTAAACGTCAACTTCACGAGTCAGCTTGAAAAGAGCTTCAGCTCTAGAAATCAGTCCTACCTGAAGAACCTCACTGCATTACAGCAGTGTGCCAGGCAGCCTCACAGAAAGCAGGGTTTGAACCCAATGCCTTGAAATGAGAAACATGAGGTGAGCACACGTACCATCTAGAGGGATGTTGTTAGCAGATATAAACTGCTGAAAGTGATTCAATGAATAGTTAATGTGTTCCAAGCCTTACCTCTGGGCTACCTTCTCTTCATGGATACCCATTTTATTTCACATTTAGATATTTTCACTTTGTGAGTGATGAACCTAACAGGATTGGCTAGCTAATAATGCAAGGGGGGAAGTGAGCTGATTCCAACCTTCAAGCTGGTGTAACCTGAATAAAATGATCTGTTTATAACACCTGTGTCTGTGATAATGTAAATGGCAAAAAGCACCTGCCGAAATTGTGCACTGAGTTCAGCCGCAGTCAGTATTACCTAGCAGATTGTGTTTAAAGCTCTTTCCTTATATTTGTTGCAGCCTAAGGCAATATCTGATCCGAGCTGTGCATCAAGACTTTGCATTATACTTAGGTCTGAGTTGGGACTAATGAAATTTAAACCCAATCTACTTAAAATTAAATTGCCTCCCCCCTCCCTTTCCTCTCAAAAATGAGGGATTGGTGGAATGTCCTTAAATTTTCAATAAGGGGGTTTAAGAAAGCCTTTTTGGGGTGAAAGTGCTTGGTTGAAGAGCTAGCTGATACATTTTGGAGTCTCCTCAGTCTGTCATCCACAGGAACTTCTTGGCTGATAGAGGACTGGCTGTGGTCTAGATTAGGTCGTGATTCTTATTGGACAGTGATAAAATATGATGGATGTTTTGTCAGGTGCGAATCATCCAGCCTAGAGAAACAGGTTTGAAAATCATCAGATGTCATTTTTGCCTTAGTTGATATATATATATATACATACATAAAGAATATTTAACAATATTCCTTAAATATTATTAAAAATAAATGAATAAATAAATAGCTCTTAGTGGCACAGCATGCTGTTTAGCTGTAGGTGGTGCAGCTGTAAGGGTGCTGGTGCTCTGGACCACCCCAGCCAGGTAGCTCCAACCTTCTTGAGGGAATAGCTGGTGGGAGCAGGTCTGCCAAGCATTGTAAGGGAATTGCAGGACCTTTCCCAAAACCAGGAGTCTCCTTTGACATGGCTAGCTCCAACACTCCTGCCTAGGGACTGCTGTATTTTCACTTGTTTTGTTGTTGTTGTTTTAATTGATGTGGCCGTGACTCATGTGAGTAGATCCATATGTTTCACGTAATAAAACACATACATCTTCTGTCTCTTTGGTGACTCCTGGGCTGGTGATAGAGGGTGAATGATGATATTAGTCGGACTGGAAAGAAAAATTAATTTTGCCTGCAGGTGTAGAATGAAAGCATAAATTTTGTGTATGTATTCTAACTATATAGTGGCATAATCTGCCAGAATTGCCAAATACATTATTTTCTCATCTTTAAAAACCATGCAGCTGTATTGCTGTTTTCTGCAAGGACTGCCAACCTCGCAATGAAGCTGTACCACACCTCTGGGGGCCCTTGGGCATGTCCTTGTCCTCAGAGGCTGCATGCAGGCAGCCCCAAGATGGGTTTGGGTCCTGCCCAGCTATCTGGGGTGCAGCGTGAGCTGGCCCCCATTGCTTCCAGCTCTGGGAGGGTGTTTAGGACGCTGTGAACAGAGCATGACTCCAGAGGGCCCGCAGTGTGCAGGGGTGATGCAGGCAGCCCAAGGGGCTGGAAGTGGCTGCGCCTGTCCAGCAGTGGCTGCCTTGGAGAGGAGGGTTGGCTTAGGGGATTGTTTGGGGTCTTTTTGCACTTAATTGTATTTTCCTTCTTTTCTCATCAGTCTGCATTTGGGGGGATGAACTTTATTTTAGGTTTTCATTCCTTCAAACCATCAATACCATTATTAAAATTTCATCTTAAATGCTTTCCCTCCCCCTTCCCCGAAACACAAATTTCTTTTGTTCCCAAGTCCCTGAGAGATACATTTTTGTGGGTCTAGGGATGTTCTACATATCTTATTATTTATTTTAGTATTTCTTTTTCTCTGGAGTTCAGAAAAGTATAAGAGGCTCCACAGAAACATTTGTTGCCACTAAAAATTCATCCTGAGGTAGATGGCTATTGCATTTGTTCTTCCTATTAGCTGTGTCCTGGCACCAGAATTCAGCTGTGGTTGGATCCCTGATGCCTTTGGTTTAAGTCTTGGCTTCTTTACGTATATTTTATGTATCTCACTTTGGTTTTATATGTAGTTGAGCTTTCATCTCCCAAGTCTCTGCTGCCTCATATGTAATCTAATGGTAGAAACGATGTGGAGTCCTTTGGTGCTCAGGAAAGGTAAATTTTGCATTCTGATGCTCCTTCTCCTTTTGTGCCTCACTTCTGTCTGTGTTTCGCTGTGAGGCTGGCATGTGCCTTCCCTCCTTGCTGAGGCACAGGCTGGGCCCCGGGAGGGGGGCAGACCCTGGCAGGGCTGCTGGGAGGCCTGTGCCGGCCTGTGCCTGGCCAGGGATGGGAATAACTGTGTTCAAAGGCTGCCGTTGTTGTCAGATGCAAGTGTATACAATGAGGTGTACTACCGAGCCAGCAGTTTGCCTGATTATCTGGGTGTTGTGTGAGGCCGGGCCTGCGCCATGGCTCTCTGGGGCAGCAGCGCTCATGGCCCCAAGGGAGGACATGGGCACCACCACAGTCACAGTGACAGACCCCACAGCAAGCCCACAAGTAAACTGGTGACTCTGGGGAGCTGGCTTCTCCATGTGCCAGGCAGGAGGGGTGGAGGCAGCGCTGCAAGGCTGTGTGAGCCCAGCGGGCGCTTTCCAGCCTGTGACGGGGGTGACGTTGGCTGCTGCTGCTGCCCAGGGGGGTCCGCCACCCTCAGCTCTGTGCCAGCCTGCACTGCTCTCTGCTGAGGAAACTTTCCGCTCTCCGTCTGTGCACTTGTCATAGATCCTGCTCGTAGACTAAAGAGCAACATTATTCAGCAATGTACAGGCCTATGGAAGTTTCTGTGGCAAATGCTAATTAATCCATTCCTAAAGGAACAGTAACTGTAAAGTAGAGGTGATTACTCAGCTGAGAAAGTGTAAATTAAATACTGTTACCAAGGGAAGGGATGAGATTTACGGAGACTATTGTCTTCATACGGTCTCTTTCCAAACATTGATCTTATCCTGTCATTTACTCTAAGAGCAACAAACGGAGAGAGTTTTAATTTCTCTATTTCCTCATCCTTAAAATTCCCTGTACAAGGGAGAGTTGAATAAAAACATCTTTAAAGATCTTACTGTAAAAAATTATTATTATTTTCCTACTCCTTTCCATTTTGCTATGCACTGCCAGTAGAGTGCTGTTTCTTGGATAAATGTAACTCAGGTAGCAAACAGCCTCGTTATGAATGTTTTATGATTTGCATTCTGGTTCTGGCAGGCCAAATAGCAATTTGCGTCTAGCTAGAACCATTGTGTTTCAGAATAGAGGTATTTTTCCACTTAAAGAAATCACCAGTTCTGGATGAGTTTATCATGGTCATTTTTAGAGATAAGGATAATTGCTCTCCAACTGAAGTAAATTGCACCAAGTAAATATTTGTGAGACGAGATCAGTGGATTGGAAAATAGCATTCATTGCATGTGAATCCTGATCAGGTAGGAGGTACTGGGAGGCTCTCGTGTAACTCCTCAGGATATAGCTGTGATTTCAGCCGTCTCATCTACTATGTTTGCTGAGGTATTGAGGCTGATGAAGAAAGATGTCTTTTACTTTCCTAACTAAGGACAGATGAGGAAAAAGAGATCCGTGAAGCAGGCCTGCAGTGAGGGTTTCTGAGGCTTTCCCAGAGCACACCAACACTTTGTCCTTCCTACCACTCTGTAAAATGCACCAGAGGTGCGAGAATGCTGTGGATGGAGCTTTGGAAACATGAAGTCTAATTTCTGTGTTTTTTTTTTTTTTTTTTTTTTTTTTTTTGACATTAGGTAAAGTGTTCTTTCACGTTTATTTGAACTACCTCAAACTTAATCCTGTATTATATGCTCAGTCCCAGTTCTTTCTGCAATAGGAAAAAATAAGCTTTGAGCCCTGAAACTAGGATAACTGAAGAGTAAAAATACACCTCGTGAGAGTAGGCTGAGGGGAGAAAAAGCCTCTGGGCCAGCAAGTATGAATCAGCATGAACTACAGCCCTGGGCAGCAGTGTTCAGTTGTCTCTTTGGTAATCATTGTTTTGAAATGGTAAGATTATAGAGTGAGATAGCATGAACGGGGTATAAGGCAGGATGAGATACTTACAGAAAGAGGGCTGAAATACTGTAAAATAGAGGAGCATTTTAAGAGAAAACCGCAAAATAGATCTAGTTGTTCTGCCAAAGATAGCATTCTTACCTTATTAAGTATCTGGACGCAGTTTAGTGGGAAAAAGAGAAAATCAGGATTTTCTTTCCCTAATAAAAAAAATACCATGTATGTGGGGGCTTCTAGTGCTGCTTTGCAGACCCCTTCCCTCGCTTATGTCGTTGGTGTGACCCCAGTGCCTGCGGCCGAGCGCTGCCACCTGACCCTCGCCAGCCCGGTGGCAGCGGGAGCTGTGAGTGGTGTGGGGACCGTGCACAGCCCAGCCGGCAGATCTGGGGAGGCCTCGCACCTCCACATTGTGCTCAGGCAGGGCACAGGGGCATGAAACGTGGCTGGGGCTGCCCCACTGCCTGCAAGGTTTTAAGGAAACCTGTCCAAGGTGCAGTATTTACCACAGTCGTCTTTCCCTGTCCTTTCCTTTTATTTGTCTTCCTTCCCGTATCTAACAGCACAAGTAGGCCTGGATAGCCCTGCCTGTGAGAGCAGGATGAAGGGAACCACTGGTGCTGGGCTGAGGCCCCTTTGGCACTTTGCATTTTAATGAGACCAGTAATTTCAAGTGTGTGCGCGCTAAACACTGCTTGTGGCATGAGCCTGTGAACACGGGGTGCAAGGGTAAACCAAGCCCTGCCCCAGCAACATAAAGGAGTGCATTCAGCCTAATTGTTTGCAGACTCTGAAATAAGCAGTAGCCAAAGGTATCAAATCTCCAGGCTCTGGACTGCCAGATGTGGCCTGGGTTTTTCCAAAGCTCTTGTTTTCAGTGGATGCAACATTAGGCCCATATGAAGTGTTTTGAATTGTCTCTGTTAAGGAATTTGAACATGGATCTGGAGGGCTGATCCAACCTGCCAGCCCAGGCTTGTAGGTAGCAGCTCAGTATTGAGTATCCAGACTTGCCCTGCTTAGGGACATACTTTTTGGGTCAGTGTTAATTTTTTGTGTGTGTGTGCTTGTGCCTAGATGATCTCTCTAGACAAGTTTCTGCATGACTGCTGCCTGCTTGTTTGTGTTTTGGGAACTGCTACAGGCCAAGCCACTGCTAGCTTTCCAGCTGGCCAGGCTTCAGCGTGCTTCTCAAAGTCTGGTGCATTACTCTTTGTTGTTGTTGTCTTGTTTTTGCAAGAATTCCCCTAGTGAGCTCAAGCCCAAGCACTCATCGCCTTGTTCCATTCATTGTGTCATGTCCCTGAGTCCCCTTGTTGAAGTGGAGATACTAACCAAAGGACGTGAGCTCCTGGAGAATAGCACTTCTGTGTGGCAGGCTTTTATGGTCTTTTATGGTGCAGGAGCTCATGATCTTTAGTTAGAGAAAACAGTTTAGAGATTTTTTTTCTTAAAGATGTGAAGGCCTGTGAAGTGGTGAAAGCATGATCATTGTATGCAGAATACCAAAGTTCTGCTCTATGCTTTGCTAAATACTTTGTTGTAGTCAGATGTATGCAAATTTTTAAGAAGCTAAGCAACTTACAGAAATGCTCAGGGCACAGGTCTTTTCTTTTTAAACCCCAATACCTGCCAATCTAGAAACTAGAGATGTTTGTGAAGGTGGTTTTCTGTCTTCTTGTGTTACCCATAAAATGAAGATGGCAGCTTCTCACTTTGGTGTGATCTTATGAATAAGGATGTGAATTACTATGGATGATGGCTGGCAGGTATGATGTGCAGTACAAGGTGGGACAAACACGCATGTTCCTTCAGATCTTGCTAGTCTTGCCTTCGTTAGATACACCCTGAAGAGCAGGATCTATTTCACAGCATCTGGTGCAATGATGTGGTATACTCAGAGTTTTCATCCACTAATAGCGCATCTTCTACACCAAGTTGTTTTCCCTGCAGCACAAGAGCTATTATTCATTCAGTTGGCTGGAGCATTCATTTTATAAGGAAATGCACTGTGGTAAGTGTTGGCACCAAGGGGAGTCTCAGAGTGTTTCAAGGAAAAGTGAAACAGGATGAAGGTTTCGCACCCAGCTGGGGAGTGTATGTTGGCACTACTGGCACAAGCACAAAAAGCAGTGTTTGCCTGTGACAGGTCTTCCATGGTGATAGTGGACACAGTCAAGGATTTTCAGACATGAAAACTTAATGGGATTTAGGTACAAAGACAGTTTAAATCCTGAATGTTGAATTAATGAATCCAGCTGGGGTTGGGCATCTATCCTATGATGACATGTAATAACCTAACCTAAAAATCCCTAGACTTCAAAATATTTTTGAAAACCCATGCTGTGTACCTATTTTGTAGAGCTAAGCATCATCCATCTTTTGTGATGTTAGTTTCATACATGTTTTGAAGAACATTTAATCTCAATTCTGAAATTAAAACATGCTGGAGACAAACTATAAAAGTAAGATGGGGGTCTTCTTATATAAATTAATTAAGCACTTGAAAAGACAAGGTTGTTGGGCTCACCAGGTTTCTCAGAGGTGTGATGTTTGTTGTTTATTTATAGTATATACCTGAGAGTATTTTCTGTATGCATGTTTGATACTTCTTAAGAAAACAGAATTTAAATGAGACTTCTTTGCAGTACTGTTTGTAGTGTTATAATCGATCACTAAGGAATTAAAAATGACACAGAGTATAGCTCCTTGTTAGAGAAGCAAATAGAAGTAGTTAGTAATTTCTGATCCAGATTTTTTGAGACAATAACCTTTTGAACAGTTTCAAATATGTAGGCCAAATAAATGTAGCTTTCTAGCATATGCTTACTCATGAAAGGATTTGTAATTTCATTACCCTGGGCCTCACAGCAAGCAATATCTCTTACCTCTCAGGGATTCTTAGGTAACAAGCCAGCAGTAATTGGAATTTTATAAAGATCTCCTTATGTGCAAGCAGGTTTTATGTTTTATTGACTATTCCCAGTCTATCCGTGCTGTGCCTGAGATGACCAATTCTCTTCCAAAGTCACCAAAAATCCTAAAACACCAGCCCAAAGAACTGGTGTTGTTGACAGCAAGCCAAAGTCTGAGTGAGGGACAGGGCAGGGAGTAATTGTGCTATGGTTAGGCTCAGCAAACCTCCACTGCCTCCTTTTCTGCCTTTTCTTGGGGGACCAGGGAGCTCCCGCTGGGGCCACTTGTGTTTGCTGTGCCACTCTGTGCCTGTGACTCCAACAAGCACATAGCGGCGAACGAATTTGCAAGCAGTGACATTACAGAGCCTTGGGGTCTGCAATTGTTCACTGCCTGGTGGAATGACTGGGTTTTACTCCATCACTGGGACCGCTGATGATGATGGAGTACCTAATTAAGTGGTAGACAGTTGCTAACGCGGGTGCTCTGGGGCATTACAGGGAGGCAGCTGCCTGATGCAGGCAGCTCGGGGACCAAGGGCTCTCAGGCTCACGGGGGTGTGTGGGTGGCGTGCTGAGGCTACGCGTGCCCAGCTGCCTCGCCTGCCCCTTGGCAGCCTGGTCATGCTGGGCACAGTTCTGACTGAGACTCATTCAACCCCTTTATACACCAAAAAAGGAGCGATTTAGAAAAAATGTGAACCAATAATTCCTTCTCCCTCCTTGTTATTGAGTGCTTGCTGTTTTGTGAGCCATAGGGATGCCAATTGTATTCACAAGTGCTCAGAGGTATTTGATTGTAGTTTTGAATTACCGAGTACTAAAATAAATGTTTATGGCTCCAACAACTCTGGGTTTAAAACCTATTAACAGTATAAACAGTTGCAAGAAAGGGGAGGACTTGCTTCAGTAACTTTTAAAAGATGTTATGAAAGTTGATGCTCTTGTGAACTGTTGCTCTGTGCGTGTATAATATAATCTTAAAAATAAAGAAAATCATCACACAAAACCTTGTAGCCTTTACTGTAATCAGTCATGTGCAAGTTATTGCTTACACCTCCGGTGACCTGTGCTGTGCAAGAAATAGGTTTGCATACAGTGCTAAACGCCTTTCCACTAAGGTAGTTGGTGAATATGTCTCAAGGGTACATAAGGTATGTGTTTAGGATGAACTTTATTCTGTATGAGGTTGCTATGTAAAAATTTTATTTCAAAAAGAAGAATTTGCATCTTCTCCCTTGTGTTACCTTCCCTGCTCTTGGCTGTCACAGAACACTGTAAGGGATTTACCCCCTCCACCTGTGCTGCCTGTTGCCCCCTTCCCTTTCCCCTTCGGTGTATTTTTTATTTTTATTTTTTTGAGTAAGAAGCTCAGTAACACAGTCTGAGGTCTACAGTCTGATGTGGAGCTCTCACATTTTCCATATATTCACTGAGCAACAACTTCAGCAGTGTTTGGGTCCGAGGAGCTGGGAGTCTGACTGGAACTGGCTCATACACAGGGAACAGAATTGAGAAGAAAATGAATGAGTTCTTGCAAAAAAAAACATCTGGGTGTACTTCAGTTTCCTTTTCTTCTTACCTCTCACTATTTGTATGTTACCTTCTGTTTGACTTTTGATATATATCGGTACTCACTGGAATCATTTTCTGAGCACAAGTTAAATTGATTAACATTATAGGGTTATACATCTTGTATGAAGTGAAGTATCAGTTTCTGATTGAGGCACCCCAAAAGGGTCTCAGGAAACTATTTTATTTTGCTGCCAGTAGTTTGTAACAGAATTTGTTGTACTTAATACCAAACCTACTGTGAGATGATAGCACATGACACATGCAAAAGAAATTCCAGACACACAAACCTCACTTCAGTTGGGAATAGAATTTCCTGAAAAGCAAAGACTGAAATGAAGAGCATGACATCTTCTCCAGTGAGCTTGGTGGCAAAAATGGATGGCCTAGTGAGCCTGATACAGATGTTGGTTTGGACAGATTTTCTAGAAGACTCCTGTTCAGGCTTGTCTTGTTTGTCATTAAAAAAATTAAGTTCATTACTGAAAATGTGTCTTTTTAATCAAATGGTGATTACGATATAAAACAGACAATTCTTACAAGTTTTTCCGTAAGGTTAAGGTGCTGTTTTGTGTTGAAAAGCAGAATGAGAAACTCTCTGTTTGTTTAATGAAGTTTAGAGTGGTCTTTTTTTTTTTTTTTTTTTTTTTTTTTTTAATAACAATTCTGAGAAATTACTAGAAAGAGGACTTTCAGATAAGAGCATTAAGTCGATGCATTTTGTGTTTGGTGGCATGGAAAGCCTTACACCTGCCGAGCAGCTCTGCCAAATGCATGAGTAACTAGCAAGTTGATGGCTATTTCTCTCCTGTGTTCGAGCAGGAATTGCAAGTCTACAGATACCTCTATAAAACTTCTTTTTTATGGCCTATAAGCTCCTGAAGATTAGTATATTTTTCCCTCTTTTCCAAGATTTTTTCCTCTGCAATTTGCAATAATTTTCCTTGTGTTGGAATTGCCTTGCATGAAACCAGTAATTTTCAGTTCCAAATTCAAAACTACAGTATTCTAGCCAACTGATTTTGTAAGATATTTACTCTGAGTAACTGTTTTTATTGAAGATAACATACACTTAAGTAATGTCTCATGTGTTAATGATAAAAACTTGTACTTTTACTGGTTCTGAATCAAAGCTGATAAGCATTGTCTTAACTCATGGCATTGAAATCAAAAGAGAAGTATAGTAAACATCAGCGATGTCTGAGTTTTACATTAGAGGGTTACATAAATGTTTAATTTCAATCAGTTTGGATTGAATGCAGTCACAAGCAAGTTCCATTTCTGTGTGTATCTTTTAGTGAGATTGGATATAAATGCATAGACTTTCCAAAACACAAGTCTTGTAAGTTTGCATTGTTGCATTAAACTAGTGAATGTGCTTTAAATATGTTCATGAAACACAGACTTTTGCCTTTCCTAGCATTTGGCCCTGGGCAGCAATGATTTCAGTGTTGCATGTTCTCCTTTCCCTTTGTGCTCATCCCCAGGGACAGGAGCTGGTTTGTACTGTGGCATGCCCAAAAATCCATTGCAGGACAGGCGGAGACTCTTACTGCCTTGGTTTCAGGTGAAAGCTAATCACTCTGGGTGGAAAAAAAAAAAAAAAAAAAGTTATACTGTTGGTTTCCTTACTGTTTTTGTTGGATTTAACCAACCAGTTCAAGTGAATGGAAGCTTTTGGAGTCAACCAGTACTTATATTCACCTCTCAGTGTGAATAAACTGCTATCCTGAAAAATTCTGGTACATGGCAAGGGAAGCCAGTTTAGGTTTACTATTTATTCTCTCACTTGTATACTAAGGTTAAATAAGTTATACACTTCAGTGCTGAAACGAACCTTCCTTTAAACTTCAGTCCTGAAACCCTGTTCTCTCCTTGGTGAGTGCTGACCTTGCAGCATGCCCAAACAGCCTGGCAGAGCAAGCAGCTGGTCTGTAAGGTAATGGCAGTGGTCTCAAAGGTGGAATGCTTCACCAGCACTGTTGTTTGCACTCCTACAGACTGGGATCTGACCTTTATTAGGTCTTGAAACCTGACCCTGATATTTCAGAGAGTTTACTCACTGTTATTCAACTTCTAAATGGAGTCAGTAACATTTCTTGAAATAAGACTTACAAGGTCAAATCCTGTCCTGTCAATTGTGATATTAGCTCCATTAGTTCCAGTAAGCTATACGCTCTTTTTAGGAATATTACTGTACAATAGTAAAGGGCAACCGTTAGCCATTAGAAATCCTAGAAATAAAAAGCTATCTTTAAAGAAGATCTCCTTATGTTCTACAGTGTGTATTGATGAAGTGAGTTGGTCTCACTTCACAAGGTTTTCCTTGCAGAGAAAAAAATAAAAAAGCTTGTTTCTGTCTGTTATGTTTTCCTGTCAGACTCAAATTCCTCTCCCAGATTTTACAGTTAATTTACAGTAAGTGAATACCTCATAAAATGTATGATCACTATACAAATATATTATTATAGCCATTTGTCTTCTTGTTTGTAAATTCCACCACTTGGGTGTCTGGGTACTGGATGTTTATGGGGATGCAGTTGATAGCGCCGACTGAGCACATGGTGCAACGTGGCACTGACAGCCAGGAATGAGCTCTTCCTGTGACAGGCACGAAGGGCTCAATGCCTTCCAGTCCAGCATTTCAAGCCAAGCTGTGTTTCTTTAGGAAAGAAAGAGCTGGTGTTGATCGATGAATATGCTTCTCCCATTCCTGCCAGTACAGCAGAACTGATGTTCACACTTCTGTGTTTTGAATCTCAGGTAGAAAAGTCCCCAGAGTTGATCATGCGCCTGACCACAAGCATATGGATTGAGGTCAGTTTTTCAGATGACTGTAGCTCTACTTTTTCAGATAGTAGAGAGATACCCATCAATGATTCCACCATTCTGCAAGCCTAGTGTAACTGCGTTATCTCATAAATACGTTAGTCCTTGTGTATTGCCACCATCCTAGGTCAGAATACTGTTGTTCCAGGAGCAAAACTTGCCTTATGTTAGTGCAATTGCAATGCAGGTAGGTCTTCATACGAGTGAAGAAATATTTACAGCACTTTCATATTTTATATTCTTTAATGCTGAGAAACTAAAATACGTATATGCTGCAAGATGAAGGAATTAGTCCATATCCTGGAAGGCCAGAGGGTCACACTGCTGAAGCAGTTCTATTCTCAGCGATGAACTAGAGAGGTTTTCTAAACCTGTCTTGTTTGTTTTGGCTGGCTGTTTGCTGCCACCTTGCTGAGATTTTCTTTTGCTGCTTGAATCTGCTCCAGACTTCAGAACCTGGAAACTACCAGAGCTGATGACAAATGTGCAGTGAGAGTTGCTGCAGTGCAAAGAAAATACAATTTAGCAATGCTGTTAAGAGGACCGATATCTCTGTCATCATAGCCATAGCACGCTCAGTACCGTGGGGCTGTGTTGCCATTCTCCCAGGAATGGAAACCAAGTTATCTGGTTTCATAACGTGCCTCTCCTTCTCTGCTAGAGCCAGTACTACAGAGCAGGATTGTTCAGAAGTACTTCACATGGGACCGAAAGGGTAATGTTCAGGCATTATCTATGCCCTATCTTAATCTAGTTAAAGACCACATGCAGGCTCCTGCAGACCAGTTTTAGGGCTGCTCTGTGTGTGCAGCTGGTGAAACAGCTGTACCTGCATGCATAGGTGTGCGGGCTGAGCTAGAGTCTGAAATTTGAAGTTGGTGTTATTTTATATTTCTGTTAAATTACAGAATTATGGAGAGCATGCAGAATGAATGTGTAAATACAGCTAACACTGGTATATGGATTGTGCGTGCCTCTGTTGGGTGTCAAATGCCTTTAAAAAGTGCAAAGTAACTTCCAGCTGTGTGCTGGGGAGCTGTGATCAGACTGGAAAATGCTGTTGTCTTGGTTCCCTCCTGGTTTCATATTCCTTGGTAGAAAGACTTTGTTTCTGACTTTGAAACTGCTGAGCAACTTTCAGCTACTTGTATATGCATAACAAAACACAAACAAACAAACAAAACCCCTCTGTCTGACACTAAAATACTTCCTAATGTGTTCTCTGAGTCAGTCTGTCAAGAATGGGGCGTTTGGCTCTGCACCAGTGATGGCCACTGCCACCATCTACGTAACTGCAAATAGATTTATAAGTAGGAGTCTTTAACTGGCAAAATTACTCCTCAGATTTGCATAGTGCCACAGGAGTGTGCACAGGAATGTTTAGACTTGCTAGCTCTGTGTAAAGACTTAAGATATAAAAAGATGGAAAATTTAATCATGTTCTTTGAAAGTGTAGGGTTGCAGAGATCCCCATAGGTTTGGCTGTTGGAGGTCCACTGTATCATAAGGTATCCCTGGGGACACAGGAAGCCTTTGATTTGGTAACTGAATTGAGCCCAAAGACTCAGAAAATCCTCAAAGTAATGCAAAGTAGCTCCTGGTTTGCAAAACCAACAACACATGGGGTTCTGCATTTTTAATTGCAGCTTGATAATGAGAGTGAATGTGTAAACAGGCTTCACCTGGCTTCGCGTTTAGCTGTGACATTTCTCACAGCTCAGACTTGCCTGCATTTTTCTTCTGTAACTACCAGTCATGCAAACTGTTTAATTTGACAAATTTCTGCCTTTTGCAGCAAGTATTGTTCAGAACAAGGACACAGTGAAAATCCAGCGTGGCAAAGTTGCTCATCAAGCATTGTGCCACACATGCTTGCAAAGGAGGCGAATTAAAACCATCTTGTACTCCAGCATAGGCATGTATGCCTTGGATGTCAACTACAAAATGAAGGGAGGCATGTCGGATGTTAAAATTTATTTCAGATAATCTGACATGGGAGGTGATTTGTAAAGATTTCATCCCCTGGAGTCATATAGCTGCCCAAAAATGCCACTGTTGCAAAGAGCACCTGAAGAGGAGTAAGGCAAATTTGGAGTGTGAAAGACAAATTAAGGCATTTATCTTGTTCAGACCCACGGAAATCACTGAAGAGGGAAAACAGAGTATTGTTGAAATTTTTAGTATGGGAAGGTAAATCAGCTGACAGGTATGCCCTGCTTTGTCACACGCTGTGAGCTGTTAGAGGAGTGGGTGATAGGGTGGGCTTGGTATTTTTTCTATTTCACTTTCAACCTGGAGGCGGCTAAATAGGAATGGTTTAAAATAGTACCAGAGTTGCCATGGATACTTGTCTAAATTGAAAATAGAGGTCTGGACCAAGCTTTCAGTCTGTCCGCCAAAGCAAAACTTGGACCTGAGTGATGAAACCTGAGTGGGTTTGAGGAGTCACGCCGAAGCTCGCGCTGCCGCGGTCGGTGATTCAGCCGCGCCGCAGAGGCAGAGGATGCGGGTGTGCTTGTCGTCACTGGGTGGCTCCAGCAGGGCTTCATGCGGGCCTGGAGACTCTGGGAAGGGAAAAAATCCTTCAAGCTTCATAAGTTTTCCTCTTTTATGTCCCAGGGGGTCCATAAAGCTCAAAAAATGCCATAGAGTGCTGCTTTCCTGGGACTGAGCTTGATTTTTGTTTTGTAGATGTTACTGTGCAACAAAACAGGAGCAAATTTAAAGTAGTTCAGCTGGATAAAAGCATTCTATTAAGGTAAATTCAGTTTATTTGTCCCAGGAATGTGTGGCAAATGTGTGTCTAATTATAGATAAGGTTGCTAAACCTTTCATCTTCTTTCAGTGAAAAAGAATCTGCAAATAAAGTGGAAACATGAAAATGTTTTGGTGAGAGGAGATGAAGGTCTTTTCAAGGATTTGGCTATTGCAAATGAGTCCCGCTTAAGGGAATTGGAAATGCTTCACCCTATCCTTCTGCTTTGTGGGTGGCATTGGATGTATCAGGACAATTTCAGTTGACACTGGGAATCTTTTTACTTTGAGATAAAAATCTGTGGTTTTTGCCTTTGGAGATTCCTGTTTTCATCTGTTCATTTTTACAGGGGAGGGCAAATCCGTACTGGTCCAACGAAGACGGTGGAGATGGACAGAATACATCAGTTGAGCCTGGCCTGAAAAGTGCATACTTAGCATTGTGTCATGTTTCCTCTCCAATTTCTTGCTCAGTAGGTGGTAGAGAATTAGTGCTTAATTACTTGCAGGCTGCGGACAACAACCAACCCCCTTAAACTGTTTACATTTCTGGATAAGGCTGGAGCTGAATGTTCTTTGTGGTTTGGTCTTTCTCAAACTCTATGGAAGGCTTTATAGTGCTTGTTTATCTTTTATACCATATATTGGGATTAATGTTTGCTTCTAAAGAACTTTTATTTATCTATCTATCTACAAAAAAAGCCTCTCTTCCATGTCTATATCACACTGTGTATGATAAATCCAATTTATAGTGTTCAGCTTCCCAGCCTGTGAAGAAGCAGCGTGTGTTGTTTGTGAGGCTTGGGTAACTCTGGGAGATCATAACTGAGCCGAAAATCAGATCCAAGTCTTAAAGGTGGAGCTGGAGTTCTAGACTTGCTTGGATACAAGGAATTACATCTAGCAAACATCACTTGAATAAAACATTAATTTCCCATTAAACAACATTATGTTGCTGTGATAATTGTTCCTGTTTTGAGTGATCCTCATTTCCTGCATATCTCTGGTGACTCATCACAGCAGAGATCTTGTCCATTCTTCTTTGCAGATGCTCTCAAGCTGTCTATTTCTGATCTGACTCAGCTTCTTTATCATCAGCATCTTCTCTTGATGCTATTGTGCTGTGAAAATGTATGCCTTGCTGAGGACTTCATTCTCCCTTCAGTGTAAAAATGACTGGCAGCGCTAGCTACACTTTTAAATTTAAATCAAGTTTTAAGAAAGTTGTAGGTTAAAAATTCATATTTCATGTTGGTGTAAGTTAAAAATTCACAATTCATGTTTTCAGGTTGTCTCGGATCTTGAATGTGCAGCTCAGAAGCTCAGATTGCAAAACCATAAACTCTTTGAGTCCTTATCTCCATCTGTAATAGGAACAAAACTTTCTTCTTTCCAGATTTTCTGTGAGCAGTTGGCCAGTGTAATAAATTCCCAGAGTGATCTGTGCATCCTATTTCAATTCAACTGTACTCTGAAGGGTTAAAAGCGATGGGAGTGGGTCTGTATGGAGCCTGCATGTGTCAGCTATTGCCTCTGTAACAATGTCTGAGATTGTTACTGACATTTATAGGTAAATAGAAAGTTTTGAGAAAGCTGACTGGTGGGCAAAGCACTGAGGAACAAAACCACAGGATTCAGAGTGCTCCTTGTTGACTACGTGGGTTTGAAGGTTGCACTTCCCAGGTGTGTTACGTGCCTTCATGCAGGATGCCCCAGTGTGGCTGCATCCAGAGCCCTCGGGGCAGAGGCAGGGCTGCAGACAGGTCTCACTGACGTGGGCATTGCTAACACAACGCATTTGTCCATGCTGGGTGTGCAGCACAACCTCTCTCTTTGCTTCCTCAGTGATGCACTCCGAATCAGCACTCTGGTTGTACTCCTTGGAGTTACGCTCCAGGATGACTCCCGGGGTATATATTTATGTGATATGTGATACAAGATCTTTGGTTTTAATTGACTTTCCTATTCCTTATGTTACTGGCAGTTATTTAAGCTTCTTAGATCATATTTGGGTAGAAGTTTTCTTTCCATACTGACAAAAGGTTCAAGTATTACAAGTTGCACACTGATAACAGGTTACTCTCAATGAACAATGATAGAGAGAGGAGTTTTGGTATAGTGCCATGCTTCATACATGGCTTTAGATATATCTGTCATTTGAGGTGGTTACCTCAGCTGTCAGTCTGGTAAAATTACGTAAAGTTTTTAAATTATCTCCTCTTTGTATGGCCAAAAAATGATTCAGCCCTATTGCTTATTATATTACCTCAAGCCCATGGTATTTATTACACATCCAATCAAGAAATTAAGAGTCGGAGGTTTGTGAGATTTATTTAGTGGCATTTAAAAACTATGTTTGCTAGAAATTCAGTTCGACAAGATGAGAAATTTATTTCTGAAGTGCCTTTTAATAGCAGATAAGCAGGTTTCTCTGTCACTTTAAAACTTCAGTTTGTCACTTTGTGTCTGTGTTTTTACAAATGTAATGAAGATGTTATCTCTTGGATAGCTAGCTGTGGTAGTTTCACAGGTTTTAAAGGAGTTTGATCTTGAATACCCTTGTTAAATAACAGAAGAGTAAGAAACTTTTACTGTATGTTTGATACTTGGTGGAACTGGAATAGCTAGAAGGAACTGTTAGATGATTCCCAGCTGTATGAGTACCCATACATTATTTTTGTCATTGTTTTGGCTGTTTGCAGAAGCAGTCATGTAAGAAGATGCAAGAATATATTTATTTTTGAAGGAGTTACGTTATGATAACAGTTTTGAACTTGTTCAAAAAGAAACACACACACACACAAAAAAAAGTGGCCACAGAAAGCCTGCTGCACAGCACAGTGCAGTGCATATCCACTCAGTCCTTTGTCATCACTGGTGAAATGTCACCGTGCTGTGATCAAAAAGAACACCTGAAGGTGTGTCAAGAGAAATATGTATATAAATAGAGAGAAATATGTTATGTATACATAAGTATGTAAACATAATGCTGCTTCATTAAGCAAACCCCGTGATGTGAGAGCTTGGTGCCTGTGCCACATCTGTGCCCAGGTAGAGAAGGGCTTGCACGGGCTCAGCTCTGCGGACCTGGAGGGTGGGAAGCCCTCTGCCCAGGGCTGCTTCCAGGCTGAAGGAAGTTTGATACAAAATCCTCCCACTGGGAGGGGGTGAGAGGATGGCTCCTGGCATTGTAAAGCCTGATTTTGGGAGGGCCAAGGCAGACAGAGTTATTTCCTATGTGGTCAGGTATTTCCTGTGATTGAAACAGGGTGACCAATGTTGTGTGTCTGTGTGGAAAATGAACATAGCTTTAGTTAACTAATGAACTTACACGGTTCGTTGTGGAAACAGTTCATATTTGCAGCTATGGAAACGGTTGATATTTGCAGCTGAAGTTTTCTGAAAGGAAGGACAGGAACTGAAATGAGCTGCACGGGGAAGAGACGGTGTGTGGGTGCTCAGCACCTGGGCTCTCCCGGCAGCAGGTTGGTGCCAGCCATGTGCAGGTTGTGCTGCAGGGCTGGGAACAGCGGCCTGCCCATCTCAGATGAACCAGTTCAGGGCGAGCACTCCTTCCTTCAGGGCTCAGAAGGAGGGAGAGAGGGGTATCTCAAAGTCTAGCAAATCTGTTTTTCCTCTCCCAGTCTCTGAACTGAAAAAACTTTGTGTGCGTGAAGATGTGGATCTACTGGTTTTAAAAACACCAAAACCTACTTTGCACTTAAATAAGGGTGTTAATTGTCCTAAATACTGGCTGTGCAGGCAGAGTTATGAGAGGGTAGATATTTCAAAAATATACATATGTGTATTACAGGGAAGGGTTTGTGTGTCTGTAGCATGGCTGTGCCTGGCATCCCCTGGTCCTCCCAGGGGCACTGTGGTTGACTGCCTCTGCCCTCTTAGCATTGCCAGGAGCTTGGAGCCCCAGCTATCTCTGTCTTTCTGCCAACTTCCTCCAGAAATCTGCCTAACAACTTAGAAAATGTCTAAGATTGGAAACTGTGAGGAAGCCATGTAATGAGGAGTCTGGGGGGCATTTCTTTTTGGCATGAGGTATGAAAGTGGGAAAAAGCCAAAAGAACGGAGGAGAATCTGCACGCTGTTCCAGTGGGGGCCCTAACAGCATTTAGTGTTGCTTGTTTTTTAATCAGGAATTTAAGATTAACTCAGTGGTGAGTGTCACAAGGAGGCCAGCACAGGACCATCTGGATTGCTTGCATGTTAGTACAGCCAGAGGTAAGGTCATCATCCATCAAGGCTCTTCAGGCAGGAGGAAAAGGGAGAAAGTTATCTTTGTCTTCTTACTGTCTGGCAAAGCAAACAGCTTACAGCAAACATTCTGACAAAGCAAAAGTACAGGGCTTAAAGCTGCTATGAGGCTTGCAGAATAGAGATTGGGGTGACTGGAGAGGTATTCATAATCCCTGCTTTGTCTGTCATGGTATTTATTCATCACAGGTTTAAGGCTGGTCTTCCTATTAATAATCAATGGACAGAAAAGTGACTTACCTTGCACACTGTATTATGATAAGCAGCATCAGTCCGTCCAGGTAAAGATCCCATTTATGTCATTTGCAGTTTGTGAAATCCTATGGAAAAAAAAAAAAAAGAATAATACAAAAGTGTATTTTGTCAAGGTAACAGAAATAGGTAAGTAATTGTTCCATCATCTCCATTTTTGCAGGCATTGGTATATTTAGCACTGAAAATTCTCGGGCATTTATAAAGAAACATAAAATAGCAAGGAAAATGTGGAAGGTTTTTGAAGTTTTTATCCATTTTTAAGGAATTCAGAAAGAACTTAGTAGTACATGTAGTTCTTGCATTGACTTATGTCCTGGAAACCCTGGAAAGCACTTTTTTTTTTTTTTTTTTTAATCCTGTGTCCTTCAGTTTGCTCCAATTATGGCTTATTTACAGTTATAATCCTTGGCAATGTCATTCAAAAGACATGCACTAAAAGACAAGGCAGATCTATGCCCTTTTCATTTTTCTTGATGTCAGATTAAGCTGTGCAAAGTGCAGTACTCTAGATCTAATGAGACATATGGCTTTTTATCTTTTTTTCTTTTTCTTTTTCTTTTTTTTTTCCTGCTGAAATAAACTTGTAACTATGCAAGATGTTTCTTTTGTGTGGAAGTAAATCATGGCTAACACAATTCTCATACCTGTGAGCTGGAGCTAGTCAAGCCAAGTCTCCTAGGGGGAGGTGGGAATGCCTTGCACAGTGGTAGTAAATCAAGAGAACAATGCACACAGTTTGTGTGAATCCCTCAGGGTTAGCAGAGGTGGGATCACTCAAAGGATAACTTTTGCCTTGAGCAGCTGATCTGTTGGCTCCTTCCCTGGTGGAAGGGAGAGGTGAGGGCTGCTCTAGAGCAGAGTCAGCCGGTGGCCCTGGAGCCTCCCGTGGATCCCCCCTCAGCCTGGGGTCCTGGCCCTCAGGGACAGCATGTGGGGCTCCCGCTTGGTGTCAGGGGGACATCCCGGGCCCCAGGGGTGCTGCTCTGCCCCTGAAGCTCGAGGAGTCTGCTGGCACCTCCCATGCAGGAGCCATCCTGCGGCCTCCCCTCTGGCATCTGTGCAAGCTTTGACATGAGGGTCAGCAGCCCTCTCTTGAGAGTGATGGAGAGTGGGAATTCAGCCTTGCCTCCTTGTCTAGAGGAAGTCTTTCCCAAGCTGCTGTCAGAATGGGGGGACGTTAGCCCCACATTTTTATCTTCTGTCATTATCCCTATAACTTAGTTTCCACAAATCCTGCTGGTTACAAAAAGAAAATGAATGTTTTTTCATAAATTGTGAACACTTACATAATCTCTTTTATGAGGGAAGGAGGGGATTTGTACTGCCCCAGCTCTGATAGTCAAGACTGCCACTATTAAGGGAAAAATACTTTGCTAATATGTTAAAAACAGAACAACAGAAAAAGTTGCATGTTAGCTTGGATCCTACTTTTAAAAAAGCAGTCCATAAAGATGATGTGTGATGTTTCACTTGTTTCACTGAGGTGACAAAGGAAAGAGTCATAGGACCAGAAGATCTGTATGAAATGGAGATGACATCAACCATGCTGCATATAACTTCATGAATGGGAACAGTACCTTATTCTAGCAGCCAAAACAGTTCTTAAGGCGTTGGGAAGATTTTCAAGATATGCATGAAGAGAGATTATAGTGAGTTAGACTGCTGGGATTCAAATTTATGGGAAGGGAAAGTCTCTTCTGCTTGAAGTCATTCTAATTAGTGTCAGTCAGTCTGTCCTTAGAATTTAAAGAAACAAAAGCAGAAAATGGACACACAAGAGAGGTTAAGCACTTGCTGGGCTCTGACTGTGGTTATAATCAATAATCATATTTTTTTTAATTGCTGATTGTAGGCATATCTTTGTCAAATTTCAGTTCACTTACATTCCTTCAACAGTTGAATGGATAGTGCTGGGTATATGGTGTGTAAGTTCAACTCGTAACTTGTTTTCTTATACTGGTCTGGATTGTGAAAATATTACCTCAAGGGTTAAAAATGTTAAGTCTTTCTTTTCAGCAAGTATCACTGGATGTCAAGCCAATATCAAATGTAATTGATTTCTTAAAAATATGAAGCATTTTGGAACTATTCCATGGAAATAGCATTTAGAAAATCTTACCTGTCAGTGCTCTTTCCGTTCAAGTTGGATCTGTCTGTTGCTGGCAGAAAACGGGGCAGTTTGGGCTCTTGCTCATCTTGGACTGAGGTTGTTTGAAGTAAGATGTCAGCTCCTGGGAATTAATGTAATCTTCTGTGTTTAAATGCCAATGCATTTTCCTTGCTTGCAGTTGCTTTTTATGTATTAACCCCAGTTTAAAGATGTTTGTGAAAACTTTTTTCTCATTGATTCTCAGTGATGTTATTAGACTTTTTATATACATTGACACAAAACGTTGAAACGTTGCAAGACAAAACAGTTTCCTGACTCTAGGCAATTAAGCAACTATAACATGGGATTTTTGTTTTTAGAGAGGAGGAGAGGATGGAAAGCAAAATTATATTCAGAAGGCTTCTCCTCACTTCTGTTGGTATTTAATATTACTTCCTCCGTAGATCACTGTAATCTACAGATGTGAAGTGAATAGAATTGCACTAATTATTACTGCAGTTTTGCTTTGTACTTCATGTGTTGCAAAGGTAAGTCACAATATTACTATGAATACATGAAACTGTTAACTTAATTTTCTATGTTCTTTCAACTTCTTGAAATGCTATTCATTCAGTTGTAGTGCTAGTCCATTTGTGTGCAGACAGTGGAGATTAAAAGTCATATGAAGATCAATGAACCACTGCACCTGAATAAAATCTTTTCCAATTGCATGAATTCAATGCAAGCATTGTATTACTTTGGTTTCATCCATTGGCTTGAGGCAGTTGCAAATGGGAATTGTGCAGTGGGGGTGGTTCAGGGCAGACACAGGGTGTGCTGGTGCTGCCAGCAGTGTGATGGATCTCCTCTTCCAGACCATTAATACCTGCTGAACATGAGGGGAGGGCTAACAGCACTTTTAGGAGCACTTTGAATACTCTGAGCACTAGGAGCCCTGGTGGAAATCAGCAGCTTTGCTCAGTCAGGGAGAAAATACACAAAAAGGTGTGAGTTTAAGACTGATAAAGGGCTGAGGGAGGATGTGGACCAGGTAGGCGGTGCAGTGCCCAGTAACTGTAATGTCAGTAATTGTGGGCTAGCTGGATGCTTGTTTGGTTCCTGTCCTGACGTAGAGGGGAAGGGTTTTTATTTTCATTTATTTATTTATTTATTTATTTATTTTCTGTTGGAGAGTTTCCAAAAAGACATGGCAAAAATGAAAGCATTTTCAGGGAGATAAGTAAAAAGTATGAAGTAAAATGGGAGGAATGTGTACAGGTAGCAAAGGGAGAAGACTAAGGAACTCAGAGACAACAACTAGAAGTGAAACGTAGAAACTTGCCAGGGTAAGAGCTGCAGGAAACCAGCTGGGCTCAGATGGCATCACTTAGTGGTGCAGGGAGCTGTTGCTGCTGTAGTTACTTCTGTCTGCCCCTGTCAGCTGGGCTACTGATGCTTTCCTCAGTGTGGTACAGAGCCACGTGAACAGCAGACATGAGTCATGGTCACAGCTGCCTTTGCCCGGTGTAATTTGGGTCATACAAAAAGGTTGGAGAGAACAGTCCTAAACCTGAAACGTGGATGGTGCTTCTGTGTTTCAAAAGCTGAATATTCACATTTTATATGAGAGCTTTTGTAACAAATTGCCTAGAAAGCTTGTGATCCCAAGAGGTTTCTTATTGCCTTTTGCCAGATAGCCAATCTTTCATTATAATGTGGTTGCAGTGCATTTAACTTGAATTTAAAAACAAACAACGCCTCCCTAAAAGCAGCCTTGCCAATAAACTCTGTTGGTGGTCCTAACACTTGCTGAAGGGCGTGCGGCTCGGGGCGGGTGCTTCTCCCAGCGGCTTTGGAGCTCCTCCTGGCATGGCAGCTTTAACCTCTGGTTGGGCTGCCCTTGCAGAAAATTCTTCTCCTGTGCCCTCATACCGAGCATCAGAGTACTAGGCATGGTGTTACACCTCAAAAGGTTTCTGTCTCATCTGCAGCAAGGACCAGAAAATCCCTCAGAGCAGGTACCTGCAGCTTGGGCTAGTTGGCTAGGTGACCTCCCGGTGCACTCTTTTGGAAACAGGTACATTTGTCTTCAGTTTTTCTAAGACTCACCTGTCTGAGGCAATAATGATTTCTGGCTTTCATTCTAGTTTGCAGACACTGTGGAGATGTGTGCTTATACTCAGACACAGTCATATACATGTGTACTTCATCTTCCCTCCACACCTCTTCCTTTTCATGGCAGGCTTACAGACGTTGGTGAAGCCCCCACCAGAAGTCAGATTTTGACCCCATATTTCCAACTATATGGAAGAGGGGAGCAATTCACCACCTCTCACCCCTGCTTGGCCCTTGTACTGTGTGAAAGATGATGTCTCACAGTGATTAGGAAACAGCTGGCAGCTAACAAAGAGCGCTTGTCGGCTGGGAGAAGCAGCAAGTTCAAAGTTGAACCTCTCCCTTGATGAAGAAAGATGCATTCCTTACTGGGGGAGGGATCCGGCTGGTGCCCAGGCACTGCCAAGAACGTGCTGTACCGTCCTGTGCCATGCCGCATGTTTTTCCCTGTCTCCTTCCCACTGAGGCCTGCACCAGCTTGGCAGTGGTGGGTGCAATGTGGGGCACGAGGTGCAGCAGCAGCTTCTGGACCTTGTGGAAATGTGGCTGGTGCAAGATGAGGAGTTCTCATCTCATAGCTGTTGTCAGGCAGAAAGCAGCATATTCTGGAGTTCGTGTCTTCAGATGTCATCTCTGAAGTCTTAGAACACTTGAGATTTAGCTCTGTGTTAGAGATGATTTCTGCGTACACAAGTCAGGCAGTTATTGGTGTTACTGGTTTATGAGGGTTAAATGTGGCCTGGGCCTGCTGGAGGTGAGGGGTGTCCTTGCCACAGGAACTTTCTTCCTTTCCTGCCTCCAGGGATCCCTTTTGGGATGTGCAGGGTGTGCTACTTGGTTTGTCAGAGGCCTTTCTGAGGAAGAGAAGATTCTTTGGAAGTTAATGGGAAGTTGCATCTGTTTAGGAAAATGAGGGGGAGAACACAAGGGGATGCTGCTGGTACCTTACTGAGCTCTATGGATTTCCTTTGGATATTCTCTAGTGCTGTATTCTGCTTTTAAGATTGATTTCACATCCATTTTAGATTGCCGATACGGCATAGAAAGGTGTAATTGGCAAATGCAAGTAAAAGCAGATTAGTCCTTAGAGAGAAGCCATCATTGTAAAAGTGCTGGACAAGCCAGCTATTATGTGTAAAGTCCTGCTTCTGGGGGATAGTTTATAAAAGAGCTATTTTGTGCTGATCACCTTCATGTACGTAACTAACAAAATAAATTAGGTTGTCAGCTACAAAATTAGAAATCTACATTATAGGCCCTTATACAGAACGATGTCAGTGTGTATAAATAGTACAGCCAATATGCCTAGACAGCATATGACAACTCAGCACTAAAATGTTTCTCTTCTTGACCTGAATCTATTAAAAAAATAGGAGGGGGTGAGCTTACCATCACTGGTCTTCTCAATGCTCTGACCTTATTTAAGGAATCTGTTTTTCATGAGGTGCATTGATGCAGAAAGAAAAAAGCAGTGACAAAAATACTTGCCTAGTGATTTTGGTCTCCGTGCAGGATATAAATACATCCCTCTGATTTCAGGGCTGGTAGTGCAGCTGGGTTATTGAAACACAGTCAAGGTGGTAACCACACACTTCAGACTGAGTTCAGGCTGAACGCAAAGCATGTAACCATGCTTTTAATGATGTCAGTAGTTACCAGGATTGTGCTTGTGTTTGTAGCTCCTCAGCATACAAGGAGCTCTGTATGAAGTAATTACTGGGACTACACGAAGATATAATTTATGCTTTACTGGGCTGTGAGTGTAATTTTTCCTTCCTTCAGAAAAAAAAAAATGGGCAGATCCCTTCTAAGTGAAGTTGTGAGGATTGTGCTCATTTTCCTTGGAAATTAATTGGCCACTGAGAACTCTATAGAGGTGAGAGAAAAAAATTTATTTTAAACACATGCAAACATTGAAAAGGTTGACTCTGCATCAACATCTTGCAGCCCAAGACTATAAACAATGTCTCATTTGAAGCTATTGACCAACTCAGCTAATGGAGCACAGTTGTTAAGCTAAAATCTAAAATCCAGAGAACATTGTAAAAGACCCAGGCCTTTTTCAGCATTGCGTTTGTCTTTGTGGGCCTGTACAATTTGGTGGTGCTCCAAAACCTCTCAGTCACCAAAAGCCTGGTGTTTCAACCACTTGGATCCCAACATCTCGGTTATGACTCAGCAAGTTATTTTCCGTTTGCAGCTATGGCCAGATTTTTCTGGCTTTTAGTATACAGACGCTTAGTTCCTTTCCTATGTGCTCCCCCAAGAGGTTTCTATCACCATGAAGTGCTTTGTACAGATCATTAAATTAACAGCCTCTGGCATAGAACTAAGTCTGTATACCTGTTGCTAGCTACTGACAGGCTGAATTGAACTAGAAACATGGATAAGAAATTTCAAAATTGAACCATCCTGATGCTTTGATCATTCAACAGTAATTTGATCTTTAAGCAGAGCACAAAACCCACTTTCCTGCCCTGGTTTCAGTTACTTCTGTTCTTCATCATCTCCTCCCTTATCTAGCTTTACTTATTTGTGTACAAGTAATAAAACCTGTATTTTGGAAAAGTATTGCCGAAGCAATATATAAAGTTACGACTTTTTTAGAATTCTTTTCTCTGTTTCGGATGTCTCTCACAGTAACTGTAAAGAGCCTTTGTGGGAGAGATGAAGACTCCTCCACCCTTCGTTAGAATTTGCCATCTTATCCCAAATGCTCCAAAACACATTTAAATCACAGTCAGAGCTTTTCACAAGTCAGTCTCTTTTCTCTCTCTTCATCTCTGGTTCCAAAGTAAAATATGTTCAGGAATGTAAATTCCTTTAAAATTGGCTGCAGTCTGTAGTTTCCAAGTAGGAAGTGTAGCCAGAGCCCATTGCAGCAGATTGAATTCCAGCTGAGATTTAACTTGCGACTCTCTCAGGTGCTGCATGTGGGGTGCTGGAGCCCTCCCCAGTGCCGCTGTGGCACACAGTCCTCCTCCGGCTGCTTGGCATCAGAAAGAGAAATTTCCTTGGTGCTATATTGAGTGGATGCCCAAGCTCTTCCTTTCCAGTTGTGTTTGTGCTTATTTCAAGCAGCGTACATATAGAATCTTGAAAAGTATTGTGACTATCTCTCCAGCTTAGAAAACGCTGAGACTGCTGAAGAAATAGTTTCTGGAGAGACAGATACAAGCTGTCAGCTAATGAAATGCTAATCAAGTCACAACATTCTTATGATTATTTCATACTTTGTAGGAGACAGATGTTACTTGTTGAATGTTTCCTGTAGGAAGCACTGTCATACTTGTTCCCACTGTGCCTCATGAAGGACTTGAGTCAGCAAAGGGCTTCAGCATGTGGGTAAGTTTCATCAATGCCACTGAACTATGAACTTGCTCTAATACAAGTATGCTTGTGGTCATTCTACATGTCCAAGGGCTTTGTGCTCTCCTTTTAGTAAAGGAGCAGATTGGACATGTAGGCTATCATGCGTACAGGTTCAAAATCCAGAGAGTTAAAAGAAAATATGCACTTCTGACATAGTTTGCAATAACAGTGACCAGTTCTGAAGGTGATTTCAGTAACAGTGCTTGCAAGTATTCAATAGTATCTTTTGTCTTGATGAACATGTGGAAGTGCAACTTCCTCATTTTAATTAGGAACATGGAGGTGAAACAAAACATACAACTTGGTTGTGCGATATGAGTGGTGCTGATCTTTGACAGGGAGGAATTAAGGAATTAAACCCTTCATGTCATTGTATTTCTCTTGGTATATGATGGCCAAAGGCTCCAGTGGAGGTGCACTGAGCTACACCATGGGAGAGCAGGTAGCTTGAGCTGGAGATAAAGTCTGAGGTCAAGATGAGCAAAATGAGTTGCTCAGTACGTTCTGCTTGAAACCACAGTAACAGTATCAAATGAGGTGCTTCATTTAGTAGTTGAAAACACAGTTTTCTTCATTTTCATCCCAAATCATTTACTACTTAGGGAATTTTAAAATCTTGTTTCTAACCAGATCTGGTTCTGATGCAGACTACATGGCAAAAGACAAATTTCCAGCTGCGCTTCCTGTTAGCAGCTGCTGAATTTCCCTGAAACACTCCAAACGTCATTATCCTCCCATCCAAGTTAATATTTCCTCCTACATTAACGAGGGATAAAATGAAGTTTGTTTTGTTCTTGTTGACTGAAGTATCCCACTGAATTTCCATCGCAATAACCGCTCTGGCACTGGGTGCTTCCTGGAGAATTGAAACCTCCTTGGGGTTAATGGATCAAGGCAGAACCATGGGCCATCAACTCTTCCAGCCTATCATTAATCCAGGAAATGCCCTGGGCAGCAATCATTATTACTGAAATTCTTGCACAAACACTGATAGCAGAACTTCATAAAGAAAAGCCAGAGGAAATGAGAGAGCTCTTCAGAACACCATAAAATAAATAAACAATGCAATTTATAATTATAGACCTGACAAGGACTAGGAAGGAGTATAGAATGCCTAAAGAAGGAAGGCTGGAGTCCTACAACAGCTCTTCTGCTCAGTTTAAGCATCCCTACACACTAATTAGAAACTCAATGGTTTCCTTCCTTTTATGTTCAGAATGTTTTGGTCAGCAGCCCTCAGTCTTGCCCAAGCAGAGCTGGAGGGTGTGTATTTGAACACAGCCTGGCAGGCTCATGGAGCATGCAATCTCACCTTTCTTACCTTTTCAAGGTGTGCAAGACTGCTTGGCTGGGCCTGCCACTTCTGTTAACATACTTTATTAAGCTATTTTGAAATCTGTATTGAAAAATGTAGCAGAGAAAATGAGCTGACACCAGCAGCTGGGGAATGAGTCAGTGAGTCAATCTTCCCAGTTTGTTTCAGTAATGTCCTTAATAGAGATGAGCATTCACTTTGCAGTGAATGACTTCTCTGATGAATTTCACTTTTTTTTTCAACTGTGTATGAATTGGTCATGAAGAGAAAGAAAATCTTGGCCTTGGCCATCTTTTCCCCAAAATGATCCAAGAGGGATTTTTTTTTGTGAGCGATTTCTTCATGAGCCTCTCCTGCAGGGCAGCTTGGTGCGTATTCCTAGTCGGTGCTGCGTGCAGTTGTACTGATCAAAGCAGATCAAAGCTATCTAGTTGTGGGTTTTTTTGGTTGTTGGTGTTTTGTTTTGGTTTGGTTTGGTTTGTTTGTTTTTTTTTTTCCAACTCTCGGAGTTTCAAAACTCAAATACCTAACAGCTTACACCTGCAACCCAAAAGAATAGTGAATGTGTTGTTGGCTTCATGTGGCTATTCCTAACCAGTTTGTGGTGTGTTAGCTCTGGCAGCATGCGTGCGACATCTGGGCCTGTAACTGTGCCCCGGTGAAGATGCAACTCAGATACAAATGTAAAATCTCCATTGTTACTTTCAACAAAAGTACATTTTCTGCAGTGATTGGTATTAGATTAAATTATGTCTTTTTATGGGTTTCATTATTAAGGTGTGCCTGGCATTGTTAAGTAATTGAACTCCAAAATGGCATGATGGCTTGACTTGTCAACTCCCAGTCCAAAACAAAGACTTTTTTCACTGCTTCACTCCTAAAATTTCAAGCAGCGACATGTTTTGATGGATGGCTGTCCCTAGTATTGCAGACATTGCAATAGCTCAGTGTAACTATTCAGCTAACACTGAATAGTTATGTGGTGAAACAAATGACTTTTTTTGTGTCTGTATATGTATATATATATATTTTTTTTTTTTTGGTGTAGATAAACACACAAGTAGTGGGAGTACATAAACTGAAATTAAAGCCTAAGACAAACATCTATTTGGTGCTTTATTTTTATTTGCTTTTTTTTTATTATTATTAAAAGGAACATTTTTTCTGTAACTCATTTACCATTACAACCTTAGCTTGATATGTAACTGAGAACACATTTGAAAGTGCTTTTGTTACTAAATGCTTGAGTTGCAGCAGATTCAGTGACCCTAGCTAAACTTCTCAAGTGCTTTGACAGTCAGTCCCTGACTACATCCCCTGATCAATGCTACACCTCTTAATTTTAACTTTAAGTATAAACAGGGCTGGTGGAAATGTGGGTTTTGAAGAAAGGAGCCTACCTAGCCACAAAAAGCAGCATGCAAAGAGCATGCTGTACCCCAAGATAAAATTCTTTAGACAGGAACTGCGAGGGTAATCAGAACCAGGCTTTCCAAAGCTCCAGCTCTTTTGAAAGTTAATAGACAGTATAAATATACTCTGTGCAATATCTGGGCAAGGAAAGTTGAGGAGATAAATACAGCCAAGACTATGCTGAAGGGCAAGAAACATTATGCCTACGTTGAGTTATTATAGCAGCTAATAGAAAGACAATTGTGTATGAACTGTTTCAGCTTAAACTCAGTGACAGAAGGGTTGATCCAAATGAGCCAAATGTTTAAAAGGCAGAAAGAGAAATTGTTTTGGTTCTTAGCTGGTGAAAAAGGTTAAAGAATGTATTTAGTTGTTTTTTTGGTCCCCCTCCCCTTTTTCAACCTGGAGCTAATAAAGGGTGCTGTCATGGAAACTTTAAAGACCAAACATAGTCTAAATTATCTGACCTCTGGCACAGGTAATACAAGTTTTGACTTACAAGGATTATCCAGAACTAACGCCAGAGGGAATATAAGGTTGCTATTCATTCACACTTCGAACAAATTCTGCCAAACAATCCTGGCTGAGGTTATGTTGATGTATGTCTCTATTGTACAGTGCATAGTAAAATGAGAACATTCAGTTTGTTTTATCCAGTTTTTCATTGTGCCTTTGGGCAGACACAACACTTTATATTTTGCCAAGCGAGCCAGCATAAGGAATTTATGAAAAAAAGAATAATGTAGGAAACAGAGCGTTTTCAGGTTGAAATGGAAAGCAGATGCCTCCCAAGGAGTGAAGGCAATATAACAGGAACATGGGTGGATAGTGGGATGGATTTCTAAAGAGACACAGGTGACTTTAGAGGAAGTAGGAGAGAGCAGAAAAACAATTTGCTGTATGAAGTTTAAAATGAAGGCAGGTTGCTGCAAGTGTGATGGACTTCACTTACATTACTGTGGTGATGGCATGGCAAATTGACTCCAGTATCGATGGAAGAGTATAATGGAAAAGAAGATAGAAAGATTAGGTACTGGACTGAAGCCATGAGATGTGTGTTGAACTCTGGGCTCAGCCTATATTTCTCCTGCAATCTGCTTTATTCGTTATTTCCAATAAAGAAACCTAAAAGTCTAATGAGCGCAGGTGGGTTAAACCTCTTCCCCAGCAATGAGCTAACTGAGGATTTGATCATGGAAACACTCAAGCACAACTTTCATTTCAGTAAGATTTAGGGTCAAATATGCTCTTGAACACTGAGCCACTTTGAGGAGCCTGCAGTAACCTGCACAGGATAAACCATGCACTAATTTATCTGGGAACAGGTCCTGAGGAAAGCTTAACCAGTCCTCATGACGTAAGTGATAGCTCAGTTTCAAGTGAAAGCAGCTGGTTTCAGGGCTCTGTTGTCACTCTCCCTTACCTCCCCTCCACTGTTTTTGCCAAGGTAAATGTTCTTGTCCACTTTACCTTTAGTCATTAAAACATCTTCCTAGCTGTCTCAGGTAAATCAAGTTAAGAACAGGTTACACTGCATAACCAAGCGGTGAAATTCAATGAGGGAATTTAATAAAGACTCTCAAACTATTTATAAGAAATGAAAACCTGCTAAGGGGTAAAGCTCCAGTACATTTTTATTATCATTATTTATTAAAGCTTTGAATGAGGAAGAGATTGGGCAGATAAAATACCACTAGAAACAGGTATTTTTCACTATTTGAAGAACTACTTCAAGTTAATCATTATCTGAAGTTCTTCTTCACTCTTTGCCATAATGTGTGGTTTTGTGTTCTCAGACAGCTATTTGATAAGGAAGTGCAATACCTTATTTCTATATTGCAAGAAAATAATTCTTGTGAAATGTATGTGCTAGGTCTACAGCAGGTCTAAAGATATCCTTTCCTTTAAAAGAGAAGGTGTATATATATAAAATTTTTTAACTTTTTTATTATTTATTTATTTTTTTAATAAGGGAGCGGGAAACAAGTCATGAGCATTGGTTAGACAGCGCTTTGCTTCAATCCCTTCCTTGACCATGTGTGCTCATGGAAGGGTGATGGAAACTGTTCCTATTCTGCTCTGGTAGTATTTCTGTTCTTTCTTCAGTCTTTTCTGGTGGATGAAGATGATTGCATCAAGTTATGCCAATCTATCCAACCAGATGAGCTGTTACACCAAATAATAGCTTTCTTTTAGAATGTGAAAAAAAGCTAGCTTATTCCAGTGACTCAGGAGTCAGCCTTCATGCTTTGCTACTTAGGAACTCTTTATCTGCCATGAGTGTCAGTGGGAAGACTCATTAACTGCTCTCAGAGGCTGGTTCATTAGCCTGGTGTGTTGCAGGCTGCTGTACAGGTTATGTTGAGCCATGACACTGCTCCACCAAGCTCTGGAGGGTGGCTGATTTATATCCTCCCAGGATTTGGGCAGTTTGTGAAGATGCTTTTTCAAAATAACATTACAGCTTGAGAGTCACGTCTCTCAGCTTCTTGTGTGGATGAGCAATGAGATCCTTCAAAATGGAGACATGTTTTAATGGAGTGCCATAATTCTAGAAGGGTCTGCATCAGAATTAATCTTAGTGAACAAACTGTTTTCCTTACAAGATCCTGTGTTGTTTTGTTTCTGTTATTGTTTCTGGTAGGGTTGTTGTTGTTGTTGTCTTTCCCCTCAAAAGAGTAAGTACTATAATTGTAGGGAAGATAATTTTCCTCTGGTATAGCAACTGAATAACGTGCTTCATCATAAGAACATGAGCTCAGCTCAGTTATGGGAGCTATGAACATTTCCTCTTTCACATGTTGAGTGCCTGAGTGACAATCCAGCAATTAACAGCATAAATTAAAGCCAGTAGTGGAGAAACAGCCTTGGGTCAGGGCTCAGCACATTACTCTGCCTCTGAAATGCTGCTCATCCCACTGATTTGTGCTTCAGCTGGAACATGGTACAGTGGTTTTCCCTGGCTAATAGGTAATTTTATTTGTGAATGATGTTAGTATTAAAATTTATATGTGTCTTGGATCAAATGGATATACTGAAGCCCCTTGCACTGTCTGCTGTGCCTCTCTGTGGATGAAAATGCCTAAGACTCTTTAATGTGTTATTGCTCACATAGTTATTTTTAGTAGGAAGAGAAATCATTGTTTATTTTAACTAAATGAAATCTTGATATTAGTACAGTTAATAGCCAAGATTTAACCCGTCAGTTGCTGCTCTTGGGTGGAAAGGTTGGATGAATTAGTGTGACTGGTCACTGCTCACATCACGTGATGAAATGCTGAAGTCCTGAGGTTCATCTGCCTGTGTTCTGGGTAGACAAAAAAAAAAAAAAAAAAAAAAAATGAAGAGGAGAATGGTGGATAAGAATGTTCTAAAAGCTTAACCAGTTAGTATTTGCGTTGCCTCAAAGAATGGATGTTTGCACGACAGGGGGTTAGTCCATTGTTGCAAGTGTTCTGCAAAATTAAAGTGAGAATGGAAGTAATGGAATCAGAGGTGTTAAACAGCATTAATTTTCTGAGTGACAATTTAGGTGCAACTTAAATCAGTGAAACTTTAATTTTATGTAAAAAAAAAAAAAATCTGGCCAAAAAAAAAAAAAAAAAAGACCTGAAATATTCTATCCCTCCTTGACCAGTCATACAGCTGGCTGATGTTTTACCATTCTTGAAACACACTGGGGAATGAAAAGATGGTAGGCAGGGTCCTTCAAAAATCCCTTTTGTCTACTTTACTGTTCTTACAAGCTTATTGTTCATGGTGTGGGATAAAAATAATCTAGGAACCTTTAATTTTGTTTTCCTCAGTGTAATGTTTGAGGTTCAGTGAAACTTTCTAAAAACCACACACTTGCCAAATTTTTCTAGAGGAAAGATGGATGTCCTGGGTTGCAGCACATAAATGCTGTGTGTATATGGATGTGTGACCCCAAGTCAATAGGAGGCCTTCCCACTGCTAATCAGGCTTGGATCGTGCTCTGGGACAGCATGACATTTTCAGGCACTGTGAAGGATGAGTTAAAATTCTCTGGAGGGAGAAATGTTTCTTTAAATATTTGCATTAAATTTGAAATGTCACTAAAAAACAATACACAAAGTTTTGAGATTAGGCCAAAATGTGCTTTAGTTCATATCTTCAGAGTGATGTAGAATGATAACTGTAGGAGATAAGTTAGTAAATTGAAAACAAGTGAGGAGACATGATGCCATATTATAGTACAGTCTGAAATAAATTACTTTTTTCTTCCAGAGAGGAAATTCATAAAGAGTAATTTATCTGTTAATAGGTGTCTTTTTAAATGGCTCTATGAAGTATTAAAGATGCACACATTACAGCAAATATTCAGGATTATGCTTTTCTCAAATGAAATGGTTTTGCATTCCATGAGAGATGCAAATCTAAATCTGCTAATATTGTGAAAGCCTCAAATGAACAAAGCTCTGCTTGAATGCTTAAGTATTTCAAAGTCCGTTATACACAGAGCTTATAGTTTCCAACCAGCATGGAAACTATGTGTTCTTCAGTCTTGGCCATGTATCTAGTTGTATATATTTGTTCTTGCTAATGTCTAATCAAAATCTCATAAATCCACACTAATGACTGCAAGACCTGTTATTAATTATTCAGTTTTTCTAATTCCTGATTAAGATAAAATGTAATAGTTTGTTCATTTTATTATAACTGCATTCTAGCTTTAATTATTCATAAGATCGTAACAAAAGACAGTGTATTTTGTAAATATGAGTGCTTAATAGTATGGCACTTCAGTAAAGCAATCTGATACTGAATCTTTAGTGAGGAATGAGTAGCTCATTTTTATTTGAACAATAAATCATGTAGATTACTGCAATATAGATTTGTAAATTCTGCCATATTCTTGTGTTTTAAAATTAGTAATACCAGAGCTATGGATGTGTTTCAGCACTAGGTAAAATGAATGGAATTTCCACCAGAGACTGAATTAAAACTGTGTTGAAAAACTCTTTTATAGTAATATTTTGCAATTATCTGGTACCAGCTGTATTTCCTGCCTAGTTTAACTGCAGATATCATCCCTTCCATGTCATAAAGCAACTCTTACACATAATACAGCTTTCAAGACTTTCCAGCATGTTAATATGGTGCATAAAAGGAAACCATTGCACAGACTGAAGTCCGGTTGCAGTTTGTTAAGGTGCTGTGTGCTCCTGCATGGGGGCCTGAGCATGGCGATGTGGGAGGTTAGAAATGGTTCCAGGCATCAAAACCCCTCCCCAGCGGTGCTCCACTGGGTGAGGGTGCCATGAGGATGGCATTGGAACTGTTTTGGGTTGTCTTTCTCCTAAGCCTTCAGAAAAACAAAGGAAAATTTACAGAAACATGAAGGGCAGCCCCTTTTTCCCCTCAGGGCTGAGGGCTGAAATGAAGCTGTCTGTAGTGGGACACAGTCAGCTGGCCATATCTTGCATGGGATCTTTCTGAGGCATTCGCTCACCACAACACCTCTCAGAAGTGCTGGAAGCAAAGCTCTGCGTTTCTGCTGATAGCAGGGCACAAGGCCCTCGCCTCCACGAGCAGCTCAGGCTCAGCCCCAAGGTCAAAGTGGGGCTGTCCTCCCCATCCTTGGTACCGTGGCTCAGCCACGTGGCGAGACCATCCCCAAGCTGTGTTACTACAGGCAGCCAGAGTGCGCAATGCTGCTCAGCCCTGTCACGCTCAGGTCTGCTAAGGCACAGCCATACCATGTGTGAAATGAGCCCTACGGGGGGGTCAAAGCACACCGAAGGAAAGGAAATGTGGTTGTTTTCCTCCCATGAGATCTCAGTAATGCAATGTGTATTCTTTCTTTCTCCCCATTTTTTCCTTCTGTTAAATAACGTTTCTTAAGGTGTGGTTTTCTCAAGAGCAGACGTGTCGTGATAGCGAGCACTGTATTTTGAATGTGCATTTAGTTTTCTTATTTGCTTTTCTAAAGCAAGTCATGCTGGTGAGGAGAATATACAGTTTCCAAAATGTAGTATTATCTCCTAAATTAACTGCAGCAAGTACAAAGGAATAGTCTTCCATTGAGGAGGTTTCTATTATTTGCAAAAGTGCCTTTTTTTTTTTAACATTGAAAATAGCACTACATTTCATTTAAACATCTTAATCTTGCTATCTAATGACTACTGAGCTCGATAAGGTTATATATAAGGTTCTACTATTGTTTGAAACAGAATAACTGCTATAAGTATGTGACCGTAGAAATGTTCTGGTAATGTAGGCTGTCTCCGTTCCTAGTGAATTGTGCACCATGGATACCCAGATGTTTTGAATTGTAGTCATTTCTGCAAATGTCTCACTTAACTGTAAGTGTTAGAGTTTTGAAAACAAAACAATAACAACAGAAAAATTCTATGAATTTGCACCATATACCAAATGCAGATGAAAGGATTCTGCTAACTTTTTCAAGAAATCTGGCTTATTGGAGGGGCTGCCATTTAACACTGTTGTCAATGTGCTGGAGGAAGGGGTCCTCATTTAAAGTGGATGGCTGCAAAGGCGTTCCTATGGTCTGGTAGAGACTGTTTTTCCACATATTTAGTTTTGTTGCTGAGTTAATCGGAGGGCCGTGCATCTTCAGCAGTGCCATTCTGCAGCAGTGGCATTTTTCCTAAAACTCTTGTAGAGAAAGAGGTCTTCCCCTCCCACTATAGGCAGGACTGATATAGGAGGAATTTACCTAAAACCTGGCTGAGCGATAACCTTGCAAGTACATGGAGGGATGACCTTGAAAATACTCAGAGTGGGTTGCTGGATGTTGGTCAGGGAGTGCTCAGATGTGGAGCTACTCAAGGTCCATTGCACCCACACATCTACATCTCAGCCTTAGGTTAAGCTTTGAGGTGCTTTTGTCTGGTTTTCTCATAATGGTAACAACAAACCATGCCAGAGACAGGCCTGGAAGGATTAATAAAATGCACAAAATGCTCCTTATCTCCATATAAATGAATTTAAAAGGAAGTGGAGCACTTCAAATGGAAGAGAGCAGGCACTGCTCCAACTCCTCACTGCTGTGCCACTGCCTCTGAGTCTGAAATGTCTTTATTATGTGTACTGACATGTATAGCACTACTGTGAAATCACAGCCCCAAAGCATTTATAACTTATCTTCTGTCCTTCTAAAAAGCATCACTTCATCATATTTGTACCCTGTTAGCTGGTGAGGGGGAGGCCGTCTGCTTTGTGCAACAGAGCCCAGCAGCTGCAAGAGAGGTCAGGGGAGAGATCTTGCTGGCAACATGGTGCTGTCCTTGCCAGCTGCGGCCGTAGGGAAGGCTCCTTGCACTTCAGCATCAGTTCAGTTGGCTTATGATAGTGTTTGGTTGGTGTTTGCGCCCCAGTAGCGTGGCAGATGTCCCATCACAAGTTAAACATCTGTAAAGATTCCAAAAAATACTGTTTCTGACATGTCTGATGTGGCTTGGCTCAGTTCTATACAGCAGGTACCCAGTGTACTGCAAATCCTCTAGTTTGTACTCTTTCACTGCAACCTGAACGTTTACATCTAAAATTGATAGTCATGGGGAAAAACGTACAAAACAGTGTAGGACTTCATATGCCCATCTCTTTTACTCCATCTTAGTGCCTGCACGTGTATGTGAGCGTGTTAGAATCAGGCCTATGTCTCTCAAGCCCTTTCTCTGATGGTTTAAACCAGATGAAGCCTCAAATTCAGCCCTAGGACACTCTAGGTGTATGTTGTTCTCTAGGCAATTCCTAGGAGTGAAATTTCTTAATCTAACTGATGGAAACAATTTCTTAACACTACATGTACCAAACCTACTAAAAATATGCTTGCTAAGTACTGAGAACTTTAAGGGACTGTGATAAGGAATGTGTTTCCATTTGTTGTCACTCGTATGTGGATCTCCATAATTATAACTGAGTATAAGAGAGCTGCGGAGGCTTGTGTATGCTATATGCCTATTTGTGCATGCTCCGTGTGCTGTAATTCATTTATTGTGAACTGTGAGCTAATGATAATGAAGGCCTTGCCACAGCAGTCTAGTGATTTACTAAATTAACCTGCATCGACTGGCCAGACGTGATTTTTCAGTTTATTTTTTTTTTCTGAGGTGTCAAAGACAGGGTTGTTTTCAAACCAGTTATACCTTTTTTTTTTTTTTTCTATTTAAAACTCTAACTTATTTCTGCAATGCCTCACTAAAAGACATTACCAGGTGGTCATGTAAGTCAAGGTACTGCAGGTATCAATGCTGCCTCTGTCAGTCATTTGTTTTGTTTCTGTAACCTGGAGCTGAGAACTGGTGGTTCTACATGTCACTAGTAGAATGAGGTTACAAAGTATGATACATAAGTACAGAGCATACTACTAAAATATCACTTGTAGTAGTATAGAAGTCATTCTGGCATGTTAAGAATTATGTCATTGTACTGACACTTTGCTAAATGATTTTTCTGTGCTATATTATTCTTCTGCAGTTAGAAAATTTACACCATTGTAAAACTGAGAGATTAAAATCCTGTCCAGTGAATTTAAATGTAAATAGTGTTAAAGATGCATTTCCATGTAAATTGTATTCAATTTTTTTCTGTTTTAAATAACCTGGATTTTGGCCTTCTAAGGACATAGCTGAGTACAGTCTGATATGAGCTTTGATACTTGAAGACTGAAATTCTATTGATTCTAATGGAATCAATGAACCAAGGGCCACTTGTTGAGAACCCTCTCCCTTTCCTTCCCCCAGTAACATCGTATCATTCTTTGATGTTGGAAAATTAAATTATTTTGCATGTAATGAAATAAAATATGTAAAAATCCTGAACTATCATTATTTTAAATATCTTTTCAATTAAGAAAACAAAGTCACACATAACAGATTTTGCACAAAATAATTGCTGTGTATGTTTTATACAGGTTCTACAAAGGAATTGATTGAGAGCTGCTGTGGAGCTGGACAGCAGTGGGCTATCGATAATGGGGAGTGTACAGAAATTCCTGTAAGTGGAGTGGATGGTGATATTTGCAGGTACGTATATCAAAACCAAGCATCTAGCATTAACACAGAGAACAGTCCTTTAGAATGTATCAGATAATCGTTCTATTTTTGGAATGTCCAGGAGACTGGGAACTCTTTCATTTTGCTGTGTAAATTATTGGTAGACTGGCAATATGCCGTGACAAAATAGGAAGAAAGATCTCCCCCTCCCTTGCCTCAAAATCCAGTCTAAGCAGAACCCTTTTAAGATTTCTTCTTCCTCTCACATGAGCAGAACATGAATTTTTGTTTCCCAGTTTTATGCGCATCTGTAGAGTTGCAGATAAATAGAAGGGCAGAGTAGCTAAGTGTGTTTGTATTCCATTTGGCAAGTGCTAAATGCAGCAATTATCTGTATCATTAAATGATGTGTTTATTGTCCTATGTGAATGGCTGCTGGTTCTGATGTCTGTGTTCAGCTGGAGGGTACCATACGCCTTGATAATGCTGCTGGTATCAGTAGCATCTGGTCTGAGCAAGGATGCCAGGTTCGAACTCATCAAGAAAAGGAGGATGGGTGCAAAGTGACATGGATGATGTATCGCTCTAGCTGCAATTCATCCCATCTCTCTGTCCTCCCACCGAGTCTGATACAGGCCTTAGGGAGGGCTGATGGCAAAGTTATCTAAGACTCCAAAGATGCAACAGAAGTAGGGTGATTCCAAAGCTTTCAGCATTAAAGAAGCTTGACATAATCAGCTTTATTCAAGTTTGTATTGTTGCACCTTTGCGAGGTTACTGGGTGATTAAGATCCCCCACTGAGAACTGGTGTGACATTGCTGACCCATACCAACTGTCCATGAAATAAAGACAGATTAAAAAATTCCAGCCATACCCTAAGTAGGTGCAAATCCAATACATTAATGAGTTGCACCTGCACATCTGAGGCTGGGTTTAGATGAAAAATTCAGATCCGGTATGTTCCAGTCCCCGTGAATCCCCTTGGGATTTAACAGAATATGAGATTTGGAGTTCACTTGTTTTACTTTCAAAATTTCAGTTGTGTCCCCAGTTTAAAGATTTAAGAAACACCTGTAAATATTCTGTGTAAAGCTACATTTCTTGTTGAGAAATGTTTGGAAAAACTTGAAAGGATGGACAAAAACTTACTGCTCTCATTAGGAGATGTGCCAGTGTGCAGAGCTTGTCACCATGCACATACCTATGTGCTGACTGCGCTATTTCGTGAGCCAGAATGCCCACAAGTACTGCAAGCTCCTGAGAACCTGCTGCTAATTTGACTCGGGATCTGAAGATTTTAAAAAGCAGAAGATAGATACTAATTGCACGAATTAGTCACTGTTCTGCCAGGATAGTTGACTGTCAATACCTGGGCTTTATAGGTAACCTCAGTGCCCTGAAGGATCAATTTTTCTGCTGAGGCAAAGGATTGAAGCTCCCACTGTTTTTGTAGAGGCTGTAGGTTTCTTATAGAGGCTGCAGATTAAGGGATCTGTTGTTGCCATTTCTGAGTCTTCAAGTGGCAAAAAAATGTTAAAGCTACTTTTTGAGGTAGTTTGATGTCTCTGGACATTTTCTATTTATGTGCTGAATTAGCCTATCTCTGTAAAACACTAACTACAAGATGGGAAATGTATTAATTGGAATGATCAAGGTCTGGGTGAGCCTATAGTTATACAGGTTGAGGTTAGCATAGAGCTTGGAGGCAGGCAGGCAGGCAGTGTAAAATGTGATGTGTAAAATCTGATGCCCCACTTTGAGCAGAAGAATGTAATTTCTTCCTCAGCCATGGACATACTGATGATCTTTTGATCTGCAGAAGGGTTTTATGCAAAACCCCATCACACAGTGGTATGAATTTTCTGATCTTTCCCATTTCCCTAGGACTCTTAAAATGCCATGCAGTAAAACAAATGTTTCTTATCTGAAGTCCTCTTTTTAGATGTGATTTGTCTATTTCCATGGTCGGTACAGACACATCGGTGCTGTTGTACAGCTGGAAGAAATTACTTCAGAATGACTTCTACACCAGAGAAGTTTGCTGTAACTGGGACTACCAGAAAGAGCTCATCTGTAGCAACTAGATGAATGAACTTAAAATAAAGATAGTTACAGGAAATCCTTAGATAGTCAACTGATAGCCAGATGTAAAAATATTCCCAGAGCATGCACCACTGGCTGTTTCAAAGACAGGATGTTAGGCTGGGTGAAATGTCATCAGACCCAGTTTAGTTGTTTTTATCTCTTGAAATGTGTTTTATCAAACAGAGCAGTGTTTATCTGGGTGGCACTTACATCAGCTGTACAAGTATGAATCCTGCTTTTTGCTGAGCCTCTTCATCCCAGTTAGAGACTCGTATCAGTTTAGTAAATTGACATCACTGCTCTGCTCTTAACTCATGAACCCTTTCCTAATGCAGAAATATTCTGCATCTTCTCTGAACATACAACTTGTTTGTATGGCCTGCTGTCAATAGGTTTGTGAAAAAGAAATGCTATTTCCAATTCATTTACCAGTAATACAGTAGCTAAAACTGAGTTGTGCTGATACAATTTAAAAAAATACTAAAATATAAAACGGCCAGTGATACTCCAAGTAATACTGTTTCTATTATGCATTTCATACTGGAATGGAATTTCTCATGGACAAATGTCACATTTCAGAAAAATGTGAATGTATAGAGATTTCAGTTTATTAATAACTTTGCACATATAAAAACACTTCTAGCAGCATTTTCCCAATTCTAGAAATGATAATCACTTTTTTTTTTTTTTTACAAAAGTTTCCATGTCTTATGTAATCAACAACAGTTACTGGTTCTTGAATATATTTGGGTAATAACCATTCATAGCTCAAAAATATATATATATATTTCTGTAGTTGGCAATTCATACTGGATTAGAAAGGTAACTTTCTTGAAACAAAGGACATGATGGTGGTAATCCGCTTCCTGTAATCAAATTCAAACTACCACTTACTGGTTAGGCTTCTCTCATGCTGTCCAGAATAAAAATATTAATTTACAGCTGATGAAACAGGTCACTTGCATTGTGAAAGTGGCCAGGTAGCTGTCACTAGCTGTTTCCTACTAGAAAAAAAGACATCTTTTTTTTCTTTTTTTTTTTTTTTCTTTTTTAATTGAGACATTAGAATGAAAACTTGGAAATACTTTATTTTCAGAAAATAAAAAGCTTTTGTTTCCCAGGACAACTGTGTTTGGTAGGATTAATAATAGTATTTGATAGACAAAAATTGTGTGCTTTCTAATATTTCTCTTGCAGGGGAGTTGCTTTGCTATGAGGCACTGGCTGTTAAAATGCGTCAACCTTTCATTCATCACTATGAGGGCACCCCATAAGGCAGTGTGCTTTGCGACACTGCATCGGCAAAAGATTGTTAGACATCAAGGCTATTCTAGGGAAAAGAACAACTTTGCCCAATTCCTTCACACCACCAAATCTTCCCCAAACAGAAGTTTGTCTTTACTTGTGATCATAATACATATTTCAGCTGAGGTTTGACAAGTTCCTCAGTGTAGAAGTATTCCCTACTTAGTAGGTGAACCCTAGTTCACCTACTCAATATAATCCATCCAGAAGGCTCCCTGTGGCATGCAACCCTCAGTCCTCACCCTTCCCCACCATAGGTCCTTTGCTATCGTGGGACCAGATGTACGTTCCCCCACCCCAAGGTGTTGCTAGTCTCCGTGCTGCATGCATCTGTGCAAAGGTTCATGGAGCAAAGCCAAAGGGATTGGCAGATCATTTTGCCTTCCCTTTTGTATATGAATGAAAGAAGCAGATATCTCTTTGAAGGGGGTTGGAAAATCCACTGTACAATTTAAAATAGTCAGTAGGCAACAAACTTCTATTACATATCATTTGGGAACTTGCTGTTTATGATTTGAATGTTTCATTTCAACCTTCAGTGAATCTCATTAAAATGCTTGATTAAAAAGCCATTTATAAGAAATGGATGTTCCAAAAGTACTCCATATAGTGATCAGGTCAACCTTTCTCCGAAGTCAGATGAAAGCTTAAATTCCAGGTTACAATCTGCAGGGGTTATAAAGAGTTTAAACGTGTTTTGTGATGTGACGCTGTCCTTAAGTACTGTCCGGAGCATCAGGCCTTTGGCTGGGGAAGAAGTAAGTTGTGTATGAGAGCATTTTAATTTCCTCAAGTTTTAGGGAAAAGGTTTGTCTATTTCTGAAACCTTCTGATGGCTTCTGAGAAGCAAAGTGTAGGGATGAAGGACTTTAATGCAAGTATAGATGAGCTGTAAGGGATATTGCTGACCAGACTTTGAGAGACAATGACCCCAACACTTGATTTCCTGAGCCTTTATCAGTGCATCTTTTCATGAAAAATGAGAAAAAAAAAATAATTATCCTGCAAATGGCATTGGTACAAACTGTATTATATTAGTATTGGGACACGTTAAAGAGAGCTCAAATGTATGGGATGTACATACAGCAGCCTTGGGGTTTTTTGTATTGCATCCTGATGTCCTCTGAATGTCAGTGAACACTTGACCTCCTTGATCCTTTGCAGAATTGCTCAGAAGCAGTGTTGCATCTCCACCATCAAGGAGAACAGCTGCCTGGCTGGCATGATTGCAGCAAAGGAGGGAGATGTGTGTGGCCCAGAGGAAAGCGATACCTGTGGAGGATCATCATATAAGGTAAATTGGGATGCTTCTGTAGTCTTTGTTCTGAATATGAGTTGTCTTCATTTCATGCATTTAGCAGTCATTTCTTCGTGCATTATTACGGAGCTTGGTAAATTATAAAGCTGCAGGAGTGAGGCCGGGAAATTACGCAGTTACAGATTTTTGCTTTTAGTGTTTAGGTTTAAATTGTCTGGAGGTGCAGCCCCTCTTAGAACTTCACAGTAATGATGATTTGAATGATTTCCATCTCCATTTGTAAGATTTAACTCACTGTATTACTTTTGCCTTCTCACTTTGGAAGTAGCTGAAAAGACCATTTTAGTTTTTGTATCTGTGCAGTAGAAGACTTTAGGAAATGCTAGGGCAAAACTCAATCAAAGACATAATGGGAAAATTTACTACCAAACAGTTTGCTTGGATACAGTATTGAATTGCAGCCTCATTCCTCAGTTAAACAAAACGATGGACTAGAGGAACAAGTGTTTTAGATGATGATGGAAGCTTTTGTTCATAAGTAACGGCAGACCATTAACCAGCGGTACAAATCACAAGGCACAGCCTCAGCTCGTGTAAATGAAATTTGCTTTATGAGAATCAGTGGAGCCAAACCAATTTAAACTAGTTTGAAGATTCAGCATCTTGCTTGTTGTATTGTTTTTACCAGAAGAGTGCATTTCAGAATTCATTTCACTCTGATAATAATTTACATAGCTATATCTAAGCTTAACTGCAGCTTCTGTTGTCTCAGCAGGAAACTCATTAGTTCTGTCTGTTCTTATACATTGGCGATTCTTGTGGATAACTGTTCGCTGGAAAAGCAAAGTGTGTGGATGTCTACTCTGGAGTTTAAATTTTAATTAGCTATGCCAATTTGTCATTTTCAGAACTGCTGTCTACTTGGGTCTAGAGTCTACCACTAGCATACAAAGAGAATCTGTGTTTGGAAATGCAAAATATTTCTGAAGTATGACACAATTATTGTTCTTAAATTTTCACCAAGGGTCTTTGGCATGCCACATAGAGCATGAGACATAGAGTAAATCTTGTCATACATGCCATTCCTTGGAAGTGGAGAAAGAAAACTTCATCATTCTTGTCTTAGCTGAAACAAGTTGCAAAATATTCTGATGGAGTGGTTCCTTGTGCTGGTCCCAGTGTAACGTTTTCCTTTCCAGAGGATTTACTTGCTGGTAACAAATGTGCATATGTCCTCTGCAGGCATTTCAGCGGTGGGGTCCTTACTTTTGCTTCAAGGTAAACGTAGCAGTGCCAGTTCTTAAAATCCAGGTATTCATCTTGTGATCAATGCAAATTAATCTTAGGCTGATTGTACCTGCTATTTAACACAAAAAGCACATGCTTAAGGAACATTTTACTTGTGCATGGAGGCACCAAAATGCTGTCCAGTTGTACAGGGTTCTAGGAATGATTTCTTTCGAGAGGAGCATAGAACACAGTGAATGAAACAGTGGTTTTCAAGGTATGATTCTCAATGTCAATGTAAAAATAGTCATATTTGTTGTTAAATGATTTATGGAATTCTGGTGAAATTCAAAAGGTGGCTAGCAGAAGATCAGAACCGCTCAAGTTTTTTTGCATTTTAGAAAGAAGTTTTTGGTGAATATTTTTTTTTCCTGGAAAATGAGACACTTATATTAATCTGGAAAATATGTGAACCCAAGTGTGTGACTGATTTAATACCCTCTGTGATGCCTGCACAAAGGATAAACTATGAATCAAAACTGTGACTGAAAAAAGCCATATTTCTGGTGGCAAAAATTCCAACATTTTACAGCACTTTGGTAAAAACATATTATATTTAACATTTTTTGAATATTGAAACTGAAAAAAATTGTACCAGAACTAAAAAATATTTACAGAAAGTAGAATTTTCAGTTGATGAAATTGAATTAGGGAATTCTGGATTTGGGAGGATGACAACAGGATTTTTCTTATTTCTAGCATGACCATAGTTTATTATAATTAGATTTTTATTTTTATTTTTAATAATTAGTTTGAACATATGGCTTTGTCCCTTTAATATCAAAAATAATTCAGCATCTTCAGGAGCTGTATTCTAGACTGGTCACAAACATATTTGGGTGCTGATGTCAGGCTGTTTTGGGGGGAAAAAAGCTAAATCTTTGTGCGTGCATATTTGCAAATGTGAACAGTGCATAACTTCTATCTGTGATGTTTGGGGACCTTTCAGATTAGAAATTACAGACAGAAAATGAGCTATTATCAAAGGACATGTGTGAAAAGCCCAAGAAACCCTAAACCTACAGTGTTTGTCTCTGGAAGTGACTCAGCGAAAGCGTTTCTGCAGCCTGGGCTGCTAGCAAACAAGTTTTCGTATCTCCCTAGTGGAGACAGGCTTTGTTTTAATGTGAACACCAATCTAGGATTGCTACTTATGAAACATGATTCTTTTGCAGTTCCATACCGCGTCCAGCCCTTACAACACCTCTGCTCTTGTTTGCTCTCCTCAAGTCAGAGTTCTCTCGGGAAGTGAGAGCCTAGTTCATGTTACTTCTGTTCGGTCCTTGGACTTTGTGTTGACATAGCTAACTGGTGCCAGGTTGAATTATGACCTACATTTTATGCATCCGACGCCTGTCCATTCACAGACTGAAGATCTGAATGGGTTGAAATCGCTTTTCTGGGTTCAGAGAGGCTCTGTGAGGCTCTGCAAGCTGTAAGTGGGTGCTGCTGAGCTGGAAGTCTTGATTAGCACAGGACTTGCAGAGGGGAAGGGACTGCATTTTATAACTCTTCAGTCAGAGGGAAGGCATCTTAAATGTATGTATTAAGGATGCCAGGACACTCGTATTTAAATCCAGACAGGCATTGTCAATTTACATATGACCTCTGTGTGTCTCTGAAGTAGACACAACTCCTCAGCTGCCTTGCTTGATTAGATATCCACTGTCCATACACAGTATGGACTTTTTGAAGTGTGTTTGGGGTTTGATATAACTTATCTAATACCTTTGTGGCCTAAGTGTGCAATAGATTTTATGTGACTGAGTAAAGCACAAGACTGTTTTTGTCTGCAGCCTGCAGCAGAGGAAACTGCATGAGAGACTGCCTTTAAGGGTTGCCCCATTGCATCGACTTAACAGTGAAGCTGATGCCTTAGATTCACTCAGGAAAGAAAAGGAAGGCAAAAAGCTCACAAAATACAAGCTGGCCTTTCTCTAGGCACTGTCTAGGCAGGTGTCCAGGACAGTCAGGTAATTAAAGGTCACAGTAGGTTTGCAGGGCAGTGGTGCGTAGAGGAAATGGTCTTTACTGGCATACTGACAGCTCAGGGGCTGCTGCCGATCCTTGTTTATATGCAAGGTATTTGCAATTCCTTTCACGTTGCTTCAAGCAACTAGCTGTTTTTCAAGCTCTGTGTAACACAGCAACATGCAGATCTGTGTTGTTTTTGCTTATACGAAAAACAATGTAGTGGCTGGGTGCAAGAGCTGGAGGGAGGTGATCTGCAGCACTACTGCATCCCTCCATGTGAAGCCACTGAAGTTGGTGTCACAGTGAGACTTTTGCTTATCCTCATTATGATCGACCCATTTGTGCAGGAATGGCAAAAACTAGCACAAGTAAAGCTTTGATGTTTGCAACTGTCTAAACCTTAAGCACTTTTCCAGATGTTCCACTGCTAAGGAAAGTGGAGATCAGTTCCAGGTGTGTGTGTGGGCTCATCCTTGAACCAGACTTTATGAAATCCTTGTTACTAATGGTCTCTTTCTTTTGCAGCAATGCTGTGATTGCTGTAATCTGGGCCTGCGATTGAGGAGTGAGGGGAAAACCTGTGAGGCCAACATAAATCTGGGCTACCCCTGCAGTCATGTGATGCTGTCCTGCTGTGAAGGGGGAGATCACTTCATTCAGCCAGAAATAAAAAAGCATCCCGAACCTTTGCCAACAGTGACACCTGAGAAGGGTTAGTGTCCATTTTTAATTTGAAGACATTGCAGATACAGTCTCTGTCTCACACTGATCCCCAGAACATACCTTTCCTGTAGTGTTTGCATTCCCCACCCCTCTTCCACTCCCTTGATTGCATAGTGCAGGGACCTGCCAGATAACAAACAGAAGTGCTGCTGCTTCTGGATGATATGCAGAGTATGCCGTGAAGACCAGCTAGATGAGAGATGAGACCTACCTGTCAGTTTCTTCTTCTTTTTTTTTTTTTTTAAACAAACAAACAAAAACCTTAAAGACCTTTTTAGACCACTGGTGGGCACGAAGCCACAACCCTTTGTAAGAAGCAAAGCTGAAGCTGTTGATTTTCTTTTAGCAGTCCTGAAAGATTTTGTGTGAAACAAGCCATGAGTTTTTTCCAGACAAAGTAGGCCCATGCTTTATGTTAGCAATGAAACCTCCAGGAATTAGATTTCCTATTGTACTCCTGAACATTGCAGGACCTTTCCCACAGTATACACTGGAGAAGCCCCAGAGCATTGCAATTTAGGTTTTATTCTTCCAACATATGAGTTGGAACATATCTTCCAACATATCTCCAACATGGTGATGCTGAAGAGCTAGGTCAAATCCCTGCTGTAAAAGAGGCATGACAAAGGGAGCATGACAAATCTGGAGCTTGGACAGCTATGCTTCCCTCAGCCCAAGGCCACGCTCCTTCCAGCATCATTCTGTAGCCACCTGTCACGCATGAATTGCTCGGTAACCTCCTGGATATGCTAGGGTTCAGATTTTGTCCATTCTCCTCTCGTGAATGAAATGTGTATTTTCTGTTGCCAAAAAGAGTAAGGATTTATTTCAACCTAGCTGAGACTACACTGACCGAGGAAGTTTACATATATGTGTTTAAGAAAAGCTGACTGAGAAACTTACCGAACAATTCATTTAATATCACGGAAAATCTTGTCAAACTTGGTCAAGAACTGAAAAGAAGGATAGTGCTTTTGCCAGTGTTCAAAAGCAGTAAACGGGATAGCCATGTCAGTATGGAGTGGGTCCTGGAATATTTGTTATGCTATTAATATTTGCTATATTGTTAGCTGCAGAAGTAGCTAACCAGTTAATAGTGGTTAGTTGAAGAGTCTTCAAACTAACTGGTTAACTTTTTCTTCTGAAATTTAAAAATTGAATGTGGTGTTGCAGTGGGGACAGTTTCAGATGAAACTTCAGTGTGATACCTTGGTACAAATAACAGCAATGGTGTTAGTGAGCATGAAAGTTGAGCTTGTGACCTCTCAAGGTCTTTTCCTCCATGGCTCCTGTGAAATGTCTGTCCATCCAGCCTTACAGAAAGAGGTAGTGGATGTGTCCAGCACAGTGGTCTTATCTTCAGGATGGATGGATTTTCTCTTGTCCTTGAAGTAACTGTTTTGGGTAGATTTTACTGTATCTGGAGTTTGTGTGAGCAAATGCTCCATCCTTACAGAGCTAATGCCAAAGTGCCTGTTAGAGAACCAGCATGTTTTGTTCTCTGTTAGTTTCAGAGACGGAAGATCACAATGAAGCTTTGTCCATCAGCAATGAAGCTGAGCTGTCAAATAACCTGCCTGGAGATGACCTGGATGAATGTCTTCTCTACGGTGGGGAACTCTGTCAGCATTTGTGTATAAACACTGTGGGGTCCTACAAGTGCTCTTGTTTCCCGGAATTCACTTTGCAAGAAGATGGGACCAGCTGCTCTCCAGGTGAGGAAAACAGGGAGAAAATCCATGACTGATGGTGTCTTTCTGCCACCTTTACTGATCTATCAAGCATTTCTTCAATTTTTCTGTAGTTTCTGTGAAGTTTTTTGGTGGGTAATGATGCATGGATGTTTTCCCTGGAAATTGGACAGGTTAATAATGTAAAGGAAAACAACCCCTCAGGAAACTTAGATTATGCTTAATTTTTGTATATCTATAGCATGATATCACGGTGGGTATTAAATTTATTCAAATCAAGGCCATTTTAACTTTTCAGAAGAGGATTTGTAAAATTGTTAATGGAATACCTTTCCTTTTTAGAGTCATTTTCTATTTTGCAGTTAGCTTTCCTTTAGATAAACTTTATTCAGTTCAGACACAGTAGTGCTTCCTGAACTTCAATTTTTATGTAAAATCATTAACATCTTTCAGTGATGTAAAATCCAAATACATAGTGTTGTGGAAGTCTTGAAAAGAATGTCTATTGTGTAATAGTCGTATCGATGTCTGTAGTTCTCCAATGGCAAGATTTCAGATCAGATAATCTGAAAAGTTGAAACCTTAGATTAGTTACAAGTGCTTTCAATCATTTAACAAGCACATGAAGCATTGCCATCCCATGACAAAATTCCTCAGACTTCAAATACCTCCTGCCCAAGCCAAATAATGAATATTCATTATGTCACTTTTCTCAACATGGTATTACAGTACACAATAATGTGTTTGACTGTTTCTGCAGCAGCTGATGCTCTGTTTATATTAAAATTCTGGGGAAAGAGCCTAATCCAAAAGTGTTAAAGAAAATGGTTCTTATTTTAGGTCTGCAAAGTTTGGCTTGATCACTCACCTGGAGCATAGCAGTGTTTTTTGTTTTCCTCTGCTTTGCTTCTCCCATTACTAACTCTGTTGAAGTGCAGATTTGGGTTAATACATCTTGTATCTGAGTAGTCAGTATTCTTGGCAGTCCTGCAAGGCTGCTGTGCCAAGAGGTGTTGGGGGTTACAAAGCTCGGTTGAGGCAAGGGTTGAGACTGGATTGAGGCATCTGAGGCACATAGGAAGAGCGAGGCAAAGCAGGGCTGCTACTGTCATTCTGGAGTCCTAGGTCACATTATGGGCTGGACAAGAGAGATGGTGGAGCAGGGCACTTCCCTCACTGTTCATGGCTAACTGCTCTGCCTAGCAGTGTGGCATTCTAGCCTGTTGTTCCTTGGTTTTCCTCCGCGTACATGCACGTCTCTGTCCTGTGTTCTGTGCATGGAGGCCCACACCAGACAGTTTTAAATCTCACACTGCTGGTAATTCTTACTCCTATGATTAGACATAATACTTTATGTTTCTACCTGTCCTAGAGCATTTCCTGCTCTGTGCAGAACCCTGAATGTTTTTGTATTTAACTTTTGCATTCTAAAAGGTGTCACACTTTTCCACAAGGCTTAGAAGTGATGTTGTTGCAGCTGCTCTGTGAGGCAAGGAGAATGTGTACGTTGCTGAAACATCAGCTTCTCACTTCTCTGCTCTTTGGGGAAATCATTTTAGATATGCCACAATAAAGAGTCTTGCATTGACCTTTCCGGTGTTATAGTTCACTGTATGTCTGTGGTTTGTTTTATTTAAAATGAAATCACTCTTCCCTATACTCCAAACCTATATAGCAATTGCAGTTAGTCATTTACTGTTGCCATTGTTTGGTGTCTCATGCTTTGCTCCAGGTGATGCTTGAACTCAAATAAATGAAAGAATTTAGCCTTATGGATTTAGATTTCCATTCTAATGATATTTAGAAACTAGATTATTCTTATTGATATAATAGAGCTTCTCTTTAAAAACAAACAAACAAAACACTATTCACATACCTTTAAAGTTACTGTTTGTTGGAAATCTTAACAGCAGCTGTCATGTTTACCTCTTGGCTTTGTAAAAGTCATTCCAGAGTATCCTGTGCTTGTAAAGGTGAGCGTCTGCTTTTCATCTGTGTTGAGATAAGATAGACAGAATGAGTTTGTTGAACTTGTTTAGAGTTCTGCTTTTTTTCCCTCCCGTGCACCAAAAAAAAAAAGACACCCACTGTCTTTACAATATAACAGCATTATAAAAATTTAAATTAACACTTGGTTTGACTTATTAGATGTTGACATATTTTACTCTATGGAAGCTATTTCCAACCCAGCTCCCTACTCTATCCATGACACATGTGAGCATCTCCACTAACTTGCAGCACTCTGTGTACATGCGTGCATACTGTCACAGTTGTTCTCATCAAACACAGAATCACAGAATTTTCTAGGTTGGAAGAGACCTCAAGGTCATCGAGTCCAACCTCCAACCTAACGCTAACAGCCCTCCACTAAACCATATCCCTAAGCTCTACATCTAAGCATCTTTTGAAGACTTCCAGGGATGGTAACTCCACCACTTCCCTGGGCAGCCTGTTCCAGTGCCTCACAACCCTTTCAGTGAAGAAGTTCTTCCTAACATCTAACCTAAAACTCCCCTGGCTCAACTTAAGCCCATTCCCCCTCGTCCTGTCACCAGGCACGTGGGAGAACAGGCCAACCCCCACCTCGCTACAGCCTCCCTTGAGGTACCTAAAAAGAGCGATAAGGTCGCCCCTGAGCCTCCTCTTCTCCAGGCTGAACAAGCCCAGCTCCCTCAGCCGCTCCTCGTAGGACTTGTTCTCCAGGCCCCTCACCAGCTTTGTCGCCCTTCTCTGCACCCGCTCAAGCACCTCGATGTCCTTCTTGTAGCGAGGGGCCCAAAAAACACGTGGCATCTTGCAAAACCAACTGTTCGGCTCCATGCACAGACAGTTGTCCACATGACCAAAATGTTCCTTACTACAGACCCGGATGGAATGGGACGATTAGGACCAGGGCTCTTACCATGGGGTGCCTGGTGGGTGTGATGCTGCCCCTAATCCATCTCTGCCCACCCTGCCTTACAGACCCTGATGGAGGACAGGTGACAAGGTTGGAAGTAGAACCCACTGCCCCTCCAGCAGCCTCTCCTGCTCAGCCTCTTCTCATCGTGTCCTTACAGGAAGAGCAGGATAAGTGCAAAGGTATGTCAGAGGGGAAAACTGCAGATGCAAATGGGTGAGGAATGTTTAGTGTCAGAATAAAATTCCACATCCCTTCACCGATGTGATTGCAGTGCATATCCTTAACTTGTTACTGCTGGCATGAGCCTGAGAAGTTGTCAGGGGAAAACCAAGGAGGTAATTTGAGGCTGTACTCTGATTTCAGGGTTATTACACACCTGCTATTTAGTTTAAGGTAACCAGCACAGCTGTGCAGTGTAAAGTGCCCAATAGAGGTGGGATTGGCACAGGTGTGTTTCTGTGTGATTGGAGGGTTGCAAGCAGTGATTAGGGCTGCCTGGACAGATTGTTTACAAACTGCGCTCCCCATTGCCTGAGATGGGAGTGTATTTGGATGACCTAGAGTTTTGTAACTTCAGCTAATCTGTGTTGTGAATGCTAACGTATTTTGCAATTTTGCTTGGTATAGATAATGGTCCCTGCAAGCACATCTGCAATGTTGTGGAAGAAAATGTTGTATGCTCGTGTTTGTCTGGATATACTATCATGGCTGATGGGATTTCTTGTGAAGGTAAGTGGTTATGGTTCACCACAGAGATGTGACTAAAACATTATTATGTAGACCTCACTGATTGCAGACCCCAAGGTGTTTTCTTAAGGGTTCTTTATTTTCAGTATTGTGCATTGCAAATGGCAGTACAGAGACAAAACTGCTGCCTCTGAGACCTTTTGGCAGAAGGAATAGCAGGTCTCCTTTATAGGTGACTCCTGCAGCACTTCTATCCATTCTACCTATTACCTGGGTGAGGGCAAGCCCGGTTTTGTGCTTATTTCCTCTGATGTCCCAGACTTTTCTTCAGCCCTCTAAGTATCTGCTCCCACTGCTGCTTCTCCCAGAGTCTCACTGTTCAGCTATGGACTTGCAGCCTCTCTTCCTGAGAATGGAAGCAGCTGGCAGGACCTGTCTGCTGCCTTGGGGAGCCATCTCAGAGCTACAGATCTGCCCAGTGACCTGTTTTTTGTTGGTGGTGGGTTATTATTTTATTTCTGCTGCCTTGAAAATGTGAGGTTTCACTGGTATGAAGAATGTGCCACTGTGGGTGGGTACGGCTCCATGTGTTTCACTTGACACTGAAGTTCAGGTCTGCACCATGACAAACAGCGAATTTCAAAGCTGAATTTATGATCCTTCACATTCTATACATTTTAAATGGACATGTTTGGTTGGTCACAAAGGATATCTTTGCACAGCAAAGATTTTGGGGGTGAGAAGCAATGCCTTGTGACATACCTTTTTTAGAAATTTGTAGGTATGGGAGCAGCAGCCAGCAGTGAAATGCGAATAGAAGTTCCTGATGCTCAGAATTGCTCACAAGTGATCCACATCCCTCTTAATCTCAGAACTTATTGAATAACAAATCATTTTGATGGGATTCCAGATAGCCTGTGAAGAAAATGGGAATTTAATATCACCAGATAAATATTCGCTGTGCAATGCTTACTCAAGTGTGGTGGATGCTAATTTGATTAATGTTGGAATCAAAAGGGGCATTTCAAGGCATTCACTTTACTGCAGGAGGTGAAGAAATTCAGAAGTGTCACTGGAAGTAATGAGTTTAAATTGTAGCAAGATACATTTATAATCTGTGTTAAAATAGTTATTTGATGGTAAGGGTGGTTATGCACTGGGACAGGTTTCCTGGGAAGAGTGTGTGTTGCACCTGCATCACTGCCCATTTTTAAGAATAGCTCCTTCTGGAATGACAACGGTGCAGGGGTGTGAGCAAGGACTAGATGATCTCTGAGGGTTTATCCCAGCCATATTTTCAGTGTAACACTGTATTTATTGTAGCACATGCTGATGTGGTAGCTCCAAGACACTTCATTTAGAGATCTCCAGCGTGAAAGAAATGTTGTTTCATTTCAGAAATCGTTCTAATAGCATTCTATTTTTCCCTTTTGGTTGCAACATGTTGATATAGATTTGGATGAGTGCCTCACAGGTGCTCACGCTTGTTCCAGAGGACAGTTATGTGTGAACACATTGGGATCATTCTACTGTGTCAACCACAGAGTGATCTGTGCAGAGGGCTTTATACTCAACAGGCATAGAAAATGTGTTGGTAAGATGATAGGTATAAGCCATTCACCACAGCATCGTAATTCTTCATGCTCTGCAATGCATTTAAACCATTTGTACTAAAAGGTTCTCTAGCCATCTTGCATATGACATTTCAATACAAGTTAGTAAAAACACATGTTCACCATTTGCTCAGCCACTTAACATCATGAGCTGTATGCTATTTGGCTTTTTCCCTAGCAATACATTCTCAAGATACAAATAACTGCATGAAAGTCATAAAAGTTCATATGTATGATGACCACAGCAGTTCTCATGACTGTTAAACTGAACTGACTATTATAGCAGTTGATCTCTCTGGACAGTGTCAATGCTGCCAAATCCCCAGACATCACAAAACAGCAAAGTTCATAAGAAATCTGCCTATGTTGAGGCAGTGGAAAAGATCTGTTAAAAAAATAATGAAATGTTAAAATTCAGATCAGTCCTTTGATTCTGGCACAAATTTCTTTGTATAAAAGTCAAAGATGCATCATAATTTTACTGTATCATCCCTGCTGTTTAACTTCTTGTAAGAAACTAATCTATTTTTACAAACGTATTTGTGAGGATTTCATTTGCTTTAAGCAGCTAGTGCCTGAGCTTATGAAAAAGTTTCTATTTGGAGTACTTTTCTACAGGCCAGTCTGGAAGGCACTTGAGCTGCAGTAGTGTTGTGTGATAATGCTTGGAAAAACCAAGCACCTGAAGACCTCCAGCTGCTAATGAAAGCAGTGGTGCTGGGGCTATAATGTCATGGGTGAACACATGTACCTTCTTCCATTCCTGAACTTCTCCTGGTGTTTTTAACATTATTTTTCTCACTGTCACAATCTCGCAGTATTAGAGCTTTAGTTTTATTCCTGTCTTTGAAAGCCCTATGATCTCATTGTAGTGATGAGAATGTATGGCATTGGGGCATAGTGAAATCTGTAGAATGTCATAGTTTAGAGCAGAAGTTTGGTTTACTGTCTTCCGGGTGTTCCCTAAATTGTCAAAATTGGATTATTATTTTTTAATCAGAGATACTGATGAGCGTGCAAAATAATGAAGTTATTTAGTTTAAATGAAATGGCTGAGAGAACAACATTGGAAGGAAGGAAGCCTCTACAGCTAAAATACCAGACTGTGAGATGGACTGTAGTATTTACACTTGGCCACAGTTTGGGTGGTGCCTTTCATGGCTTTCACAGAGCCCCCAGCACGTACCACACTTCTGAACATACCGTCTGGCAAGTGAGCAGCTGAAGGAGCTGCCTCACCTTGCTTTCTTCTTCTGGAAAATCTTGCCATTAATCCCTTGCTGTTTTTTTCTGCACTATGCAGTAGGGATTTATCTGTCCTTATCTGCATCCCTCAGCAGTGTTTTGAAACTAAGTTAATGCATGTTTGTAAGCAACTTTGGCAGAAGGTGCAGTAGAAGATTCCAAGTGCTTCCTTTTATTCACTTTCTACCTCTCCTGTCCTCTACCCCATGACATTATTTTTATATTGTGATTTATTGTGATTGATGAAAGATACACCTAAGGCATTGCTAATAAAATGGAAGATACAACTCTCATTTGTAAAGCCAAAAGATCCTCTTCTTCCTCACTAAAAAATAAAGCTCTAGATTTATCTAATATATTTTTTTAAACAGGTATCCTTTTTAAACAGTCTAGAATACTTCGATATTTCTCCTTCTGTTGGTTAGAATAGTAGGGAGAATACATCCTGTGTTCTCCCTACTTGTATACAGCCCTGCTCTGTGCATGGTGCCTGGAGAACATTTGCTGTATTTGACATTTTTGCTATGTTTCTAGTCGAAGGGGAAAGCCACAAGCATACTGTGGTTTCTGATTTGTGCAACTGCCTCATTTGCAGCCATATTTGCCTAAGTTATCCTTTTCCAGCTTAACTGCTTTTGTGTTCTATCTCAAACACCATAAGGAAAGCTTTGGTAATTTGTTTGCTAACTATTGTTGTTTTAATTATGTTGCTATTTGCATATTTTAGGGATGGGAGGAACAACCCTTGCACAGCAACAAAACAGCTGATAACCTTTTATCTGTTGAATTTCCTTTAGTCAAACTGTGGAAGATTATAATTCCAGGTGCATCCAAGAGCAGATATCCAGAATTCCTGAAAGCCAACCACGCACAATGAAGAGTCACCAGCTGTTTAAACAGCTCGCACACTCTAGCTTTGTGTAACTGTGAACAGATATTAAAATATCTTTAGGGCTGAAAGCTTCATGTTCTCCAGAGATAAGAGCCAGGTTGGGTCTTTTTTAACTTGGATTGTTTTTCCTGGTGACTTTCAGGCAAAGTCATTACCACCACCCACGTGCATGCTGATGGGAGACTACGGTTTTATTTTCTTTGCTGTTCTCATCTAAACTTTTCCTCCTGCCAGAGTGACCAGTAACTGGTCATTTTATTGTTGAACCATAGGGACTGTGCATCAGCAAAGCCACTAAGAAACAGGATAGATGGTGGCAAAATAGCGACAGGTCTAAATAAAACAGATGTATTCCATAAAATAAATTGACATGAAGTGATTTGAAAAGAGAGAATTCATGAGAAACTACAGATGCAGAACCATAAAAGGTCTGCATTTCACATTTGTGTAAAAAAAAAAAAAAAAAAAAAAGGGGGGGGGGGAAAAAGTGCAAAACTATTACTTGTATGTAGAAGTATGTGTTGAAAAAATGGCACTAGGTAGATGTTGATATTGCTTTGCAGAAATGTCAGTTTCTTACATACAACAGATATACTCAGGGTTCATACATATGTTTGCAACAACAATTCCAGGAAAAATGAAGTGTTATGTGATTAAATTTCATTCTGGTTTTTACTGACACAAAGTATGGAATGTTGTTGCTACAAAAGTAGCCCTCATATTTCTCCAAAATTAACTTTTGGACTTGTTTTTAATATATTATTAAATTATTTTTCCTTCTTTCCTGTTTTTATAAATAAAATCTCACCCTACCTCAGTTTTAACTGTGTTGGGTGAAGACAGCAGTTGGTCCAAGGTTGAGTATTAACTTTGCTTTAAACTGGAAATATAACTTTTTGTTTTCCGTAGTGTTCTGTCCATCATCTGATTGACTTGTTGAGTTGGTTTCCAGTACTGAAGGCAGACAGGTTATGGACACTCTTGATTTTATGAGTAATCAGTAGGAAGGACAAAAGGCCTTAAGAAAATGTATTCTGTCCTTGCTCCCCTCTATCTTGTGCCATGATGGTAGAGCAAAATAACACTAGGAGCATCCTGGGCTGAATGGAGCCACTTCAGGTGCTCGTGTACCTGCCCCAGCGCAAACTGTGGCTGTAATCGCCAGGGATGCCTTTTCCTACCGTGATGCTGAGGGATGCAGTTTTGTGATAGGCATTGATGATAACAGCAGCAGCGTGGGCTGACAGGAACACATGGGAAAGGTGCTGCAGTTCTTCTGAGATCCCCTTTTGTGCCATAACCATTTGGGAAGCTACTCAAAAAAAGGGGAGGAGGGGGAGAACACCGAAAATCGGCATGTATGTTTAATGAAAATGAAGCAGTGGTGGGCTGGTGATCAGTCCAATATCAGAAATGGAGGTTCGTGCCCTAACATTGGGCAGGGCAGGGCCAAGCCTTGCATCTCAGCCGGTGTCACAAACATTAGGTGCTAGCGATTGTCAGTGTATCACTTGTGCACAAACCTTTCATTGAAAGCAAAGATCTGGTATGCAATCTTCTAGTTTCTATAACTTTAATTTCCTAAAATGCTTTCTGGCCAGCTGCACTTATTTTTTCAAGTACTTAGAATTTTGAAAATTGAATAAAAAATACAACCAAAACCCTTAAATTACATGTATTTTTTTCCTGCGAAGTCTTAATCCTCTTTTTACCTCTCTGCACTTTCTATTCAGGTGGAATACTTCCTATAGTACTTAAGTACTTAAGTATTGCAGACAAATATACTTTCCTCCTAGTGGCTTTTTTGATATAGTAAAGTGACTTAAGTTCATAAGATGCAGTGTAGTGCTGACAATTTGTTTATATGAGAAGGCCCTTTGTGGTTTGCAAGAAAAGATAATAATTGCAGATCTGTTGTATAGCCTCTTAAATCATTGGAAAGACTTGCACTAATTTGTATCCTGTTAAGTGGCTATTCACAGCCATTTTTTGTCTTTTTTTTTTTTTTTTTTTTTAAGTATCTCAATTTTATTTAAGAACTAGATCTGGTTAGGTGAGAGAGATTCCCAGCAGCTCATATTCTTCTCCCAGCACGTGAGGTTTTTTGCTTTTGTTTTTTCCCCCCAAGGCCAGTTAGAAGAGTACTGGTGTCCATGCTTCACACTAATGTGTAGCAACTGGGAGGCTGGATGCGCATTAGGAAGACATAACCCTGCAAAAGCTTTAGAAGGGGGCAGTACCTGCCTCTCAGTGGAAGTGTACAAACACCCTGTGGGACAGGCGGAAAGCTATCCAGCTGACAGCAGTGACCCTGCCATGGATCGATTAGGTGACTTTGGAAGCCAAGTGCCCAGCACATGAAGAATAGCAGTAGCTAACAAAACCAAAAACTGAATTGACACAAAACCAAAAATCAACCCAACAAATAAAAAGTGAATGGGCACCAAGTTGGCATGCTGGCCTTACAAAACTCCTTGAATGTCACCAGTTAGATGACTTCAGCAGGAACAGAAATATCTTGGTGCTCTTCTTCATCTGTTTGGCAGAGAAAAAGCTGACACATTACTGAAGAAGAAAAGCTTTTAAAGGGGCTTTTCCTGTTTTCATACTCTGCAGGGGGAAGTAATATCTCTGATGTGCTTATCTGGGAATTACGTTCTATGGCCAAAACAAGAATCTTATTTAAACAACGCTTGCTTTATTGTGTGATCTGAAAACAGCTTCATGTGCAGAGAAGCCAGATATTGGTAGTGGTTATGGTCACATGTGGCTTTTGTTTGTTCAAGAAATACATGTCAGCTTTATCCAGATCTGTGGAAGTGTCAGATTTTGTGTGGAATAGAAAGAAAGTTTCTCTTCCCAAGCTCTACTTATTTTTGTTGTTTGTACTTGCTTATCATGTCATCCCTTGCTTTCATTATTAAGCAAAATCTGAATTTGAAATGATTTTATCTGAGCCTATGTATGGCTTTTTTTCTTTTTTTTTTTTTCCCAGATTGTGTCCTACATTCCATGATCTGGTATTAAAGTGTGTTTTTTTTTAAATAACTTTTTCAGTGTTCTTCCTGCTGAAATTAGATCTCTTAAAAGATGTAAATATAAATTTACAAACTTGACTGAGCCTTCAAGGTTTCTCTCTCCCTATTTTCTTGCGTACCCGGTTGTAATGCTGTTATTCCTTAGGAAATAAGTATAGTCCGTGGCTCCACCGGCAGTGAGGCAGGCAGTTTCAGTACCTATCTCTTCCAGCAGTTTCACACCGGCGGCTCCCGTCTATCTGGCACGAAGCAGCAGGACTGATACGTAGCCCAAGCTAGGAAAACCTGGTAACGAGCAATGAGCATGAATCATTTTCTCACTCAGTTATCCAGGAGGTTTCTATCTGGTAAATGGGAAGCCGGTTATCATCCCTCTGCCCACTGCTGCATTTCATCAGTTCTGTCCGTCCCTTGTCCTGCACCATGCACTGCACATTTGGGGAGGGGTGGGGGGAGGAGGAAATCTCTCTGTGATTTGTATCTCTCGAGTCACTTGGCATTAACAAAAGGTGCTGAAATAAAACATCTTTCATCTGAACACTAGCAAAGTCTGTATCAAATATCTTTTGGAAGAAATGGTTTCAATTGAGCTTTTGACTCCTTCCAAAAGAGAGCAAGAAGAGGCAGACTTCTTCATAAATATGAGGCACTGAATTGTTTAACTGTTTCTTGTAGACATTAATGAATGCGTAACAGATACGCACACCTGCCAGCGGAGGGAACACTGCGTCAACACGATGGGATCATTTAAATGTCTCCAGGAATTGAGCTGTCAGCCAGGTTATGAACTTAAGGATGGAGAATGTGTTGGTAAGACAAGTGTTTTTCGGCTGATGCAATTGCTGTTATCAGGAAGGAAAGGAAAGGGATTACAAAACATTCTATTCTTGCTGGTCTGTGATAATGAGGATTGAACTAAAAAAGACTGAACATTGTGGAAACATTTGGCTTCATAAGCCCCTTCAGTACATTCATTTATTTGAAATAATTTCCAAAAATAACTATAAATAATTTAGACAACATATGAAACCTTGTGAATTAGGATATGCCCTGTTTTTAAGGGGGTAGGGTAAGATCTTGCTGATGGAGGAATTCCTGTTATGCTGGCCTGGGCAGCTCTGCTTTCCTCTGAAGGGGCTGATCCTGTATGCTGCTGGAGACTGAAACACAGCCTGCATGGATCAGGGGGCTGACTCAGACCGGTCCTTCCTGTGTTTAGGATGTCTGTCTGCATTTATTTACATTTGGAATGGTCACGGGGTTAAGAAGCTATTCGTCACCTCCCCCTCCTTGGTCTGTGTAGGGCTCTGGTAGAGGAGTGAGCCCCAGCAGTGGCAGCTTAGCAGACGCTGCTCTGCAGTGTGTGTGCATGCAACAGACGCGTGCCCTGCCTTTCAGGGCAAAAGCCAGAGCTATTTGCTGCTAAATCTTATACTAAAAAGAGCTTCCTGGAGTAAGAGATGCCGAAGAAAGAGCTCTTGACATGTAGCATAAGGTTATAAAATAGAAATAACCTGAAATCTTGCTTTCCATACAGATATTTACTCATTACTCTGTCATGAGTAAACCTTGGGTTACTTAAAGAGGCTGTCTGTGAAAGTCATCTTCTGCTTGATTCTCTGGCATTTCTAACATTTATTAGCAATCTAAATGGCTTTCTAATCTTAGAGTTAAGTTAGATTATAAAATTCACATATTTTTTTAAGTAGCCTTAGAATTAATGGCATACAAGACTAAATGTTCATGATATCATTGGACATGTTCATAGCTGATGTCTGATCTTAGGTGGGGCTTCTTCAATTGGGAAATTGAAGCAAAGCCTCAATAGCAGCTGATCTGCGCAGTTACTCGGGACAGATCAGTTGGGTATAGATTTGTAAGTATGAAACTAAATTTATAACTTAGAAGCTTTATGAGTTTGAAGCCTCTTCCGTAAAAAAGGAAGTGTGTTCAGTGTACCTAGGTAGTAGCCATTACGTTGGTGACCATGATTGCAGAAGTTCATATACATAACAAAAATGAGAAAGCTGTCTTGAGCTCTGGCTGCAGTGCAAGGAAGAAAAGTGAAATTTGTTACTAATAGTGCTACCTTGCATTTTTTTTTTTTTTTTTTTTCTTCCCCAAAAATACTTTTCTGAATTGGATAGTGTTTGTTCTGTGTACTTAAGTACATATAGTATACATGTATTGCTATGCACAAAGTGAAATCCCAGCCCCGCCCAAGCGAGGTTCCCTTTTATTATCAACTTTAAAGGAGGCCAGTTTATACCTAGAATTCTTGTGGTACATAAGGTACAAGAGATTATTTTGCTTTTGAAATAGTCTAGTATACATTTTGTGCACCTTTATTCCTTGTTTCCATTTGTGCCTTTAGGATTTTAAAACCGCAGATGTTTCAGGATCTGTGGTTGCAGGAGATGCTGTGAGCACAGCAGGAGGGCTCAGACTTGTGGCAGGACAACCTGCCACGTTCTGAAGCCTGTGCTGAAGTGGGTGCTCAAGAGAAAATACATCCAAACCTCAGATTTCCTAAAGGCAATTTTGGGTTCTCATTTAAGTGATGCTTGTTTCTGAGAAAAGAAGTTCTAAACTAGTCAGTATGGCTACTGGCAGTGACAGTTTAACTAGTCACAAGTTGGTATTTTGATGTGATTAACAGATATTGATGAATGCGAGAGAGGAACTCACAGTTGTAAAGTGAACTTCGTTTGTCAGAATACAGAAGGATCATTTTACTGTGAGTCAAAGCAACGTTGCATGGATGGATTTTTACAAGACCCTGAGGGAAACTGTGTTGGTAAGTGTGACCGGCAATATGTTTGTAATATGTGCAGCAGTACTGGCCAACACCTGTTTCTTTTAGACTGTCCAAGGCTAAAATTGCATTGACTACATGTAATTTTCCTTAAATCCTGCTGCAAACTTAATTTAAACATTGCTGTTCTTTTAAAGATGTGTGTAATGAATTTGAAACTGGTACCATGGCAGACCTTCATCAGCATTTATCTTTGGATTAATGATAGATTAAAATGAAGAAAAAGAAGCAAGCGCTGAAAACAGACCAGAAGGGTTAAATAGCTTCTCTCACTATTCTAATTCATTTCTTTTCACTAGATATTAATGAATGCACATCTCTCCCTGAGCCATGTAAACCAGGATTCAACTGCATCAATACTGTTGGATCTTACACCTGCCAAAGGAACACACTGACATGCAGCAGAGGCTACCACTCCAATGAGGATGGAACACGATGCATCGGTAAACTCAGGTTTCAGTCTCTGCTAGGGTGTCTTCCTAGAGGAAAAAGTACATTTCAGTTCTAAAATAACTGTTTTGAATTACCTCCAGCTTCATAAAGTTAGTTGAGGAATGGGAATTTGCTGTCCAAGCAGTTCAATGATTTGTTTGCACTCCAGGATGCTTCACTGCTGCAAGGAGTTCCTCTGGGTACACTGGGTGACATTGCTTTTGACTGCATATGGGATTTACTGGCTTCCCTTCTGGAGTGAATATAATTTAGTTACTTTTTAATCTCATGCTGTCAGTCAAAATCATGATCCTTTGCTGTTTTGTACAGTATCTCACTGTAAGCAGTATGATCTGAATCTGTGGGAGGCAGCAAATTGGAAACACTGAATTTGTGGACTCACAGGGGTAGCAATAAATGAATGTTCTTTGGAGCACTATAAATGGTGTTTCCCTTTCACATCCAGTTGTGCACATTTAGGATAAATTCTCATTTGTTTTTGAAAAGAATCTTGAAATAGTCACATAGGCTGGCATGTGTCTCAATACTGGTTTGTATTTGTTCCAATGTATATATGGAGTTACTGACTCAAAATAGCAGATTTCATGTCTTATTAACATTTGTTCCATGAACGAGCCCAGTAGGCACAAGGGAACTGAAAGCTTGATTCTTGGTAAGGCTGGCTATGTACTTTTGAATTCCCTATGTCCTGTGTTACATGGGGTAGGAAATCATAAAGTGAGAGCTGAAAAAATAAAGACATGGCAAATCAGCACTTCTGCTAGTGATGATATCCTAAAGATTTTTATTTAAGTTCCCATTGAATAAAAGGAAGGGTAGAAAATAAAAAATATGCTTTTGTGATGGTGGAAGAAGCTATGTTTGAGGCTGTCTATTAATTTGATCACAGCTATTGACCTGCAGACAAAACTAGTGGTGTAGACAGAAGACTCCAGTCAAAAAAGCTTCCACTTTCTGCTTTTTGCTCTTTGCTGCCCATCATGATTTTTCTCCCAGGGCTCTCCAGGCTATCCTTTGCCAGTGAGAAAGTGAGGAAGATTTGGAAGCAGCAGAAGACAGGGACAGTTCGCATGTAGCTGAAGAAATTGAGAAACCTTCCTAATATAGTTCCAGGGGGTTGTTTCCTAAACTTAGGACATAGTAGTGCAGTCTCATTTGCTGTCTTATATAGCAGCCTGAAATATTATGGCTGTTACAAAAGGAAGGTCCAAAATACGTGTCTGTCTCAGCTGTTGTATAGAGACATTTCTTAAGCTGACTTTAATCAGGCCTGTTTCAGCAAAATCAAAAGGACAAGGTAAATTTGCACCACTAAGCCTGGTGAGCCTGAAGTTTTTAGGGTTACCACCATTCCAGCATCCAGTGTAATTTAGTGTAATCCTGATGAGATAATATCTGAGAACTAATTAAAGGCTGAAAGCAATGGAATACATAATTTTGGACAAACTCATGAAATGGTTGCAGTATGAATTAATTGCAAATAAAACAATTTACAGATGTTTATTTGCATTTTAAAACTTCCTTGGTCCGATGCTACCTTTGCTCTTAGAAAAAAATGAGAGGACAGTGTGTCCGCAGAAATCTGTGAGCCTGTCAGGAATCCCTTGCTGGGCGAGTGGTATCCCTGCCATCGCTAACCCCAGTGCCAGCAGGGACCGCATTGGTAGGAATTTCAGCCAAAGTATGGAAGAAAATATTTGTCTGCGCCTCTCACCAGGGTTGATAGTCCTCACTTCCCCAAATCCAAGTGTCTGTGATAAGTAACTTGTTTCCATTTCTCTGCCATTTACTCAGCATATGACTGCTTTCCTGAGCATTCTCCAAGGCTGTTGCTTGATGTGGAGCCACCCAGGAACCCTTTGAAATGAAATAGAATTTGAATTTATGGCTTCAAACAGGGCAGCGACTGAAAGCACTGCTGAAAGGAGAACCCCCCAGCTTTAGACTGCCATCCTAATTAATTGGACATGAACAGGGGCTTGGATTGTCAAAGTAGTTGAAGATGTCTATAATTGGAAGGAAGCAGGATCTGGTGGCTTAGGAAATGGCAGCACTCAGGGCTCGAAGAAATACCAGTTTCTGTGGGTTAATCAGATTTTTTGATGCTTGTCACAGATGGTAACAGGGATTTGTTAAATACTGATGAGCTATTTAGTCATATTGCAAGTCCTGTAAATCAGCCTGTATTGAAAGCTCTCATCTTTATCTGAGGATTTGTAAAATGAGGTTGGAAGTGGTGCATGTGAGTGGAGGAGCAACTAATTTGTTTGTATTGCATTTCAGATGAGAGACCATGAGGAATATAAAAATGTGAGTTGATTGAGAAAAGAAAAAAGATCAACAGTGGGAAAGAGCAAAAGGTAGACAGCAGAAGCAGCATTGAAAGGGCAGCTGGAGATGAAAATAGCAATTGCTTTAGTTCAAGGGATGAGCAGAATTTCTGGCTAGTTCTTGTTTTGCTTTAAAAGGCTTGAAGTGACTCACACAATGGCAGAACATCAGAATAGGATGTTTAAATGTCATGGTTTGATCAGAATCAAAATGTGTTTACATTGAAATGCAGAATATGCTGGAAAGCTCCACTGCATTTCAAGTTGTCATTTTGACTTTAAAATAATTTATTGCTTTTCAGAAGTTTAACTCAGAGATATGTAAAGCTGACTCAGAATAGCAGAGTGAGAAAAACTGATATTCTGTCTGCTTTGTCCAATGGACGACCCTAACAGTTTCTGTTCCTGTTACTGAGTTATTTATCTATTTTTGAAAACAGCATTTAAACTAATTGCTCCCTCTGGTTCTGCAGATGTGGACGAATGTCAAACTGGTGTGCACCGTTGTGGTGAAGGACAGATTTGTCATAATCTTCCTGGGGCTTATCGCTGTGACTGCAAGATGGGCTATCAGTATGATGCATTCAGCAGAACCTGCGTTGGTATGTAAGGCACAAGACCAGATGAAACAACTGATTGATTGAGCCTTGGACCTCAAGGCAGTATTTAGCACTATTGTAGTGTGCAGTTATTAGTTCTGCAATGCAGTGTCTCAGAAGATAATGGAATCACCTCCAAAAAGCTGTTGTTCAGTCAACCAGCCACTTAGAGCTCTGCCACTCTGTGCTATGGGTATGGACCAAGTGTCCTTGGGTTTAGTTTGGCTGCAGGTTATCGATTAAAGTCGACTGCAAAATATTTTCCTATAGGTTACGTTTCTCCTGCTGTGTAAATTTATCTTTCTGAAGTCTTAACAACTTTCTTCATAAGAGACCATGATACAGCATTTTGTATTTTATCACTACTGTACACCAATTAGAGCACAAAGGCAGACAGCATAAAACCTGGGGTTGCAGCTTTTCATGCTCTGCAAATCAATCTCTGACACTTTTTAAAAACACCCTCCTGCATCTCCTTTGATGCTTTTGTTTATAAGGTGATTCGTTTGTTATCCTGGCAGATATAAATGAGTGCTGGAATTACCCTGGACGACTGTGTCAGCACACGTGTGAGAACACCCCTGGGTCCTACCATTGCACTTGTTCTTCTGGTTTCCGCCTGTCTTACGATGGGAAGCACTGTGAAGGTACAAGACATGTTTTCCATGAAGTATTTGTGCTGTAAACTAAGGAACTCTAGAGAAGTTGAGGTGAAATGCAAATAAAGTAAGCCTGTGATGTATGCGTGCTGAAATTTGTAGGTGCTGAATTAAACATTCAGACTGTCAGATAAGAGTTGTCAGATCCTAGTGCCTTGCACTCACCCAGTCAGCAATGCACCTGAAAGGCTTCCCCATTGCTCCCACGCAAGCAGTGTGTGTGCCCCAAGTGGTGGGCAAAGCTGCTGGGTCCACATAGCTGATTAAGTGTTGGTACATTATTACAAGTTTAAGACACAAAGATTCATTCTGGGCACTGTTTCTTTCTCCCTGTTTTCTTTTTACTGTCGACTTATTTATAGCAGTAGTCTCTAGCTTCCATGTTTTCTCAATAAAATGGCTAAATGATTGGCTGTTAATGTTCGACCTCTGCTTTTGTGCCTTCCCCAGCACAGTCACCATTTAGAAGCTATGTCAGATGGTTTGTTTAGGTAATTGGACTTTGGAAAGTACTGAAGTATAAAGAGCAGAAGGCATTGTGGTTTTAGTGAATGCTGAGACGCTCTTCTGGAGTTAAAGAGCATCTCTTATGAGAAGCCTTCCAATATATGTGGTTTGGATGTTTACAATGTTTACAAATTAATCAGCTCTCACTGCAATGAAAATCTCTCTTAGTCTTACTTTATTTTCTTTTATCAAAATTTTGAAGCTGATGTAAATTATTGTTTTTAAAATATATAGAGTGTGCAGCAATCAAAATATTATAGTGGCACATATTTTCTTCTGCAGTCACTTTTGCTGTGATTTAAACACCCAAAAATTCTCTAGGAGCTTTTGGATTTAATTTAAAATATTTCATCTAGAACGAAGCTTTCATTATTTCATCTTTTGCTTCTCCACTTTCTTCCTTTCACTCGTATACTTTTTCCTTTCCTTCCAGATGAGAGAAAAAGAATATAATACAGTTGAAATAGGAGACTTTTCATTCAAATTTTATTAAAAATGAATCTTAGTAGTGACAAAACTTGAAAGAAAAAGTAGATTTTGAATTGAATGGAATTTTCTGAAGCTTTCCATGATTTCTTAGGCAATGGTTACAGATTTTTAATTAACTGTAACGGATAAAGTCTGAAACAAATGTTTATATGCATATATATGTTTACATTGGCATATATAGAAATGAAATTTAGGTGGAATTCACATCCTTATGCTTCTTGGCATCCTGTCTAGGGAGCAGACACATCTTTGGGGGACAAATTCAAATTTGGGGGACATCCTTATCCACAACGTCCAGAAGGATCTAATAGCTGATCTTAGGGGCAAGAAATAGTGAAAGATTCTGTTCTGAACTGTTGTAGCAATTTCTGTACCTTTGTTTTTGGATACAGATGTGAATGAATGCGAAGCAAGTCCCTGCAGCCAGGAGTGTGCCAATGTTTATGGTTCCTACCAGTGTTACTGCAGGCAAGGTTTCCAGCTAGCAGAAGATGGTCATTCTTGTAAAGGTAAGGCTGCTGCTTGGTCAGGCCAAATTAAGTACGTGCACACTCTTTAACAGCAAGTGCTGTCCAAATTTCCACAACATCTAGTGCTGCACAGGTGATGCCTGAGGATGATTGTGAGTTACGCCCCGCTGCAGAGAAAGCAAAAGAGAACTCCAGCTATTGGAAAATTCAGTTCATTTTCATGCCTACTTGGGGCTGGAAGATGTCTGTGTGACCATATAACCAGTGACACTACTGATTCATGGGCTACAGCTAATGACTGAAAAAGTTAGGAGGGAAGAGATATTTATTTATACTGCACAGGCTAAAACATTTTGCCGAGGCTGGGTGAGGGCTTGCTCTGCTGGTGGTGGGTTGCAGAGTGATCAGAATGGAGGCAGGAAGGGTTTCACCTTTTCCTCTTAAAGCTACCAATACTGACACATGCTTTGGAGAGTCTCTGTTCAAGAAATGCTGAAGAAACCCATGTTCTTCCAAGCACAAGGCAGCTCCCCAAGCAATCCTACAGGAAGAATTTCAGAGGTACCGCAATGAGATTTTCATACCCAGATGTGCCAAGACTTACTGTGCTCTTCCGTGAGTCCATGAAGCACTCATGTTCAACATTTCAGAAAGCACAATCAGCTGTCCAAGACCAATATCAAACCTTCATGGTTGCATTTTTTAAGAATATTTTATAAATGTTTAAGTTTATTTTATAAATTTGCCATATAAGAACTTCCTGGTGTTCTACAGCCACACTTTTGAGGTGACTGTTCTTTCTTTTTTTTTTTTTTTTTTTTTTTTTTTTAATGTGTTTGTAATTTTGGTGTTTTTTGTTGTTGTTGTTTGTTTGTTTTCCAGATATTGATGAGTGCACGCAAAGTGCAGGCATTCTTTGTACTTTCCGCTGTGTGAATGTTCCTGGTAGTTATCAGTGTGCTTGTCCTGAGCAGGGATATACCATGGCAGCAAATGGAAGAACCTGTCGAGGTAATGAGGAGCTTGATGAACTGAAAGCATTATGTCATGAAGGTTTAATCCTTGGAATGATCTAAGACATTACAATTACTCAATCAAATCTCCATTTTGGATATTAGTCATTGTTAAAAAGCCAGTATTTGACAAAATTGACAGATATTGGTATCTACAATGTCTTTTTTTTTTTTTTTTTTTTTTTTCCCGTGCTATAAACAAGTAGTGAGGCAGCTATAGATGTGAGCTGGTTAAGTGCATTCCTAAGGGAGCTCCCTTCATCATCCAAACAGGGGCATCTGATTGCTTGCACAGGCAGTATGTGCACCTTGGCTCATCAGATCTGTTTATTTAGAGGTGCCAGATGTTCAAATCTGTGGCTTCATTAAAAGTTGCAGTTTCCTGCCCCAGAAAACTAGGAAAGAGAATGCAGGAGCTGTAATGGGGATTGGAACATTCAGGAGTCTGCCACATAGGCTTAAATACGTTGGTATTTGGAGATGTTAGTGTAAATGACATGTATCCTCCTCCCACACACCCCTTTTCTTCAGGATTATAGAAACATATTCTGGGTGCCTCGTGTTTTTCATCTGGTATGCAGCTGTCTGGTTTTGAAGTAAAAATCCCCCATTTCCAGAGGATGCACTGACTGTGTAATGATGATTGAAGACCTGATTACCTTTATGTACTCTACATGCATTCCTGCAGTCAGTTACGCTAACTACCAGGCATTTCCTGCTTTTAGTTTTTCAGGAACCCTTCACAGAACTTTTGGTTAGGTATCTCCTATTCTCCTGTGCTTAATTTCTCTTCTTAGTGGTAACTGTAGTGAATTTGCGCTGTGTAAATCATGAATGGCATAAGCATACTTGATCCTGCCTTTGGAGCAGAGAATTAAACTAAATGACAAAGAGAATCTTTCCAAGCTTTTTTTTTTTTTTAATATGTTTTTGAGTATGCCTTCAGAACCCAACTTCAGATGTATCCAGGTGCATTTAAATCCTTATGTAAAAGTCACCTTTAGAAAACCTGCAGCTATAACTTTCCTGTTTTGTTTTTTTTTTTCTGTTAATTTTCAGTGCTGGCAGGTTAGTTGCCACTTCTGCCAGCACTGAGATTTGAGACGAGGATGTCTTCCAGAGTTAACAGTGTGAGTCACTGCATTAATCTGCCAGCACAGCTCTCCTGAGCTGGAGGTACCCAGGGTGCTCCAAGTGCTAGAGGTGAAAGAAAAATGTTTGCCATATGGACCTAGGGATTGCAATTGCTTTGTCTGTCATGTGAAATCCTCACTGCATGCTCATCCTTTGTGCAAATGGCTTCTATTGTATAGACTAGCTCTGCTAAGAGTTATATGTTAATGCTTGCAAAAACTTTTCAAAGATCCTATACCATCCGGGACATGCACCCTTCTTAGAGGGTGAAGTCTACTTGCAAAACTTAGCAGATGTGTAGCAGCTCTGTGGATGGCTGGGTAAGCTGGCATTTGGTCAGGCCTTGGAAGTAACCCCTTGGGTATGTGGCCCCCCTCTTTTTTTTCTTTCTCTCTCTCTCTCTCTTTTTTTTTTTTTTTTTTTTTTTTTTTATGCAGTCATGCAAAAAAGCCAGCGCATGACTTGTGAGCTTTTAGAGCTCACAGACAGCAGTGCAGACTTGTGAGCTCTACAAGCGTGTAGTTACAGGTTTGGGCAGGCTTATGCACTGAGGTCTTCTGAACACATGCTCAGAGAAACAGTCTGTGAGCTGATGTCAGCTGGACTAAACTCAAGAAGATTATACTGGTTTCCACCAGGTGAGGATTTGGCCTCACTTGCTCATCATCTGACCGGTTCTGAGGAGTTATGGGTGGTATGTTCTTTGTACCCTTTTTCAGATGAACGAGCTGAATCTCATATAACAATCTCAACATATGGATCTTTTTGGAGAAACTGTGTATGGTATTTTGCAGCAGAGCCAAACTGGTGAAGTGAGTGTTTTCATGACAATGACTGCAATATGGAAGAAATTTTCTTTTCACCTAGGGGCACTTCTGAGAACCAGCAAGGGATTTAATTTACTTTGATTCTCTCTTACTTCCTATTGTATACTTTTCTTTGCAAGACTTTCAAACCAGTCAGTGCAGTGAATGAGATCAGTTCTCATCCCAGGGGAATGGAGGCAGAGGGAAGTTATAGTTTTCCTCCAAAGAGTCTGTCTCCTCTGTGACAACTGGCAGAATTGTGGAGTCCTGCACAGTTCACATGGTTTGTCTGTTAGCATTTATTTAATTTTAAAGCCTCCGTGCGTAGTCTAGACATTTGGGAGTACACAATGTGACTGTGAGGTCTTTGCCAATATTTTCTGCTCAAGCTGGATTCTTGTTATTGCATCTGGTTTTCAGCATTTTAAGGTCCATGGCTTGGGCTTGTACATATGTGTTATTTAGGTAACCACACTTATGCTCCAGGCCCCATTAAGTGTCTTTGAGCTTTAAATGTTCTCCGTTGCCTTCTGCAACTTTACTTATAATGGGGAGATATTTCTATATACAAACATATATATATATATATATAAATGTGACTCTTGTTCTAACGTTGTTCTTAAGTTCCCATATTTTGTAATAGTCAGGCTGGTGGAGCTTAGGTCTCCTGGATTACGTAGCTGTACAGCAGTGGTTACTTTGATTTGTATTTGACCCCTACTTCAATCCAGAGCAACCTCCGTGCATGGATAAATCCTTCTGCTGACATAGCCCAGCTTCATCAACTCTCAAAAGGCAGTGAGAAACCCCAGTTTGCTTTTAACAGCAGTCAGTTATGTCCTGATGGCATTTGTTTATTCCTGAGGGATAACTTTTTACTTATAACTTAGCCGAGCAATAGGATGTGAATGACAAACGTGTAGGCAGGCATAGGGTGTCCCTCCCCAGTCTGTTTTATGGGATCCCTTTGGGGAGGGGTGTCCCCTCCTGCAGGCTGGGTAACCTGGGGGATGCTCATTGGAGTGGGGTGTGCGGGTGTTTTACAACCTCCTCCATGAAGGAGGATCCATTACAGTCACACACACTAGGCAGTGTGTGAGGGGTTTATAGCAGTGCCCTTTCATTGAGGACTGTCCTTGGTGCTCACACACAGTGCCTGCAGTGTGCACAGGTCCATGCAGAGCTCTGCCATGTGAGACCACTTAGCTGCTTTCCCAGCTACTGACTTACTGCACGTGCACTGTGCTCATGCTGAACAGCATATGAGCGTTGTTTAGAAACACCTTGCAAGACATAGCCCTAGGCAAGGAACTGTGGTTCAGGGACTACCACTGACCTGTGAAGCTGGTAAAGTTGGCCCATCACTTTCAGGAAACTGTTTAAAAACTATCTTCCTTCGGAACTGCTGAGGAAATCTTACACAGCAGCTGGGGGGTGAACAGCAGCTGCGGGGTGGTCTGAGGAGTTTGGGTTTCCTCTGTCTCAGACTGCCTCTATCTGGTTATTATTCTGTTCCCTTTCAGCCTAGCTTATAATATTCCTAATGACAGATCTCTGACACATCAGGAGCAAGAGAGAAAATAACAACACAGACAGTTCGACAGTTCAGTCTAGATGTTCGTGTTTGTTTTGAACCTTCAATGTTTTGTTTTATTGCAGAAGGAAGCTGCAAGACAGGAGGATCTTGAGTTTTAAGAACTTTTATCCTTCTGATGCTTATTCTCCACTGAAAGTTAAACGCTGTGTTGCGTCAGAAGTGTCTGGAATAAGAATAGCTAGATTGTAAGGAGTGTGGAAATGTTTGCAAAGCACATGTAAAGAAGCAAACCTCCCCGTGGCAGAAGGCCAGCCCTGGCCATGCCATGGGTGGTTGCAGCTGGCCACGGCCTCTGCTACGCAAGGGAAGGTCTCTGTCCCAAAGCATGGAAAGGATCACATGCTGCTCACAAAGAAGAGTGGGCTCCCTTGTTTATTGCATACAACACTGAATGGTACCGTCAACTTCTATTAACTGATAATGTCAAGGAAGGAATTTTTTTTTTCCACGGAAGACATATTGCAGCCAAGTTGTGATTACTTACCCTATCTTTTCCCTTGGATTTCTTCTTAGATATCGATGAATGTGCAATAGGAACCCATAACTGTTCAGCTGCAGAGTCTTGCTATAACATCCAGGGCAGCTTCCGCTGCCTGTCCTTCGAGTGCCCTTCCAACTACAGAAAAGTGTCTGACATGTAAGTACCGGGGTGCAGCAAACTGAGCAGCCTTGTCCCCTGGCTGTGGACTGTTACGTAGTGCTTTACCTTGGGGGTGGTTGTACATGGTTAGAGTTGGAGCAACAAGACTTTCCAAATACAGAGTTTCTGTCCATTTTTCCCTCTTCTTCCAAACTCTAGGGCCTCTCTGCTCTCCAGCTGCTGTAACAGCAGTCACTGGAGCTTCAGTCATGCTTTCCCATGCTTGCCACATCTCTAAAAGGACTCTGTTTGCATTTAAGTTTAAGAAAATACTCCCTGTTGCTTATATTATTGCAGTAACTGCTAGGCTGCTCAGTGCACCACTTTCATAGTGGTTTTAGGGTTCCCTGTTTAATATAAAAATTGCATTTCCTCAGGGGTGGTTGAAATGTTGAAGGGGGGCAGGATAAGAAGCTTGACAGGTTCCAGAAACATTGTAACTAGTAGCACCGGGTTCCTAAACCACTGAGAGGTCTCGGGTCCCCAAAATCTTCCTGTCTCAATGGCTGCCAGCACTTTAGAAAGCCAGAGGAAAGACAGAAATATGGAGGAGCATGGAGAGAATCTCCTTCCTTGAAAAGTGCAAAGCCATATTCACCGTAGGAAATCACAGTTGCTTTATGACTTAAAACATACTTTTCCTGCCTTATAGAATTAGAAGCTTTGCTTGAGGAGCTTGCTTTCCATTCCCTTGTTTTGGTTTTCTTGGAGCACTGTCCCAAGCTTGTGCTGTCAATGATGTATCACAGACAAGCTCTGTGCTGCTTGCAGCATGACTTTGGCTCTTGCTGTGGAGCTTCCCAACACATCTATTCCTGCCCATGATCATTGTCTTCCACTGTTGTACTCTGACAATTATATCATTTGCCAATGCTTTATGGGCACTGTAAAAGCAGAACAAGCAAATAGTAATTACACAGCTGAAGTTTGGTGCTCCTCTTTGTTTAGCACAGGATGAAGACTTTGTTGACTTTGCACTTCTCTGAAATGCATATATTTTTACCTGCTATTACAAGGACACTGATTTTTTTTTTTTCATCTTGCTTCTCTTAGGAGGTGTGAACGAATCAGTTGCTTTAATTATCTGGACTGCCAAAATACCCCAGTGCGCATTACCTACTACCAGCTGAACTTCCAAACTAATATCATGGTCCCAGCTCATATTTTCCGTATTGGACCATCGCCTGCCTATGCCGGAGACAACATAATCCTCACTATCAACAAAGGAAATGAAGAAAACTACTTCAGCACTCGAAGGCTGAACTCATACACAGGCATTGTCTATCTTCAACGACAAGTGAAAGAGCCCAAAGACTTTTTGTTAGATGTTGAAATGAAACTGTGGCGTCAGGGAACATACACTACTTTTCTTGCCAAAATTTACATTTTCATCACAGCTCATGCATACTGAAGCATGTATTGACATTGGAATTTATTGGTGCTATGCTCTTTACCTGTTCTACCAAAGCTTAGTACTGTTGAACTGGCATTTAATGTATCTAGCCTTTATATTATTTTTCTATCATTGCTTTAAACTTTTTTTTTTTTTTACTGGTTGTGTAAATTAAGTTAATTTTTTTCTTTTTTTTTGTTTGTTATGTAATTCTTCACATCTTCATTTGACAATGAGTGAAAAAAGGGTTAGAAAGGCAGTACATACATTATGTTAAATGCTGGAACCTTTTCTTAGAAATTATTTTTAGGTTTAGTCACATCGGCAAGGTATTGCACTAGAGAGGAAAGTTGTTCACTTGGGAGCATTGCTGTTTGCCATTAAGTTGAAAAACCTTGAGCAATTTCTCTTTGCTACACAAACTTAGTTTGGCCCCTGAGGTTTCTCTGTGTTGAGATGCTGCGTCAAGAGCTATGTGCGTACATTGATGGTTAGCTCACCTCATATTACAGGTTTGTTTCCTCCTTCCATCTTTTATAATATGTTGCCTAAAAATATATATAAATAAAAGAAAACTCCACGAGTGAACAAGCCTATGACTGAGCCTTGCTTTAGTAGGACTATTCATGTGCTAAGTTTTTGCAAGACCACGGCCTTCAGAGTGTATCATGCTTTAGGGTAAAAGCTTGCTTTGCCATTGCTAGTAGTTGTCATAGGTTCTTGAATTCCTCTCCACACAAACCCATTCTATTTAGGTTACTATAGGTGTAGATTAGATGCACTGTAATTCTTAAAGGAATGTTTTCCAAGAGAAAACAAAGAAATAATAAAATAATCAACTACTGTCCCTTATTTTAAATCTTGGGTGTACCACTGAGGAATTATTTGCAGTTTTAAATAAACAAAAGGGGAGTTGCTTCTGTTCTTCAGGAAAATTACTTCAGTTGTGTTACCAAATCACACAGAGGAAAATGGTAGATAAATTGGCAGAATGTATTATGCCATTTAGAAATAGCACAACTTAAGTTTTGAGCTGGATTTCCTCTAGTTCCACAGGAAACTGGATGAAGTCCAAAGCTCTCAAGGCCAGATGTGGTAAAGCTTAGTATAATCAAAGTATTTGTTAGAATTTAGAAATGAACATCAGACCTTCTCTTTTTTTTCCAAAGAAGAAAAAAAGCTCCAGTGTTAAAATTTACTGAGCTTCCTTTGTTCCAGCTATAATTACTCTGTAAAATGTTTTAACGGAAAAACATAGCTACAATATAATGATGTTTACTACACTGCGGTTTAATAATCTATTATTTTCTACAGTCAATCTTGTTTTGAGCAGCATGCCCATTTAAAAAAAAAAATCTATTCTTCTGGCTTTTTATGCCATGATCAACACTTTTATTATTTTTGTAAAATATTTGTTTGAAGTGCATCTTAAAATCTTGTGATCACTACCTGTAGGCTGAGAGGAAAGATGTACTGTATTCATTATATCCCAAGGCCAACTTCTAGCACTTCCAGTAAGTTACTTCTTTAATTTGGCCTCCCTCATCAATAATAAAGCAGAAATCTTTCTGTATCTAACATCACAAAAACCCATTACTAGAGAAAAATCATTCCTATTCACCAGTTGTAAAATATGGGATGTCTGTAAGTTTGCATACATCAAGCTTTTCTCTTTTTTTTTTTTTCCTATAAAAATAATTTTGTAATAGTGTTCTTCCATCTATCTTTTGTTTTCCATACTTAACAGTTTCATAAGCTTTTAGCAGGGAAGTGCCAACAGAGAAACATATTTATGCAATTTGTCATCTCAATTAATACATATCTTACAGCTACAGGCCTGGCAAGATGAAAAGGTGACTGCAAGAAGGAGTAGGAGAGCCTTCCAGATTCATTACACAGTATACATGTTAAGTGGTGAAACATTTCTCCATGCCCCAGTGGGGCACATCAAGAGTCACTGAAACCCAGAGTTTTCCATCAGCATTAGTATTTGATAGACTGTAAATGATATTCAAGCCTTGACAGTCTTTCTTCTCAGAGAACAAATGGACAAGCCATTTGTTACTTGGAGACCTTCTGCTGACTAAAAACAACCATAGTCAATCATATTAAAGATCTGGCAGTTTGTAGCACAGACTTTTCATTTTCTAGACAGGTAGTTGATGAAGAAAGTTTTAGGAAAGGCTTTGCATACGATTATAAGAGAAATGCTATGTTGTTTAAAAAAAAAAAAAAGTCTTCATCAGCACTGTGTGCAGCAGGCATTCAATATGGGTATAAATGGTTGCTTAGTGCAATGGGTCAAAGCAAAGGAAAGGCTTGTGGTAGATAATTGCACGTGTTCCCAAAATTGGAAATGTGCTTTATGTGACCTTTCTGAACAATGCACGTTCTGTTTAATTTTTCAGGTTATTTATTCCCTATCTCTTTGAAATCTGACCTCTTTGTACTTGTCATTAGTATATCTTGGGAGATCCAATGATTCCAGAGACTGTGGAATTTCAAATGTACCACTGGAACGAAGAAGAAATGAAAACCCGTGTGTGTCCTGGAGGCTTGAGTGGGTCAATTACAGATTGACACATGAGGTTTTCTTTTGACTGGAATATAGTTAACAAGTTGTTGAAATGCTATAAATAGCAGTAGATGTGTGAGAAAGATATTTGTAGCTAGTATTTGGAATTATTTCCTTTTTGCACCAGGGAGGAACTATTTTCCTATCTCTGTGTGTGTGAAAATTACATATATGTGGATTACTATAGGTGCTGACTAGTTGGGGCTAGCTTTCTTCTGTGAGCCTGTTACAGAGAAGAGGCAACAAAATGCTCAGCTTGTGCCCTGCTTGTTGTCCTCGCAGTGGAAGACAGGAGTATGGCTGTCCATCACGGAGAGCAAGCTGTAGACTTCAATGGTCCAAGCTTCTACGATTAGCTCTAAGATCCCACAAACAGAACTTTATTCACCTTTATTTCTCTCCTCCTTTATATCTGTTATTCCTTAATAATGATTTAGGACAGAAACATATTTCAGACTTTTGGATTTTATGGTTTGGATCATTCTTTGAGGCTAAAGCTGTAAAAGAGAATAAACTGCAATAAGTTTTAACATCAGAGCATGAGAGTCTCCTGCGCAAATGTCCCTTTGAAACACCTGTAGCAGCACAAGTGTAGGTATTCCAGAGAGCAGGGGAAAAAACAGAGCTTCCTTCTGATTATTCTGCTGTGAGGAGGATTTGGTCAGGGAGGCAGCTCCTTTGTGCACACACTTCACTGGAGGAGGCAGGACAGAAGTTCAAGAGCCTCCTAGTGATGGGAAGTACATGGTGCTTCTGTTCTTCTATAGGCTGCCTCCGCATGCTTGTCTCAGCTCTGGGAGCCTGTGTGTCATTATGAAGCTAGCAAATTGTCTCCTGTGTCACAGCCGTTAGGCTTTTGCTGATACTGACCATCTGCCAGCAATTGGCTTTTGGGTGGAGATGGCCACAGGTGAGGGCCATTTCCATTCTGTGCCCACTGCGGCACTGGTTGTGCTTGCATTCTTTTTCTGGTGTATGGTATCAGGGGCTGTAGTGCTCTGAAAAATGTTTTTCACAATTCAGCCAGAACTAAGAAAAAGCTGAAAACTGCATGCACAAGAGGAAAAGCAAAAGGAGCAAGGTTTTTTTTTTTTTTTTTTTAAAAAAAAAGGTATGTTTTTACAGCTCTTTGGTACAGTGATAAAAAGGGTAATAAAGTTCATTTTCTATGTGGTCCTAAGTAAAGGTTTGTGTATGTGATTAAAACTGATGTCCTTTATGTGTGGGTAAGTTTTCTTTTTTCCCTCAGAACTTTGCAGGGTGAGAATTTGATTTCATCTAGCTTGGAGGATCTGTGGAATCTGTTGCAGATTCTTTGTCTCCCCCTTTATTCTCTATAGCTAATTTTATTTTCATTTTTTTCATCTTTACATTGTTCCCACCCAGGCTATGAGGAAGAGAAAGTTCCAGCTGGGGAGAATTAGAATTCTGGGGTAAAAATAGATTTTGAGGTTAAATAAAAAATATCTTCCCAATTTCAGTGTTCTCTGCATGATGGAGACATTCATTTTGAAGTGGCTATTGAAAACTAGGATTTAATTATATCCTGTTCCAGTGATGTGAAACTGAAGTCACAAACTTGAGCTTTCTGTCTTCTAAAACTCTTTTATTTTTTATTTTTTTTTTTTTTTTTGCATTTGCTCTCTGAATTGTAGTTTATGGGTAGGACCATTCCAGAACTTAGGAGCTCTTTAGATAGCCTTCACCCTTCAAGGGGTCCTGCTCAATGTACCCTGGCATGTGCTGCCTGAGATGCTGGTTGGCAGCAGCGGGCCAGCCTGGTGTCAGACCTCATCCTGGAGCTGCTCTGTGGGCTCTTCTCATTGCTGTTTGCAGTATGGGAAGAACAGCTTCTTCCAGAGCAGGGTCTTCCTTGACCCAGGGGGCTTTCTTGGAAAGATGGTGACATTGGCTTCCCATAAGCCAAGGCTCCTGCTGTAGGAGTGTTAAATACATATATATATATAAAATCTGTTAACATGTGTTGTGGATTTTCCTTTTTTAGCTGGGACTGGGGAGGGATAAGATGCCAATGTGGTGCCCTATATCCTGGGAAGGGAGGGATAGGAGGAGATCCTTTGTATAACAAGTCTTCTGAGTGGTAGCCAAGAACTGTCAACCACATAAATCCCCAGCAGGATGTTTTAACTGCTTGGAGCGGGGTGATGATAACGGAGGCCTGGAAGAGTTTAAAAAAAAAATCATTTTACTTTGGATTAATGGCAAGACATGTGGAGTGACAAACTCTTCTATGTGCCACCATTTCTAGAAAGCAATTATGGAACATGTTAGTAACAATAACTGACTCCACCTAAATTAAGGAAAATACATCCAAAATAGAGATGTAAACACCTTTGAAGAATGGGAGTGTGGAGATGCCTTTCTATGCCTTAATGAGGGTGACTTATCATAAGTTTTACCAGACTACATTCCAGAGAGGGCTTTTGGCTCATTGTGATTACGGAATAGTTGCTGCCAGATATGCCACAGAAGAAGGTGGACTCTCCCCAGTATCAACGGCTGGGGTCAGAGGGAAGAAGAACATGGAATACTTTCAGTATGGAACAAACACAATCATAGAATGAGGTACGTTTGAAGAGGAGCATTGCTGCTTTTGGAGTTTGAATGATTAAACAGCGATACAGGGTTGACAAACACATCTTTTAAAGGCAATGTACCATGACAAGAAGTTTACTTTTGTTAGTGCTAACAGAGCAAACGATCTAATCAAAGGATAAAGATCATAGTACTGAAAGGTCCTTGTTGTGACTTGGAGACTGGGCAGGCCACATCTGACTGGCTGGAATAGCAAATGGATGCAGCTTGCTACACCTTGAAAGTGAAGGAGGTGCTTGCTGACTTCATGGTGTTGGGACAGTCAAGCTCTACTCTCAAACTCATTTAAGGGTAGAGGAGAATATGTCTTTCCTTGGATGTATGGGAAACTTTGTGTCCTGTAGTTAAGATGGAGCGTTGTACTGCTGCAGACATTGAAGTGTAACATTATTTTTTTTTTCTTTTACAGACATTATTCACAGTAGGGTTATAAAAGAGTAATCCCAGTTAATTTAAGCTGTTGCAGAGGTCTATTATAATTAATCCTATTATCTTTCAGTTGCACCTTGGAGAAATAACTTTCACACTGACCAGGAATATTTCAGACAGCGCTTAAGTCTGACTGTCATAAGTGTATAATTGTGGAGTAACCATATAGTTTAGTCTAGAATACCTAGTAGGAGCAGGGAGAGGACTGTGCCTAGCCATTTGTATGATCATGGGCTACATGTCATATAAACTATACATTGTAGATATTTTTATAGTTTATACGTAGGCCAAATATGCAATATTTTACCAATACATTTTAACGCCTAACTTAACGCAAGTGAATATGAAGGTTCTTCATGGTGGTGTGGTTGAGAGTGAAATGTAGTCTTGTAATGACCAATGCTTGGTATCACTGCAGTTGGGAGGGCACAAGCATGGAGCTTAGTCACGAGCCAGGCAGCATAACACTTGAATTGCATTTGCAGTTCAGGGGAGTCTATAAATGGACTTGCAGATATTTGTAAACTTTTCCATAGCAGACACTCTCCTCTATTTTTCCATATATTAAACAATGCTCTTATGAACTACAGCTTACGTGAGCAAGAGTCTGCATTTGTACAAAAGTAGAAGTTACTGATGATCCCACTAACTGGGAGTTAATGAGTACTGAGTACTCAGCTGGGACTTGGAAATCCTAGAGTCTGTTATGGGCTCTGTCCAGATGGGTAACTGGGTGCAAATCAATATATGTCATTACAACCTCTTCAAGTCTTTGCATTTGATGTTACATGTGTAATTTTGTTGTTACAAAGTAAACTCTCTTTCATTCTATAAAAGTAGTATCAGATGGGTGCTTTGTGGTCATATATCTGTTGTTACAAGGTTAGAGACTGGAATAAATCCTGCTGAATGCTTGTTCCTCATCCCACAGTTGTCTTGCATACTAGATGCCAGAGATGGTGCTGGTAGGTAGAGGGTGTGAAACCAATTGGGTTCTTGGGTAGTGAAAGCAAAGTGTTGTTGTGGGCTGTGCCATGTACCACTAGGCATCTTCTGCTAATTCACCATCATGAATAAAAAAAAAAAAAAAAAAAAAAAATCAAACCCACCAAACTCAACCTTGAAAGTAATAATTTCCTAAGAAAAATCCTTTAAAAAAAAATTTACAGTGAATTAGGTTCTCAACAGCTGTTGATGCAGAGCTCCACTGAAGTAAAAGGGCTATGTTAAGTGAAGACACAGCTTTAATGATGACTTAATTTTCTGTCTGGGGAGAGGAAGACAGACACTCATATGACACGCTAGTCATTTTGCATGAACCACGTCTGGATGATTCTGACATATACAGTGATGAAGTCTGTTTAAGAATATGGTTATTCTATAAAGGTGCCTCTACTATTCTTTAAGTAATATCATTTGCTTTGTAAATTGAGTGGTCAGAAGAGGAGAAAGGCCAGACCTTGAGTTCAGAAGGGTGCTAAGAAACTGATAGCTACTACTAGTCAGACAATGCAAGACCTCCACTTTCCTTCCATCAGTTTTTACCCTGTATGACAATGGTAAAAAAAAGACTGAAAAATGAAGTCCAAGACCAGCTGTTACCTGAAATCACAATTTTTCCAAACCTTTCAGTTGACAATGATTTTTCTCATTGCACTAACTAGAATATCTTGTGAATTGCTATAGTTCCTTGTCCAGGTAGAGCTAGCCATTTTCAAATGCAAATCAAGATGCTTCATTATCTCCATTGTACTACAGCTTTCTCTTCAAAATCAATAATGTAAAGATTTGCAGCCAGGCTAATTTTATTCTAACACTGATCTAATTAATTAATAAAATAATAGTTTTTCCCTCTACCTCCTCCTACCTTTTTTCTCCTCATTTCTCATCTTAGCCACTGAAGAAATATTTTCTATGTTCTCATAGAAAATAATGCATTTAGACTTGCCACAGCAGTTCAAAAATAGCAGGAATATATTTTTATTCTGCTGGTAATTGCTTTTCTTGGACCATTAGGTGATCAAAGTGGAGGAACTAGGTTAGGAGCAGTCAGACTAAATAATAGATGTCTGGAATAGACACTGCACTAGAGTTTGTTTTGTTGTTGTTTGTTTTCAAAATGCTAGATTATTCATTCTCTGTACATGGTTGTCACGTTGGTAAATACCTGTGTAGTAACTGTGAAGGTAGTAGGGTATTTCTCCATGGTGTAAAACAAGGCTGTGACACATCAGCTTGTGCAGCTGTGCTGCCTTCTACCAAGTAATCCATGGACTGTGCTGTTTCTCCAAGATCTAAATCAAAGTTTTGACCTCGCTGCAATCTGACAAAGCATGTAGCTCTAACTCAGGTTTCCCTTGCAAACAAGTTGAACCATTTCTTCCAACTGTATTATAAATAATGAGTAGTAAAATCAAAAAGCTAACCTGTCCTGCAAACTACTCAGATTGTAATGAAATACTTGGGAGCAGAGTTTGGGTTTTATTTATTTATTTATTCTTTTTCTTTAAGATTAAAGCTTAAGATCATTCTTCTTTGTTTTCTGGCCCTGTCCTTGTTTGAAAATGTTGTATGGAACATGAAACTGAAACTTTGTGCATAAACATTTCATGATCTTTCATCAAATCTGTTACACTTGCTCTCCATGTATTTCATCATTGTAGCTCTATAATGAGATTTGCTGGTACTGGCTAGACAGACAGTCATAAGTTCACTCTTGCTTCATTTGGGCCTTTGTGGTTTTTGTTGGTGTTTTTTTTTTTTTGTTTTTTTGTTTTTTCTTTCTTCCCCTCCTGTGTCTGTCTTCGTGAGTTTTGGCGGGTTTGCTTGGCTCCAAGAGTGCCGAGACAAACCAGTTTCTAGATTTCTCCTTATTTGGAACAAGTGCACTTACTGCTCTTGCCAAGAATATCCCGCGTTGTGTGGCAAAGGTCCAGGAGCTCACCGCAATCACTTGGAGGTTTGAAGTTCCCGGAGAAAATTTGGGCAGGGATGATTAGTTCAGAAGTATAGCCTCTGACTGAAGGTGTTGGATAGTTTACATGTAGTTTGGATTATTTTCTTCTTTGTCAGTTCATAAACAGCAATTTTCACCGAAATGCTGGCAACTTTGATAATCCTCACATTTTAATTTGATGTTGTGATGAAAGATAATTTTCTACCTCAAACAAGGCTTAATTTTTTGGTAGAAATCTCTCTGTTTTCTTGTATGGCATCTCAAGATGTGAAATACATGTAAAGACTCCTGGAAATGTTGGAGATGCTCTGATTTCTTCATTGTTTCTTGGAATTGTGTTCCTAAAAAGACAGGCTAAAAGAGGATTTTTGAGTTCCCTGGGGAAACTACTGTCCTCCCTTCTTGTTCTGAAGGGCCATCTTATACACAATGAACAGCTACTCAACATGGAACAAAAAGCATAGAACATCCGAGAGGAGTAGCATATATTCACTGGAAAAGAAGGTGGCATAGAAATAGTATATTACTGATTAAGGATGACACTTCATCAGCTTGCCAGAGAGAACCATAGTAAAGGAGTAAACCGAAAAGCCACATACAAAGAAAACAAATACAGGGTTGTCCACAAAAATAAATAAATAAAACAATTCCACAAAATTAAGTCTTTCTTTTAAGCACAGTTGGTAAAAGCACTGACTGAGCTAGTTGCAGTTATCCCAGTCATGTTGTTAGCTAATGATCAGCTAATAGGCACAATAAATGTTTAAAACTAGCCTTAACAGCATAAAATTTTAAGGACCCCAAAACAATAAACTGTATGGTTCATAACCTACTTTTAATTAGAGACATTTGGGGAAGTAGCCCACCTCCTGGCTGTTCCATTTGTTCTGCTGTGGCCATCTTATGGAGAGGAGGAACACGCAATAACAAAGCTATGGCTGATCTGTCCCCTGCATGGTGAGCCTTGGCTCAACATGCTGCCGTGTGAAGATCGGAGACTGAAAGCTGGGACAGGCACATTTTTGGAGACTTTCCACTATGTAGAATTGGAAAGCACCGTTTGGGGACATCACTGCAGGGAACTGCATCCATCAAGCTGTAAGTGCTGAGGTTTGCCATGGTTCAGTGGATGCAGTTCAGTTCTGGGTTCTTGGCAAGATTAGCGTGTAGACTTCCATGAAGTCATCACAGTGTGGCATGTGGCTGGCTTAAAAAAAATGGAGCAAAGCAAAAGTCCCCCTTGCTGAAAGCTGGCAGGAACAGAAGGGAGGAATATTTTAGATCATGAGTGCAGGGCTTTGAGCGAGGAGCTAGTTGGCTTTGCTGGTTTATAGCAGACTGACATAATGTTGAAGAAAGGAGCCAGAAGAGTGGGTGGATTTCTTGCTGGCGCTCTGAACTACGTAAGCGTGGTTGGCATTTGTAATATGAGTGCACAGTGCAAGTGGGCTGCTAAAGATTGGGCTGCCCCAGGTAGCAGCTGTGGCCAAGAGACTGTGTATTTTCCATCTGTACCTAGGAGAAAGATAATGATCTTTCCTGGAGACGCAGGAGTAGTTTAACTTACCTGTGACCTTGTCCCCTTGTACTTGGATGGTGGCACTACCTGTATGCTGCTGAGATGGAGACTAGCCCAGAACGTGACAATTGAATTCTTGGGCTTCATTTTCTTTGATGTTGAGGCCACCATGCAGCATCTCAGCAGTGTGTAAATTACTTTCAGTGGATACAAATTGTGTCTGTATTCACTGTAAGACCACTTTACCCTGGCAAAATGATGCAAACTGGTTTGAGTGTAAATGAGGCTTTGTTAGACAAAGGCTTTTCCTCCCTCCTGCCCTTTGTAAAATCGTGGTGGGACTTTACCCAAGAGAGCTATTTTGGCTTTGTACCCTTGTGGGAATGCTCTGCCCAAAGGACAGGGACCAGATGTGGTATGGGAACTTCCTTGGGAAGAGACCAAGCCTTAATTCCCCGTGATGCTATGGACTTGATGTGACTGGGCAAATCAGCAAAGCTCCATCTACCTTGCTTCCCTCTAAAATTGGAAACATACAATTCCTCAACCCACACTGCATGAACACATGAAAGACTGATGTTCAGATCCAAAGAAAATAAATGCTACCTAAGCATCTGAAATGTGACGTTGGGGTATTTCCTGTTTGCTTTAATTTTTGTTTCTTTTGGCAAGAACTGAAACTAATTTCACTACGCCCATCAAATATTACCTCTTAACTCTTTTTCTAGTAAAAGATTTTTCTGCAGGTTTTCTGACTGGTTTTGCTATGCACATATTGCACAAAACTGATAACTTTTTCTTGTGCCTTCTTGGAGAGCTGGGTCCTATAAATAGCTTTTCATATGGCAAGTGTGCAAAACCCATGCTCTGTGTTCTCTGTCACTAGTTTTGTGTATGGAAATGAGGTTCATGTTATTCTAGAAGTAATAAATTACTTGGAAACTATTATCTACAAAAGTGCTGTGAGAGGGGATGAGAAGCAGTGATAGGCAGCAGCTTCATCTCTGCAAACAGCTGGAAGGTGCAAAGCAGACATCTTTAAGAAGAGTTGACATTTTAAGCACTATAAAGTCTGCAGGGAGAAAGAACATCATTTTTGAGATTCACTGATATACCTGGGGAAAAAAACAACCTTTAGAGCACACAAACCGAAACAGCATTTTTGAGCCTGAATGCTTACTGCTTTTTAACATTGTATCCTTATGTGCAATAAAGATATTATCTCTCCCCTCAAAGCTTGTCTTGCTTGTATCCCAAGACCTTCATGACCAAAATTATACTAGTATGTTATGACTTTTTATCTTGCTTTCCCGTGCTTGATGTGCTTGTCTACACTTACCCGCCTTTAAGGCACATTGTATTTCCTGGATGCCTTGGGAGGATAAGCAGAGGATAAGAGTAGAGTTTATTTTGCTGTCCTCCTTGCTTTTGTTTCTGAATATTTATTTATCCATCAAATTGGAATAAATAGTCATTTATACCAGATCTTAATTTAGATTAGGGATAACCTAAGTACCGAGTAATAATTTCATTGTTTGTTATTAGGTTTTAAGTAACAGACATGAGTAAATAAATAGGCCAATATAAGTATAAATCCACTTAATAATCTGAGTCTTTAGCACAAGTCAATAAAGCCAAATCATTTTAAAAACCAAAAATGTTTGAGTTACTAACATTGGAAAGGCTTTTGAAATAATTTATTAAGTTCACATGGGCAAAGTTCTGTATCTCCTCAGTACTGAGAGGTTTGTCTAAGGATGATAATGGTCTGTACTGTGATAAATGACAGCAGAAGGTGGTGATAAATGCAATGTGTTACTTATTAGGACAGGCACAGTTACAATAGTAAGTGGTGGAGGCTGATCTAATGATTTATTTGAAGATGAATTGAAAAACATTCAAGCCCTAAGTAAAATAGATGTCTTTAATGTTAGCTGAATGTTGGGATATTAAATGTTTTTGGAAAAAATGGACATTATGTCTGAGTACTTAGTGTCTTTTTTTTTTTTTCTTTCTAATGTAATTTTTTAAAAGCCTTAAGAATACTATTAGGCTTGCTAAAGCAACTGTGAGACTCACAGGAGTTCACTGTTCAAGGTTCCCCCTAATGTTTTGGTTTTGTCTTCATGTCCTACCACGGCTGGTGACAGAACAGGTGTAGGGGCTTCGCTGGGTAATACTGTGTTGCAAAGGGAGAAATTGGCATTATCGCATCTGTATCATAGAGCAATGTAACACAAAACTTAGGCATTGTTGTTCTTAGCATATATTATGTTCATCAGTTTCCTGATGGAAGACAGTCATCTAATTAGTAGAGGAAGGGGTCACACAAACTTTTCTGGGGCTCTAGGACTGTTTCTTACCCTTTGCCTTCCTTCAGTCTCTCCTGACTCCTGGGCTTTATCCGAATGAGCTCTCCAGGTGCTGGTACCAAGGAACATGAAGTGTGTGTATTTTCTTGGAGATTGTCTTGATTGTCTGTCCTGTGACAAACATACCGTGTCTTTTAAAAGAACTTGCTCTAAAGTAGGAACATAAGTACAATCCATAATCACCTGTAAACACTGCTGTGCTGATACATTTACAGGGAGGGTTGCTGTGAAGTTGGCTGCTCCCAGCTGGGTGCACCATCCACCCTAACAAAGCTAGAGCAGCCACTGATCTCACCCCATAAGCTTTGGAGGAGCATAAGCTGAAACCAAAAATAAACTCGTGCTATCAAGGACCATTAGCAGCTTTCACGAGGTATTTCAAAACAGATGGGCAAAAAGACAGTGAGAGATACTGTGTTTTTCTTTTAAGGAATACGTACAGAAAGAACACATTTTTTATATATATTTTTTTCCTTTAAATGTTGTCCCTTAACCATACGTGTGAGGCACGCTGTTAATACAATAAGTGTTGATTCATTCTATTTGTAGAAGACTGTCAAGCTAGATGGGTAACAAGATGCTCACAAGATTCATAAGACCTGAGCTTAATGCACTTATGGAAACACCCAGTGTAACCTTAGGCAACTAGTATATGTTGTAGAATGTTTTCAAAAGATTATTTTTCCTATATTTGTTAAAACATTCAGTCAGAAGAGTGTTCATTGTCAGTGAGGTCCATCAGCCTTGCTTTTTCAGATATACAGTGCAATGTAATAATGTTCTTCTGTCTCATACAAGTGCTGTGGAAATACATGCAGGCTGTATGTTAAGCTAGAGAATTGTGTCATAATAGTCAAATCTTACATTATCCAACTTCTGTAGAACGGAAGCATAATTAATACTAATAAGGAATAACAACGAAGAGCTGGGCTAATTGAAGTGAGAGTCTTGAGCATTCTCTAAGTCAGAAATGCTTCAGAACATTGTCGGAAAAACTGTAATGTTTACTAGATGTTTTGCATTAACGTGTCTTTGTGTGAAGCACTAATAGGTAGGGTAGTAAAGTGGAAAATCAATACAAGTCTTCTACTTCTTCTGAATTGCAGCACTCTAAGTTTATTCTGTAGTAACTCTCAGCCCAGCCTGCTGGTCCCCTGAAGCACCAGTAGTACCAGTAGCGAGCTTCATTATGGAACTCCTCACACGGCTCCAGGCTGCAGAGCTCAGATGCCCCAAAGAACTGACACTGCACAGGGGTTTCCTTTTTTTTATTTATTTATTTTTATTATTATTATTTTTAATGGAAGGAATTACAAGTAGCCTACAGCCAAACCCTTTTCAAGCATTGCCTGTACTCCTTCAGTAACATGGGGAAGGAGAGCTGACTTGGGAAGAAATACGTTTTTTTGGACTTGTTTAAGGTCTTAAATGGGTTGATGGTTGCAGTTATGTCCAGTTAGTGTTTTCCAGGACAAAACTGGATTATGGTAACTGGAAAGAAAGAAAAGGCAGCTGTAGGTAGGAGGGAAATGGCATCACTTTGCCAACAGAGGAGGGAAAGCAGACTGGGTGAGAGGACAGGAGAGCAGGCTGACCTGCCTGAGGAAAGGAGACTTCAGAGAAGAGACGGTCCTGCCCTTGGGCAGAGACAGGTAAGATCTGTTATAAGATATATACAATGTCTCCAAGACAGCATGTCTAATGTATGGTAATGCTCCTCAAATTATTTTACTTTTTGGGGGGACCTACCATCGAATTGTGTCAACAGTATGCTCTTTACCCCACAGGTATGTGAAGGGAAATGTTTGGTTTTTGCCCTCTACTTCCTTGATATTGGGAATCTGGAGCGGCTGTCATAAATGAGAGGGAGGAAAAGGGGTGGCAGGACCGTTTCTAAAGATACACAAGCCATGAGGGCAGGAGTGGGAACTCTGCTGTGTAGGATTCACGGGGGTACCGCCACATATGGCTGAGCTGAGAGATGATTTGCAGTTATCTCATTCTGTTGCTAAGATTAAAATCTTGGAAGCTTTCAGCCAAATAATGCAAACAGAGCAACGTCAATGCTGCAATTTGGCTGTTTAAATCTGCATGGATTACAGAAGCAGTCTTCTACCTAAGCAAGTACTTTGGTATTTGAATTAATTAGCAGTTCTCTTGCTGCAGCACTTTCACAGCAGCTCCATCCCACACCTGCACCTCTTCACCTTGTTTGGCTGCAGCCTCAGTCACTGATCCAGGCTCAGAGTGTGCCAACGTGACTTCCACTGGTCCCAAGGTATTCCTGATGTAATCCACCATATTTAGGTATACCCCCAATGACCTTGCTCAATTATCTGGCTGCATTATGTAAATTGGCACTGCATCAGGTTGAGCAATTTGATTGGTACTGCACTAAAATCTGAGGTGGAAGTTGTTGTCAAGGGACAGTTAACGATGGTCTCACAACGTGCTCATGTACTGTGCAGTAAGGAGAAGGCAACATTACAGCTGTCACTCCCCTTCCAGTTTCAGCATTCCCTCTAGCTGTGCAAATGTTTTTTGGTTTTACAAGTCACAATAAAAATATGGCTAGTGGCCACTGCCTTTGGTTATGGCGTAAATTTATGTAACTAATGTAGTCTGGCTGCAGAACCAGGCATTAAACTGCTGAGGTGGAGCAAAGTGCAAGTCAGGGTCTGTGCTGAGCCAATACTACTTTCTGAACCGAGAGTGCAAAAATCATCATATGTGTAACAGGAAACAGCTTTCAAAGGTGATGGGCAACACAACGTGCTAGTTTACATTTAATGTTGCAGATAGCCCATTGTTCCTATTCATCTTCGTTCCCAAAGTTCTGTCTTGCTGCTTCCCTACACCAACCTCACAGCTTTAGAGGCAAGACCAGGCTGCCTGCAGAGAGCAGACAGGCTGTGAGGCTCAGCTTCTGTGTTTGTGGTCACACCCCTAAAGCCAAATGATCCTGCTCTTCTCAGATAATGTTCTGAGTGAAAACAAAATCTATTATTGATAGGCCAGAACTAGAATAGTATTTTTACAGGCTTCTATCATTCATGATAAATCATTGCAAGAACTTTTTCTCAGCTTCAGAGGATAAAGGCCTCTTTAAAAAGAGGACCATCAGCTGATGTAAGGCTAGATAAAATTAACAGCAGCACATTACATTCATCAGCAGAAATAGAAAGATGATCAGTACCACTGTAGTACTTAAGGCTAAGCAATATCAAACACCATATCTCAAGGTCTTCTTTCAGAACTAAAATCTTCCATAAAATTTCCAACCAGAGATTGATTTCTGTCATGATCACACCTTCCTGACAAAATACAGTTACTTGCAGGGTTTTCAAATTAGGTTACCTCAAATCTTGAGGGCAATGTAAGCCATGCATCCCTCTCCTTAGGACCAGCTTGGTTACTAGGGTGGTCTGTTTTGCATAAGCCAGGTCAGCCTCTCCAGAGGCACACCCTGGACAAGAAACCAATTTGCTGGAATTCTTCCATCTGCACTGTTCAATAATTCATTTATTCATGTGAGAAATCTAATTAAAGTCAATGGAAATACACAGTAAGGTCTCCGCAAACAGTTCATTTTTAGCATCTTTTAGAATTGTGCAGCTTTGCAGTAGAACAAAAGGTAAAGGGGGGGAAGGAATATGCTGGAGACACCAATGAGCAATGGTTATTGTGATGAATGTATTTCAGTCACCATAAATATGCAACTTTAAAAGATCTGTGAGGGAAGGTAATAAAGAGCCAATCTGAGGAATCTATTACTTTTTAACATCCTCCAGAGTGGTTATTTGTTAAAGTTGTGCTCATTGTGTTCCCTTTTATACAAAAAACAGTACTTAGGCAGGTTTCTGAGAGACTATTTATTTTTATTTATTTTTATTTATTTTTATTTATTTTTATTTTTACTGAATAGCTTCCTAAGAAATTATGTTAAAAGTAGGAGAAATACAGCCTTTCCCTTTTGTGGCGGCAAGGAAACTGGCAAAACCCCTCATCTCAATATATTTCAATCTAGTACTAAGAATTATGTAAACTCTGCATCAAGATAATGAGCATGCGTATGTTACCATATAACTGGGGGAAAGGCTGCAGAGAAACTGTACTATGAAGCTATTAGGTATAGGCAGAAAGAAGAACTTTCTCCTCTATAAGTATCAATTTTTGTAGCCAGCTAGAATTTTTTCTTTTCATCTTCTTGCCTGCCTTTCAATTATTTATTTATATATATATATATATATTTAACAGAAAAGTTGAACACAAGTTCTCACCTTTAACTTATATACTATCTTCTTTCAGCATGTAGGCAGTGTAATATGGCAGTTGTGCTTCTACCAGCTTCTACTATAAAAGGAGCCTAATGACTGAAAGGTTTTGGAATGAAGCTTCAGTGATACATGGCTCATAAATCTGAAAAAAAATCAGAGTTCTGATTTACACTTTAATTAAAGTGAGCATCATACATATATTAAAATTCAAATATTTAACTAATGTAAAGGTCAATGGAACACATAAACTCTTCTTTTCTTACATTTTTAATTTCCACATTTTGGTTCACTCAGGCAAATGTGCATATAGAGGAATCGGGAAACTTAATCCAACAGTTTATAAGAAAGTTACAACAGTGTCTTAATCTAAATTCAAATTAGTTTCTTCTGTAGAAAAAAGAAAAAAAAGAAAAAAGAAATACTGCAGCAATGTTTTTGAAAGCTAAGTCTATCACTTTTGTTTCATAATCTTTGGGGAAATTAGAGATTACAGAGCCTACTTCTGATTTGTAAAGCCTATACAACAAACAATAAAAAATGCCTTGATTCAAAACCAGCTATCATTGATTTTAAAAAGTGCAGTCTAGAGATTTATAAATAACAATGACATTGACATAGTTTCATTTGCAAAGAAGTTACAGCCATAGCTCTGCATTAATCTAGATGCTTATGAATGAGAAGTTATTTATAAATGTTAGGGAAAAATATTTGTAGGATTTACAAGTGAGATGTGATTTATCTTAGAGAGTTTATCATTCCAATTATATACAATTAATAGCAGTCATAATTTAAGACTTCTGGTTCATGAAAAGCTGTTATATTGATTAGCTCTCTCTTATTTCTCAGTTAGACATTAAGAATGTTGTGCTTTGAATAGTACTTTGCATGATGAAAACCTACAGTCTTTAATAGAAAATAGTGGCACAGATCTGTTTTATATGGTGTAATATGCAACTCCTAATTAGCTAAGTACAGAATTCAGGATTTGCAATAGCAGAATACTAACATTATAGCTAAAAACTTTTGCTCTCTCTCTCTCTCTCTCTCTCTCTTTTTTTTATTTTTTTTATTTTTTTTTTAAGTGAATGTGGTAATAACATTTCGTAACTATAGATACATAGATATCAACCCTGGAATTTCTTCTGGAGTGTAATAATACCAGTACACAGTAGAATCCTTGCAGTATCTGGTTCAAGGCACTCTAAAGCATCTCTGTACAGGGAAACAATGTTGGGATGAGGCAATTTCTAGTCTAGACTACATCAAGTTGCCTGGATGCTAATGGCTCCAAAAGTCTATTTCTTGAAACAGGGATAACCAAAGAATAGAGAGTTTTCTGTGGAAGCAATTCTTCCTGCAGCAAGAGCTAGCTACTAGGACACAGGTGCTGTGCTAGTTCCCTGGAGAACAGAGTTATATCTGCCAACAGATTTTGTTCTATTTGTATTTTATACCTGTAAAAGCACCAGGCAACTTTCCCATTCCAACATCATTGACCTTGTTTCTATCTAAGTCCTGAATTTGAAATAGGAGGAAGGATGTCTGCACAGGAATGTTTTAGCATTCTCTGGGAGAACTGGCCAAGGATATGAAAGCCTGTCCTTTGTGTTTTTTTGTTTGTTTGTTTCAAATGTATGATCCAGAAATAATTACAGTGTCTGAATGCTTTCAGACTACTGTCAGAGGAGAAAGTGGGTCTCCAGGCCTAGAAAGTCTTCAATACAGGACAAGTACCAGCAATCTGAGTTTTCCTAGTTTGACAAAGTCCCTCAGTTCTCTCAATGTCAAATCAGTCAATGCATTGCTAAAAATACTTTACTTATGCACAAAGCCAGCCTACATGAAAGGCTGGCATTCTTTGAAGAGGAAAGCATCCTAGCTGTCTGAGCTGATTGAGTACTCCAAAAAAGCATTCTGCAGATAGCTGTTCAACTTTGTGAATGGATTAGCTTTAGCTATGCTTGCTTCCTCTTTGTATTTTTCCCTTGCGTGAATATATAGTCTTTTTTTTTTTTTTTTTCCTCCTTGCACAATGGGTATTCTTGCTGCAAGCTAAATTTAGCTTGGAAACATGGACACCAGCAAATGATGACTCTTAATTTTGCTCTTGATGTCTGTTTTAATCAAGAATATTATAAGTTATGTTTATCTTGTTAGGGAAATGCAGCAACCTGCAAGTCCTAGCAATAACTGAAGCTGCTGTTACCTATTTGCTCATTAGTACAGTAGTTGAACTTGGCAAATAATTTGTTTATTTTAATGGTGTTAGCTGATGTCAACATCTATATAGTATTTGATTTGAAGTTAATAAAGGCATGAACAAAACAGTATTTAACCTTTGGGAGCTTCCATTTCTCATTTGCAGTGGAGAATATGCTCTTAGGTACAGCTGCAGCATTTTGGAGCACCACAACATTGGAAGATGTGCAATTACATGACAGAAAGGCCATCCATTTGTGAAGCAGCTAGAGCACAGGTTATGACAAGATACAATAAGCATTTGAGACAGATTGCAAGAGGAAGTGGGGATGCTGAAGCAGTGAATTAAGCAAGTGATGCTGCTGTTGTCCTTAGTCTCAAGTAGCTTTTCCAGTAGCCATCACCTTTCAGTGATGCTGCAGTAGCACTGTGAGAAGGGTGACAGGGACTTTGGAAGAGGGTCATGTTTCAAGCAGCGGAAATGTCCAAGGTTTATTAAGTTTTCCTGAGATTTTTGTAGAAGTTCACTATTCATGGAAAGGCAAATAAGCCATAACTCAAAATGGCAAGGTTTTGAATATGCTTTAATTTGATTATAATGTGAATTCATCTTTTTTTCAAAGACACGACAAGGTTAGGATACACGGAGAAGGGTGAAAATACCAAAGCAGACTGGATCAAAACACAGCTGAGGGAAATGTGAAACTAATTATCAAAAAAAAAAAAAAAAAAAAAAAAAAAAGAAAAAGATTTTTACAATCTGAACAAATTACATTCTCATCTGATCAGTGCTGGAAATAATGATATAGTACTTGGATAGCAATGCCAATGTCCTGAGAGCTCTGGTTCAACAAATGGCTCTCACATGAGCCAGTCTAGGCTAGCATATGGTTCAACTGAAAACTATTTGCTTGTTGAAGTGCTTGGCTATGTTGGTGGTCTTGTTTTCATATTCCCTGCATCTACTTAGGATGACACTTTCAAATTGCAGCATTAAATACCTTTTAATGTTGACTTCTTGAGTCTCTGCTGAGGACCATTACCTCTTTAGAAACTCATGACATTACAGTTATTCCTAAAGATAATCCTTCCACTGTAGAAGCTTAGCTTGATCCAATTGTTTCAGTTTTGTGGCTTGCTATCTTGATGAATTTTAAGCCCTCTTTCGACAACAGCCTGTGGTTACAGTAATGTCACTGGGTGAACTACGTGCATTAGGTTCCATAGGGCCAAAGGCAGAGGCCAAAGTAAGTGGGAACTTCCTGTCTTTTTCATTTTTAGAGACTTGTAGTGTCTAAAACATAGGCCTTCCTTGCTAATACATTTACTAGCCAAGCCCTAAATCATACAGTTGCATCACTGTGAATCCTGAAGATAAAATAAGTGGAAGTGTATGTTCTAGGCAGTGGCACAACAGGACAGCATCCTGTAATGCACAGACCTACGCATGCCCTTTATGGCATCCATATATGTTGTCTGTTCAAGGCAGAGCTTCAGAAGCCTTCCTAACTTTGAAGACATAGACAAGCCCCTGGTGCATTGGTAGGTACTGATGGCTGTTCTGCAGTGGGGACTGACTGCTATGTCCTGGAGGGAACAGACAGCCACTCACTACCACATCTTTAGCCAGGTTCTCAGCCAGATGAGGAGTCTTTGACAGCCAAGATGCTGAACATGCTGAAACCAACAGCTGTGTTACCAACAAGTTTTGTATTGCTTCTTTAAAGACCCTTTCAGAAAATGTTGATGAATCAAGATGCTTTTGAAATCACAAAAGAAAAAGCATTAGCATCACTTATGCATCTCTCAAAAGAAACTGCAGTCATTACTAAGAAAGCTAGCACTTGTCTGCTGGTGATGGATGTGCGCGAATGAAAAGTGAAAGTTCGTTTTATTCTTAACAGCTTAGTGCCACAGTCAGAGTTTCAGCCTCTTAATCAATCAATGTCAGACAGAGTCACAGTCGCTAAGTGCCACAGTTAGCTCTGCGTTACCCTATTACTCCCATTACTACTCCTGCTGTTAAACGGGCTCCGCTTTAGAATTTCTTTCATCAGAAGATAAGCTAGGAGTGTGTGAAAGACTGTTTTGCTGAAAATACTTGCTGGGCTTTGAGGTATCCAGATGTCTGCTCTCTTCTCAGCTGGGTTCAGCAGGCAGATGGCTAGAAAGTGAATACCTCTGAGAGGGGGGTGCAATCAATAAGGTTGAAAGGCAGTGCAACAACTATGTGAAGGGGGTAAAAAATGCAAAAGAATAGGCTGAAATACACCATGTGGGTGATTCAGAATAGTGGTGGAAACTCCCTTTCTGGTCTAATTTCAGCCTCTGTTACTGCAGTTACCAAAGCAGGGTGATGCAGGGAGGGATGGAGCAGCTGCTCCATCACCTTGCTGTTCTAACCCTGATGGTGTGTAACAGACAGGCTATGGTATGCCTGTCAACAGTGCATATCTGCTCCCGACCTTCAGTTTATCATTGTCTCTAATGTGAAAACTGAAATTTAAATCAAACCAAATGGATTGAAGCATAAATTTAATTGGGGAGGAAAAAAAAAAAAAAAAAAACTCTCACTGCATTGCTCCCACCTGCTCCCACCTGTACCTTTATTTTTATTTTTATTTATTTTCTGTTTGGACTGATTTCCCAGAGGGAGTTAAGGAAAGTATCTTTTTAAAACCCATTTTCTAGAAATAGGAACATGGTAGAATTCATTTTTTTTTAAAGGCTTGCTGCCAAGTATAGTCTAGACTTATTTTGCTTTGAAGAATTGAAGTTTTATGTGGTGGTCTTAAAAGAACATAGTTCCAGAGTAGGGGGTGAAGGATAAAGTAGGGGGAAGTTAATGATGTAAAATATTTTTTCTACCCAGCAAAAAAAGCATTGTTTGCTACTCTGAATGAAAGGCTGAGGGATACAATGAATACCTGAGTCTATTCCCCATTAATACAGGGCTGCTAGGAAAACATTGACATGCAATTTATATATGGTTGCTGTAGAAAATGGAGAGTTTTGACCTTGCATAGACCTTTTTCAGATGCAGACTCTGTACCAGCATTTCTTTCATCACGTTTAGTTGATTTATAGCCCTGAAATAGTAAAGAAAACCCTGGCATCTTCCCCTCAGCCCACACTATCAGTGCTGGAGTGATGCTCTGATAGAAGCCTCAGGAGAGCACCCATTGCTGCCAAGAGGCAGGTGGGTGCCCTTAAGTGTGTACCTGCACTGGCCTGTGGGGAAGATAGACTCACCATCTGTAAAATGTATGCTGAAATAAATATGTCTGTGCGTACCAGCTAAATGTCATTACTTTACCTGCTCAGCATTTTTTTCCGCCTGTGCTGTGGTTATGCTCTGCTCAGCAGGCAGCACACAGCCCCACCATCCTGCAGAGCCTCATGCCCACTGCCTGGTGGCCTCGGCTGCTCAGGGAGGTGTGGGGCTTGTACAGCGTGGCTCAAGCACTCTGTTTGCTGTGGAGCTTCTCAAAATTCTCAGTGCATACAGCAGAATTGCTTTGATTTTCTATGTTGGAAAATGATGAATTGTAAAGGAAAAAAAAAAAAAAAAACCTGAGCCCTTCATACAGCAGTAGTCCTGCTTATGGTAGCTTTGTTAGGAGATCTAAGAACAGCAAGGGCAAGTATGTATTAAGGTTTTCATGAGGTATCAGTAGATCCATATCTATCTCTGTAAAAACGTGCTGTAAATAATACTTCCATCACAACTATTTTTGCCCACAAATGTGTGTGGAGTTTTTTTGGCATCCTTCATTTGTTCATATAGATGACAGAAAACCAGTGAATGTTACTACAGCAGAGATTATGAATACCAAGAGTGAATAGTGCACCACCTTGCCTGTTTGTGCTGTGCTTCTATGCCTGTCAATGTGGAAACAGGAGAATGTCAATACAGGCAATAACTTCATCCTCTGGATTGCTCTGAGGTCCTTGTCTTCATGCATGTCTTCATTCCTGAGTGAACCACTTACTTATCTCTGTGAGATACAGCCTCTGTGCAGGCCGGGTGCTCTCACTGCAGGAACCATTCCCCATGTGCACACTGTATGAGAGCAGATGTCCAGTGACCACAAGATCACTGTGAGTGGTCCAGTGGAGACTTGGACAAACATTTGACCTAAACAGGGCTATCCCCGAGCATTGTGCATGAAAACTGACCATTTTGCATACAGATGAGGGGTCAATGCCAGGGTGGCTGCATTTAGCAATAAACATGAGGATACACTTGTATCTCCAGCTCAGATATCTGTAGTCCTTTCCATAGCTTCCAGTAAGTAGAATCAGGCACAGAGGTCAGCTTTTGCCTTCAAGTGATGCATTAACACCAGAGGCTGGTTAGCAAGGAGTATCTGTGTAGTAATCCTACAGGTATTGTTAGTGTTGAAAAATGAGATAGGGATGTGAGAAGAGCTATGATATATTGTAGAGCATTGCTAAAACAGAATTTACTTCAACTGCTGCAATGCTGTGACAAATCAATATGAAAGGCTTCTGAAATCAGACTACAGTGAAAATATTAAAATACTTAGAACAGTTGTTTGGGAATACTTTTTTTTTTCTCCTTAAAAGCAAGTAGAAGGTTATTTATTGTAATGAATTTATTTTTATTAGGAATACAAATTCATTCCTAACTAAAATCTGTTAATAATTAGGCCAGGTACTGTAAAAGATGTTTAAAGACTGTCTGGATCCCAAACACAGTTCTATTTAGATGAGTCTGATGGGGAAACTGCCACAGATAAGAAGTAATTTGAACAGGGTCATAGTGAATGAGTAGCAAAACGAGATACGGAAGCCTGGTTTATGAGTCTGAAATCTATCAATCTTAAAATTTTTCAAGGTAAATTACTTAACAGGTGCATGAACTGGGTGAAGTGTAACTGCAGAAGTACAGTCCTAGTTATTTGTTTCCAATGAAAAGTTATACTGAAAGTGTATTTTAAAGAATGAGGGTGAGCTGAGATATATGCTCCCCTGAGATACAAAGAGGTGCAAGTTATATTTACTTTCATGCTTAGATGACAAGAGATTTATAGTAACTCGTTAAACAAGAGCCACCTCAAATCTCATTGCTGAAATATTTTACTGAGGGGAGTTTGATTTCCTTTGGTTTAGGAAGAGATGAGGCTGGTGCAGAATGCAGCTCAGCACTCTCAGCTCTACTTCATGGTTTAGGCAGGTTAATCATGCCTTGGGATGCTAGCCAACCACTCTGATTATTGAGTTACTTATTTATGTAATATTTTTCTAAAAATCCCAGGCAGATTAAAGTTTGGCAAGCATTGGCTGCTAGAGTGAGTGATGTACAGAAGACCATAAAGAGAGCAAAGTAAATCCAACTTCCTCTTGGAAACTTTTCAAGTATGCATATTAAAATATGCTTAAATCACAATGAAAATTATGCTCATGTTTACCAAAACACAGTGCCCATTTATAACGTACATGCCCCATAAATCCATAGTTTACAAGGTCTGCAGGTCCACCTCCATTGTAATTCAAAACTAAAAGAATTTGCTATATGCCAGAAGCTACTCAGTATCTTCCTACAAGCCACTTTGCTGTAAAGATATCCTCCAAGAGAATCTGCATGGTTGGGCAGGTTGTAGACTCATTTGAGCCTTAAGCTTTATAAATATTTTATTTCCCCGAGAAAGGCCAGTTGTTCCATTCAGAAACTGCAGCACAACTTTGCCTCTTTGCCTTGGCCTTTCATAGACCTTGAGATGTGCATGAAGAGTTCCAGGTTCTCTGCACCTCTGCTTGTACCTCCTCAGAGGCCTCCTACTCCAGCTCTTAAAATTGTTCCAGGGAGTAGCTGTCATCCTGCCTGCTAACTGCTAACACACTTAGCTGGGAATATATCTGTAGGCTTGGGAATGGAAATGGGGAGCAGTGCAACAGGCAAAACTGTCTTTCTGCTTTGGCAGATCAGTTCCCCTTGTTCAAGCCCTGAGTGAGCACAGCTCCTCAGAGACATACTTGCACCATGCAGAGAGTTGTGGCCTTTCTTTCTGGTTATTCAGTCATTGTTGTAAAGGGGGAAAAAAAATAAGCCTTCTCAAGAAAGAGCTCTAAATTTCAATTTTAATTAATCAACTTCTGTGTTTGTACATTCTTGCAACCTACAGAGACAAGGGATTCTTGTTTTTAAGCATTTTTGAAGAGCTTCTGGGCTGACAGCCTACATGTCAAGCTTCTGTCTACATGATTATCATTTTTTTTTTTAATGTTAAAAAATACATGTGCAAAACACATTTGAAATATAAATACTGAGGTGGGCTGGAGTAAACCAGGAAGATGTCCCAGATTTTGCAGGGTGTTCTTGCCTACAAAAAGATGAAAAATTTGTAAAAGTAAATATCATGGTGTTGTGTCTGTGAAGGCAGTATCTGAGTGCATCATTAGCCCCTTTAAAAGTCACTAACACTTACATGGTCCTTGTGACTTCATTGCTTGCATGTCTATTCTGTTCTTGTTTTTCCCCTTAAGTGGCTCACTTAATTAATCCTACTGTCTGCTACAATATTTGTCTGGTTTGGGCTTTGGTGCAGGTTGGTTGTTGTCATTTTTAATTACCCCGGAGGCTGAGACCGTCACTACTATTGTCATGGCAAGCTTTCTCTGATACTCCTCTGGGTGCTTTGTAACAGCTTCAAAGTAGCATGGCCATGCTCTTTTTGCAGATAGTTTTTCAAGTAGGATTTTGATTTGTACCAAGTTCCTTGTTTTTAGTAGAGGGTGAAAGTGCTTTTCTACACTCTTCTACCTTAGGTTAACACCTGATTTTTCCATCTGAAATACTCTTTACCCCCACTTGAGAGTCAGTCCAGGTGCCCTGGCCATATAGATTTTTTATTAGTCCTGAATCTGTTCTTCATGGTAGGACAGGTTCCAGGAAAAGTGAGAGGCCTTTCTGCAAGAGGCTGATGCAGTGTCTTCCTTCCACAAGTATGGGAAGGAGTGTAAATGGAGTAAGGAGCCAGGCAGAAACTGGTCTGAATAAAGCAACGCGGCTGAAATATGGAGCAGCTTTACAAATAAACTTATAACTGTTCATTCTCTTTCTTCTTTCCATGATACCAAATTCTTGTTGGTAATGTTTTTTTTTTATGTGTATTTTTAAAAAATCTTATTTATTTTTACTTATTTTTATTCTATTTTAAATTCAAACACTGGGCCTCTTACATCACAGCCACTGCATGGACTGTTCAGTTAGGTTTAAATGGTGCTCAACAGTGTGACTGCCTCATGTGCAGCTAATCCTGAGCCAGCCTTGAACTGGGCAGCTTGCACAGTCACAGCAGCATAGAGTTCCATGCAGGTCAATCACGTGTCTGCATCTGTGATGTTCTGGAAGGATTCTGGAGGCTTCAGAGTAGAACGTCATGCTGTTTCATACAGAGAAATCAGCTTATTTGCTTTCTGCCTGTCACTGCATTGTGGCATTCACCATGGAGATGGTTAGTACCCCAGAGTAGTCTCTCAGTGCCTGTTTGGCTATATGACCTCAGGTATTTTGATTCTAAAGTTATTTTTTATGGGGAAAATGAGCCCCTGAGGAGCACAGTACTCTTGAGTAGCGTTCAGCTTGTGCTGCTTTGGTGTGCACTAGTATAAAAAATGAGCACAGAGGATTTAGGAATCTATTTCTTGTGCAGATGAGGAAAACCTGTACTCTAGGCAAGAATAAGGGAAGGTGTTGGGGAGAACGTAACATAGTTAAGTTAGGACCTGGGTGAAATTCAAGAACAGACATGTCAGTAAGGTAATTCCCGCCTGTCTGGGTTTTGCCTTTGCCTTTATTTCATATATTTGTATGAGGAGTAAAAGCAGAAGAGAACTGGGGTGGTCAGCAAGTAACAAGGAAATGATCTGTTTGAAATGCCTTTTGGATACTTATGCAGCAGATGCCATGCTCTGAAAACTTCCCAGTTTGCATTATATTGAAGTCTGCATACTAAGTCGGGGGTTTGTTTCTAGCCAACACCTTTCAGCCCAATAGGGAGAGAAAGAGGTAGGAGAAAGGTAACCAACTTTTAGCATTTTTTATTTGTTTGTTTTCTTATAAAGGCACTGCTTACCTGCCTTTCTTTTGCATGGAAAAATGACTGGTTTTAGTCTGCTGATAACAGGCAGTTCTCACTCAGCAGAAAGCTATACCCACTGGCAGAATGGGACCTCAGGGGATCTCTGCCAGTGGCATATTGCAAATAAACATCATGGATTTTAATGAGAAGTTCCATGCCCATATGAATCGAATGTCTGGAAATAAAATTGCTACTGCTGCCACACTTCACCCATCAGTTCAGAAGATGTCCATTGGCAAAGTGGTGTGTTTCTTCCAATCCATAAACATACTTATCCTGCAAGGAACGTGTCTCCCCGGTACACATTTAATCAACCTCACTAATTGGTAATGCAAAAGGAAGTTCTTGTGTGTTGATGGTAAATAAATTATCTGCAATATAAAGCAGTCTAGCGCAAAGTTTAAAATTGCTTTAAAAATATACTCATCAGTCACTTTTCATTTTTGAATCTCTAAGCCAGTCCTTGAACTTATCCTTCTATACAACCAGGAGAATAATAAAAGTAACTTCTGCATTTAAATCACTCCATTCTTTTACAAACATCAGTTCCTTTCTACTTATTTCTCAAGAAGCTTCCAACCAGAATACGACATTTTACTTGGTCAGTTTTAAAAGTACAACCCAGTTCATCTGTTTAAAAATAAATAAATAAATAAACATAGTATTACCAAGTATGTGGTAAATTGTGTTCTAGGGGAAAAAAAAAAAACAAAACAAAAAAAAAAAAAACAACCAACCAACCAACCAAAAAAAAAAACTAACAACCCCACACTGGCAATCCTGATGTTACCAGCAGCAGAGTAGCAAAGTAGCAAAGTGTGTTTTGTGATCAGTGTTGAACTGAGTTGCTGTGGTGTTCAGAAGAGAAGCAAGAAGGGGGCACAACTGTGCTAATAGCGGCCTCTAAAGGATTTTTTTGGCTGAAGAAACAGTGATCTTTGGATGTCCTTTTATTTCTTATGGAGAAGGATATGAAGGGAAAGGGTAAATGCTTGTATCTTAGGCTGGAGCCTTACAACAGCTGTTTTGTGTACTCTCTTTATGATACTAAATATGTCAATGCTTCTTAAAGCTCAGTTAATTTTCAAAGCATAAAAATGCAAGTCACCAATTATTTTCAGCATGATTTTTCCAGTGAGATGCTTTTAAAGACAGAGAATTCCTCGTAACACTGAGCACTGCGCCCTTGTAAGTTTTAAGTCAGGATGCCTCAGGTACAAAGGCCTAAAGCACCCAGAACCTATGGTTTCTCAAAAATATAAACCTGCTTCAAGCTTCTGAAAAACATGAAGCTGTCCTACCAGCTTCAAGTTCCTACCAAGGCCAGACTTCATTCGTGCCTCAGACTGGCATGTCTTGCTGCTCCTACTTCTAATGTGCTTGTGGCTGATGCTTCAAATGGAGCCTCAGCTATCTGTGAGCCAGTGGCAGCACCTAGGCCAGTGAGAAACCCACACATCAGAGAGAACAGCATGTCGTTTTTGGACTTTGTCAGGGTCAAATCATTTGTGTTCTCCTACCTTTACTGCTCTTTATGCTCTTTATTATAGAGCATAATAGAGAAGCACAAAGAAGTTTTATTTCTCTGTGAGTTGCAGGTGCTTCTGGATTCCCTTCGCAATGCTCTCTCCTGGAGGTCTTGCCAGGCTCATTATGTATCCACATCTTCATCTGAGGTTTTTGTTCAGTTCTTACTTGTGAAGGCTTTAGGATCCTTTGGGTGAAGGGGATACACCAAATAAGCAGTATATTAATGAATCCAAATATATTTGACTTTCTAGGCCCCCATGTTTAAAGAACCTCACCTTGCTTTTTTTTTTTTTTTTTTTCAACATGGAAATTGCAGGTTTAAATACCAGCCTCCCCTACTTTCAGAAGAAGATCCTTTAAGATTAAGAAGATATATCTAGTGATGCCTTCTCTGATGTGTCTGAAGGGTGTTTGCATCGAGGGTTAAGTAAAAGTGATGGTGCTGCCCTTCAACTGAGCTATGTGAGATACCTGTCAATTGTGAGTCCTCTAATTCCATTACTCAGCAAGCTGCTGAAATTAATGTTGGTTCTCCAGCTGTTAGCAGGGGGTAATTTACATTTTTACTAGATTTCCGGCTTTCAGCAAATTAATGTGCAGCCAATCCAGATTCTTCAGGGAAGAATAGGAATAGGAAGCAGAACAATTAGCTAAGTTATAAAAAATTAACTTAAAAAAAAAAAAAAAAAAAAAAAAAAAAAGGCAAGGCCAATTCTTTCTTTAAAAGTTTTATATCAGTCTAATTCCAGTGATGTGAAGTACTGGTGCAAATGAACAGACAAAATATCTTGGTTCCCTTTCTAGCACTAACTTTAATATATTAAAAACAGTGTGTGTGTGTATATAAATATGTTTTAAAATAGACATTTAAGTCTCCAGATCCATGTTTCTCCCATATGGTAGATTCTTACCTTACTGAGCCTTTTAATGCCAAGCTTAGCCTTTACTACTTAGGTCATTTCACGTTTAGGAGGTACATCAAGTGCCACCTTATCCTTGTTTCCAACATCAAGATGTCAGTGGAGCTGCCAGAACATAATACTTTGTCTGCTGTCACTCCTCTACCTGCAGCTTCTGCTCAGCAGTATTCACCTCTGCATTTCATCCCCACTTTTGTTATTGTTGTTGCTTTTTTTTTTTTATTTCCCCTCTCTGCTCCTTAAGGCATATATAATTCTTCACCTTCACAGACCATGTAGGTTTTGCCTCTCTTTGAAAAATCATTTCTTCAAGTTTCCCCTGCCTTAGCTGTACTCCACGAAAACAAAAAGAAACAAAAAAAAAAGTAATAACTTCTTTATCATCCCCAGGGATGCACACTACCTGAGGGGTGCTGGGCTTAACCCCATTTTAAACAAATGAAAATAGTATGGTGGGGATGTTGAGAATGGGTCAGGTAGTGTTGCAGAGAAGCACATCAAAAGGAGCAGAGGGCCCCGCTACAGCAGCTGCTTTCATGGACAGCCTGAAAAGGCTTGGGATTCCAGTTCCTGAGAAGGCAGGTTTCTTTTTTACCCAATGGTCATCTGAGGTCTGAGTGACAACTGTAATCTTGCCAGAACACATTTAGCTGAACCAGTCCAGAAATCCTTAAAAGCATTTTGTCCTTACTCCCAGATCTGGGCAGGGTTGCAGTGGAGGTTGCATTTCATCATCACACATATGCTAGGACACTAGGATACAGAAATATCTTTGGTAAGCTACTTGTCTCTAACGATATTGTTATGAATAGGCAGTAATTTTCCTTAAAATCATAAGGCATTTTCAGCCCAAATTTTAATTTTTTTTTTTGCTTTTTGTGCATCAACAATGACATCTAGTGGTTTCTGATGCTCTTTGCAGTGCCTGGCATTTCTCTCTCCCTCTCTCTCTCTCTCTCTCGCTCGCTCTTTTTTTTTTTTTTTTTTTTTCCCTGTATCTTCTGCAAAAGTTATTAGGTCTTTCCAGGGCTTTCCCAGCAATTTCCTATCTCTGTTCTTTTTAAGAGGAAGGAACAGAAAGCATCACATTTATCCTAAGTCAGTGATTTTAAAACCTCAAAATATGTGTTCCTGTAATAAGGGTTTGGTGTCTGTTGTTATTTTATTTTTTATTTTTTAGGTTTTGGGCAGCGATTATTTTATGTTTTGTTTGTTTTTTTGTTTGTTTTGTTGTGTGTTTTTTGTGTGTATTTGTTGTTGTTTTTTGACACTTTCTGGGTATTTTGAACCTTTTTTTTTTTTTTTTTTTTTTTTTTTTGTGAGGAAAGCAATGCCAAAGTGGGCAGGGCTGCAGCTGAAAGGCTGTAGACCCTGAATTGAGAAATGGCACAAGTGTGAGGGGAGCTGGCCATGTGTGTTCCCCTCAGTGCAGGACAAGCCTTCCCCAGGCTACTCACCACAGAACCCTTGTCCAGTATGGGGCTAGGGCAAGGAGTGAGCTGTCCCCAGGGCAGGAGCCAGCATGGAGCCAGTGGAGAGCATCACAAGAAGTCGGGACATGATGTGAGAGCCCTTATCCAGGTGCACGGGGGGAACTGGCCAAACATTGGTGGGCTGGAGAGAGGAAAGTGGGACGCAGGTCTCTGCACTGGGAGGGTTGGGCTGGGGAGCATGGTCAAGTGCTTAGGGAAAAGTGCTATAAATCTGTCTTCTGAAAGGTTAAAAAGGGATCTTAGACTAAAAGATTTGAGAAAAACTACGCCAGTGTGCGCTGTCCTGCCCCAACAGGAGTGGGTATCGCTGCGGTGGGAGCCACACTGCCCCACCACCAGGTGTCGCAAAATCCCACCAAAACCTGCGGGAGCTCCTCCCTGGGGCTTGAGGAGCCGTGCCCTGAGGAGCTTGGTGCTTCTGGAGCACTTCAAACCTTAGCCGTGCCTTTAACACTGCTGTGAGGAGTGAAGGTGGTGTAAACTTAGTGTAAAGGACTCTGGCCTCCTCAAACTTGGAGGAACAGGGCTATACAGGTCTAGTCAGAGCTGGCTGCTATCTCCAGAAGGCGGCTGTGGTCTGCTGCTTTCCATGCTGCAAGGCTTTACGTATAATTGCGTCATCCTTTTCCTTGGAAGGACATGTGTCAAGTACATTGCTGACCCTAAGCACATCATTTTTTTTCATTAATAAATGAAAATAGTAAGGGGGAAATGGAGGTATTTCTGAAGGAAACTTTCACTATAAACTTTAAAAGATGAAATCCGCTGATTCAAGATAACTGATGTGTTCTGCTTCCTTACATCTGTCACCTTGTGTTACGCACAAGATGTGACCTGTGAGCATGCGTCACCAGAACAAGCCAGATTATATCTAGTCACGTCAGAAATTTCAGGAGTTGCTCTGAGACGGGCAAACCCAGACATGCTACACAGCCTCAGTGACACCCAGCTGGTTGCACAGACCTGATTCCCTCAGTGTTTATGTAATCTTTGCTTATTCAAATATTTGTGTTTGAAATGATACACGTTCAAAGCTATTCCAGATTTCATATCTAGAGTGTCCATTTCAGGAATAATATCTCAAACAGAATCCCCTTGGTACTGTTGTGTTTGCTAATGCCCTCTACCTTAGTCTTCCCAGTAGCATATTGACCTGGGAGAGGAGCTGGGCTCTCTTTGCTCCCAAATGTCACTATCCTACTGCATGAACCTACCTTCTCAGTTCTTATCTGATAAAATGCTATCGTTGAGCCTGGGCTGGGCTGGAGTGGGTGAATGATGACAGTTCAAAGACTCCTTGGGTTCTTCTTATTTTTATTTTTTCCTCTGGACTTTTCTATTCTCAGTTTGCCCAGCAGGGCAACTAATTTAGTTTTGCAAGCCACAATAAAGAGCTGCTTCCAGCATCCTGGAGTCTGCCCAAGGAACACCCATTCCTTGCTTTCTCTGCCTCTCCCCCCCTCCCCCCCTTTTTTTTTTTTTTTCTTTTTTTTTTTTTTCTTTTAAGAATTCAGAGGGTTCAGCAATGGTGGCAAACAAGATGAAAACCGGTAACTCAAGTGGGTCGGTCCCACCCCATTTCAGGTTGGACTAATCAAGATCATTACATTACAATGCAGACAAAAAAAAAAAAAAAATGTTCTGGTTCATGTTTGCTCTCTGTTGCATCATCTGGGTTTGTCAAAAAGCATTATTGAAAACCAAGGATACTAGAATACTTTAGGTACCATATAATGTAGAATATAGTACCATAATTTAGTTTGTGGTTGCAGTAAGAAGGCAGCTCTTGGAGGCTTGAAAACAGAATGAATGATGTTCAGTCATGTATGATAAATGGAAGGCAAGGAATATACACTATCAAGATCAATCTGTTTTTGTCAGGCTTTCCAAGAGGAAATTTAGAGAATTTAAGCTACTTATTATGGGTAGAAAATACCTTTCCACAGAGACTGTGCTCTCCTTCAGGAAAGTTCTCAAAATTTACAAAACTTACAAACAAGTTTACAAAATTCAGCACACATTAAGAGGAGCAAAGAAAACTCTTCATACAGGTAAAAGAATAAGCATACAAGGAGTAAAATGATAATGGGTTATAAGAACTTGCATTGCAATGTATTTCTGTGACCTTTACAGATGGAAACAGTTAGTTATAATTACTGTTAATGACTTGGTCATTCACAGCAGGAATAACAGTGAAAGTTAGGTGCAACTATGGCAGCATTAAAGTATGTACACAGCCATGATGATTATGTGCATGCTTTACATTCAGATCCTGTTAATGAGGAGCTGTTGGAGGATGCTCCTAGGTAAGTGCTGTTGTGTTTAGAGCAGGTGGAGCTTTGCATGTATACAGCATTCAGCCAGTTATTCTGCTGAACTCATGGAGGCCAATACTATTTTTTTTTATATACTTGAAAATGCTATTCAGCGCCTATAGACTCTCCTATTTTATTAACATACTCAAGGCCACCATTCTGTACTGCTGCAGTCGTATTGTAGGATCTCTGCTTATCAAGAAACCAAAAGAACACTCATCTCTGAAAGCAAATTCTCAGTACCCACATAAAAAACAGTTAATAGAAAGCCCACCATATGAAGTCATTTACTATTTGTGACATATGTTGGGTATACTGGGCAAATGTAAACATGTCTAATTTACAAATAGATCATATGTCCAAAGAATTTCTCTCATGCTGTTCAGATCTACTGATAAATGTGACCTCTGATCATAATTCATTTTGCAGGAGGACTTGTAACTGTTATTTAACTTACCTAAGTAATTTCTCATTCTTCCTGAGGCACGTCGTCAGAAGACTTCCTCCTTAATTATAAATATAGGAAAGGGTGTGAAAAAGACTTGGATGTTGATATGTATGGGAATGTATGTTTCATTCAAGATCATTGTCTTTTGGACCATTAAAAATAAATTATAACTAGTTGTAAACAATTAATTCAATTTCCTTTATTACAGTGTAATTTAATTTCTAATTGCCATGCGTTTCCATTATATTTTTTTACTCTCTCTTCATAATATATTGTTTTTACTCCACCACCTCCTAAGATTCCCTTCTGTTTTCTCTCAATAGAAATAACAGTCTGCAGACCATCGCCTTGTAAACATTATTATCTGTTTATCACCAAAGCCTGCTTTACAGGTGGGGCTTGCCCATTGTAATGTTGTCCCAGTGGAAAAATAATGTTTCGTTTGCTCTAGTCTGTGCTATTTTCAGGTGTTCTTTCATGAAGCTTTTCTGTTCTACGACTCATTCAGCACATGATGTGTTTAATGTAAGCTGATAGGCAGTTAGGTAGTATAATCAAATCAGCATGCATTTCCATATTTATAACCCTGCTGAGGTAAACTCCAAATCTGGGGCACTACGGCGCTATGAGGGACAGGAAAAGGCAGGTTGTATTTGATTTCCCTGGCTAGCTGTCTTTCGCTAACCATGGAGATAAACAAGGACAAGTGCAAGGTCCTGCACCTGGTCTGGGGCAATCCCAAGCACAAATACAGTCTGGGTGGAGTATGGATTGAGAGCAGCCCTGAGGAGAAGGGCCTGGGGGTGCTGACTGATGGGAAAACTCAATGTGAGCTGGCAATGTCTGTTTGCAGCCCAGAAAGCCAACTGTATCCTGGGCTGCATCAAAAGAAGCATGGCCAGTAGGGCAAGTGAGGTGATTCTCCCCATCCACCCTGTCCTCATCAGACCCCACAAAGAGCACTGCATCCAGGTCTGGGGCCCCCAACATATGAAGGATGTGAGGCTATTGGAGTGGGCCAAGAGGAGGGCCACAAGAACCATCAGAGGGCTGGAGCACCTCTCTTATGAAGAGAGTCTTAGAGAGTTAGGGTTGTTCACTTTAGAGAGGAGAAGGCGCTGGGGAGACCTTATAGCAGCCCTCCAGTACCTAAGGGGGCCTAGAGGAAAGCTGGAGAGGGATGCTTCATCAGAGAATATAGTGATAAAACAAGGGGTAATGGCTTCAAACTAAAAGAAGGCAGATTTAGATTAGATATGAGGAAGAAATTCTTTACTCGGAGGGTGGTGAGGCACTGGAATAAATTGCCCAGAGAAGCTGTGGATGCCCTATTGCTTGAGGTGTTTAAGGCCACGTTGGATGGGACTTTTAGTAAACTGTTCTAGTGGAAAGTGTCCCTGCCCATGGCAGGGGATTTGGAACTAAATGGGCTTTAGGGTCCATTCCCAACCAAAATCATTCTGCAATTCTTTGGTTTGCTAAATCCTTAGGGGCCTGCTATGTTGTGAGTGCTTCCTTCCTTCCTCTGCCCAGGCTGGCCATCACCCTTGGACACAAGTTCACTTGGCAGTGGAAGCTGCTGTCAAACACTCCTGCTGTGAATTCTCCTCATCAGTTTTTCAGGGGCAGCCTGAAAAAGTACTAAATTACTTTTGTACTTGCAGAAGTACAAAAGGCAGATGGAAGGCTGGACCAAGTGGTGCCATTTGTGCTTTTCAGAAGCTCTTCTTAAAATGTCTTAGTAATAGTCTTCATCCTGCCTTTCTTGACCATGAACTCAGACCTCAGAGAGTTTCCCAAATGTTACCACTCAGGGTAAGTGTGGGCAAGAAGCCATACATCAAGTGCATTTATGTGAGAAATGCCATAAATTATCTACCTGTTTAAGCTATAGACTTTTCTGAGAAAAGTTAGTGTTCTGAGAAATGTCTTGGTTGCTGTGTGAGGAGGGAAAAAATTAAACCACTGGGTTCAGCTCTATCTTGAGGTGTAAATTTCTACCAGGTGAGGAAGCATCTATGTCTGTGTTAATCCAGCATAACTGAATGTGAGGTAAAGGAGACCTTTTCCAGCTGATCATCTGTGCTGTGCATGTTCCTCTGCAGTAGTTTTGTCCAGAAGCTGTTTTTAAGGTTTCCTCTCTTGTTGATGCTTCTTGGGCAGTTATGACTTAAGCTCTCCATAGTGGACATGCTTAGTATCTTAATTGCAGACAAATTATAAGCTTCAATAGCTGCATATTTTAGCCTAGTTGCATCTCAAAACCATTGTAGTCTTTAATTCTCCATGATCTGAGACTTCCTGTATTCTGTATTGTAGGGTATCCTGAAGAGTCTACTGAGTACAAGAAAAGATGTAAACACTTAGAAAGCAAATGGAAAATAGCAGTAGGAAACAATGGGAACCAAATGCTTCTAGGGAAGCTGGGTATATTGTTACTGGGATGTTGCCCAATCCTTTTACTTAACTCTTAGCCATTTTTAGGGCTTCAGAGACCTACCCATGGGCATGAATAATTGGTTCCTTAGCAGTGCTCTGCGTTACAGCATTAAACATGAGGGCAAAGATAGCACTCACGTGTGTCATAAGATCCAAGATATCAGGTAAGAGCACTTTTGCCCTTTTTGCTAAAGACTAATGTACACACTTTTTGTTGTTTAAAAAAAAATAAAAACAAACAGACAAAACAACAACAACAACAACTTTGCTTTTGAACAGGACTAAGACCACTGTGTGCTCCTGTGCATGGCTGTCCCTAGCTGAAAGAGCAACAAACCAACCCTGTCAGCTGATTGCAAAAGGACAGGAAGGGAGTTTTCTTGCACATGTGGAACTTTACTGCTGTAACACAGCTTTGCAGAAGCAAGGATAATTTTCTTTTTTTTAGCAACAATTATATTTCTCTAATTCATTGTTTCTGTATATATCCAGTCACAAACATATGTGAAATGCTGCTCAAATGAGTGATTACTTTTCATTTAAATATTTGCCTGCTTTGCCACCTTAGCAGGTATTCTTTAAGGTTGTGCTGCAGGAGGTCATGAGCCAGAATTTTGTCATCAGTCTGTGCACATGATATGCAGCAGCAGCTAGTCATCTGGCCTGTTGTGTGCGTCATGTAGTCCTCTCTTGAATACATAAGCTGGAGATGAAAAACATCACCTGTTACTCCTCAGTATCTTTGGAACTGTGATTTGTCTTTGCGATACATCGATTAAGACAAAGGGCTGCATTACAGTGCTCCAGGAAAAGAAATATTGACTAGAGTTGTGGATACATTATCTCACTTTATCAGGAATGCAGTTGGATGTGAGTATAAACTCAGCCAGAAATGATCTAATATCTGAAAGCATGACAGAGAGAGACCTTTAAATTCCCTATTTAAACAAACAAAACAAACCACCACCAACAAAAAATAAACCTGAACTATATTTTCTCCCCCAGGAATAGTTTCCCTTTAATTGTAACTGCATAGGAAAATATTGTATCTTTCAATTAGATAATTAGGAGAGTTGAATCCATTGACATTTGTTTACATCTAACATATAATCTCTCCTACACTCCCTTTTTCTGCTCAATATATTCTGCCCCAGGTGGATGTGTGTAGTGCAGGGAATGTTAACGATCACACTGAGGACTGTGTCCTAGCTTGCACTGCCAGAGCAAAGCTGTAGGAGCTGTTTTCTGCATACCCTTCACATGCTGCACATGGATGTATCAAGTGTGCTAGTACTTTCCAAATACAAAGTTTGCGAGAAGAGGCTGAAAATGCAGGAAGGAGTTGATTTATAGTTCTGAAGAGAGATTATGAGCCACCCATTACTCTTACCCAATCCTCTTCTGGTGCATATGAATATGATACCTCCTGGCATATATTAATGCCCCTCTACTAACCTATTTGATGTCATTTATTCTGCCTCTGTTGCAATCAGCAAGGCGATGGACCTTCCTCCTGCCAGAAGGAAAAAGCTAATCTCACTGCCTTCTCCTCCCAAGGCCACAGTCAATGTCTCTCAGTGAATCAGCTGCCAAAGGATGTTCCTGTGAAAGACTGTTCACGCCCTATAACTTTTTGTCTGTTAACTAAATATAACGTGGGACTAATTTTACTGGCACAAGGTAAAGGGGCATCATTTTTCTTTACAGAGTCTGTTTGGAGTGCTGTATTATATATGGCTTTAGAAAGAACACATTTTCCTAAGGTATATCTTGAGGTCATATTGCACTATGCTGTTATACATTGGTCAAATCAATACTGCAATGCAATACTTTTTTTTTTTTTTCTTTTTTTTTCTTTTTTATTTTTATCAGTTCATCTATTTTGTTTTAAAAAAGATTTCTGTGTACCTACATCTGGTGCCATCTAGATCCACGTCACTCATTCCTATTTCATTGTAAACCTTACTGTATTCATGTCTTGAGAGGACTTAAACTTAGGGGGAAAGAATTACCTATATGGTAAAATGATTGTATATGTTTAATATAGAATTGATTGGATGATAGAAAAACATTTAATGAAGGGCTTTCAAGTATGGCTCTTCAGCAGCTTCATCTACACTGTGCATGCTAAATCACCTTTCTTTCTCTGAGCTTATAATGTAAGTTTCAATGTTCCTTGTCTTCATGCAACTCCAAACAGACATTAGATTTCTTAGTTCAACCAGTCAGAAAAATGTTCCTCCTTTCACCAGTGTACTATGCTGCAACAAGAAAGTTATTTTGGCTCAGGGTTGAAGGCAAGTCACATTCAGTCTTGAAGGTTAGTCTTGTGTAGCTGAAACTGAGTGATTTTGTGTTCTAAAAAAGCATCTTCAGATATGGTTTCAATGATTTTTGTGATCCATTTCTGTCCTAGAAAATGGCATTTATACTAAGTGATGTGATTATGATGATCAAGAAAATATCATCTCAAATGGACAATTTGTCTTACGTGGCACAGAAAGGATCAGGCTTCCAGCAGAAAACAAGAGTCACAGAAAAAAAATATTGCTTTGCAATCTGATATTCAAAGCTCTAAGGGATTAATTAGGAAGTAAGAGATACAGAATTCCCTTCTCTGGTTGCATTAACATCCTCAGTTCCCTCCTTGAAATAGAAAGCTTAAACTGGTAGACTAGCCTAGGCACAGGCAGGACCCCTCAGCTTCTGCTGAACTCTGTAGAAAATATTTCTTATTAGGCCAGATAGAGAGGAAGGAGTGAGCATGACTCTTAGGGAAGTCATTTAGGAGAAGAGATTTCAATTTCCTGCTCCCAGGACTAGTTGCGTACCTCATAGCACTAAGTTATCTATCAAATAAAGCATCAGTCTTAGAAGCATTTCAGATCACAGGACTTTTCCCTTGCAGGTTAAGTGCTTTAATCTCAGCGCTGTGGACTCATCTTCCCTTGCTGTCTCAATAAAACCTTTTCTGAATTACACCATGGCTCCAGCAGATGGGAGGTGAATGTGACCACTCAAAATAAGCTGCCATGTGATGCTTACGACATGATGCTGTGAGGGAGAACAGCAGCAACATAACTGCTGCTGGGGTGAACGGTCTAACTACCTGCATTTCCACCTCCACTTTCAATGAAGTGTCCAGTTCAGGTTTTTGAGAATAAAGGTGTATGACAATTATTATTTTATTATTATTATTATTATTTAGAAAGTTCTGGATTGCACACCTAAGTAGACATCATTACTTTGGTGCAAAACTGATTTATGCATCGTGGGAGAACTGGGAACTATAAACCAAGCACAACTTTGGGTATCTTCCTGTTCAATTACTAGCTAATTTTGGGCACTGAATTTTTAAGCTCTTGCACCACATACAGAATCTATGTACCCAGCTCAGTGTTTTTGATTTCATTCTGTAGATCTATCTTCGTAGACAGGTGTGTCCTTTTTGCATCTAGTTGAATCCAGTGCTGCTGTTGGGCTGTGTGTTTACCCTGAAATAAACATGGGTACTGTTCTACACCCAGTTAAGTTGTTCCTAGCCTCAGAGAGACTCAGCTGTAATCTCTTGTTCTCAGTTATGGTTAGTAATAAACAATGGAAAACCTGAGTAGGCATTTAATTTTCGTAGTATACCTAGGACCCTGCAGACAGCTGCTTCCAGGTATTTTTCAGACAGACTGAAGGTCAGTTATCTTGGGTGTAAAGCTGTGTAGATACAGGACTTAACCAGCTCAGTCACCATGCCATGTTAGAATACTTACACATCTTTGAGGCTGAAGGACATTCAGTCAGCGCAGAGCATCAGAGTCTTTAAAGAATCTCTGTAATTCACATTCCTAACAGTCACTTTTAGAACAAAACCATATGTCTCTGAATCTTCTCATAATTATTCTATGCCCTCTCTCTTAAAGAAGAAGGTGTTCAGGGTTTTTTTCCCTGTCAGAGTACAAATGTAAACATCACAGAAAGGGAAAATTTCCTTAAGAAGGTGTTACTTAGTGTGTTATTAACTCTGGAGTGCTTGCCCTGGTGGAGGAATGAGGATTAATTGGCTGGTTGTGAACTGAGAATGCTGGCACTAGGAGATTCTTTGTCGTGTCAAAGGCGATAAGCTCTGATATATTACACACTGCTACAACAAAGGATTTTGGGTGAAGGAATGGTGGTTTGTCTGATAGTTTTAACATTTGATCTAGTGAAATGTTTTTTACACATGCATGCTGTTTTTTGGCTTGTTTGAATGTTTTCAGCACATACAAGAAAATACAAAGGTAAGGCTGTTCCTGCTGAAGCTTTAGGGTAACAGAAGAGTCCACATCCATACATGTCAAAGGGCTTATGTTAATTTGGCTTCTTACTGTTGAAAGATTGCATAGATCCTGCGCTTTCTGGATAAGCACTGTCTTGTTCAGGCAGGCTGCCCATCTCTGCTTACATAACCACGTCCGCAGAACCAGCTGTTGGTGGTGAACTAACGCAAAAGGAACACGAGCCCGCCTGATCCTGCTTCTATCTTCCAAAGTGTATCTGGTGATAGAAGTCCCTGTCCTGTACTGGGGTCATCATGGGGATGGAGCATGCTGTCCTCAGCTAAGGCAGGCCAGCAGAAAGAGTCTTCTGGCTGCTTTCCTATGATGTAGGAGCCTGCCCAAGATGAAAAGAAGCACTAGGGTAGCACTGAGTAGCCTAAGGGGAGGGAGGCAAACTATCCAGAGCAGTTGAGAAATGAGCCTGTAGTAGAACGGTTAGCTGATCACAGAGAGGAGGCATGAGCACATTAAATCTTTATCCAGGCAGAGGCCCTGTGTGTGTACAGTCCCAGCAGGACCAGGGAGGTGATTGTCTTCTTGTATTCTGCTCTGGTGAGGTCACACTTTGCTGTGTTTGGGCCTCTCACTACAAGGACATTGAGGTCCTGGAGCATGCCCAGAGAAGAGCTACAAAGCTGGTGAGGGGCCTGGAACACAAGTCCTATGAGGGGCGGCTGAGGGAACTGGGATTGTTTAGTCTGGAGAAGAGGAGGCTCAGGGAGAGTTTATTGCTCTCTACAATTACCTGAAAGGAAGGTTTGGGGAGCTGGGGGTCGGCCTCTTCTTGCAGATAATTAACTAGGGATAGGAACAAAGGGAATGGCCTCAAGTTGTGCCAGGGAAGGCTTAGATTGGAAATGAGGAGACATTTCTTCTTAGAAAGAGCAGTCAGGCACTGGGACGGGTTGCCCAGGGAGGTGGTGGAGTCACCGTCCCTGGGGGTGTTTAAGGAGAGGTTGGACCTGGTGCTTAGGGACATGGTTTAGTGGGTGACATTGGTAGCAGGGCAATGGTTGGATCAGAAGATCTTGGAGGTACTTTCCAACCTTAATGATTCTATGATTCTATGATTTGTGCATGCCTGAAAAATGTGAAACCATAACAGATGGAAATTGGTTTAGCTTTTTTTTTCAGTGGGCCATCATTACAAGAAGGAGAATTAATGTACTTGTGTTCCTTTTTGATAGTAAGTAACAGCCTTGAGACATCAAGAGGAAGCAAAAGTGCAGGAAAGTGAGATTCCTTCACTGCATAGTTTTAGATGATATAGATATAACTGTCAACACTGCAATCATGTTCTCAGAGTCAGTATTCATGGGAGACACAAAATTGACCTCTTTGGGATAACAACAAACTTGCCAACAAACCTAAACAAGTTATGACAATCCACTTCTGATTGACTGACATAAAATTTACCTCCTTCACTGTCCTTTCAGAAATGGGAGGGCTCTCAGCATGGTCTTTGGGCATGTTTTAATAGATTACCTCTAAGTGGAGAGGTTGATTAACATCCCACGTTGTAGTGTTAGTACACGAGTTGGTAAACATTCAGATATGCTAGACACTGTAATTACAGATAAAAATATTAATTTACAAACATGAAACAAACTTTTTGGTGAATGACATCAGCAAAAATTTGGAGATTTGAATGTTCTTTCAGGAAATGCACTGTATGTATGCTTTCAGTTTTTGTTTCTTACAAAATGATATAATAATAGCTTTGTCTCATGATACCATGGAAAACAGGCAAATGCATCTAAGGATATCACAATGGATCTGTATTTTAGTAGCATATTTATAAATAATTTTTGAAGTTTAAGTTAACCAAGGGTTGTTGATGAGAAATTCCCAAATTCTTAATCCATCAGATGGCATGCAGTCAGCTATATCTGCACAGAGGAGGGATGGGGGTGTTCACCTAAGGAAGGTGCAGTTCAAGAAAATTTTTCTAAATTCTCCTTTCTGCCCCTTGAGTTTTACACAGTATCTTGCACATTTCCTTTCTGGTAAGAAGTAGATATGATGGAGAATGCACTCTCACTCAATTAGTGTGGAGACGGTGAACACGGTGCTGCCCTTTCCTCTCTGCAGTCAGAAGCAAACTGAGAACACTTCCGTGTATTGATTTGCAGTGCTCTTTATGTTTAGGAGTAGCAAGATTTGACAAATTATTTGCTTCCCCAGCTGGCTTTATCAGTAAAACTGTCCTAGTTTGACTAAATGCCAGGCTGTTTTTTGTAATACCAAGTGATGGGAAATGAACCAGAGACATTCTGATTGAATGGTTGAGAAGATTCCCTAACGAACTAGAAAAGAATAATCAGTGGATTAGCTGGCATTTGCAGAATACTTATGGTTTGTGAAAATTTCATAGACTACAGTATTTTACCATTATATTTAAAAAATCAGTGCTGATTTCTGTAGGAACCAATATTGACATCAGCACAGACTGGTTTTTGGGAGTTTGTTGTAATAATTATTATAAAATTTATTATTTAAAAATTATGTAAAACTAGTAAAAAATATTCCCATCTTTTTCTCCTTGTCTACTTTCAGTATAACAAATGAAGGGAAAAATATTGCAGGAGTTTATAACTAATTTTAGTAACGTAATCATAAATTCTCTTTTTTCCTTCCCCTTTTCTGCACATCTGTGATTAAGCATTAAATAAAGAATGTTTAAACATTCTCTTTGGAAAAATGTGTGTCATGTGGTGGGACAGGAATGGGAACTGGTTCTCTGTTCTCCGTTTCTTATTGTATTTTGTATAATCTTGGTTCCGGACACAACAGAAGTTTACCCAAAACAACAATTGTGTCGGTACACAGGTACTGATGGCATTTCCTAACAGTTCACAAGGATCAATCAAAATGTTTTAACATTTTCAGCTAGAGCCAAATGCTACCCTCCCTTTATAGTTAGTTGTGTGAGATCAGAGAAACTCCCTTTACTATTTCAGTTGCTTTGGTGACACGAAGAGGAAAACTTAGCTCATGGATTTCACATCTTTGTGCTGTAGGCCTAACCAAGATTTCAGCTGGACTGGTTTGGTGTGCTCTCGTGGAGGAAATGTTGAATAATTTAATGCAGTTGGTTGAAAGTGAAGTATTCTGATAGAGCAGAAAGTGAAACAAGAATAAGTTTTGAGCCCTTATAAGATTTTTTGTACTGTCCATCACCGTAGCATTGGCAAGTCCTCCACATAATATCGAAAGTTATGCTCCGGAATGTATAAGTATATAGGGATCTAACTTAAGATACATGTCACCAGGCCGCTGTAGGGCTTTGAGGAAGTTTTTTTTTGTGCTTCCTTTTCATACCAGATCGATTATAATTGTCATTGTGGTCATGTCAGTCTTGCCCCAGGTATCTGCCTGTTCTCTGTGCAAAAATCCTCCTTTCACCTGTGCAGCTATGAACATGTATCATAAAGTCATGGCATCATGAGGGTAAGCAGGGGTGGCTAATGCTTGGCCATTCCATTTTGAATAGGATAGCTGTGTTACAAACTAGACGTATGTTTGAGATGATCTGGATTGTCTGTTGAAAGAATAGTTTAGATACAATTGTTTTCCATACATGAAGCAGAAGTGATTGCCTGTTTCATTAGAATAACCTCTGAGCACAATTTTTTTATGTGTTTTCTCAGAGTCTTACTCATAATTTCATCCCCAGTCTCCTCTAGCAGCATCTGAGCATCAAGTCTCTGTCTCAGCCTTGTTTTTTTGTAATCATTTCAGTCTTTATCAACTCACTTTTAAAATTTGAAATGTATAACAAACCTGGGAGCTGGGAGCAGAACTTAGGTTAACCACACTTCATTAGTGGCCCTAACCCCTCCAAAGTGAACATGCTAAAAAGAGTTTATCTTCTACTGAATAATGAATTATGTACTGCTTAGTGAATTTTCCACAGACAGGACAACAGCCAAACAGCCAGTTCTGTGGGACGGTGAGGGATAGCACCTTGTACCCCTCTGGGAGAAGACTGAGTTTACATCTCGCACTTCTCAAGTTCGTGTTAATATAAAAATAATATCCACTGCTGCTTATCAGAACTTAACAGAAATTGGTACTTATTTTGTAAGTTCAGCCTCATTTCTGTGTTATGCATTCCTTAATAATACCTGCTATCATAGGTCTCTTGCAGGACATGGGCTGAGCTTTAGAACCTGTTTAAGTGCAGGTCTTGGTGCAGGGCTGACTCTGGTTTTATGCTAAAGCAGAAATATCAACATCTAAGGTTTTGTTCGTTCGTTTGTTTGTTTGTTTAAAAAAACAAACAAACAAACAAAAAAAAAACAGTAGCAATGGAATTGAGGCAGCTGATATGCAGGGAAGAGAATGATTCACTTTTTTAGTCTTAGAAACTAGAAATCCACAAAGATCTTTGCTTAGTCTATGAATGGCAATTGAGTCGCTGAAGATGGAAGGCCAGCATCCAAAAACAGGACGTGGAGTCTCCACACAAAGACAGTTTGTTTTGTGCATTAAGTTAAAATGTATGAATGTTGGGAGTGGCTAACACCCCCTGATCAGAAGAATAACAGTTTTTGTCCCCACCCTACATAAGTAGTTATATGGGCTGAACACTACAGTAGCATTTTTTTGTTCACTGTGCTAGATGGTATGAGTAGTATAGAACTTTGCCCATAAACTTCAAGTGAAAGGGAGTCTTCCACACCCATTATTCTGCAGAACCAAATTAGTATTCTCCGAGGACTTGTCAAAGTGGAACAAAGGTCCACTGGTGTAGAAATGATTACCATTTGATTGGTACCATTTGATTGGAAATGATTACCAATGATTTGCTTGCTGGGGCTGAGGGAAAGATGTGTTTTTTTCTTTTTTAAGCTCCTTCTCAGCAGGTGAAGTAGCCATAATGACAAGGAACAAACATGGACTGCTGTCTTTGCATGTGTATTTTTAAAAAATCCTAAGTAACTGTGTATTTAAGAATTTGAGTTCTCATAGTATTATAAAGGCTTGAAAAAGTGACTTAGAAGTTGATAAAAAAAATAGTATTTCAACTCACCTTTCCTTATTATTTGTAAGCCAGTTCATATAATTATGAGCCAGGTTAATATGGGGGACAGGAAAAGTAGGTTTGGCTCATTAATTTTTAAGGTGGTGCTGTGGGGAAGAGCAGAGTCTCCATATCCTGGTAGGTTTCTGGACTCAAGGGGACCAAGAGTCCAAGAATTGTCATTTTAAAATCTCTCTGATTATTGACTATTGTTTGAACAAGAGGAGGAAGGGTCTGCAGCGCTGTTCCTCACCCTGGGCTTGTAAAAAGGATTTTCTACCACTCTGTAATTTGCTGTTGAGTTGTGATATTATAATGCCTCAGAAGCGGCTGCACTGTTGATTTTCCTCATTTTAGCTGTGACTGTAAATCCAGTTCAGTACACCAGTCTATGAAGGATCCTATTGGTGCTATGTTCCCAATACTTTCACATAGAAACAATTCTTCATCCAATAACCAAGAGTAAGAGGAGATGCCTAGTATGAGATCTAGCCTTCCACATGGTTAGGAAGGGAGAGGAAGGGCAGAGTGATGGAGAGAGAACAGGGAAATATATATAGTTATATTTATATATATAGTTATATATATATATATATATATATATATATATATATATATATATATATATATATATATAAAATATATATATATATTATATATATATATAATATAACTATATATTATATATATAAATATATAATATATATTATATATATATAGTTATATATATATATAATATAACTATATATATAGTTATATATAGTTATATAATATAGTTATAACAAGGTGAACTTAGAAAGCACATTGTCAGAGGGGAAAAGTACATCAGAAGGTCAAACTACAGCTTGAAAAGCAGTATCTGGGAGGGACTGAAGAAATCCTGAATGAAACCCACCTCATGCATACATAGAGTACACTACCATCATCACAGTTCTGTTGTCTATGGATAGTGATGCAATAGCAAAGAACACTGAGCCCATTCCCAAATACAGAGTACAAAATAAAGCCACTTTGGGAAAATGCACTATTACAATCACTTTGGAAGTGTTTATATTAGAACAGAAGTTTCTTCCAAGAAGAGAGGTTGTTTCTCATAGGAATAAACCAAGAGCAAAGACTGTGGAGCCTTTGGCATCAGTAGTTAACTTAGTATATTGGTAGGTATGTACATCTCTGACATAATTCAGAAAGATTTGATTAAAATCTGTCTTCTCCTTGAGACTTTGAAAATTATATTTGCAAACTGATTTTTCTTCTGAATGAACATAAGCAGGGTTGAGAGGTAAAACAAAACAAAAAGAAAAGATAAAAAAAAAAAAAAAAACACTTTTCCCATTCTCTTAAAGCAGTTATTTTAGGAATTTTGTTTTATTAACTTTATTACCGTATGCCAGAGAGGAATTGATTTTTCTTCTTTTAAAAATATTACACTTTCAGTGTTTGACCACTTGTGTTTCTTGCATCTGCAATTACATTAGCCAGACAGAAATAGGCTTGTTTTGATCTGTCTTGGCCTGTCCCAATTTTAAACCACTGGAGGGCAGAATAGAGACAAAGGAAACCTGTTTTCAAAACAGGACTTTCTGTGTGTTGCAGAGATATATGCATGCATATAAATTATTTTCAGTATTCTGCAACTCTGTTTCTACTCGTGATTAAGGCTGTATACAGTGAAATCTTGGCACAAATAATTAGGGGAAAACTTCAGTTGTTTTGACAGTTCAAAATTTTGCCAATATTTAGTAAATTCTTTTGATTAATCTAATAGCATAAAACTCCTTGAGCTCTCCAGTTATATTACAAAAACATGCTGCAGAAGAAACAATCTTGACAGTGGTATATGTGTAGACTTCATCTGAATGGTATCATCAGGCACAAATTTTGGTTGTCAAAAATAGGCATCTCTTTTTTGAAATTCAGTTTATTTTGGGAAAACACATACTGAACAAATTCCATGATTTTCTTTACTTGCATAAATAAATGTTTTTGTATATTACCTTTCTGTAACTTTAATACCATTGTTGCAGTGCAGCTTTAGAAACTCTGTTGTCTCAATGTATTTGGTAGCTTTTCTCTCTCATTGCTCCAGTTGTTTAAAAGTATCAAGACTTAGGTACTGTGGTGAAGTAGTCTTTGTGGCTTGTTTAGTTTTTGTTTGGTTGTATTTTTTAAGGGAACTATATTCTGCTCAGTAGCAGTGACATGATTAACATTAGCAAAACCCCACTACAACTCTTGCAGTAGTCTAGGAACATAACTTGACACAAATTAGTGAATGTTTGTATCACTGCAATGAGGTAGTTCCTAGTATAAATGAATATGCCTAATGTATGCTATTGATTCCCCTACCACCACCCATGACTAATAGAAGCAATAACATTTGAAGTATATGTACTAAACATAAAAGTTCTTGTGGTGGAACAGGCAGGAGCAGCAGAGGTGGAGTGGGACAGCATTCAGAGAGCATGATTTAGACTGGTGTAAGGCCACTAATTCAGTATGGGTTCTGCGTGTGTCACCCCTCAGGCAGGAAAGGCCAGTCCCCTGCATGTTGATTTGCACCCATCACAGGGACTTCCACTTTCCTTGTGGTGTGTTATAGCTGCTTTTTCTTGTTTGGTTTTAATGCCGCAAATGTAGTGTGTCCCATCATGATGCATAAAACAGTAGATGCCAGTGGACATGCGTCATAAACAGTGAGCAGAGATCTGTTGATATTAATACACAGTGCCTCCTCACTCAGCAGCAATAAAACACCTGCTGTCAGTGAGCACAGTGCTGTTTTACTCAAAAGTCAGCTCCTGTTCTTGCTCCCATATAATTTTGATTGAAAGAGAAACAAGCTCAGGCTCAGCTAGGAAGTAAAGCATTTGGATAAAAATAAGTGGAATATTTACCTACTTTAAAAAAAAAAAAAGAAAAAGTGGGGAAGACTTGTATAGACTGGGAAAATAAGTGGATTTAAACCAATATATTTAAACAGTGCATATACTAGAGACAAAGATGTTCCTATTGTGTTCCTATTGGTGAGTACTTCTATTGGTCCCAGTAAGTAGTATTTAAGTCTCACTGTTTCTTCTGACAGTTTTTTAAGACCTTGCCTAATTTATGTACTAAATGGTATTTAAAATATGTGAGTTAAGTTTTTGAACTGACCTATTTTAAAATCCCACCCACTGTTCAGCCAATTCTCCATCCTGAATAGTAACCCAGCAGCTTCCATGAAGTTGTTTCACTATTTTACTTTCCCACTCCTACTTTGATCAAGGGCTTAGTGCAGTTCAGGTGTCAAGTGGCTGGAAGACAGGTCATTCTCAGTGAAAATATATATCCTACACATATCCTATATTTTAGTTGTCTGGTTTTGTTTCCATACAAATAGAAGCATCCCTTTGTAGCAGAACAGCTTTTCTAAAGAGTCTTAAGCGATCTGATTCCATGCTGTAAAGCGAATTTGGAGAACATATGCCAGTCAAAAAGATAAGTTGATAACATGCTTGCTTGATAACCCAAATCAGCTGCAGAAGCAGCAATCCTGTTTGCACCTGGTTCCATGTTCCTATGTCTACCAGGTGGAGGCCTCAGGCCTGGACTAGCTCAGGGATCTCCCCAGGCACAGTGCAGCAATGGAGAAAAACATTCAGAAGAAGAAAGGTCACGTATTTTAGAAAGTGAGTCCTCATTTTACTGTTAGCTAGGCCAAAATTTTCATAGCTAGCCTTCTGCTAACAGTTAATATTTTTGTCTAATATTTCACATAAAAAAAATATTTTTATATAAAATATATATTTGAATATATAATTGAAAGCATATTTTTGTTAGCTAGCTAATTCTATGCTTCTGGATATCCTGCTTCCCTTATTAGAAAACTGACTGCTTTTTGTGACCTATGAATACCAATTGAGTATAACAATATATTTTTCTTGCAGTGAAGACAGCATTTAAAGTACAGAACAGCCATTAAAGACAGTAAAAAATGCAATTTTGATGCTTTTCAAATTTTTTTGATGGTAGACAGGTAGTTTCATGTTAGAGATAAGCCTATCTGTAAGTGAAATAATTACTCTTTAATTAAGATAATTATAAAAACAGGAATGTAAATACTCAAGGTATAGTACGCCTGAACGTTTTTTCTTTCACATTATCCACAAACTTATCTTGCATACCTAAACCCTGTTTTTACTTGATGATTACAACAGCTTATGCTCAGTTTTGAAAACAGAGTAAGCTAATAAATTCTATATAGACTGTTAAGTTAAATAGCTGAAAAAAGACTTGTCATTTTTCTAATTTCCTCGACATTTAACTTTTTAGCTCATTTTCTGAGGGTCTAGTGAGATTCCCCCTCTAGTCTCCAATACTAAACTTATTTCTAGCTACATTTGGCAATTGGCAATATTTTTCAAGGTCCTTCAGGAATGATGGAGGAATTTCTGTTCCATGAAAACAGATGGCTAAATGTTACAGAGACTTTACCAGTACAGGAAAAGGCAGCAGCAGAAGCTGAACACTTTTTGGAGAAACAGGTGAAAAATGTTGTGAATGCCCTAGCTACAGGAAAACAATTTTGTATTCTGAGACCAGGGAAAGTCCAATTGTAAACAAGAAATCAGGGGCTATTCAAACTTCATTAGGTCTGCTGCTCATGCATTTACTTCCATATTTCACCTATTCTGATAAATCAAAATCTATCAAAATACCATAAATCACATCTTGGCTGCACCCAGGCAATTGAATGAATTTCGTAGAATGACAATTTCAGTTTGACTTTTCCTTCTTCATATATGGGTCAGTATTTGGAAAGCTAGCTTGCACTGCTGAGTTATGAATCTATTTTCTACTTTTAGGGGAAAAAATCTCCTGTGTGCCTTCTTCATGTATAAATATAGTGATTTCTATAAGCAAACACAATAATGTAAGCAAATTCATCAGTCCATTGCAATCAAGGCAAAATTAAGAGAATAACTGACTCTCTACAGGGCACAGAGTGCATTATTTTAGGCTATCTTCTGTATCAATAGTGCATCCTGTATCCTATACTGTAGTGAATGAGGGTTATAATAGACTGATGGCAATCTTGTGATGGTTTAATGAAAAAGGGAAATTTGTATGTAGAATTAGTGTACCAGGGGAATACTTCTTATACCCAACTATTATCTAGTAAATCTATGAGCATTTGTTTCACCTATTTCTTGTCTTTTTTAGGGAAAGATCTTCTCTAATTTGTCTGTGCAACACAGGGACACATAGTGTTCCTGTTTGAAATTTTTCTAACTGGGTCAACTGTTTGATTTTCTTTGTTTACCTTTATTTGGATTTATATGACGCTGCAGAGTTTGATGTGGACAAACAGTCCCACAAGTCCAAAAAGCAACATCCTGGCTTGGTAGTTGAGTTGCTGTAGGAGAGTAGTTTCCAAATACTTGGAAACTGTATTGCACATTCATAGTGTTCTATTATCACAGTTTGTTTTCTCTCTGATCTGCCTGTGCTTGTTTTAGACAAATATAGTAGTAGTGTGGGAGTTGCATGCCCTAGTGCTGGAATCTCTATTATGCACAATAGGTGTAGGAAATCCCTGTGTCTCCTGTGCAAATGTGGAACCGTAAATGAAAGGTCTCTGGCCCTAAGAAAAATGAAACAAGTTAAAGATGCACATGGAAGAAAAAGAGAAGGCAAAACAGTATCTGAATTACTTTTCAAAGAGTGTCAGTATCAATATGTATTGCTAAACAGCACCTATTACGGAACAGTCATAACTGTTTGCTGCCGTGCAGAACTTCATGGATCAGCACAATATCTTCTTGATTTTGAAAGACACCAAATGAATTAGGAAAGGTGTTGTGTACCCTCAGCTCCCATTGAAAAGGAAGGCTATATCAAATTAGGGAAACATAAGAGCACTCAGCACCTTAAAACTGCGGGTATCTGTGGCTAGCTCAAAATGGGAAACAAAGTTAAGCCATGCTCAAAGTTTAAACTCCATGAGCAGTATTAGCACCTATACAGAATTAACACCATTTACTCCTGAAACAGAGAATTGATAAGGCATTTATTGCACCTGACCAAGTGTAAAAAGTATATTCAATACTGATAGTTAAGTAATACAACCTCCCCGTGTTTTTTCTAAGAGTTCAGTTTCACTGGGAAGAGCACTAAAGCCTTAGAAAATGGAGGTGTCAACTTCTAGTTCTACCTTTGCCTTTTGTAGAGCTTAGAGGATGACTAAAGTCTCCTGGACAATCACTTGACTTCTCTGTCTCCCTTTCAGCACAAATAGAACAGTACTTTGACTGCTTGACACAGTTAGACTGGAGATTGTAGCCACTATTACCTGCAAACATTTCTAGTATCTCTAATATTTCAAGTATCTCTAATTGATGATGCAATAACCCACTGAATAAACGTAATGTACTTTTTTGGAAAAAAAAAAAAAAAGAGAGAGAGAGAGAAAAAAAAGAAAAAAGAAAGCCAATTCAGATGAAGCACACAATGATAGGCCTATCTGTGCAAACACTTCAGAAACTGGTGCATGGCCGTCTCAAATGCTGTCTACCCAAGATCACCTGGGACTTGATTAAAATCAGGAAAGACCTTACCTCAAATTCGGAAGTATTCGGGAAGTATTCATTTTTTATAATTTAGGATTACACGAGCTGTTTTGGTCATTGATATGTTGGTTTCCAGAACACCTTTAAAATCGAAAGTGTTTCTTTAGAAAACAATTCCAGTACTGTATGTTGTCTTAGCTAAAATGAGGAAGTATTCTTTATCTCTGGAGGGTCTTTCTTTGGAAAGTTTCCAGTCTAATTACTGCTTTTTTGAGGGGAAGGTGTTCTTGAGCATGTTATGTAGAAAAATCCAAACTCACTTTCTGAGCTTCTGCAGTCTTTTAATTTACTTACTAACTTAATAATGAAGATAATCGGGTGCCTTGTTATTAGAACAGTATTTAGACTCCCCAGTAAGCAAATTGTTCATCAGAGCAAACTGGTTATCCTAACCTTTGACATCAGTGAAGAAAATTAAAGAAACTTACGTGTTTTACAAAATTCATGATGATCTCCATTGGTCCATTATTTGAACGTAATCTTTCATATCATAATTTCATCTGCTTTTTAAAAATAGGTACCTATGTTCCCTTAGTTTCAAGCAAAAAGTTTGAAAGTTTTAAAATGAATCCTTTATTTGATATTCCGAAGGGGATATCAAATAATCTGTGTTTGTATAGATAGACGTACTTACATACAGAGAGAGAGAGACCCCATTTAAGACTCTCTGAGCTTTTGGGGCTTGACTCATGCCTTTTGAAAGAGTTAGAGGCTGGCAATACTGCAAAAGCAGCAAATTAATCATATCTGTTGAAAAGAGTTTTTAGGTTTATAGCTAGAACAGTGCAAATACTTGTTAGTGCTTTGCTTTGTTGTGAAATGGCAGGTTCATTTTCTCATGAGATCATGAGTGTTAACATTTTCTGTTGCCATTGTCTTCAGTTTAAGTTGAGTTGGTACGGATGGCATGCATAATCATATGGCACATCAGTCTGGCCCAGAAGATAACACGTGTCACCACTGTATGTCAGTACTCTATCAGCATGCTGCTGAGATTTGTTCTCTGACATTCATTAAATACCGTGACTTGTTAGTACGTGCCCAAGGTATGAATGAAGGAAGGGGGAATCTTTTCCAGATCAAGATAATCCTCACAAATTCCAGTGACAAAATTCTTGAAAACCAAGTGCTGCGGCAAAAATATAATCTAACCCTGTTTCTGGAAAACCTTACCAAAAAAAAAAAAAAAAGTGGGGGGGAGGGGGGGGGAGGTGGGAGGGGAGGGCAGACTGTAAACAGACTGTTACATTTAAATCAGAGGAGAGAGTCTGAATACAGCATGCAAAACTTTGAACAATATCAATTATGCACTGTCCTAACCTGTTTATTCCATGCTTTTACAGAAGAATGAGTCATATATAAAAATAGACACTCTGTACAAAATTAGTCCAGGTTGGTAATAACAGAGAAAAAAAAGATACATTTTAAAGGAAGTTTAGTGACTTCTGTAAGGCAGGCCGTTCCAGATACTGTTTGCAGATTGCAGATGTCCTAGCATAGCCCTTGCTAGGACATCTATAAATGGCCCCTTCAGTAACACTGAACAATGCAGCCAAGTAGAGAATGCTTTCCAAGGTGTGTGTGCCACACAATTCTTGGGGACAGCCAAAATGTAGCTTGGGAAACTTCTCCTCTCCTGTTGCCTTCAGTATCCCTTCTGAGTGTATAAACTGAAGGAGTTTCAGACTTTAGGGCTCTTACTACGCTGTCCAACGAATGGGCACATTTTTTGCAAGTTGGCGATTGTCTCCCCCTACATGCTAAATAAATAAGCTGGCACATCAGAGAGATGTTGTGCTCATGGCACCATTCTGGATACATTTGGAGCTTGTTAAAGTAGTAATCTCACAGAAGTAAGGCCTCAATCCTTTTTAAAATTATGGTAGTTTTTACACTTCAATATATTATGATCTGTTTCATTAATAAGAAAGAAGCAGTCCATGTTAGAAGTCTTCTAAACTGGGCGTTTGTATGATTATTACTGCTTTATCTTTTCTGGAAGATCTCATCCAGCTTGTTTTCCATGCAGCTGACTCTGTGACAGCGCAGCCACCTTAACCCTTTGCAACAGGTTCACTTCCAGTTCAACAAGATAATTGATAAGCAAGGGTACAGCAGGCAGGTGGGAATAGTCTGGAATTTGCCTGAAAGGAAAAAGGATTAAAGAAACCTGGGTGCATATGTTGGACTGTAGCTCCTTTCCTGTTTATAAATTTGTGGTCGTGATGTGATTGGTATCTAATTGCTGCAGGGTTACCTTTAAACAAAACAAAACAAACAAACAAACAAACAACAACAAAAAAAGAAACAGCCCAGTAACTCGCTTTCTAACAACCTGGTTAGATAATTTATTTTACCTCAGTTGTATGTATCTCCAGGTGTTGGTGTTAAATGTACGTAGCGTCCTCTTTCTTGGTCAGTTTGTGCTTATGTTTCTACTTCTTTCAGCTTTTGTCTGGAACTGATTCTGCAATGTGTGGTGTAGTTTCATGGTTCTTTGCTGTATCTTCATAGTAAATAACAAGAAGGGTTATCAGGATGTTTCCCATTGCATACCCAAAGTAGGTTGTTTACCCTTTGTTATTGACCATGTTATTCACAAAATACATGACATCTAACACTGGTTTGTGACACGGACTCCTGGATCCTATTCCCCAAGGAGCCCTAGTTCCCTCTGGGAAGTCTTTGTCAAGTCTTTCTCCTCCATATACCTCTCTCTCTCTTTCTCTCTCTCTCTCTTTTTTTTTTTTTTAATTTATTTTATTTTTTAATTTAATTTTATTTTTTTTTTAAATTGATATTCCTTATGGATAACCTTTTAAAAAGCTTCTGTTCCATGCTTGCTGGCAATAATAATATCCAGCAGAATGAAATAATGACTGCTAATATCTATTAAATTTCTCCGTACTGTATTTGTGGGGTAACAGATTTGCCCTTGTACCTTCTGCAGTGGAACAGGAGATGAGGTCCAGGTCATACCCTACATGGGCAAAAACTACATGTGCCAGGAAACTTTGAGTGTTGATAAATCCAAGGAAGTGCTTTGAATTTGCTTATCAGAGGGGTGACGTTGCCTTTCTCATTCTGGGCAGGGTGTGGCCCTCTTAATCTTTGAGCATCTCAGATCCTGGAGGGAAAATGCATCAGTTACAGGTACTGCAGGAGGGATATGAAATTTAGGCAGAATTCAGATCCTCAATCTCTAATTTGTTACTCCACTTTTATGCCATGATTGACCCCAATAATGGCATGTCAGCGCTGTAATGCTGATATAATAGTGTCTTTTCCAGCTGCTTCTCCAGCTCTCAGCTTCAATGGCAATACAGCTGGCAGCCAGTGACAGCTCGCTCCAAGCACCACCACTCAGTGGGGGGGGGGGGGGGAGGGGGGAACGAGGAATTAAAGCCAAGAGGCAAAGCATTGATTAATGTACTTGAGAATTAACCCAGTTTCTTATGCCTGCTTGGGAAATGATTCAAATTATATTCCTAGTAGATGGCATATCTAGTAATACGATAGGAAATATGTGATGTAAAAAAAAGTTTAGGAGTATATGTAGTAGGTAAATGGACATGTTCTACAACCTCAGTGTAATACCCTAAATACCCCAGCTCACAATTCAGATTCAAATGTTATAGAAATGTGATTTTAGTAGTTTACAGCTTAACAAGATTGTGATACGATGTTTTTGTTAAATTGGAATCCAACTGGCTGAATCAAGCTATCCTTACACACTTAATGTATGTGAGGCAGAGGTGGCCAAATTACAGATAGCAAATTCCAGCTTAGCACTCCCCAGCCCTCTCTCATTTGATCTTATCTGATGTGTCAGGAGGTGACAGGCTACATCAGGCCATATAGAGGTCAGGGGGTCACAAGAAGTCTCATAAGGTGGAGAGAAATATTGGGATACATAGGTCATTTATCAGGGGAGAGGGGAAGCAGGGTGCAGCTGGGGTATTTGCCTTTTGAAGTAGAGGCAATTGTCCACACAGATCTCAGGTAAAGGCTACAAGACTCCTGATATTCAAGCAATTGAGTCTATGCAGGATGAGACTGCGGATATATGTACGTTTTGCAGGATGGTGACAAGTATGACTTGTAAAAAAAAAAAAAAAAAGAAAGAAAATTAGAAAATATGGGAACCTGGGCTGGGATCTTGACTTTGAGAGAGATCAGAGTATTGGAGCAAGAGTGAGAGAGCATAAGACTCGGGCTCACAAGGGCCTGATTCTATGCCCCATTTAAGTTCTGGAAAAGGACTGGAAATTTGTTCTTTCCCTACAGCTATTAATCCCATATTTGTAGGGGAAAATCATAAATAATCACTCCTTTGCTAAAAGGTGGCAATTGATTCTAAATGTAGTTTCAGACTGATTACATCAGGATCTATAGTTTTGTGCATCTTGCTGATGGAAGGCAGTGACTGGTTGAAAAAGGAGTAGAAACGGAAAATGATTGATCTGCCCATGACTTTTCAAAACTCCAGAGATTGTGTTAGAATGTGACTGCAGAGAAAATGATGAGAATGAAACTTCCAGTGGAATGATAATCACGGAATGCTCCAGCTGCTCTGGGTTCTTATGAAATCTTGTGTGGCTTGGGCAACATTGAGATCATTTGTATATAACTACAATCTTTCAAGTCCTATCTGACCACTCTACCCTGTGGTTGGAGTTAATGCAAGAGTCATTAAAAGTCACCATTGTTCACCTTTCTCTCTCCCACCACACTGCTGAGTATATTTCTGTCTCTCTGGAGGAATTTTCCTTGACTGTTATTGTTTTAAAATGTTCTTTTGTTCATTTTTTTGCAACAATAATTATTAGGAACTCTTTTACTGTTTCAGTGCCTGTCACGTGTTGCTCCAGTAAATAACTTTAAAAAATCAAATATTGATTTATATGTTTGGCTTCTCTTTGTTCTATACAAGAGCAATGATTTCACTTAACTATTATGATGGATAAAACTTCAGAGATAATTAAATACATTAAATCCCTTAGGGAAGACTTACTTCAGGTCTGAAATATTCAAACTTAAAAGCATTTTGAAAGTGTTAAACACACTATGATTTCAATATTGTGACTTTGGGAAGGAGAAAAAAACACACACACACCTAAAACTCAAAAGAATATATATTCAATACAAATAATTGTTAAAAGTATCTTCCTGTATTCTAACAAAAATAAATAAATACATCACTATAACAAGGCTATTTCTTCGACTAACTGTATATTTTATGTCACCCTTTAATATAACCACACTAGTGTATAAGACATCTGACCTGAGAGACTTTTTAAAATTATATACAACTGCGGCCAGGGGCTAAGACTCTTGTTCATTCATACCATTGGTGCTGACAGATCAACACTGCTGTGCTAGGACTAGTAAAGGTTATCAGTGTGTATTTTTTTTGTCTTTGCTTGGAACTAGCCTTTCCCTTTTCTAATACTTAATAGTTAACATGGGCAAGAACAGAAGAAATGTTTAGAACTGTCACTTTATTGGAACATAGCAAGTTAGTACTTCTACATTTGTTATATATTAAGGATTATTCCTGTGGATGCAGTATATTAGTTACTTGAGTGGATATCTTGCTTCTTTTGCATTTTTTTCTGAACAGACTTGGGTCTTGCTTGTCATATTATGTCACCTGGTTGTCACCTGACCTCACCACGAGATATTGAACCAAGCAGTCCCTACTAGGAAACTGCAAGGCAATCATTGACTGTAATGACTTGCACTGTAAATTATATTCAAATCAAAATATGACTTTTCTAAGTTTCTTTTTATGTGAAAATACATTTCTTACAACTTTTGTTGTAAAGCTGAGGTTGACAAGAGACAAAGCATAAAATTGCCCCAAAAGCACAACAAGTTCTACATGCATATAAAATATCAACATTTTACATCAACATCTAAGTCATTCTTGAAAATTGTTATATAGCAGAACTGAAATACTGATGGTAGGAGTGTGTCCAGGTATGAGCAGAGCAGGACTTCCCTGAGTCAGGCATCAATGCCATGCAGTAATTACGTGTCCTGAGGCCCCCTGTAGGATTAGAGTACACCACAGGCGTATCAAGCAATGACTGACTTTTTGCTCAATTTCTCCTGTCTGTATTAATCACACTGCCATAGATGTCTAAGGTGTATATCTAGAAAGCCCAGTTCTGCCTTCAGGCTGGAAGAATAACAACATAACATCTTACTGTCGTGTGTTTGTGAGGACAAACTTTGGACATGAGTTTTTCATGTCGGATACAATTTAAAAATTACTATACAATTTAAAAATTACTATATTTTTGTATCTGCACAGATATAAGGGACATCAAGGCTGAGCGGTGTTACACTGGTCCTTAATTTTTTTGTCTAAGATATAATTGTGAACAGAAAGAACAGACTGTAAAAATAATAATTAAAAAAAAAAAAAGTTATCCAAGATTTTTTTTTAATGAAGAAAGAGATGTTCATGCTGACTATATTGATCCAGAAGGACCCCACATATTTTATCTTGCTTTTTGACAACAGATCTTGACAAGTATTGGTCTAGGACAACCATTAACCATTTTAAAGCAACCCTTCAAATCACTGTTTGCTTAGTTGTAGTTATGGTACAGCGTCATACAGTGCCAGCAGCCGAGGTAATCTTTACAGAGAGGATGTCAGCAACCCTAGCCAGCAGGGTAAGACATGATTCTGTAAAAAGATTATGTGAACTAGAACATTTATTAGCTAGAGAATGAATCCAGCTGATGACAATGTGGGAGACTTGGCATCTCTGTTTTGTCTGCTTCATGAACAAAATTCTGTATTTGTAAGTTTAATGAAAAAAATTAACATTAAAAAGGGTTAATTCTTAACTCATTTCTCTTTCACAGACAAGAAATATTTTCTGTAAGTCATAAATAACACATTTTAATAAACTGAGACTTTGATTACTTCATGTGGTCCGACTTGCATTGTAATTTTGCAGACACTGTTTGACACAGTTCCAACATTCAGCTTCTGTTGCACGTATTAAAAGATCTACATATTTTAGACATGTACAGGTCTTCATGGTCTACTGGTGAACAATGTTATTACTGAAAATATATTTGACCTTCTAGCAAAATAATTGACTTTTAACGGAAAGTGATTTTATTTAAGAAAAAAAACTTCATTGTTTTCATGATTTACCTTTAATTTATGTTCCCATGCTATACAATCATTTTTCTCAAACTGCACTAATTTTATAGTTCAAACAAGGCTTCCATTTCACCCCTGAGCCAGGATCCCTGATTTTTCTTTCAACTGGGAGTGCACAAGCCAAATTTTTGGAATCGGTTCAAGGTCAAATTCAGTTCCTTTGAGTTTTGTCTTGAATTTGAACTTCAAGAAGGAATGAAAAAATGTGTAACTTTTTCATAGTGACAAATGCTAGCTAGTATGTTAATGGTGGTGTGAAAAGAGCAAGAAGACTAATGCTGGTATTTGTTCCTTTCCTGGAAAGGGAAAGATGGTAGCAGTTACTTTTAACTGTTCCTAGAGCCTAACAACTAATTAATATAGCATCTAGTTTGTCCTCCTTTAATTTGCTTTTCCTGATGCTAGTCACTAGAACAAACATTTTGTACAGAACATTTTTAATGTTATCATGTGTGTCTCCCTCTCCCCAGAAAAAGCATTGAGGAATTAATGTATTTACGATGAGTTCAACAGGTATGTGTTGAATTACTTGAAATTTTGATTTAGTTTAGATCGGAAAAATGTGTCTTACGGACTTGAAAAAGTAGTTATCATGATTTAATTAGGAGTACAAGAAATATGGACTATAAGCTGTTACATTTAAGTAAACTATTCTACAGGGTTAAAACTGTGCAGTATGGTTCAGAGTGACTTAAAAGTTTGGCAGGGGTTTGCAGTCTCTTTACACTCAGCCTGATCAGTGAGGGTCAGAAATGTCTGAACTCTGACCCTTGCTCACCTAAATGAATCAGTGCTTTCCATCTACTTCCTTACCAAACGTATTTGCATACCATGAACCAGTATCAGAAGCCATATCAGTGAATCTTTTGCTAGTAATTCAGAACAGAGAGGCATATTGTGATAGATTTTTCACAAATATAGGAGATGTCGTAGGAGAAATATTAATGTATTCACTTACTTTAGGTTGACCTTTTATTATCCAGTGTAAATATACAAAAATTACAGAAGACAACTATTTACTAAACTTCAGTATCTGCAGTAAGGTGGTTGGGCAGCCCTAAGCACTAGATGCGACCTTTTTGCATGCTTCAGCAGTAAGAGCAGAAAGCCTTCTTCCAGAAAGTCTGAATTCTCTGTTCACAACAAAATATTATGAGCTTTACCCCATAACTCTGATATTTCATTATCTTTAAAAACAAAGAAATTTAAAAAAAAAAAAAAATGGTGATATTAAAAAAGTCTGCTTTTCTGTCATTGTAGGTTCCTTGTGGCATTGGACAGCTTTCACTTGAGTGACCTGCTCTCCCTCCCTTAAAAAAAAAAACTTGTATTGCTATATGAAGTGAGGAGCCCTACCCACTTCATTTTCTGCAACACATCTGTTAGAAGCTTCAGCTGAAGAGGTAAGTGGCTGTTCAGAACCCATACGATACACAGCTGTGCCACTGTATGGCATGCTGAAGTTCTGAAGTTCTGCAAGGGTCCTAGCTAAAAAAAAAAAAAAAAACCTCCAGTGCTGCTGAGACTGTAGCCATGCTTTCCTGTCTGTGGAATTCCTTTGTTCAGATCTGACAGTTCATCTTTAATCCTGATTATTTATGGTTTACCTGATTCTGGCTGAGCTGAGTTCAGGTCTGAGCAATTTTCCAAGGTCTTTGTACATGATAAACACTTCACTAAACTTGCTACCAATGCCTTTGATCAATGTTCTTGTATAAAACGAATTATTCCAATCAAAACAGCCTACTGATGTAGTTTTTAGCTCTCTTTTGAACTGTTGGACTCAAGGATAGTGTATATATTCTAACTGTAAATGATAATAGTATTTATTGTTCCTTATTTATTGCTTTTACTGAATGGTTTGTAGTAATTTGAGGTTTTTCTATTAACTTATCAGATGTATTATTCACTTGTGCAGTGTCAATGAAATAGCTCCTGCACAGCAGTATAAAGAGATACCAAGACTGCTGAGGAATTTCCTATGGGAAAGGGACAGGCCACTTGTAAAGCCACATACAGAACAGCAGACAGAGTGCCAGAATCACTTGGATGAGGTTGCAGGAGTTGCAATAAAGTGTTCTCAGATAACTTCAGGAAAGAAGGGTGTTAGAAGGAAATATGTGAATAGTTTGAAACTGGGGAGGTTGTTAGGGTTAAGTAGAAGGATAGAAAAGGTAAAGACAAGGAGGAGGAGACAGGAAAAGAAAAGCTACAGGGAGAAGGTAACATTAGGGGAAATGTTAGATTAGAGGGAAGATGAGCAGAAAGGAAGGCAGAGAGGAGAGCCCTGAATGCGGTGGTGGAGGGGTTAGCATTTGGGCAGATATAAATTGGCAGAGGAACTGATGAGTTATACCATCAAATATTTGAAAAATGCATTTCATACAAAGACCAAAAGAAATCTAGGAGAGCATTCACAGGGAAGAGTCATATGGTCATAGAAACAGAAATGATTTTTAACTTCTTTCACAACATCTTGTGCAAGAACTGGCCTAAGATGTCCTGAAATTCTAAGTTACAGCTGGCAATTCCCTTGAATCCACTATTTCATTGATGCAATATGAGGACTGTAAGAAACTGGAGAGAGAACATATTCTTTTCCAGAAATAGGCCTGACAAGTGCCTTTTGTAGATCAGACTTCCAGGGTAAGGTGAGTCAGGACAGGATGAGTCAGCTCAGTAGTCAGAATGAGCTATGAGCAAAGCTGCTTCTCAAGCATTGATCTGTATTTGAATCTGAGCTTGTAAAACCTTGAGCCACAAATCTTCTGAGGCTGGAAGAATAACCATGTACTTTTTCAGCCTGCTGAGTAGAAGGTGTTTTTATATCATGTTTGTTTATTTCTATGAACAGCTCATTTTTTTTATTTTATTTTACTAATTCCATTTTATTTTACTAATTCTGTTTTATTTTACTGATTGCACTGGAGCCAGAAATCCAAATATTGAAGATGTACTCCAATGTTTGAATAGATAGTATTGCTATGTGATATTTTTACTCAGTTGCTTCCACATTTTTATTTAGTAAAAAATAATAACTATAGAAATTATAAATACATTACATTTTGTTGTGTTAAAAATCTGTAAAGTCTGCCTTTATATAACTTGTGTAAACCTAATTACAAGAAACTTCCAATTTTGCAATAGAAAATAAGTAGTTAAGGTATTTGGGCCTATCATGCCACAGTTTGATTTCTTCTGTTGTCCAAACTGTAGCATTGTCTTTTGGTTGTTTATACAGGTTTCAGTGATGCAAAATTTTCACTGCAAAATGTACACGAACCATGGCTGGACTGATGAAATTATTTAGTGTTTGCACATGACTATGTCCATGTCAACAAGAGGAGTCACATATGAGTCTCTCCCTTTTTTTTTTTTTTTTTTTCCAATGCAATCAACAGTTGTTTTAGATTTATACAAAATGTGTAATTAGACTTCTGATATTTGAAGATAACCTTCCACTTAGACCTACCAGTAAACAAAATTCCCTGCTAGAGAGGGTTTTCATTGAATGGTTCTGCTGGCTGTTTTGTTTCTTTTCAGTAAATTCATAAGGCAAATCTGACTGGGAAAGCATGCAAAGGGCATCACTGGAAACTTCCCTATGGGATGGAAGCCAAATATAGTGGAATGCAGTGGTTCATGGATTTAGCAGTAAAGACTGACAAGTGCACCCAGGCATGCAGTTTGTGTACACTCCTTGGAGAGTGCCAAATTGCCACACTTGGTACAATCCAACTGCAGATTTTATGAGATTGCAGCTGAGCCTTTAATATCTACTTCTTCACAGATTTATTTATTTATTTTAGTTTGTTTGTTTTCAAGAAGTATATAGAACCCTATTACAAAATACTACCAGACTTGTTTCCTCTTGCTATTGCAAAATGTTCATGAAAAAAGGAAAATAAATAAATAAATAAATAAATAGTGCTCTCATCTGTACTTCATCCAGATACAGGCGCTTCATTACTGTTCAGATCTATGTTTTCATTGCTTTTCCTGTGTACCCAATGAATTCATCTGATCTATCATCATATATTTCACTGTGATTCTTGAGCTACGAGCTTAGCTGCTTTACTTAGTATTCTGTGTAAATTGCCATCCTTTTCCTTCTCGAATTGCCTCTCCCTTCATGGACCATAGAAGATGGCTTTTAGGTATTTCATTTAAGTCAGGTGGGCTGAATATGGGCCTGACTCCCACCCAGTAAACCTATGGGTGCCATCTATTTCTCTTATTCTGGTAGCCCTCACACCAGAATAAAGTCTCCTTTTGAATTCAATAAAATCACAATTTATTAATCCATGTACAAATGAGAATAGGAACTGGTCTGCAAATGTTGAATTATTCATTGTATGTCTCCAGCAGGGCTTTATAAGATACCCAGTATCTTTGATCTATGACATCATTAGTTGTGAAAGCCAAGTGGAGACATTCTACAATTGAAATGTAAATTCCCAGATATGACCTGAAACATAAATTCCAGTAATATTCCTCCTCCAGGTGATCTCTTATTACATATAAAACCCAGTTTAACAAATGGTTACCACCACCCACTGCTGTCAGCATTGTGAAATTTGAAAGCAACGATGCAAAAGTAATTGCTGGTGCATTGTGCTTAGTTATAGCAGCAGTGAATGATTTCCAGAAGTTGGTTATTCTTGGATGAATGATTTTCGTAGCTCTAGTACATCCAGAATTGCTGAAGTGTAACTTAGTTTTGCTGCTATGATAAACAACTAACCAAATGTTACACCTCAGTGATACATCAGTCTGTGGTGGTGAAACTCATTTCGCACATTGCAGCAGATATGTTCTCTGATGTTTTTTGACATTGATGTTTTATTCCTGCATGGTGTACATATTCATCAGACCACATGGTCTGGAAGAGGGAAGGCCAAAATGGAATTTAATACCTTTAAATCTGATCCAAAGTCTTCAAAGAGGTTTCCAAAAAAAGAATGTACATGTATTGCCAGGAGAAAATGGTTGCAGAAGTAATGCTCCTTTTTGATAGTAGAACATGCAAAAAGCAAACAACACCAAATTCATTCTTCATGGCAGCCAACTAACTTCTGTGGACTTTTCAGAAGACTGAAATTAGTCCTAAACATTAAAGCTAATGTAGCTACCAACACATCTGTCTGTTAGCTGGTCAGTAGGGTTACTAACTAATGTGAGAAAAATCTCACACTTAGTTTCTCACACTAAGATGACCAGGAAGTAGTGGTTCATCCAGAATACTCAATCAACCTCTTTTAGATTTGACAAATTAGCTGAATCTTTTGTGTTCTAAGCCACCCTCAGAAATGAAGACCAATTCTCAATGTTCATCCCTAAATTCTGAAGTAAACGTGAGAATTATTAAAGAAGATTAACTGAGTAGAAGCCAAAATTTTTATTCCCAGAAGAATTTGGGAATGGATTTTCAAAGAGGTTTGGTAACTAGAGACCGTGAATGGCACATGTGGCCTGCTCACCAGCAGGCAGCATTCCTTAGTGCTTTCTGAAGCTCCCATGGAAATAGGAGCTCTTGAAGGGCATGGATGCAGAAAGGTGCTGCCACTTAAAAGATGATTCAGTAAGAGTGCAACCTTCACAGAAGGTGGATGAGGCAGGTGCACAGTGCCTGTTGAAGTCACCTGAGATACTAGGAAATACCTAGCATAGTCACTGAGGTGTCTTAATGGTTGTGTAAACCCACAGCATTCGGTTTTATGCTTGTTGGAAGTCAACGGGATTTGGCTCTCAGAATCTCAACTTGTGGGTTGGTAGTTTGTTTTGTTGGTTGGTTGGTTTCTGTGGCTTTTATTTTTTTTAAAGCATTTTACTGGATTTTTTAAAACATAGTCCAGGGCGCATTGTTATCCATTAAGTTAGGAACCTGCCAAGACCAGATTCTAATGTGATTACTTAGACAAAAGTATCATTGAAGTTCTGGAGTTTTGCCCAAATCAGGACTTCAGTGTCCAGCCCTTGGTCTTTTCTGTCATCAGCAGTCATAATGAGGTTATTTGTTAGTGTTCTCAGCTAAATAGGATCTAACAACAAATCATCCCACTTGCTTGACAGAACAAAATATGTTTTCATGTTAAATATGTTCTTCAAAATTACAAGCACTGTTTACACCCAGGAAATTGCTTCATTTGTAGCAATTTCCTTTTCTTTAATTCCATTTCCAATTCCCATTATGAAACTCCCAGGCATGTAGTATGGCCCAATAAATAGGTGGAGTAGGACCAGAAAGGAGGAAATACCTGCCCTTTTGTACATTTTACTCCCATTTAGCAGAGGAAAGTAAAAGAAACATATACAGAAATCCCGAATGTAGGCAGTTAATATAATTAGCAGTAAGATTAACATTTGATTAACACCGTTTTTTTGACTTATCCCTATCTCCTCTCACAACCAGATATGAGGGGAATATTGCAGCTGATAAACTCATAGGCCTTCTAATGTGAAAATTCCAGTGCAAATTATGAAATGACGCCCCTCCCCTCAGCTACAAACAGGGAAATATCACTCTACTCAGGTTTCGGATGGAGGAGAAGCTGTGTGGCAGCAAACTTTTCTCTAAGGCGTGTGCCCAGACAGTAACAGAGCTGCGAGTGAATGCAAGCCAGCTGGATCCCACCCCATGTTTTATTGCATTTACATACTTCCTACTTTAGGATAGAAAATGTCCCCAGCAGTGGGAGGCAGTTCTGTGTGTAAGGCCGGCAGGGCCCTGTGGTTACCCAGACCTGTCTGTGGCAAGGCGCTGCCACAGCTGGCTTTGCCCCCTACCCTGGGACGCCAGGGCACCTCCAGGGTGCTTCCCTTCCGCTGCCACTGGGATGATGCTTTTGGCAACCTGCATGTTCCCAGACCCAGGGTAGGAGGTTGTCTGTTTAAAAACTAGGCAGGAGCATTGCCTTTGCTTTGTTTAGAGTATGATCACATGAGCACAAGTATTATTAGCACAAGTATCAGCAGCAACTGAAAAGGTGGTAACAAAGAGCATTGCTGGGCAGGGAGGAGCAGCGTGTTTAACACAGAGACAGGCACTGGCATGGAAGTGCAAGAGCCAGAACAAACACAAGAAAAAAGAAGTTGATATATATTTTTCTTCCTTGATAACAGAACTGGTTTAGCAGATTAAGGAATCAGAATGCTAGGAATTACTTTCCTGAAGAGAGAAGTTCAACTGAGTTGCATGATAGCCCACCTCTCCATACTCTCTAGCCCTGTTTCTGCAGCTGTCCTTTAGTACTAAATTCCAGCTTCCCTCCTCTTTAGGAAAGACTCTTGTTTCTATTGAGAAATGTCTTCTGGTAAAATGTCGCTGGGAGTTTCATGTCCATATTTATAACAGGGTGTGTAGCTCTTTAGCTTCCTACAAATAGAGTGAGATATGATTGCAAATCCGAATGTGCTAAAGGAATGGGAACTTTTTTTTCACAGCCATATCATCTTCAATGTGTTTCCTTCTCAGCTTTCTTCATCTGCCCATCAGCTTCCCCACAGCCCCCATTGCAATCAAGAGGGTGTTTTCCCTTTGAGATCTCTTAGCAAATGTTATTACTATTATGTGAGCTCTGAGGTGAGTACTTACTCTTAAGCACTGATGCAAACAGCACAGCTTTGTTCAGCCTCATAAATTTGGCTCAGTGCTTGCAATTAAGAGATAGCTAATGAAATTGGAAAAAAGGAATTAAAAAAACATGGTTAACCTCAATGAGATTCTCACAGCAGAGCACTGAGTTCAGAAATGACATTTCAACTTAGTGTTTTCCATCAATTTTTCTGTAAATAGAGCTGACTAAATCCAGCTCCTGCAAATAGAAAATACAAGTGTTCTTTTATTCTTCCTGCTCTTGTAATTCACATAGTCAAATGTCAAATCCTAGGATTTTTGTAGGAGGTTGACTTTAGACGCCAGTTTCTGTAGCTAATTGTATACAAAGGACTGTGGTGACATTCTGGCTTCACTTGTTCTCCCTGGTGCTCTACAAGCCCTGCTTCTCCTGGCATTGTTGCTGGCAAAGAGATTGATGAGGCCAATTTCAAGCTACTACTTGCTAAGGTTTTCTTGCTCTCTATTCTCCAATCTCTTTATGAGCTAAAGAACTTGGAAAGCATTAGGAAAATACTACCACAAAAGTACTAATCACCATTAATGTAGGGGGAAAATATATATGCTGAAGACTAGTAGTCCATCTCCCATGCTTAAGAAGATATCCATCTGTCCTGTATGTGTTCTGGGTGGCACATTTTTCTTTTTTCTTTTTTTTTTTGGTAAAAAAAAAATGCCCAAAGTACATATTTTGCATCATATTCAATGCTTTATATACTTATTTTGCTCTGTTTCCAAAAACAAACAAAACAAACACATAAGCATTTTCACTTTGAAGATTCCAAAGACTTCTGTTTGTGCTACAAAATTTACTAGAGTTTTAGTATTTGAAATGTTGACCTTGCATTGTTAAAGTCAGAGAGATGATGCTTATTAGGGTCAAATACCTAGGCTGTCCATCAGAATATTTATCTTTCAATACGAGGAACTAATGCAACCATGGGTATATCTGGCAACCTGGCATACATGACCAAATACTTCTATGCTTATGTACAGTTGTGTTGCCCGAGTATGACTTTCAGCACAAGTTCCCTGCAAAGCTGGATTTGTACCTTTGACTAAATAGCTAGAGACCTTTGCCATTCTTCTGCTGTACCCCAGTGCAGGAGTTGTCAATAAGAAACTTGCTGGGAAATGAGCCATCAGCAAGTGAAAAGAGTAAGGCAGCTCTTCAGTAGAATAAAAAAGATCATTCTGGGGCACTTACAAGGTGTTTATAAGCAAATTTGGAGAGGTTACCTAGTTTGTAAAATGTCCCTTGGCCATTGAAAATAAATTAATAATAAATACAGTTATTAATAGATTTTTCCAAAAACATATTACTGAATCACTAAGTAACATGTAATCAAGAGCCAAAAATATATTTCAAGTGCCATGATTAATTATCAGACATCCTAATCATATTTTGTTAGAACTGAACTTGAAAACTTTCACAGCCAAACTCTATGTCTGCAGCTGTGGTAATCCTATCCAGGACTTCATTGGTGTCAGTCTTGTATTTCAGTAAAAACATTTATAGTCTTGGATACTAAGGCTTTGCATAATTGAGCTTGTCTAATTAATCTCATGATTGAACTGACTTTTAGAAACTGAGGTATGTCATTTATCTATTTTATATAGGTTACATGCTTAAAGTAATGAGACTTTCTTAAAGCATTTCAAACATACTACAGATGGTAATATATGTTACCAGTATATCTTGGGAGCCACAGCAAAGAGCTAAAACATTACGTGGTGTTCTGACTCAGGTGCAGTTCTGCATTGTATTGTGTAAGAATACTACATGACACAACACTGTTCAGGTGCAGTATCGTGTAAGGAAGGAGAGTGTCCAGTTACATTCTGTATTCTGTTATCATCAGCTCACCTTTATCCCTTGTTGTATTTTATTCTGTGGTTTATGCCCTGCTACGGGTTATATGTAAGTGACAGTAAAATTATAGATTTGAAAGCATCTTTTTTTTGTTTGAAAACACCATACGTATTAATTCCTGCCTTTTCCAAAAATAATAGTCTCACTCAAATGCAAAGCATTCACTGTTAATGTCAGATCTGGTACATTTACAGATGCCACAATTTTATCAGTCTAAATTCAGATTAATCTAAATTCAGATTCTAGACTGATCTAGAAAAACACAATAATGAAAAACAATTTTCAATATGCTCATGTAACACGTGGTCTTTTTTTATCACGAAAATATAGTATGCAAGCAATCTTGTAGGGCTTTGAAGCCAATAGTGAGTAGTCTTGAGCTAAGCATCAGTTTTAAAACAAAATACTTTTTAATATTTATCATGAGAAACCTGAAGCTCTCATTTCAAGTGAAGGTTGACTGTAATGAAGCCACTGGAAATTATATAGGCAGAGAAAACTATTTCTCTGTGCATCACATTTTTTTGTTCTCCTTTCAATTGTTTTACTTATTTTTTGCAATTATGAGAAAACATTTCTGTCTGCCTCCTTAAATGAAACCCAAGAGGATGTAAATAACACATCTGAAGAGGCCTGAGGCCATGGGGATTTGGTGGATTTTTGGCACAGGTGCTGCTGGGTGCAGGTGGAAATCAGTACTTCTTCACTGCCTCAGCTGTGTTTCAAAATGAGGGTTTCCAGGGTTGGGCAAGTATCTCCAGTGCTTGGGACAGGCTCAACCCAGCAGCTGATGTCTTCCTGTGGTGAATTACCAAACTTCATTTTGGTGGTGGTGGAACAAACAATGTCCTACAGGTGGTTTTCTGTCTGAGCCCTGCCTTTCAGAGAAAGAGTTTGACTGTCAGATACTCTTTTGAGTTAGAAATAGTTGCCAAATCCTGCAGTCTAGTCCATCCTTATTTACCCATACCTGTGGTTAAAGTCAGCTGTTAACTAAATCTGAACTCTTATTATTATTTGAACTCTTTGAACTCTTAAATTTGAACAGCCTGTTGAGAGTGAAAATAAAGCGGAGGTATTGGATTATTCAGTATTATAGTTTTTGTTGTTGTTGTTTTTCTTCAGTTTTGCTAGGTATCTGTAGTTTTGAAAATCTCTCTGCTCTGGTTACATTGAAAGCTCATATTATGCAACATACAACTCTCCTCCTTTAAAAGGAAAACCAGTAATTGTGAGAGTCGTGGTCAGCTAATGGTAGTGGTTAAGTCATTTCACTCTGTGTGTGAAGGGAGAGAGGTCTCTGTGATGAGCCTTTTCTTATGCTTGTGGTCTTTTGCCGTGTAATGATGCTTGGAAATAGCTTACATGAAAACTGAAGTGCTGTTCTTTGCTTCTCTGCTTTATGGTTATGGAGACCTGCATAGTTTCTGAACTGATATAGTCAGAAAAGAGTTAATTTTCAATGAGATCTGTCTTTTTTGAGATTTTATCTGTTGTTTTGAAGGTCTCTTCCTGGATAATGATGCCTCTTTTTCCTGGTTTCTGTATATGCACTGTTCTTAGTGTCTGGGAGTTATAAATCCGTGTATGTCCTGTGTGTATTTGGGGATTTCTATTTAGTTGGCTTTGTTTCTTTGTTTTTCTCTTCTGTAAAGTGTAGTTCTTTGCCCATGCAAAGGTGACTGTTCTGATTAAGCAACTTCATAGCATTAGAGGGTATCTCAGATCTTTTTATCCTGCTCCTGTGCTTTTTCTTCTTAAGGACAGTTTGAGTTTCCTTCCCTGTACTGTGCCCTTTCTTGGCTCCCACCTTTCTTTAAGGTATTATTTACTATTGAGAGCAGGCAAGGCAGCAAATGAAATAGCTGTGCCTTGTTCCTTTTCTTTTTTTTTTTTAAAAAACAAACAAACAAACAAACACTTTTGCCTGCTTGCTGTCTTTTCTGTGATCCAGCAGCCTCTTCTTTGATGTAATAAGCTTTGTCCTCTTCTTTGAATCAACAGGGGTCTGCATGCAACTTTTTTTTACAATATTGATGTTAAACATCCAAGAAGCAATTAAGTTTGGTAGCCCTACCATGGCATATAATCCGTGCTTTGATGTGTCAGTGCTGCCCATGATAAATGTATGTTCTAGTTTTTTCTAAATAACAAAGCTGATGTGTATTGGCACTCATGCTTACTTTTTGTGCTTTGGTGTTAATAGCAGATTGTGAAGCCAGTGACTGCATCAGGTGTTGTTCTGCATCAGTTACTCCTGAAGAAGTTTATTAGCCTTTGCATACCACTTCAGTAGATGTTTAAGGTCGTACGGACTTCCTATAGTCATTCCTAAAACTTCCCAAGTAGGTATCTGTACTCTTTTTTAATCTGTTTCTTTTATACAATACGTGAACATGTGAAAAACTTATTTTACAGTGACTTTCAGTGGGAAACAATGCCAGATAAAAGTCATTTCTGTGAAGAGAGGTCAATTCTTAAGGATTCCTAACAGGCCTGAAAATAGATTTGAGTGCAATCCAGTGAAACCAGCACAAATCCTCTATTGACTCAGGATAGGCTTTAATTTGACTGCAGATTTCTATATAGTACCACAGAGAAGTATAATTTGCTCCAACTTTTCTCATGTTGTAATTTTTTACTAGTCAGACTAGTTGTTCTACCTGGTTAACTTCTGGCACATATTTCATGAGCAATGTAGAAGGTCCTTATTGCTGTTCTAAAAATACAATGTATTCAACAATCTTAATCCAAAAATGCAAGACACTACAGGTCTTTTTTCATTACTGGATTGTGGTAGGTATTGCTGAATCTAGTTCAAACAATTACTGTTCAATTTCATGGCTGCAGGCTATGTAATAACCTGGAAATATTGTTTTCACTCTGATCAGTCACGTGAGAAATATCTATTTACTGTTGCATACCCTTAAGCATCTTATTCATCCATATATACTTTCTGACAGTTGTATGCTTTCACCACTGTATTATGGAAGGAGTTAAGCCATGGCTCATTATTTTGTTAGGCGGCACCTTGTAATGTTCAGTTGAAGATGCACCCAAAGACAAACTCTGAGACTGATCAGCTAGGTCATAACATTTGACCTAGTATGTGGCAACTGGAGGAGTTGTGTTGGTTTATGTCATCTTCAAAATTTGATGGGATTTTCTTGTACTGTTTTCATATAACTTCATAAGGAATAGGAGAAAGTGGTGAAAGGAAAAAATATTAGACCCAAACATAGACTTTTATTTTTGGTCTAAATTTATATTCTGACTTCTTTTGTTTGTTTTTAAAGCCTCCATCTTATGGGCATGGAAAGTGCAGCATAAGCTTATCCACCGGTGAAAATCAGTGCCTTTTTTGGAGATGACAGCTGCATGCTAAAGTCTATAATAGTGGGCTTTAAAAAGAACAGTTAGGCAAAGTGTGGTCAAGGAAGTTGTATTAATATAAGTCAAAAAGCAAGAAAGGGAAGAAGTCTCCTAGAAGAATTTTTAAGGCTCACATAGTTCTTTGCAGAACATATGAGAAATTCTTGATGAAATCTCTTTACATTTATCTTAGATTAGCTCTACTATTTCTGATTATGTATAGATAGTATGAAATATGACATAAAGGAAAAAAAAAAAAGTCTCAGAGGGGATAGGCAGGCTGAAAGAGGAAAGAGTTCAGATTTTGTCTGTTAATCTCAAAGCCTAATCCTGCTGTGAAAATGCACCATTTTGTGCAAAGGAAACAATCTGCTGCTAAGTTAGCTTTCCTGCTTTGAGAAAAGGTCATAACTTGTGGCAATGAGAAGGATCTCTTTATAGATCACAGGAAGTAGAGGATTATCTTCATTAAGGTCAAGAAGTAGATTGTCTTATTATGTTTTTACTTTGGAGGTGTGGATGTGGAATTCAAATAATGTTAATGAATCATGTAAGAAAAAATCATTTTAAGAGCTCAGGAAGATTAAAACTACATTAACACCTATTGAATACCTATGTTCAGTGACTGTATCGAGTGACACAGTGTCATTGTGGTGTTGAATGTTAAACTGTGAGGTTGAAGACCCAGTGCTGTTTCAAAATCTATCATGAACTAGTAGTAAGGTAACTACAGATAAATCTTTCCATGGGTCTGTGCTTTATAGATTTGCTTACCAGTAAATGGGGTAGTGATGCTTAATTCTCTTTTAAAACTGTTTTAAAATCTGTGATCGTGGACGTAGAGCAGTCTCCAAACTGTTACTTTTTTCTTTTTTTATGTCTTTATTAAATGTGCAACTTCTTGGAAGTGCTTTCTCTACGGTGGTATTGTGTGTTGACCTACTGCTGCTTTGATTCAATTCAGGTAATCTGCAATCTTCTGACACTGAGCTAATGAGAGCTGACCTGTTCTTTAACCTTTGCTTGATGCCATTGATGACTGGTCATGACTTAATTGTCTGATCACTGACTTAACTGCACAGTCACAAACTCAACTCTAAGCTGCCTTCATCAGGAGAAATGGCACTTTTCCAAAAAAGAACTTCCACAAAATACCAGGAAATGTTGAATATTTGTGTGTGTATCATTATATATATATATATATATATATATATATATATATATATATATATATATATATATATATGTATGTATGTATACATATTTATTTCTATCTGAGAGCTTGTATGAAAGTTTAACACAAAGGCAACTTTATGTATGTACCAGCTGAACATACATGTATGTACTCAAATGAGCTACTTTTCTTGCAGAGAGCGTGTAATAAAGGAAGAGAGCAGATAGACTCCAGAGTAGATCTTCATAACTAGTGGTTTTCTCTTTAAATATTTTAACTGTGAAAATTGGCTGTAGCACTCCCTATGATTATAGCTTTGACTACTACAAATTTCACTAACATTTGGTTGGGAGAGAAATAGCAATTACGCAACATGCAGGTGCCCTGATAGCACTTAAAGGTGTGTTGATGAAGTAAACAGCCCTGCAGGATCAATTTTCCCATATTTCAAAGCAGAGTATGTATTCTCTAAATCTGCTGATGCTGAAAGATGCATCTCTTCACATGTCCATATCTCAGTGCCAAACAACTACAGAGAATACCAGCAAACGAGTGACCTTGTTATATTTCTTGGAGACTGTGCTGTAATGTGTCATGCAAAGGTAAACAAACAACACAGCTTGCTATAAAAATGCTCCATGCTCATCATTAGTGCAAGGATTTAGGCTGTTGATAAGACGAATATGAAGAATTCTCATTTGTGTTTTATCTGTGGATCTACATAGAAACTGCTATAAAAGAGAGCTTACAGCATGGGAATGGGGGAAGGTAATGATATTCTCTATGCTGCTTCTACATCATTTTTTCAATAAATACAGAATGCAGAACCACTTCAGGTCCAGCTTGTGCAATTTGAATATTACTCTACGATGTGCTCATATGAAATTATTGCATAATGAAGTATCCCCTCCCTACAGAAGATTGATCTCTGAGTTACTGTATGTGACCCCAAAAGAGCAGAGAAGCTACCTTCTGTTGTTCTCCCTCTATTTCCTGAGACATCCTGATTGTTCTCTGTAGTGCAGACTTTATTGTTTCACATCTAGCATCTCAGACAAGTTGCTATCTTATGCCAATCTAGATCTTTATGGATCTCTTTTGCTCTGTGGCTATGTCTGTAAGCATATCCACTTCCTGATTATACTATTATCTTCCTCCTCTTTGGTGTTGAAAACAGTTCAGTTTTGCAGACTGTAATCAGATGTAAGAAGTAACAAAACTGAAGTTCTACTGTGAACAGCACCAACTGAATCCCTAAGGGATGCTTCAACACAAAGACCATGACTAGATTTTGATAGTTTTGAGTTATTGAAAGCAACTTATGATTTTACATCAAAATTATTAAATATTTCAGCAAAGGAGTGTTGTAATTCTTGTTCTGAAGTAACTTTTTTCTTTAATGAAATATCTAAACCACCCAAATAGAGATCTTTTATCTCAAGTGCACTTCACCTCATTTACCACCCATTCTTTCAACCAGAAAAATGAAAATAAAGCTATTGGTAAAATGAGCGGTAAAATGGGGGTGTCCTACGATCAATGTATGCATGAAGATGGTGCTGTGCACTTAGTGAGTCCTTCTGATATACTGTGCTGGTTTCTGAATTTAAATTGAATTTAGAATACCTGAACATGGTTTCAAGACAACCAAGTACATCCGTAGACAGAAGAGGGCACTCCTCAGGAGGCCTTCTCTAAGAGACAGTGAACAAAAGGAGTTGTCAAGGCTGGGAGTCTGGCAAAGGGGTAGCTTTTACCAAAAGTGGACAGGAGAACTGGGGAAGTTATGGGGCAAGGCAAGCCTGGGCCTGGGCAAGTAAGACAAGGAGCCCTGTTCCAGTTCAGAAGTGTAGATGAAGGACTTCTTTCAACTGGAATAGCTTTGAGAAGATGATGTGGGTGCATTCAGAAAGAAATGGTTAACTGTATTTACTCAGAAAAGTCACAAGCTTGCTTTTTTTTTTTTCTTTTCTTGTGTGTGTGGAGGTTGGAAGGCATTCCTTTTATTACTGACATTTGTTAATGTGAAAAACTACTGAGCTTGTGGCTGAGCTCCACTTGAGCTTCCACTTATGGTTATTGAAGAACATAAGCAACAACAATGCAAAACTGTTGACAATCCATTAAGGATAATTCATAAGGTGATTGTAATATTATGATTCTAGTTTGTAGCTTGCTTTTTCACTTTTTTTGTTTGCCTCTCAGGAGGAAATACAATAGTGTAGCTGTGTGACGTCTGGGTTAGCCGTAGCTCATGCCCAGCTACCTCCAAGTACAAGTCATTCTTCACAGACCCATGACTTCTGTACCATCAGACCAACATACCTGAAAATGTGCCCTGCAACAATGGCGCTTGAGCTCCCAACTGGTTTCTGGGGAATGTGAGAAGAGAGGGCAATCTCATTTTATAGTGGGACCAGGAAACCCCAACAAGATTGTTATTTTTAGGTCACCTGTATTGCAAATCTGGTGCAGAAAGTAATTGTTTGAAGTATTATAAATAAATAAAAGGTACTATTTAGGGAATTGATTGTGGGTTAGTTGGTTTTTTTTGTTTGTTTGTTTTTTGACCTCTTCCTCCCCCTCCAACCTCTGTATACAGTATTAATAGTTATGAAAATTTGGAGTTGCTTTGTGTTTGGTTCTGCTTTTCCTTAAAGGAGGATGCTCAGTCTACTCCCTTCTCAAGCCTGATCAAGCCTTTTATTTGATCCCGTGTAGCCCAGGTTTCTAGTTTATAGAATTAAGAATAAAGGATTCATATGCCATTTAAGATGCAGGTTCTGTCTCATTCAGAAGTGTTTGGCATTTACACTTCTTATTTAAACATGTTAAAGCGCTTCCATTATTAAATTCTGCTTGAGGGAACCAATGAGGGAGAAGAAATTTGGCATAAATCCCAGTGCAATTTGGAGGTGAAGGACTGAGGATGCTCACTATCCTATTGAATGACAGTAATTAAAATTAATGAAAAATCACTGCATAACACCCACCACTTGACATATTTCCTCAGGTGTTTTTTGCAAAAATCTGAGAGACCTGTGGCTTGGGTCTTTGAAGTTCTCCCACCCCTCCTCCATTTCACCTTTACTTTCATATTTATAGATAGATAATTGAACAAATATTCTGAGGAAAAAGTTTATTACTTAAGACTCTTTCATCTTAAGTAACTTAAGTTTTATTCTGAGATGACCGTAAAATTGCAGTTTTGCATAGATAGAAGAATCAGAATTTGAGGTGTAGACCTATTCTTCTCTAGCCTTGTAGAGACTCTGTGCTCCTGGGGATCAGCTGTGTGCACCCCACGAGAGTTGGTCAAGGAGTGGATACAGCAGCCCTAATTGGGGCTCGGGTGTGGAGGAGAGGGGAAGAAAAAAAGGTAATAGAAATATCTTCATACTTCTGGGGCAAGGGAGATGAAGAGAGAAACATGTCTCAAATGGGACAAGAAACGGGCAGAGAAACAAAGATGTTTTTCAGCAGAAACAAAGCCATTTCTGGCTGTCTTAAGTACAGCCATTCTGCAAAAGCCCACCAGAGCTGCAGGTGAAGAAAAGTCTCTGCAGACTCCTGTTCCTCACAAGCTTGACCTGGGGGCAATGGAGGTTTCCTAGGCAGAACGAAAACAGGCTCCTATTATCCTCCAAATAGAAGAATCTGTTGACATGATGATTATCATAAGGTGGCATTATCTGTGGATGAATCCTTATGTAATTATTTCTTTATTTGTTTAACAAAATATTTCTTTAATGAAACAATTTCAGATGGTGACCAAGTTGCTCAGAGACAGCGACCAGAAGTGGAAAGTTCATCCCAGTGCACCCCAAAGAGCTGGTTTTTACTGTTTTTTGTGTTAGATGCATATATCTGGTTTCTTTTTGTTGTGCATGCTTTTTTCCTTGTTTCGTTGACCAAGAATGACTTACTCTGAGGACCTTTCTCTCATCTGTAGCAAAGATGAGTTTGGTGATACACCTGTGACATTTCTATCACTTCTAATGGTTACAAACCCTTGCATAAGGTATCTGTGCTGGTTTAGGAGTTTGGCATGGAAGGAAATTTCAGCTGGGGTTATCGAAATGTAGATAAGAAGAATCTTCTTATTTCCACCTCACAGTACCATTTGTCTATGGGTATGGATTCCCTTCAGGATGAAGAAAACTTCCTGACTTTTTTTCCAATACAAATACAAGAAAATTCTGATCTATTTGTACTTTTTCTATTCTTGCTGGGTAAAAATAAACATCCATTTATTAGGTGTTTACCTCAAAGTTTTCAGTGACTCAAAGAGACACTAAAACATTTTCCTGAATTAACAAAGCACGTAATATACAAAATCTTGATACTTTGCACTCACAGTGTTCATTGAACAGTCCAAGTCTTTACCCTAAGGAAAGAGAAAGATGTTTCTGTCCTTGATGGTACTTATTGTGAGTTATTCTTTGTTTTTTGTCATTTTGAAAATAGGCAATTGAGAAAACTCACTCAGCAAGCAGTAAAAACAGCAACAAATGTTTACCCTTTGGGATATGTACTCTGGAGAGAACTCCCCACCCAAAATGTGCAGACACTTCAAGGTCTATGTGTACAAGTTTAACTTGACTTGGAGTGCAGGCAGTCAGCCAATTAAGATTTTTTTTTTGGATTTTTTTTTCCATCTAGCAGGTTAATAAGTTATCCATGAAACTACAGAAGCATCAGAACTGGAGTTTAGTAAATCTGTTATTAAATCTCTAAAATAAACACTGAGAACTAGAGAAAAATTGCTATACAAAAGATTTGAGTAGTATTATGATTTCCCTCTTCCTTACCCTTTGAACATACACGTATTGCTTAATCTATTGTGAGACTGTAATTTCTGTCCTGAAGAAGGATATGCATGTGGGTGCCTTTGGGTTCTACTATCTATTTTCTTTCTAACAGCAGTGAGTTGCCTTTCTGCCTTTATTAGTCCTCAGTGTTTATTAATAACCAGAATTTTGGGCAAGACTTCTATGTTACTTTCATTACAATGAAACCTGGTTATAGTTAAGTTGATAGGAACTCTGTCACTGGGTTGATGAAGCCAGGCTTTTAGCTTTGCAATGCGTGTTTTCTTCTAATATGCAATGGAAAAAGTGATACAAGCATACTCCCTTCAGCTTTTTCCCTAGCAATATTTGAGTTCCAGGCCAGCTCCTTTGTACCTTTTCTATGATGACTTTACGATCTGAATTAGAGCAGATTGAATAAGAACATTGTCCAGCAGTCACTCATGTTTTTGCAAATATACACGTGGACTTCGTGTAACTTATTGGGCCATGTTATCCTCACTTGGGAGTTTTTGGACAATGGTTAGTTGTTGATGTGGACATCGACTAATGAAATATTGTTTTTGTGGAAGACGATAGCTGAACGTGTCAAACCTATGACAGCAGTATGAACACGCCCATATTCTGTAAACACTTCTAGATAGGGACTCTTAGATTTCATGGAATTGAATAAACCATAGTCTAAGACACATGAATCTGCTTTTTTTAGGGCATATGTATGACTGCCTGATAAGCGCTTACAGGAAAAAGTGTAAACGACTTGCGTTCCCAGAGCTTTTCAGTAGAAAGTTTGGTTTTTCTTTAGTTAGTTCTGGAATTAAATTTTAAGGCTGCCATTCTCGCTTGTTAGATTTTGTTTCTTCCTGTCTTGTCTTTTAGCTTTTATGACCATTTATTTATAGGTTTGTTTCTTCCAGGCGGTTAAATTGATCTTTAATTTTATTTCATGACCACAGAGGAAAACAGCACAAGCTTGAGCAAGTTTGGAGGCAGTCAGGTATTGTGTGCACTTTCCTGAGGCTAAACAGACCTTTACTTTAGTGTCTTGGCTGTTGAAGTGTGCTTTTCTAAGGGAGAGGATGTTGAAGGAAATCTAGGGGATTTGTTCTTTTATTAGTTTAAATGAGAATAAAGACATGTTGGTCACTCAACTGTGTGTGTCCATTGCAGAGTCCATATGTGCTTGGTTACTGATCTCAGTTGAGTCAGCCTCAGAGTATACAAGTAGGTATGGGAAGACCAGGAAAAAGTAATAATAATAATAATAATAACAAACACCTCTTGGTGGCAGAACAAGCTATCACTGTGAGTCAGGGCTCTGACCTCCAAGATTTGTTTTGGGATTGGAATATAGGTCCTGACATAAAATATATCTGTAACTAAGCCTTGTTGTTACCTAAAATGTGGTTTTACTCTAAAGAGCAGTGGATTATAGTGATGGTGTTAGAGAGCATTGTGCAGTTTCAAGCTGTTGAAGAGGAAAATGAGGCTGACAAGCACCTGAACAATGATTGTTCCTAATGCAATGGGATTTGCCTTTACTTGCCAGGCAGCTGTTTCACAGATGCAGAGATGCAACATTATTTTGGTTTTGCTAGTGATCCCAATACTTTGGTGAATGGGATTTGCCACTTTGTTCCTATGCCTTGAGCAACTGTCAAGTTTTCAAAAGGAAATTGCTGTACTACAGTTTTAATTTCCACCTTTTAAATAGTTTTTCATCTTCATTTTCTTTGCTTTCATGGAATGGAGCAAATCATTACTTTTAAAATACACGACAGTTTCTTCACAGACAAGAAGGGTAAGGCACTCGGCAATGTGACAAGTCCCTCCATCAGGTTGCTTAATGATTTGAAAAGTTCCACACCAGATGGCTACATTATGTAGCTGAGTCCAGAGTCCTAGTACTTGACTTTGTAATTTAGTGTTCATAGAAGGTATGTATATTTTATATGTGAGAGGATACTCCTTTATACTGCATTATGGAGTTCAGTCTCTGTTGAAGGCTGATATTGCAGTGCTAGATTTTTTTCTTCCCCTTCCGCCCCCTCCTTTTTTTTAAATGCTAGAATATATAGGCACTTCTTGGGTGCTTCTATTGGAAGTTATTTTTCTGTGTGTTCGGTAAATTCTCCCCAACCACAGTGACTTTCAGGAATTGTGCTCTTTGTCAAATGTCAGTAGACTATGATTATAGCCTCCACTGCATGATACCAGAGATAGGAAAACTAAAATATGCTTATTTCCCATGCTGGAATGTCTTGTGGATTTAATATTGTGTATGACTTGGGCTAGAATCATAGGGTCTCCTGTCACTTGCCTATTCTGCTGCTCTTTCTGTGGATTCTTCTGGGAAAGGTTTATCACTTCAGGACATCCTGAATCGTGGCACGTGACCCAAGTGTGGAGCTGTTCACCAAAGCTTGCAACACTAATATAGGAAATGCATTTAAAAAAATGCTAGAAGACCAATTTAAAACAACTGAAAATGACAATATTTCCCTACACAGCAGATAGTGATCTTCTGCCCAAAGCAATAGTGTAGAAAAGGAGCACTGACTCTTTTTTTAAAAGGCAAAGAGAAATTCATGGACACTGAGGACAAGGCAGGGATGTCTCCATAACATCCTTAATACAAGAGTCTTACACAAAAGTTGCAGGTGTCAGGGATGTGCAAGGGGAATGGTCTGCTGCGTGAAGTGGCTGGGCTTGCACTAGTAACATGTGTGAATAATATCAAATGAAACCTAATATCAGTCAGACCCACCGGGCATTTCGTGCCTTCTACTAGAGGTTCTGTACCTCAAGTCTGAATTTCTGTGGTCTTTGCCTGCCAGAGACTGAAACTGTGAGCAACAAGCACTGCAATATTACTTATGTGGAATCATTAAGGTGGGAAAAGACCTCAAAGATCATCTGTTCCAACCATCCCCCCACCAATATCACCCATTAAACCATGTCCCTAAATATCATGTCCCTACATGTTATAGATCAGTCAAGCAAATGGCTAAGCAGGACTTCTGTATAGGCCTGGACACCAGATGTTAACAAGAGGCAAACAGGGAGTCAACTTTAGATTCTTATAGGCGATAATAGAACATCCCCTAATTCTCCAGCTTTGATAGGAAAAAAAACTCCAAAGCTTTTCTAGCAGAGCACGTTGTTGCTGCTTTGTCATCTTCATGGGTTGTGGTGGTTTTGTGTTTTTTTTTGTTTTGTTTTTTTGTTTGTTTGGTTGGTTGGTTGGTTCGTTTTATTTCAAATTTGAAAACAGTTTTTGAGAATGACCATAATGGCATTAAGATCTCCACCATAGTATGTGACAAGCACCCCTTTTCTCTTGTCATGCCAGTAGGAAAAATATAAAGGGAGACTTCTACGTATGAACTGATTCCAATGAAATGATTGAATGCAAAAATTTGGGATTTAATATCAGTTTTATTCAGCATTTTGTTTGTTTGTTTTGTTTTTGCGTGTTTCTTTTTTTCTCTCCAGGTTGAGTGCAATAATAAAGCATGGGATACGTTACATAAAATTTTACAGGATTTATATTGCTCAGGTTAGAGAAATAGACCTTACACAGTATTGACTTTTTCTTTGTTTCTTTCTTATCAAGTTTCAAGCATTTTTGAGGGTTTGGCAAGAGTCCCTAATCCCTGAAGCTCTAAATGATTTATCACCTCCCTGTACACGCATTGAAACAACCGTGTGCCAGCTGCATCGCGTGCTCTGCTGTGGCATTCCTGCTCCTCACTCCAAAAGCATATGTGCACAGGCAGAGGCACACCACGGGCTGTGCAGCCAGGTCACTTATCTCTGGGAAGTTTACTGTTCTAAAAACTGTGGGTTTAGATGCACATTTCCACATTCAGAAAACCTATTTGTACAGCAGGGATAGATGTCTCGCTTCAAAGTCATTCTAAGATTACTGCAACCGTTTGTTAGCTGTATGCGGTGTCTGTGGGTGCTGTTGGGTACATACCCAGCATAGCACTATTCTGCTGCCTCCGGAGGAGATGGCTGCAGAGCATTTCCTTCCAGCCTCTCTGTCTGGACTTTCTGGTGGTTTATTTAACCAGTAGTAGCTCTTGGTCATTTCTGTATCATCACCAATTTAAAACAATGGGGAAAACACGTAACAAAGCAATGTATTTTTTTTTTTATAATAAATCAAGTTTTCCTGGAGTTTTTTCCTCTCATCTTTTCTGGACTGTCTTTTATCAGGTAGCTCTTCAATACAGGTTCTGCCCCAAGTCAAAGTCCTGGCTCAGTATTTCCTGGCCATGCCTGAGCCTATTACATGTCCAGAGAGTCTGCAAACAAATTAATTTCTCCTTATGTAGAAATCCTAGAACCTTTATTTTTTTCTTCACTTTTTTCCTGCCTATCTCCAGAGGATGTTAAAACAAGTCTGTCTGAGGGCTTTTCAGGGCACGGTGTATAGAAGTGGCAGGTGCACCTTTAGATGTAATAGCAGCAAAAGTGGTTTGAAAAAATAGGACAGGAAAAGTGAATTGTTGTGGTGGAAAAGTTATTTGCTTTACTTGTGCAAGGGGATTAAACTAAAAGAGTGCTGTCATCCAAATGAAATCCTTGTCCCTTCCCCTACAGCTCTTTTTTGGAGGATACTTCAGAAAATGTTATGTAAAAGGCGTGTTTCTGTTACCTCTCCATATTGAAATGGTGAGAAGTTTTCTTCCATGCCTCTTCTGGAGGCTTTACCAATGTATGTCAGCATGTTATTGCTTACCATCTTTGGAAAAGTTTCTTGCACTCAGAATCTAGTATATCAAATATTAAAAAGGGCTGCATCTTTGGCTTTTTAGTCTCACCTATTACATAGCTCATCTCCTCTTCTGCCCTCAAAAATACCTGTCTGTACAGTACAACAGCCTTCCCCCCTTCCTTTTTTTTTTATTTTCTTACTGCTGAATTCTGACCATACACCCAGGTCTGCTTAAGACAACTAGTGTGGAATTGGTCCAAAAAAGAGACAGATATAACCAGCAAAAAATTTATTGGCACGAGGGGATCTGGTTTAAAAATAAAAATGAAGATTCCTCTAGCACTGGTAGTTAACTCCAGGGTTTTATCAGCTGTATTAATTTTCTACTCTGCTAGAACTGTGAAGAGATCAAAAGTTTAATGACCAGTGGGGCCTGAATTGTAATGCATTATCTTGCTTCTCTTAAAAATATTGCAAAACCAGAAAATGTTTTTAACGTTACATGATGTGCCATTAGTCAAAATGCAGCCCTTAATAAACTTGCACTCTGCAGGATTGAGTGGTGGTGGCAAAGGAAACATTACACTGCTTATGTCAATGCACCCCCAGACTAAAAGCTTGCAAGAAATCCTGGAGCTGATGACATTAGGATCTCTGCCAGATTCATTTTAGTTTCTGCTCCTAGGTCTCTTACATTCATGTACATAGTTTCATCTTTTGGACATTATAAGCCTTTTCAGAATAAGGAAGAGAAAAAAAAAAAAAAAGAAAGAATTTTATATTAAGGGTTCCATGTTGTTGGTACATAGCTGGACTAGCTGGTTGAAAACAGAGTTTAAATAGTTTGAATGGATGCATCTAAGTTGGTTTTGTACTGGGAGCATTTCTTTTGTGATGTCGTACATTCCTGGGTCCATGATCAAGATGTTCTTTTCAAAGATAGTGAAAGAAAGACACCTACCTACACCTAACAGTTCCGACCAAGACTGGCACTTTCTGTGAGGGTGACACTGTCTATATTGCATCCTCTGGGACATCAGAAGGCTAACACTGCAGCATGGTGACCAAAATTGTTGGATCTCTTCCTTGTTCTGTCAATCATATGCTCTAAAGAGAACTTTAATGTCTTTGCATGTCAGTTAATTCTCCTCTGCTTTCTCTTAAGATGACTTCCTGTGACAGGGAAATGGAGCACATAAACTCTCATAGCTATCACTTCCAAAAGAGCCTATAAGTTAGCTCTTTGGGACAGAGACTGGGCCTTAGGTTGTCTTGTGCAATGCTGCATGGGTTTATGTACTTGATGAATTTTTAATAAGTAGAAGAGCAGTTTGTGGGAAGGATGTATACTACAGCTAATGCTGCACTTTGCCTATTTTTAGGAAAACACTTGCTCATTTACAGCTGTAGCAATCAGGGACAAATATTCTCCATCAATGCACAAATTTAAAAAATGTTAATGTGTTGGTCTTGATTCTGATGTCATCTGGGCAGGTGCTGTTCTGAAATAGCTCGATTGAAGTTAGAGTAAATCTGATCAAAGATGACATCAAAAGCAGTACAATCTATAAAGCCATTTTGTCTGCATGTAGAACAGATTGGTTTGCAGGAAAAGAAGAGAGCAGTATTGAATTACGTTAAATTGTTGTCAGTATGTTAGCAGTATAACCAAACCTCACTTCTGGGTTTTCTAAAGTGACGAGGGGAGGGAAATGGATTGCATTTCTAACAAAAAGTGTTGGTTTTGAAATTGTTGATGGAGACTTTTTCTACAGCAAGGTCCAATATATTTCTGAGATTCTTGACGGGTAAAAAATCAGAATTTGGTTATGAGTGTGATTGCTGGTGATAGTCTTCACAGCTGACTCACACTGCAGCTGACACGCTAAGGGACGCTGGTGCATTTTGAGTGCGGGGAGACAAAATTACTGATCTTAGGGGTAAGAGCACCGATTTTGCATTCTCAGGATATGCAAAATAACTATCCCTGGAGCAATGCATGATAAGAGTGAATATGACAACCTTTTCCTGTCGTATTTGCTTGCTCTGCACCTACACCCACTCTTGCATAATTACTCACTTTACATATTAGTCCTTCTCACTCTTTTGACCATCTGCATGAACTGAGCAAATCTCCAAGTTGAGGAGATTCCGCAGAACTGCGGATTTAGAGCACGGTGAGATCAGAATGCAGAATACTACAACGCTTCAGGCAATGGTTATCCGTGTGCTTTTCACTACTAAAAATCAGTCTTTCCTGTTTTGTGTTAAGGTTTGGTATTGGTTAAACAGTGAGGAGGAGAAAAGTCAGCAATGCAGAGCAGCATTAGAACTGAGGCAAGGGAATGCTCACACTGCATGTTGCCATCTAGTGGAGCTGGTGAAGTTTCAGTGTGCCTGCTAATACGTTGCAGCCCCTTAAGGTTTGATTTAAAGTCTGATTTCAAATATGCGGTTTTTTTTTTTGTTGTTGTTGCTGTTTTTCCCCATCTGTTCAGTGTAATGCCAACTGACTTCAGTTCTAAAGCAAAAATTGAAATAAAATAGAGACATCTTGGTTGTGCATTTGTTAACTTGTATTTTAATTTTCAGCACGCTCATTACATTATTTCTTTAAATATCACTTGTCTCTGAAGTAAGGATAAGTAGGTTTGGGGGAGGAGGGGGGTTCTGTGGGGAGATATTTTTGTCTCAAGCTTTCCAATATGTAAATGTACTCTCTCAAACATACTAAAATACCATGAGTACATATGCTTTCAGTACAGACTTCAGTAGGAATCAGGAACATGTATAAGTATCTGCATTAGTATCCTTATTGCCTTTGAGTAAGAAAGCTTGAATGCTCTGGCTTTGACTTTTAGTCCTTCACACAGGTAGAGATTAATTTCCCAGGCTGGAAGATGCTGGGGCTGAGAACTGGGAACTTTGGAAGCTGCGCTTTAAAAAAAAAAAAAAAAAAAAAAAAATCAGAGTGGAATTTCCACATCATTTTATGTATTATTGTCATCAAAAAAAAAAAAAAAAAAAAAAAAAAAGAGATAAAATTGAGAATGATATATTGCTGTTATTTCATGTTTCTTCTGGTTGGTTTGTTCATATTTTAAGAAAGCCTGTTTTGTAACAAAGGTGTGGTAATTCTTAGGATGAGCCTCTGCTCAAGGCAAGTATAGGAAATTCATTTAAACATTTTCAACTAGAAGACTTAGTATTTCAGATCCAATTTCCCTGGTCCTGTCTACAACACGAGAAAGAGAGGGGCAGGCAGTGACTGTTACTTTTTTCTTCCACTCTTGCAGAAAGAGAGCAACTATGGACAGAATGAAGATGTAGCTTTGGTCTGGGCTTTCATCCTGTAACAGGAATGGATACACTTTAGGGATTTTTATTTCATATAAATATAATAGGAATTATTATTTCATATATGCTATATGTTTTCTGTGTTCAAAGACTTATGACAACATCAAGATGACCGTATACATTTGAGGACAGTCTTTGGACAAGCTTATTTGGCAAGGAACACTTTAAGATAGTGACAGTAATTCATCATAAAATAAGCCCTGTTCAAAAGTATATTTTAAAATAAAATTTTTGAGCACAGCATGCTCAAAAGAGTTTGCTTATTGAAGATGAACTCTTTGTAGAACAAGTCAAATCCAGTAAGTACTGGATGTGCCTGAAGTTAACACAGAGTAAATATTAAAAAGAATTAAATTGTAAAGCCAAGGTGGGTGAAAAGGTGCTGTCATCTATAGCAATCACACATTTAAGGTCTGTTCCTTCTCCCTCTGATGCTTCCTCATAAGGGGGTGTCGAGAGGCAGGAGACCTTTTCTCCGTTAACACTAGTGACAGGACCCGCGGGAATGGGGTTAAGCTGAGGCAGGGGAAATTTAGGCTTGACATCAGGAGGGGGTTCTTCACAGAGAGGGTGGTTGCACACTGGAACAGGCTCCCCAGGGAAGTGGTCACTGCACCGAGCCTGTCTGAATTTAAGAAGAGATTGGACTGTGCACTTAGTCACATGGTCTGAACTTTTGGGTAGACCTGTGCGGTGTCAAGAGTTGGACTTGATGATCCTTAAGGGTCCCTTCCAACTCAGGATATTCTATGATTCTATGCTTGTAACAGAACATTCATTAACATTTCAAGGCTAGTTTTGAATTCTTTAAGTACTTCTGTTCTGATACTGCTCTTGAGACATCATGGGTTTTGCATAAGCATTGCAACTTCCAGTCCACTTGGTGTTTGGAACAACTTGGTTGTACTGTGAGAAGGCCCCGTGCCAGGTCCTTTGTTCCAAATGAATGATCTAAATCATTTAATGTTTCTAAAACATGCCTAGAAATCAATGGAGGAGATTCGAAAATTAAATCTATTCAAGTTCAATGTAGATCCATAAGGGCTGAAAAAGTGTTAAAGTGTGCTGAGTCAAACCTGGTGATGAAGGCTCAGAGCAAACCTTAGGAAAAACAGAGTAGGAGCCAGAGCCCGTGCTGGCATGAACCTGTTTTGTTCTGAGTTAGCTGAAGAATGCAGACTAACACCAGCTAACAGCTGAGGAGAAAGTCTTGGCTTTCCAGTATGAGAGAGCAGTGTTCAATTTATTAAGCTATAAACCCCAAATCAACCAAATTTTCACCTCCGTGTGGGAAAATAAACCAAAAATCTCTCTTGAACTTCTAGCTCTCGGGTAACTCTAGATTTAATCTTTTTACTCTCTATCCATTCCTGCAACATAAATTGCTTGTACAAGAAGAACAGAAAGAATAGTATTTAGAAGAAGAAGAAGGAAAAACAAAAAACAAAACAAAACAAAACAAAAAAAAAAAAAAAAAAACATGCTCTCCAAGCAGAAACTGGGAGGTATTACCAAAGAGTGAGAATTTGATGACCATATGAATTAACTTACTTTCCTGAACAACAGCATCAAAAACAAGCCTTTCCTATAAATGGATAAATGGAGACCATTGTAAATGGACTGCATGAACCAAGGTAAATCTGTTAGTAAAGACAGAGTTGAAGAAGTGAGGAGCTTCTCTCAATAGGTTGGAACTGCATCCTCAAAGGAAAAATCCAACTTGGTTTCCACATCTGAGCTCCAGTTTCTAAGGCTGAGCTGGAGATGACATAGAGGTAGGAACAGGTAGAGGAGAGGAAGGGTAGGTTTTTTTTGTTGTTTTTAAACTTGTAGAGTCTTTCAACTTGGATATGACTTAATCAAAATCCATACTTATTATATTGCAGCTAAAGATCGTCAAACTATCACACTTCCCGTCCCCTAAAAGAATCTCTGAATGGGAGTTTGAACCAAGATGCAGACTTAAAATGAAGACAAGTGGATGCTCAGTTGGGGCTTTTATTGAGGAAGTTCTCAGGACAAATTCTGCAGAGCTCTTCTGCTCTAATGCTTTCAGCTTGAACCCTTGTCTTCTACATTCTAGTCAAACGTGCAGCGGTAGAGATGTCCTCAGAGCAGAAGGTATTTTGCCAAGAACCTCTATGCTCTTTGAGAGGAAAGAATTGGGGGTAGAGTGGGAGCCTATACTGGGTACTTCCTGACTGTTTTGTCTTATTAGTATTCTGAAAGTTTATCTTTTTATCTATTTTAGATCAAAGAGAAGATATGAAAACACTCTAGATTTTTTTTTCCACTGTTTTGTTATTTTATTCCCCTTTTTTTTCCCTCCTTCCCCTTCAGTTACTGTGTGGTCAACCTTGACGGGCTTTTAATGCTCTGCCAGATTCTCTGGGAGATGCAGAGACCATCCTTGTAATGGATGTATGATGTAACTATATTTCAGCATCCTCTAAATTGGTCCCTTCTACCACCACAATGCTCATATGTACATGCAGTTAAAAATTTTGCATTGTGCATACATCCTTAACAAGGATGTGGCCGTAAGCTATCAGAGGGGGCCGAGGGAGACAGTAGCACAAAGCTTTTGATAGTCAGAGCTGACTGGTGAACGATGAATGTTTCTCACTGGTCTTGTTAAATAATTTCTCTAAGGTAGTAATTAAATCTTCTTGCTTTCCTCATTCTACTACAGTACTAAATGACCAGAAATAATAATCGGGGGGGGGGGATCGAAAGCCCTTCAGGACTTCAAGAGTTGTCCTTTTAACCTGCACTTTCAACACCTAGCTTTAGTGAGGCTTTGGTGCAACAAAGGCTGATGATTGATCCTTCTGCTGTTGCACTGTGTGGTGCTGATCCCCGCCTACCCGTCAGCAAGCTAGTGCTTATATAAAAGCAAAAAAGCTTTATGAACTTGTTTGTTTTTGAAACTAGAAACATGTTCTTTCAACTCTCAGTTTACAAACTGCAGCTCAGCATTAGTCACGGAGCTAAAGGGGGGGGGGGTACGTGGAGTACTTGACACTACAAATTGCAAGAAAGAACTGAAAGCTTGATTTCTATTGGAAGTGTTACTGCATTTTCCTCATCTGAACTTGCAGAGGTTTTTATGCTGTGATTGGCTGGAAATCAGAAGTCAGGGTCATACACTTACCTTGGATTTCATGCTCTCTAGTAGCATTTTGTGTTGATGTATGTTCTTGAATCATGATGTTTGTATTCACAGAGCTCAGGGAGTCAGTGTTCTGGGCTTAGACTGTCTCCTTTGTGTTTGCATCAATTTACAGTTCATAACTTGCCCTTGTTTAGAAATAGTCTTTAGAATGTACACATGCGCTGTTCACCCAGAAGCAAAAGTCCAAATAGGTTATTTTGAACAAACAAGGCTTTTTTTTTTTTTTTTTTTTTTTTTGAGAATAAGCTATCTTCCCTGAGAAGTAGCATTACTGTAAGGAAGCAAAAACCAGCTTGTATGGGGCTGGATACTGCTTACAGTTACTGAGGAGCTGGATACAAGCTCATTTGAAAGCCGCTCTGGCTCTTATTGAATGTAAATGTTTGCCTGTAACAGAGTTAGTTAAAACTCCTAAAGTCCCCAGTTAACTTAATGGTGTAATCTGTGTGCCTAAATGAACTCATGAAGGCCACTGGTAATTTCCCTTGGATGAAGACCATTGAAGACCCAGCTTTTCATGGTGGCTTTTAGGAAATAATCTAAATGTTTGATAATGATGATTTATTTATTTATTTTTACCTAATACTTCATTGTGCAAGTGAATCTTCCGAGCAAAAACTGAAAAACAAAATGTGTGTTTTGGGATAGAGCAAAAGACAAGACTACTTAAGCTGAAGGAAATGCAGGTTTTTTAATGTCTTTAAAAAAAAAAAAAAAAAAATCCTGCAGTAGCAATTATGGAATGAACCACTGGAACGTGACTCCAGGCAGAGTGACAATAGATAAAGGAAGCCAGATGGCTTTTAGTTTGATCAGGCCCAAGCAGGGTTGTGAGAAGTCTTTCTGCAAGAGCAGCAAGCCAGAGTGTGTGGTGCTGGGTCTCCTTTCAGTCCCGAGGCTGTGACCACACAAGTAAGTTGCAAACACCCACGTTTTGAGCAGGGAAGAGAACTGTCACCTACAGACACCCCAGTTACCTGCACCGTCAGTTACTCAAAATTGTGCTGCATGGATTTGTTTTCTTTTCAAAGCAGCTCCCTGTATTTTGGTCATACAGAATTACAGGTGATTTAAAGCCTAGGTTGGCTTTAAATAAATAAATAGCCTAGCTATTTGGATATGCTACAGCTCAAAGAAATACAGGACTTTAAAAATACTGATACGTCACTGCTGTATATTTCTGTTACCCTTCACTTTTTTGTGATAGCTTAACAGAAAAAGACTCTTCCTGATGCGAATTTTTCAGTGATTAAAACAAAACAAAAAGTCCCAAGAATTGTCTCTTAATTAAAGGGGCTATAAATCAAAGTATGGAAGTAACTTTCTGCATCTCAGCTTTCTGCATTAGTTCTTTGATCTTCACATGCAGATGTTCAGCCCAATGCTACAGTCGAGTCCAGCACCGGCCAACCCTTGAGCCGATGTCACCGGCTGCAGGTCGGCCCAGTGCCCCCGTGCCCCAAGCAGCATCAACCTCTTTCAGCAGCAAAGGCTGCCCCGTTGTGACCTGACAGTGGGCTTGAGCGTGATCTGAGCTCACAGGATTGGGGTTCTTTGTGATTTCCGTGACTTCTTACTCTGCTTGAGCTGGGTTTATCTCATCGGGTGCAACACACTCTGATCTTAGGCCAGGGAGGCTGCTCTTAAGCTCTTAAGCTGCAGTGGCATCCCTAGCCTGAAAAGGACTAAGGCATTTTAATCAAATAGCTCCTCCTGCCCCAAGTGCCTATTGTTGCCTATATAAAAAAAAAAAAAAAAAAAAAAAAAAAAAGCAGGGTAGTGCTGAACATATGTATTATGTTCTGTACTGCAGCAAAGTAAAATAAATGATGCTTATGGTGTAAGCAGGTAATAACATCTCCCAGGCAGAAATGTTCCTGTGTTAATCATGTTTGACTTCTCTAACTCACTTGTTTCTCCCAACCAAAAAGCAGGTTGATGAAATTGTGACAAATGGTTGCACACTTCATGAAATAAAAATTATATTCCATCTTTTTTCCCTAGTCGCCTGCGCCAAGAACACTTGGAATGAATTGTATGGCCATGTTTGTAGGCTTCCTCAGCCTGAACTTTTTAATGGAATTCCTCTTAAACTCATCTCTAATATGTGTCTTGTTCCTGCTCCTTTCCTTTGCACAGTATAATGGATTCTTTAAGCTTTGAAAGTGAGTTGTTGTGGCCTAAAGTAACAAATCAGTTTTGGAATGCATGCTGTCTGTTGTAAATGATTTGGGGGTAATAAATTTTCTGGTACAAAGCAATAGGCAGCATTTTCATAATGTTGAACAGTTTAGACTTGTCTTGCAGGGAACAATGTCGCTAGAGCAGTGCGCTGGTTCCAACTATTTGTTATTACAAAAGACATTTTTTTTTTTCCTTAAGGTAGAATCCTCATCAAATTTCATGCTTTGCTGTAACTTGTTTTATTTCATATGTTACACAAATAAAAATATGTGAGCACAGTTGTGTATCTGTTCCATCTTTTAATGCAGTCTTTTTTTAGGCTGCTTAGGAAAGCTTGTACATGTTATCTTTTATACTAAAGGCCCATTGAAGTGAATTTGATTGCTTTCAGAACTTTTGATTTACTACATTTGAACCTTAAAATCTGAAAATTAAGACAACTGTGCAGAGCTCTGTTACCTTAAATTTAACTTGATTTTTTTGGGGGGAGTCTCTAGGTTCTCTCCTTGACACACATGCAGATAGCAGTTTCTAGAGCTTTCCCTCCTAAGGACAAATGGGACAAATTTTGGGTGCTCCAGAAAACTCCCAAGTTAGAATTGGATTTTAGTAAAACCAGATGTGAAATAACTATCAGCAGAAACAAACTCTTCCACTTTTTCTTTCCAGTATCTGACTCGTGGGTACTGGGTGTTACGCAAGCTATGTGAAGCCAGGTGTCTTTATCGGTCTATTGTTCTAATGATTGCAGTGCAAGGAAAAAAAAAGACTTCCTCCATATCCAGCAGTGAGTAATTTTTCTTTACTGACTCTCCCTTCACACCTCCTTGCTTGCTGCAATGCTGTAGGGTACCAGACTAGAGAGATACTGTCAAAGTACCTTCTGATTGCAAACAAGACAAGGAGTTTCAAGGTCTTCTGTGTTAGGTGCTTGCATTATGAGTCCCAGTGTTATTCTCACTTACTTGGACTTTACTCACTTTACTCACTTACTTTGGACTTACTTTTGGACTTTATTTTACCTCCTGTATCAAAAACCTTAACGGGGTGATTCCAAAAGTGAAAACTGATAACTAAACCAAATCATTGGTTTAGTTAGCAAGCAATGGTCTGTATTTGTTTAACAATTGTTTAGCAGGTGTTTACAAAGCCACTACATTATTTTGGGAGAAAATACTATTATCAGCTGCTTTTTGCTCTAGGTTGAAACAAACTTCTAAGCTGAAAGGGAAACAAAAGGTGGCTGTGGAGAGGCTGGTATCAGTGAATACTCTCTGGATGATAGCTGCAGGAAGCAAAAGGAGGCAAGGAGCAATATCTGGCTGAGTGCAATGAGTCAACTTTTTCTTCCTGAGAGCACTGGGGAAAAAAAATTGTGACTGTACCTTAGTCTAATATTACAGTATTGCTATCAAGACATTGAACATCCTGACTGATTGCTCTTACTTCTGAGCAGGAAAAACTGATGATGTGTTGATATATTGGGATGGCGGAGTACTTGCTCCTCTAACAAGAAATACCAGCAGTGCTAAAAAGACAGTATAGCAGCGTCTCTAGATGCTAGAAATCCAGGTGCTTTCAAAGAGTCAAGCAACAAACTCTGTGGGCTATTCCTACTGAGGAAAGTGATGTAGTATTTCGTTTCTTACCCCCTCCCCAGCTTTGGGACAGGCGGGAAGTTCTGGAGTTGCACCAAGACTTTGTCATTCAGTTTGCATGTACTTAGTATAAAAGAAACCATAGACCTGCTAGATGGAGCACATCACATAAAGAAATATGTGATTTATGCATTTGAATAAATGAATGTTTGTGTCAGCCAACAAATGTGGCTTCAAGGAAAATAACACCTAGGTATAAGTTCTGTATGACATAACAAGCTTTGTTAATCAGCTATAGAGTAGGAAATACCTGTTTGTTGTGGGTAGGGTGTTCCATGATTATAAGGGAACTGGGAGGAATTTGTGCATTTGAGATGCACAAATGTGTATCTTAAATGTGACCTCTGGCTTTAAGCTAGGAAATAATCATTGAGTAAATGTGTTTCTAAGGAGATCTTACTAGGCTTGACCTATGCTACTTCATTTTTTTTTGTTACTCTAGAAAGAAAAGAAACACTGAGAAACGTTTGACATGCAGGACAGCGTGTTGCTGAGAGCCAGCTGAACTGAGACAGTCTCTAACTGTGAAAGTAGCTTACAGTTTGTTGGCAGTTGCATTAAATTCCCCATAATAAAAAAAAAAAAATAAAGAAAATATGGCTATGGTGACATATTTTACTGTACATGAAGTTGAAATTTGTATGGGAAACTTACTGGCAAATGGAATAGCGAGAGTTCTGTCTGTTGTGGTTGCAGTTACGCAACTGATGTCTTCTATCTGGTGATAGCTGTGTGTACAAGTATTGTGTTTGGTTAGCCAGACAACAGTGATAGTGCAGACATGTTGAAGACTGACAGTAACAGCACTTCAGCTGTGAAAGCTTTCTGAATGGTCACTGCAATCTGTAGCACATGCAGTATCTGGGGCGGCCTTCCCATGAGTCAAGAGGGTCACTGAACAGGTAGGCAGTAGGTCTTGGTTAGTCACAGGAGTGGTGGTATTTGTTTCTGTTTGAGAACAGGGCTGAGCTCACCAGCACGATGTGTTGGCTGCTCTCTGCAGTTGGTCTGAGTCCAGCTCTCAGGAGAGAGAGACCCAGCCAGAGTTTGCCATTTAAGGGTTGCCTAACCAGGCTCTTAGTTGAGGATGAAGAAGAAGAGCTGTCTTTGTAGGGCTGGGAAAGCCCAGGAATATCTTCATAAAAAGGGTGTAACAGTCCTCTCATTGTCTAGAGTACTTCCCTGTGTGTACTTTTCTGTGGTCTGGCATGAGGATACCAGAGTGACCGCTTACCTGAGTGATCTTTACCTTTCTCTGTGATTACTTCTGTTTTTAGCATGTTATTCTTAGGCGTGAAAATAAGTGTCCATGAGGGCAGAAGCAGTCAATCTGAACAGGAGGGGTCTGGCTGCTGTATGGTGCAGGTGAGATTGTATTGCACTAGACCAAGCTATGGGAGGTGGGAGGCAAAACCACCCAGCTGTCTCTTCCTCACCTGCTGTCCTTTCTTCTTCCCCTTCTCTCCCCACGTTTGGTCTCAAAAGGTGTTATTCCAGGCATGGGACCCTCGCTTCGTATTTCTAAGATGCAAGTATGCTGTGGTATGAAGGGAGAAGGGATGCTACCTAGCATTAACATTACAGGTGACTACATTTGCAAGGGATCAGATTAGCTGTTGGAACTGTCTCTCCCTAGGCCCATATTTCTGTGTCCTTTAATCATTTTCCTTTCTTAGAAACCAGGAGCTCTATGGCCACTCAGGAAATTAACTTACTTATTGATCTTTCTGAGAGCTTAGGGATGTAATTCTGTCTTTATTACATCAGATTTTAGAAGATATTTTTGAACAGTGGCAAAAGCATAAAAGTTGCAGGGGGGAAAAAAAAAAAGCTCTCTTTTGGGAAAACAAACAAACAACAAAAAACAGCAGCAATTTCTTGCATCTCTGACCCAGGTCTGTGCAGATAATCAAATCAGTATGCATACATAAAAAGAGAGAAATAAATTTAGGAACTTGTATATTATAACAAAGCTGATAGTAGAATCAATTTACAAGTCTGAATTTTTCCATGTCTTACCTCACAAGAAGATGTATAGGGTTTATTGTGCTGGTTTTATTTCTGCAGAATATTTTCAAAGCTACTAACGTTTATCATTCACCTTTGTAGCCTAAAACTTGAGTTGGAAGCTCATGAGGTATTCCATGAAATTGCTTGAGGTGTTCACTTAACCACCTGCACTAATTTTCATACAGCAACAGTCTTATCCTCCTTTCCCAAGAACAACAATGGGATGTGTGACTTCCACAAACAGCACCAGCAAAAATGGGCACTGAATCTGCAATGATCAAATATAAAACAATTAAGCTATATCAATTGGGTTACAACATGAGAAAAAATGAGTAGTGGTGATATGTTCTTTGCAATTTATGCTCTTAACTCTTTTTTTCCAAATTTCCAGTATCCTGTAGTGAGAATTTCTAATGCTTAAAGCATTAGAAATGCTTAAACATTCAATAAATATATATATATATAGTGTGTGTATATGTAGTGTGTGTGTGTGTATATATATATATATATATATATATAGTATAAATGCTTAAAACATTCCTACATACTTCAGAAACATGATTTTGTTGAGACAAATTTCTTAGGATGCTATTAAAAGTAGTTATTTCTAAATTAAGCTGGATTTGATGGGTTAATAAATGAAAGAAGCAGTGACTGAGTGCTTGACTTGGATTTCCAACTGACTTCTAGGTAAACCTGGGTAATCAGTTAATCAGATTAAAAGATCAAGACAATCAAAACTGTATTTTCTTGAGGATTTTTTTTTTTTCCAGAACTTACTCTTGGTTTCTTACAATACCTTCTCAATACAGGAAGTGAAATGAGGCCTGGCTCAAGAAGAGGTAATACCACAAAAATTTTCATCACACACAGTTAAAACTCACTTTGGCACAACAGAAAACATTGATGAGGCTCACAAGAAATGAAAGTCCAAGATGCAGTGATGGTGATGAGTTTTTTTCCTTGTTAAAGCATCGGCAGATATGTGTGTTGCATTCCCAAAAGGCAAAGGATTCCAACCTTATTATAATGTAGCTTTAATTTGAAGCTGTCAGATCTCAAAAGTGAGAAAAAGCAGAAGACAGTCTGTCACTCTGACATTTCTGTTTCCACGTTTTCCTTATCACTGAGTAAAGAATGTATTTTTTTCATTTACACCTACCTGTAACTTCATGTAGCAAAACCAACCTTTCATGCATTAAAAAGGAGTAGAGGTGTCATGCTAATGATATGTTCCTTTTTCTGTCTTTTGAAGGGCAATTTAAATTGTCTTCCTGAAGCATGGCTTGCATTAGTGATGCTCAAATGTATGCATATAAGTACTGTAAATGGACACAGTGTAGGAGTGAAGGTATTTCTTTCCTCAAGGTTTAGCAGTGATTTTTTTTGTCTTATTGAAATACAAATTGCCATGTCTGTTTAAATTTGAAGTGTGGGGTGTTCTTATTAGCACCTCTAGCCTGAAGTCTTTTCATATTCAAATGACTTAAGTGTTACAAGGATTACACATTAGTTGCATTTTAAAAGAATGGGCTGAAGGGCTTGTTTCAGCTGTTCATTGTTCATTTGAGAATATAGTAAGTGTGTTTATTTTTTAAACCATATTTCATATTCTGATGTCTTGGTAGAGAAACAGAAAAATGCAGGTAAAATTTAGGCCTTGTGTTAACTTAGATTATCCTATATTTTGGTCTTTCCTTTATTTTCATATTGGCTAAATATTTAAAGAATAATTGAGCAAGAATGGCTGACTACTTCATTTAAGGATTTTTTTTTTCCCTTTTTATTGATATATCTGCTTGGCTTTAGAAAAAAGGCTATCTGTAAATAGATATTTGATGCCTGAGTGGCATCTTTATAGATTTTTGTAAGTGTATGTTCACATACTAAATAAGTTTTTGTCTTCTCAAAATACACACAGTGCAGCTTTAGAAGAGTGTTAAGAACTGCACTCCGCATGTGATTCTGGAGTCCATCAGCAGTGCTTGGACTAACTATATGATTAAATGCTTTCAAGAAAGCTTTCAAATGTGCAATAGCTCCATGCATTATTTTGATATGTAGTCTACAGTTCAGAAAATGTTGTGGCTACAGAAGCCACTAAAAATGTCAACTTACTTAAAATTTTTGGATGAAGCAAATATCATGACCCTATGATTTAAGGATCTTTGAATACCAGAGCCTTTTCAGTGGTTTTAGGATTTAGAGCATACAGAGAACAACAGTGCAACTTGTTAGCTGCAGAAAACTTTTCATACTGACATGAAGATCAGCGTGCCTGTAACATGGGACCAGCTTTCATACTCCCATATAATTACCAAGCTATTTTGTGAATCGGCAAAGTAACTAAACTTCTTGTGAAGTTTAGGTGGCCAAACAAAGTCCTGTCAACACCATGTTCCACTCCCATTCCATTGCTTAATCTTTCTGACATCACTGAAAAGGTTTCCCAGAGGCATGCTTTACAATGCAGAGAGCTTCCATTTGTATCTTTTTCCCACCTAAACTTATTTATCATTCACTCATCTTTAATCTTCATACTTTAAAAATATTTAGAGATGTTTTTGAGGAATCACTCTTGCATTAGTTCTGAACTAGTTGTCCTCCCAGAACTTTTGAAAAAGCAGCTATCTTGCTAGTAGCATTCATTATAAAAGAGCCAAAGAGAATTAGGTAGATTAGAAATTTCTTCAAATGTAGTTATTTCCTTTTTGCATGCAAGCTTTATTTCCCCCCACAAACAGAGCAATTTTAGGGTGACTGAGGTAGGAGGTGGTGTTCTGTTGTTTTTCTGCAAATATTACTCAAAGTACTCTTGGGAATGAATTTGGCTTAGTGGATTGTTTCTTTGCCAATGCTTGAAGTAATTCACCAAATACCTTTCAAGAAACCATAAAACATAATTTTACCATAATGACTCTGAGCCAAGATGGAAAATAGAGATATAAACCTTTGAAAATAAGCATGTTCTATTGCCATTTTCACATTGAATAGGCTCTTATTCGTTCTTTTCCTTTGGAAGAATGTTTATCATTCATGGTGACATCCCCACCGATGACTTTTTGCTGCTCCTGTCAGCCTTATCGGCTTATGCAGGTAGCTCCAATAGCTGATGTGTTTCTCAGCCCACAGCCCTGCATGGTAGTGCTGCTTGGGTCCTCTTGCACCAGGCCAGTGGGATAAGGAGCAGGAGAAGGCTGGGGAGGAAGGCCTTTTAGCGAAAGAAACCCAGATAAAAGGCAATTCCTACTGTCAGCCTTATGCTGCAGTCTCACTCTCGTTCCAAGGCTGTATTTGTGTCCATTGTAAGATGTGATGTACCCTACCACATGGCAACGGGCACTGTCTGCACTGCTCATCAGACCCAGTATCCCGCTTGTTGAACATGTGGGAGGGCTGCATCATTTGTCACCTGTATAGTAAAACATAGTTTTGTACAGTGGAGTTGCTTGTAACACAGAAAATCTGAGATAATAAAGATATAATAGTATTTTTCTAACAGCCAGGTGCTGTCTTGGGAAGACTGGGAGAAGAGATCAAAGAGCTGGTAGATAAACTCATGGATGGTGAGTCTGCTTTGGGTGGTTTAAACAGGACAATGTAGATAAGCCTTTTGACATGGGTCATCTCCAAAATGTGAGTTGCCGTAAATGAGGATCTACTAGATAACAATCCTAAACTAATTATTTTGTTCCCGGTACATCCCCTCCCTGAACTACTTAACATTTGCTCCTGGCAACTTTTGCAGCTGGAATATTGTGCTAAAGGACACATCTTTGCTTTGTCTACTGATGGCACTGAGTTAACTGAGAAAATAGATTTGTAGCAGAAATATGATGCTTTTCTAAGTCACTGGGGAAAAAAAAATCCAACAATGTTATTTTGGGAACATTTATGGGGTTTAAGCACGGAGAAAAAAAAAAAAAAAACTGTCTTTATCACTTTGCCAAGTGCATGTGCTTTAACATCACAAAATTTGTGGTAGTTGGAGTTTTCACATGTATAAACATCTTGCTTCTTAAAGATGGGTGTTTGCCAGCTTGTACAGAATACTGGAAGAAAGGGGGAAAAACTCTAACTGGCAATGGAGAGTGTGTGGCAACAGGAAAAACTCATCCTTAGCTGGCTTGCTGTCACAGTGCGCTGCTTAGAGAGCAAGAGCACTGGCTGCACTTGTCTGTGTCTTTGTATGAAGTAGCTGGTGTCAAAATGACTTCTTATGTGATATCACCTAGATCTCCTATTTAATGTGTTTTGAAAACCTTCCTTTTCTTCCCACCTTTTATGTTATGTGGTAGTCTTATCCAAAGATTCCCTGGTGATAAAGTTATTGTTAGCTGGGTACTGCAGAAGCAGAAAATGAGACACAGGGGGCATTGTGATTTGGGACCAGCGATTTCAAGTAACATGTCTGGGCTCTGTTCTCTGTGAGATCTCTCAAAGAAGCTACAGGATTTACGGGACCGTCATGTCAAATCACAAAAAAAGATTTTCTTGGGATGTGAGATCCTAGCCCATCTTCTGATTTTTTCCAGGAATGGAGAAGAGCAAGTTTTGGAGAGGGAAAGCAAGGGTAAATTAAAAGGAGAAAAAATTACCTCCCAATATTGGTTTAAAAAACAAGCCTTGGGTTCAAACCTTGGGCAGAGGTTCAAGTCAGTTCTTTATCTAAATCAGCTCACCTAACCCTGGTTATCAATGTTCTCCTTGTAGGCATGAGTTAGTACATAGCCAATCTTCCTGGTTAAGACATACCAAGGAACTTGCCTCAGCTAGTTACAGTAGTTGAAAAAAAAATTATTTATTTATATTTAGACTTCACTGATGCTTTTTACTGAAGTCTTTTTTTTTTTTTTTTTTTTCCCCTCAAACATACATCTTACAGTTTTTGGGCTTTTTAAGTCTGTTTTGGACTCCTGAGGCTTTCCATTTTCTTAGCTTGCCAGCAGGACTCCCACAGCTTTTGTCTATTGCAATACATATTCTGCAAAAAAAGCATGTGCCTTGAGTGTTTCGGTGACCTTGCGTTTTATTTGCAGACTGTGGTTAACTCTTATTTGTATAATTCATGGGAAGTACTAAAAAGGGTGCTGTAGATTTTTTTTTTTCTTACTACAGCACCCTGCCCTGAAAAAACAATAGAAATAAAATGAAGCGTTTATAGGGGGAAAAAAAAAAAAAAGCCATCTGTCCAAACACGGCTCGATTTTTTGTCCAAAGGCTATTTTACTGAATTTGGTGTTGAGTGTTTGTCTGTGCACCTGTGGTTGCACACAAGGACACTTTTTCTTCCTTAGATAAATATTTGTACGGGAGATACTTGCACTTAATACTGCTTATTTTCATTTTATTTTAGCGAAAATATTAATATTAAAACAGAGTAGGACAGAAATACAATGCAGCTCATCTACACGTAGCAGGTCCATCTGCTTCTCAAGATTAACATGTTTCACTGATTAGTCACTTCAGAGCTTCCCTAACCTAGAGGAGCCTGTAGCTGTAGGCTACTGGCAGCCTTACTGTGGAACAGGGCTGGCCTCAGGGGACCTAGGAAATAGCAAGTGTTTTACCTCCTCCCTTTCTGGGGCAGTCATGCATGCAGCAGCCCTTCCTCTAAACCCTTGTTCAGTACATTTGCTGCACGTGAACCACTCATTGGGTTTGAATGAGATGGAGTTCTTAGAGGTGGAATATATTGCAGTGCAACGCTTTGATGTCACAGAACTCTGCAAATGTCACCTGCCAGGTCATCCAAAACTGGGGCTGAAGTGGCAGGCTTGCCACTTTGGCTTGTTGCTTGGGCACCTTGTGCTGCTAGGACAACACTAGGGTTTGCTCCTGGGCCTTGCTGTTTGCTCCAGCAGTATTGCAGTGGGAAGGTATTGTGATTAAACACGTGTAGCCTTACCCAACCCTGAATAGGGGGCTGCCCCTTGCTGGTCATTCCTTCAGTCCTGTGGTGCTCTAGAAAATGGGAAATAAGTCCTTTATCCCTTTCTGTTGTGACTACAGGAATCTTACTGGATGTCTTCTAAGGATAAAGGACATCCTTAACAAATGAGTTGCAGATGGAGTTTGTTCTGCTTTGTTATGAAGGGTGATTTAACAAAGTGAAATCTGGATAAAATTCAGTTCAGTGGTTTAAAATTGAATTGCAGACCTAAAAGAAAAGCTGTGCTGGAATCAACTTTAAATTCTTTGTTTGTTTGTTTTGTTTTGTTGAACCATGCTGTGCTTCATTTGTAACTTATCTATGGCCTATCAGAAGAGAGGTGAATCTTCTTGCGCTGCTTTGCTTTATGAATATGGTGATTATGCAGAATTATTATACGCTTTGCAAATAATTTAAGTCCTTTTTATAGTAGTGCAGTGTTCATTCTTGGAAATGAACAACAAATAGCACACCTAACAATATAATACCTATACTGGGAATAAAGCAACCTCTGTAATACCATAAAGCATCAATGCTTAATGATTATTTATTTTATGTTCCATGAATTTCTATTTATTGGTGCTGCCCAAGACTATATCCATTTTTTTTCCAAATTACCTAATTACCAAATTACCTGTTCCTGTATAGTAGTCTGCTTTTAAGCAATTCTTAATCTTTCCTTTTCTTATGCTGTCATCTGTGAGTGCTCTTTCTGCAATGATTAGAAACCTTCTTTACCCTTTAAGAATGGGATACGGTCACAAACAATATATTCAGATGAAAGGGAAATACTTGACCAGCATGTCTTAGCAGCTCTTTGATCTCCTTGTGGAAGGCTGGTGCATCTTCCAGCCATTCTTTTCAGAAGGTGAACAAGTGAAACATTGTTTTGTTGGGGGCAGAGAGGTCTGCATACTTCACATAGAAAGGAAAACACTGACCACCCTCTATAGGCTGCACTGGAAGGAAAATTTAGAAATTAAGGTGGGGTGGGGAGTGTAAGATAGTCAAGCTGCAGTTAATTAATTGCCCAGCCAGTCCTGGGGGCTGGTGTTGGGGGTGTAAGAGAGGCATTTGTGTGTGTGCAATATATTTATTTATTAGTTTCACAAAGAAAAACATTGTTTTTCTTGAACTAAACTGTCAGAGAACAGGACATTCAGGGTGCAATTTGAGAGATCTACCAACAGCAAAATGATGGAAGGGCTTCAGTTTGAGGTGGCAATCATCTCACAGAGATAGCACATTTTTAAAATGAAGCTTCAGTTTTTAGGAAAATAACTGAAAAATATTGTTTGCATTTACAGCAGAAGCTCCTCATGGCCAGCCTGCCCAAAAGACAAATACCTATTAGTTCAGATTATTCTGAATTCATGCTTTGATAGTTTGTGAATTAAGTGATTCCAAAGTATTTTATGAACACTTGTTGTTGTTTTTTTTTGTTGTTGCTGTTTGTTTGTTTGTTTAAGGTGCTTGATAGGACAAGAAGGACATGGGCATTGTTCCACTTGACAGTTGAGTCAGCACTAGGATCTGGGGTCTTGTCAAAGCCTTCAAATTATTGGACTTAGAATTTAAGCCTGAGTAGTGTGGTCAAGGTCATAGAGAAAGCTCATGATAAGTTGACAGTAGCCTATGAATCCTGATTCAAGGATTCTCATCTAAAATGCCAGTTTATGCTGCTTTGAGAGAGCCATGTAATTATCATACTTGAAATTGCAGCTGGTCAAATGCATGAACCAAGCAGACCTGTCAAAAACATTCGGCAGGCAATTTGCCAACACCCATTTCCATAGTCTCTGATAATATGGGAAAAAAATGTTTCCATGCCCTGTACAAACCAAGCTGCAAGCTTCTCAGTCTTGACTTTTGTTTGTTCTTGCCAAAGGATGGAGGCAAGCAGAGTTCTTGGATGTGTTTTGTTTTTCCCTAAATCCGCCATGCCTATATGACAGAGGCTGTCTAACTTCCATACATTTTGAGGTGCTGGTTATGCTGATAGTGAGCAAATAATAATTTTAGCATAATGAATACATGCTGATAGACAGATAAATCTTTTTCTTGGATTTTTGCATACTTAAGAATCTGGCCCCACTCCCATTCCATTGAGAGCAGATGAGATGCCTGTAAGATTAGTCCCATATTAACGACTACAGAACATTATGTCATATAGATGTATAACAAAAGATTGTGTCATAGAGTTTCTTTTAAAAAAAAAAAAAATGGTTAACTTCCTAAGGCAGTGTTTAAAAACCTGTTGGTTCAGCAGATCTTGCACTAGCATAAACACTTTTTTTCTGCTCTTTAAAACGTTTGCATTACTGAAATGCTGATTGATTTCTGCTATGCTATTGTCCAACATAAGACCTTCTGAAAATAGTGTGATATTGTTTTCCCTCTACTTCTTTTGAAGTAGTTACAAAATGTAGAGATGAAACAAGATATTGTAAAATGCAATTTAGATAGATTCTCCCTGATCCGGGGATAATGAAAGGGATGCTGTTTATGGTCTCAAGAGAAATAGAAAAGTTTGGGCAGTATGCATGACACAGTTTGTAAGCTATATCCAGAGCATCAAACACCCAAAAGCTAGTCAGGAATGACTCAGCCTACTGATGGTTATTCCAGGTCAAAACACAACAGATATCCTAAAGTGCTTTTGTATAAATGTGTATGTTAGCACTGTACGTGCACATAAGCACACGAAGGAAAAGATTGTTTTCTAGAACAGTTCAATGTATAGTTATATCTAAGATTACAGCTCATGATGGATGTCTTCAGAATATTGCTATCGTGTTACTCTCTCCATCAGTCATATCATTTTTGCAACTACTTTGAAAATAAAGATCTACCAATTAAAATGACAAATAGGGAGGTAAACAGGTCTTAAGGGAAGTTGTTGTATTGCTGATCAGTGAGAGCAACCACCATTAAGTTTGAGATCCACTGTGCTGCTCTAGAACCAGTTTCTGCTGCATTGGTTCTGACTGCAAACTCATCCAGCATGAAACTACAGCCAACAAGAGACCTGGAAGTATAAGGACCTTTCTCTTTTATTTAAAATATCGCATCCATGACCTAAGCATCAAGCAGTAAACATGAGAGACTTTTGAAAGACTTTTACTGCTTGCAAAACCTTTAGGCAACTATTAAAGGCACTCTTGAAATATTAAGCCATTTAATTTTTGTAATTTACTCTCTCAAATCAAATTCTGTTTTACCTCATTTATTGTGGAAATAATCAGGGATTTCTTCCTTAGAATCATCCAAAAAGCTGCTAGCAACTGCCAATTATCTCTTGCAAAGTTCATATTAGCAACAAATAATTGAATTTCATATCTTTAACCACATAATTGCAACAAAAAGGCAAAAAAAAAAAAAAAAAAAAAAAAAAGCACCAAACAACAACCTACCTTAAGAGGTGGGGGAGGGCAAAGAAGGATGCATAATTGAAGAGACAATCCCTGTCTCACACATGTAGTGACAAGCTTTACGTGACTTTTATTGCAATAATTACTGTATCCTGCTGATCAGGAATAATTATCATTACCATGGCAACTTCATACAGAAAGAGTGATTGGGGGTGGGACGGGGTAGAACAGTTCCTTCAGAGCAGTATTCAACATGCTCATTTGGTGTGGTTTTGTGTGTGTCTTGAAATATTAACATTCATCCTCCTGTTTTTTTATGGGGGATGCTGCAGCAGCATACAAACTCAACTGTTGTGTACGTACTTGCACTTTAAAGCTGGTCATCTGTTCATTTTGAGTTCAGATGCACAGAGTCCAAAGAGTCTAGATTGAAAGAATTGCATCCTCTTTGTGCATGTGCTGCCCTTCATCTTGTTGAGGCAAACAAAATGAAATTCTCTGCATGTTGCTCATTAAGGTGAGGAGACTTAGCTGAATTTTTGCTCGCTGTGCATCCATACTAGATCCTTTTTTAATGACATACATGTACATTTATTTCTGTATTTGGCCAGTGTTGTTCTCTTGAAACCTTCTGTCCTCATTCAGTGCATGTTGATTTTTCATTTTTTATAGCAGCATTTCACCTGTGCAGAGATAATAATGTTCCTAAAGCACTTTTCAAGCTATTTTCACTTTAAAAATAATAAGAAGAAGAATGTCAGGGGACCTGGACACTTGTGATCCATTTTTCAAATATCAGTCTTTAATTTTATTCTTTATTATATGAAACATGTAACAGCCATTTAATTGTTTAAATGGACAATGAAAACAATTCATAAAGTGAAGATTACGCAGTATGAGTTCATAAAGAGAACTTATGGCATTCCAGAACAACGATATATCTTCACTGAAGATTCCAGACTCCTGATTTCAAGAGTTAAGACAACACAGACCCAATGTTTTGGAAAAACTAGAAGAAGATTTAAGATACACGGCCAGTTTGCAACACAAGTCTTTCCAGTCCTGAGGGTATAGGCAGTTGGAATAGTTCACTGTGGGTACTGTCAAAATAACTACTTGTAGGGAAGGACTGAGATGAAGACATTGTTTGGCATTCTGAAATTTTGAATTTCACTACCTTGTCTGCATGTGTACCTGGTGTCTGACGTTTTCTTAATGACACCAGATTGCATCATGGAGTGATTTGTCACAAGCAAAGGAACTTTTTCTCTCCCACTCTGAGAGAGGCTTTTCCATTTTTGCACTGAGATATACCTTTTCTCAGTACCAAATTAAATTGGGTCAATTATGATGCCGTGGATGTTAAGTGAAGGCTATGTCTCCACCTTGTAGGTGGGTGATGGATGGTATCATCTTGCTAATCTGCAGAAGTGGACCAGGTGTAGATAGCTCTTGTTAAGTTGGCTTGTCACTGATGCTATAGCTAGAGGAGTGACAGCCCTGTCCTTCAGAGCTTCTGAGTCCTGTCCCAAAGCACCTAGGTGTGTGGGTAGAGTGAACTTCTGGCACCACAGGAGTTGCTTTACTTTGTTTGCTTGTCTTTCTTTTTCTTCTGTGTCTTGTTTCTTCACTCTCTCAATCCTTTAAAGAAAGATGTGGTGTGAGGTGTGTGTCTACCCTGAGAGATCAAGTGTATCCTGTTTCAGGACAGAATTTCATAGCCTGTCTCAGGAAAAAAAAAAAAAAAAAAAAAAAAAAAAAATAGAGTAATGTAACTCATGGCTTCACCAGCTGATAAGTGAAAGGAATGTTTTAGGATTTTTCTGAAGCAGAAAAGTAAATCTACGGTGAGAACAGGCTGGGTGTCAGCGGTCCTTATTATTATGCTGTCATGGATGTGACTCGAAGCTCCCACACCTCAGGTGCTTGGAAGGCAGAGTATTTTTACTGAGCCCACTGGAACATTCTGTTGGGTATTGACTTTTGGCTTTGTATCAAATTAAAGCATCAGTGTGCACATGGCCGAGCGCTCTCCTTCTGCTTCCTCTTGTTCCTTGGCAGTGCATATAACTACTGGAGAAGAGGCTCAATATACAGCATTCTTATGCTGCTTGCATCCTTTTGATATCCATCTCTCTCTGCTTGTTTAAGAATATGTTCTCTTTTCCCACAAACAAAAGGGCCTGAATTAGTGAGCAAGCTGAGTGCTGGGCAGAGGATGCAAGGACTGCAAGGGATGTCCCCGTGAACAGGAATGCAGTAAATCTCAGATAAAAGTGAAGGCACAGAGCTCCTGTATCCACCTTTTCTCATCTTTTTTTTTTTTTTTTTTCTTCCTTTTTCCCCCATATGCTCTTTTCCTTCCTTTGGTCCTGTAGAAGCCACATTAGAATTATGGCAGTTCACAGCCCCAGGGAGTGAAGTTCACTGAACAGACGGCAGCAGCCCTTTGGCACCTCACACTCACGATCTTTTACTACTGCTCTTAGCAGCCCATCTCCCCTTGCTCTGCTTCAAAAGATTTGTTTGCAAATGTTAGGGTCTGACAGACACTCAGGATTCAAGCTTCTGTTTCTCTTTTTTTTGGCACTCAGTTCCATGGCCAAGAAATGACTGGTGTGACTGATTCAAAATTATACTGCTCTCAATCCTTATTGAAATCTTTCATCTCCCTGTCACTTACTTCTCGTTATACTGCCTCTAGGTTTGTGTGTGGCCTCCAAAGCACTTTTAAAGTAGTAGTCCTAATCTGTAAATCGGATTTTTATTTATTTATATTTTTTGGAGTGGAACTGCCAAATGAGGCCCTTGGTGTGCTACAGCAGGCAGCAAGATGCAGTGTGCAGCTTGGTGTCCTCTGCAAGCCATCAGTGGCAGGGCTGGGCTTGTAGCACCCTCCTGCTGCTCAGAAATACTGCTCGCAGCCTGGAGGTGCCCACGTAGGACCCCAGATGCCCTGACTGGGCAGCAGGGGCCTGAGCATCCTGGTGGCAGCATGGTGGCTGCTCTTTTTGGTTAGTTGATTGTGCCAAATCTAAAATTCAACTGCTCTTTTTGTCCTCAGTTTAAATAGTAAAACAGTTCTCAGGCTGTGTTGTGGTAGAGGCTCTTTTAAATGAAAAGTGAGTTTGTCTCAGGCTTTGAAATCTGGCAAAATGCAGTTTTCATCACATAAATCAAAATCAGTTGTTCTTCTAGAAGCTGTTTTCCTGTCAAAAGGTAAACATGGAACTACTAGGGAAGGCAAGATGAGTAGGGGGGTTGTTTTCTTTATGTTAAGGGTCTTAACAGGGTATGAAACGCTGTCCTGTAGAACTTGATATGCTCTGAACATGAAGTCCATAGAGCAAAAGTGCCTTTTTCAGCTTTAATAATACTGGGGTTCTTATGTATAAGGCTGTCTCTCTCCATCCAGAAAATTGCTTATGAGGACAAAGATAGGATCATTTATATTCTCTACTAGATACAGGAACTTCTACTTTTTAACACATCAAGTTTGATGTGAAAGAGCTTATGCTGACCACAGCTGATAGGCTGCTCCAGTGATGTACTATCACGCCAGGCTGTAACAGCTTCTATGGCAAGTGAAGTTACTTGGTTACATTTGGATGGCTTTGAGGTGAGTTTTATAACACAAACAGAAGTCGTAGGTTGCAGGCAGAGATAAGCGGGTGGAGTTCAGGGCAAGGGGGGTGTAAGAGGTCAGGATACATGATCAGAATGGGTCCTTCTGTTTCTAGCAGCTTCTAGTTTTAGCTACCGTGTCCTGACAAATCGGTAATAATTTTGCTTATAGTTTTTCTAAGTAATGCACTTACGGGCTGATAAGTTTTCAGTTGAAGTAATCTTGGTTACTGCACTTTGTCTTGGTTTTCCACTTTTTATTCTAACTACTGGACACTACAATGACAGCAAGAAATGCTTGGAGAGTGTGACCAAATATCACATAATTAAGCAATTTGACATTGGAATGCAGAAAACAAAATGTAACAGTAAAAGACTAGTCTAGATTTCATCTGCTCAAAGTAATAATAAAGACATCAGCAGGGAAATCAGTCATGCACATATATTATTTGTGTGCACTTAAGTTGGACAGATAGGATAATGGATGTGGTATACACCAGATGTTACATTTCCTGAAAATAGATATGTTAAAGGAGCTCACAAGTGGTTGTCAATGCCCCTTTCATTACCCCATCAGTCTAAATTTATCCAGTTGAAATAAACATCTTAGTTAGTCTGAACTTGGGCTTCACCTTTAAATTTTCTGTGCAACTTTTGCATATACAAGATAACAGTTGTTAAACTTTTACATGCTACAGTATATAGTTTCTCAAACCCTCCTGTAACAGGTTAAAAAGATAACATCTTTCTTGATGCCACAGTTTAAAACAAGAACAAGCACCAAATAGGCACACCAGTGGTTAAAGCACAGTGAAGGACCACACTTTCGTAATAATTTTATCTTGTGCATTGAAACACGCAGAAATAATGTTCTAACTGCGTGCACAACTAGTTTGTAGGTGGAGTTGTCAGTGCCCGGAAATGGCTGTTACAAGTCACTTATGGAAATTCCTACCATGAATGTACACATAGCTGTAGCAGATTTCCATAGGGTGTTTTTTTGTTGTTTCCTGTGGAGCTTGCACTGAGAACTTTCACGATATCTTTGATGTATTATAATAAATCTCCTGCTGTTTGTTTTTTGTTGTTGTTTTGTTTGTTTCAGTTGTGAGTTTGGGGTTTGTTTTTTGGCTTTTGTTTTTTTTTTTTTTGGTCTTATTTTTTGTTGTTTTTGTCCTGTGTTTTGGTTTGGTTTGTTCTTTTTTTTAGGTACCTTTGTTTTGTAAATCAAGTGCAGGCTTTTCTGTGAAGCTGAAATGGGCTTTAGCACTGGCTGGCACGGTACATCATGTCATGTCCTGTTCAGGAGAATAGACCTTCCCATCCCAGGCAGCTGTGGCTGTGTCTGGTTGTGACATCGTGTACAGTCATCACAGAACGTAATGGGACATCAGTATGTTTGCTTCTCTGGCTGTTTATGTAGTACTAGTTCATACTCAGACAAATTTCCTTTTTGCTAGAAGGAAGCTTAGAAGGGAGGTGTCTTCAGAAAGGACCAAGTTGGAGAGTAATTCAATGTTCAGATAAGTCCCGTTTTTAGGAAATATTTCTCTCTCAGAATCCATTAATAAAGAACTTGAGTGTTTTATCCTGTAGAATATCATTGTTCTGGCAGTTGAGACGCTTCTTTATGAAGCTATACAGCCTTTTACTGAAGCTTTGCACAAACACACACAAAAAAAAAATCGTTTTTAGAAAAAACAGAATCACGGAATGGTCTAGGTTGGAAGAGACCTCAAGATCATCGAGTCCAACATCTTAAAAAGAAAGCTAATGAATTCTACTGAAAGCACAGGTAATCTCAAAACTAAAAAGCATGTTGTAATGTATGAGATAGTTACAGAGGTAGGAGTTTTTCACACACAAAAAAAAAAAAGGTAAATAAGGAATAACAAAGTGCACTTTCAGTATCACACAAAAATGTCAGCTCAGCAACCCACTGTGTAAAGCACTAGAAGCACACACTAGCATTTACACAGTTATTTATGGAAAAAGATGCATCTTAAAGTATGTAGTTGCTTCCGTATGTAACATTGTGTGGAAGTGAATTTTGAGCATTCACAACTGAACTTATTTCCTACAGTGACTATTGCCCTGCTGACAGTAGTGGTACCATATTAATTTCAGTGAACTCACGGTTCAACCTCTAATGTAAAAACCCTTCCACTCAACAGGAATTTGTGTTCCTGTTGACCATTGTTTTCAACACCAGGAATACTTTATTAAAAATGCTAGCAAAGAGGGGCAATGAGCTTCGGTTATTTGACCTTCTGAGCAATCGTCTTCTCATTTTAACATTTAATCTGATAAAGAATTGCCTGCTTTTGACATCAGATTGATAAAGGATGCGGTACTTTGACACTATTTCCATGTGTTTGATGTCTAAATGGCATTCAGCTCTGGTCCAAGGAAAAAGATGCCTTGGGCCCTGAATAGTATTGATGCTGGTATTATCAGAGTCTTTGGGGATGCTGAGAAGTACTTCACTGGACTATGGAATAGGAAGTGAATAAAGGAGGTACATATGAGCTGGATGGGGTCTTTGGAGTGTGTGGAATGCACTCATCAGCAGTTATTTTTGTGCCAATATGTTAGATAAGTGTTACTGTTTACATACCAATTTGCTCTGTTATTTAATAATTCCTGTAGTAACCAGGGCAATGGTTCCATCACGTGATATGCTCATTACCCCAAAGATACAAATCTTCATAAAAGAACTTCATTTCATCAGGTTACGTAGATGCTTGGAGAATTTACAGCATTTCTTAGGCAGACAATAGGCCCTGTAAATGAACAAGAACAACTCAGGCTTGAGACTTGGTCAGAACCCCTGTGGGAGGTACTAAAAAGTCTTCCCACTGACTAGACTGGATTTGGATCTGATTTTAAGGTCTGCTTAACAAAACCAAGCTCTTTATTCATTTATTTTTTGCTGCTTCCATTCATATGTATCTGTACAGAAGCACCTGGGCAAGATACAACTCTGCATCATAAAGGCAGAATAGTAGAGATGAAGATTTTTCTTTGAAATCATTGTGAAGACCATGGTACGGGATGAGGGGAAAGAGAAAGTGACTTCTGAACTTTCATTTCTCATGGTATATTTTCTTGGAATAAAAGCCCTCCCATACCAGTAAAAGTGATCTCTGGTTTCTCGCCTTTGAAGCCTGTGAAAATCATGGTATCTGCTCTGATTGTACAGAGGAATAGTGGCTTCCAGAGATACACTTTGAATCTCAGTTCAGGCTCCAGAGAGTGCTGGAGATTTTTAATTGTTTAATTTCTACAGTAAAATAAATAAATAAATAAAAACCTCATTGTTCAGGTTGTTTTAGAAGGGGGAATTAGAGCTAAAACATGACAGGAGAGCAGAACATTTGGCTTGAGGAGTATTAATAAAGATCAGCGTCTGCAGTTTGAATAAAACAGTCTGTGCAAGTTAGGGTGAGAAGCAGTGCAGTTGGAATAGTTTATATGTCGGGAGATTGAATTTATCTTAATTCCATCTGTCAATAAATGGTGGACACAGAACTGTCAGGCTAGGCAGCAATGACTTACCAAGAGAGACTGTGCTCTGCAGCACTGCTGGGTCTCTCACTCACAATTCTATAAGTTGTATGTGAAAGGGAAATGCAAAATATTGGGCTCAGTGTAAGAATCTGTTAGTAAAAACCTAAATCCTGATATTAAAGGGTTTTATTACATTATTCTGTGCTTGTATTTGGATTTTGTGCTCTAGCTTTTATGTGCTGTGTGACCTAGCTAAGAGTGTGTGCTGTGGCAGCTATAGCTATGTTTGCAGATTCTTGCTGAATAATTTGCTGACATACCATAGATAAAAATCTCCCAGACAGTTAAAACTTGATTTCAGTGTATCAAAGCAAATTAGCCAACTACTTATATTAAAGAGATAAGCTACTTAATAGGTCTAAAGTTTTGTGTTGTTTTTTTTTTTTTCCACCTTTTTGGTAGGGGTGATAATTCTGAAAGTCAAAAGCTTTCATATAATCAGTGGAAGAACTTCATAACAAATGAAAACAAAGACTTTGTGTATCATTTACAGTTCACAGCATGACTGCATGCTGAAACTGCTGCAGCGGACTGCCTCACATGCATGTGCAACCTACACTACTATAGGTCATTTTGATGGCAATATAGAAAACATGCTGTCCAAGGGAAAGGTAGGAAAGAGGAACATAAAAGCTAAAATCAAGAGGTTCAGGATGCTAAATTCTATGCAATCTGTGAAGAAATATGTCTTCAGAGCAAAAGAGAATGGGGAAGCAGCTCTATAATTACCCCAATCAGATAGTATGCCAACAAAAAAGGAACAATTAGTGATGTTTCCCAGTCAATAGATATTTCTCCTTAACTGAGTGATCTATTGCAGAGATATGTAATTAGGACTATGTAATGATAGGTTTGGTAACTCTATCCCTGTCAAAAAGGGAAGAAAATCCATCCTATTGATAATTGCAGGTTTCTCTGTGTCTCACTTCTTTCCATCCTCTTTTCTCCCCCACCAGATTCTTTAAACAAGTTTGGCTTTCGGTTCACCATATTTTAGTATGAGTCATTGCGTGCATTTATAGATGGTACTCAGTGAGTTAACCCCCCAAAACAGAGAAGGAGTTAACCGTATAATTCAGAAAAAAAAATCCTACCTCATAAGATGTGAGTGAGTGGAAGCTTAAAAAAAAAAAAAAAAAAAAAAAAAAAAAAAAAAAAAAAACACCTTAGTTGTGTTTGGTGTCTTTTTTTTTTTTTTTTTTTTTGGGGGGGGGGGGGGGAGGGGAAGTACAAGAATTACTTTTTGGGACCTAGATGGTACTGTAGGAAATAGAAACAGTGTGGCCTGATGGAAGAAATACTTCATCCTAGCTGTTTGCCTTGTGCTGTATGTCACTGTATGCTGAATGTCACTAGGAAATAGTACAAGGTTTGAGATTAAGTTCTCTTGCTGATATAAAGAAAACATCTTCTCTGATCTTTTGCTTTCTTAGCAAATGCTTTGGTTAAATAAAGATGTAATACTGCCAATGAAATATTCCTTCTGCAAAATATAAAAAGCTTTTTGAGCAGAAGGACTCTGGTCCCAGTTGATGCATAGCCAAAGACTACATGATTTGCATGTAAACTGATGACATGATGGCAGATATTTCATTGCTTAGAAAAAATCCTGACTGGCAGATGACATTGAACATACAAGAAGTGTCTTGAAGCCTGCTGTAAATAAATGTGCACAGGAAGAACTCTATACGTGAGGTTTTTTTTAGAGTCTAGATGTCATAAGAGCTGACAACTTAAGCAACTGAATGCCTGAATTCATAAATGTTTGAATAAAAGTGGTGCAGGTTTCTCTAGTTGTCAACTTCAGTGAAGTTGTGTGTTATACCTAGGACTCTGTCTACAATAGGATTTTAAAATTAAAGCACCAGAGTAAAAACACAGGAAGAGGATGATGCCAATTCCTGGGTAAAGACCTTAACTGACTTTCCCAGGAATAATAACCATTTTGCTGTGCCCTGGTGACAGGGATGAGCTGCATGGCTCCTTGAGGGTCAGCAGGATGCTCTGTTGAAAAAATTAAGAAAACTGTCTTCTAACTGTAAATATACTTTTGAAAAAGATGTTACAGAGCCTGATAATAACTATTATTCTTTCAGAGGAGATTGCTCCTGCTACAAGTTGTACTTGATAGACATCAGTTATATGTAGGCAGGTTTACTGCTTGCTTATGTTGGAGTTCTTGGCACCTCTTCTTATGCTGTCCATGGAAGACAGGCCTGAAATGTACCAGCTTCATACCTGAATTCATCCCACGCTGATAGTGTGCAACAGATGAAGCGTGGTAACTTCAGCATGCTTTTTAGTGATGCTTCTGTAGGCACGTTATACGCAACCCCCATCAAAACATGCACACAAACAACACCACAACAACAAAAACAATTTTTGGTGGCAGTTTATTTTAGTAGTTTGAAAAAAATAAAATGGCAACTATTGCAATATCCTGACTTCATTCATTTTCTACTTCATAGCTGAGACTCGCATACAGCCCAGGTTCCATGACCTGGAACATAGGAGGTGCTCCCAGCTGTGACATGCTGCTCTGTATCATGTTAATGGTGATGGTGGTCTACTGCTCCAACATTGTCCACTCTGGTACTGGGGAAGCAACGTCTGTTGACTTCTCTTGGTATTCATGGAAAAAGGTGTCAGAGGAAGCCATTGGTAGTGCACGTGTATCAGTGCTACAAATCACCTGAGTTGTGCCACATATTCTTCAGCACCATCTACTGGTGCTGTTTTTTGAATATTAATAAATATTTGAACACTTTTGTGAGGGCAATTTGTCTGCCTATATCTAAAACCTTAGGCTGCATCTGCAGTTTTCCTAAGCAAGACCAGGTTAGCAAAACTAAAACCTGTGCTTGTTACGTTACAAGCTAGAAATCTGACTTGAAAGGAAAGAAGACCCTGCATTTGTATTGCTCTTGCCAGTGAATTTCTTCCTATTCCAGAAATAACATCTCATTTTCACTTTGAGGAAGACATGAGGCCAACTATAAATAAGTAAAAACCTCAAACAATGTCAGATTTCAAGCAAAAGTCAATTTTCACCTTTGCAGATCCACAGGCAACTGGTAATGCAAGGGACCTCAGGAGGCCCTGTATGCCACTCTCTTCTTTCAGAATACAATTAATCTTCAGCGCTTTTCAGCCTGACTGTGAGGTCTCGAGCAAAACAAGCAAAGAGTTTCATGTAAGTCCTACTGTGATTAGGAGCTGAAGCCAGCTGTTTGTTGTAACATGTACAAGCTCTGCCAGGCTGCTGGTTGGTAGGTTTGCCTGCTGGGTGTCATAGCTGCATTACATGTTACTGCTACTTCCATAAAAGTCCAGCTCTAGCACTGATTGCAACACATGCTGGGGATTCAGCAATCCCCACTGTATTTATTCACTGTCTCATTCATCTTGTATCTGTTTTGCAATCTTTTTACTAAAAAATAACAATTGACATTACATTTCTGCACATAGAAAACAGTTGTGAGAGTTGCAGGTTGATATATCTAAAAGAGATTATTGGGCAGGCCAGTTATGACTTGTGTCCTCCCCCCCCCGCCCCCCCCAACACATTCTGATAATGCTATATATTGAAAGCAAATAAATATTTTCACTTTTCTAGTCTGCCATTGACTCAGGTTTATCTCAATATGTTCTTTTAACTACAAGTGTCATCTGTCAACACATCAAGGGCTTTTTTGTTTGTTTGTTTGTGCTTACATAACAAGCTAATAAGTGAGGGTTTTTTCTAATGCTAATATAGGAGAACTTGTTAAACAAGGTGCAGAATTACACTGGCATTAAAACAAATATCAACTCTTCAAAAATTTTAAGAACAAGACTTCCAGCTATGACCTAAGTCTTTCCTGAAAAGATTGATTACCAATTAAACAACTTTACAGTGGCTTCCAAAATAAATTATGTAAAGTTAACAATTTGTTTTCAAGTTATACAAAGTGGCAGAGAAGCATAGGGGTTTCTATTCACATATTAGTTTGCATTTTGACTCTTAGTTTACCTCTACATTAGCAATCAGACTATTGTAAGTTTGAAGCCAGTAGCTGCCAGCTATTTTCAGGAGGGGCATTAGACCTCCTGTTACATGACCCAGGAGCTAGGATTTCCCTTGGCAGGGGCTGCATTCCCAGAGAAGTACCCGGTTGTGTTGGGCATCTTCAAAATGTGATTTCAGATATACATAGCAATGGAGATGCAACTGAACTCACTAATGTCCAGCAGCATGGTGATTTTAGCTGCCTGAAAGCAGTTTAGGACTTCCTAAATTTGTTCAAATAAGCAAGCATCATCTTTCAGAAAATTACCTACAGAATTCAATATAGATAATTAGAAGACAGATCATATAAACAGCATAATAGTGTACCTTTCATCCCATAATCTTTGTCCCTCCTGTGCTCATAGATAACTGACTAAATACAACCATAAATGACTAAAATCTTTTCAGAGAAAACCAGGATCTTTGTTCCTAGGGCTATTTCTTCCTTTTTTTTCTCTTGTCACCAAAAAGAACTAAGCCAAGAATAATATTCTTATGAATTCCCAAACTTCTTGCTATGAATGTAATTCCTTCCATTACTACAAAGATAACAATCTATACTTGCTCTCCTACTGTCAGCAGTAAAGCTCACCTCTGAAGCATTGCAGCCTGCAGAGATAAAATTTTGCCATCTTGCTCCACAATCCATACTTTGTTTCTCCAAACAGGCATTGGCTTACTTGAAGAAGCTGCTTTTTCAAGTGTGTTCAGTGAAGATGTTGCATTTTCAAGTGTGTTCGCTTTGCTTTTGATTTTTTTTTCCATGTAAATTAGTTGTGACCTAAGAAAAACAACCAAACTAGTAGTCTTGTAGTAGCTTGCAGCTGCAGTTCCACCTAATGACATCTCGATCTTTCCTTTGCCATGCATATCCATGTGTTTAAGTTCTATAAAAACCGTTCCGTTCTGTCCTCTGACTTTGAGATTCCAGTTGGTAGGTTAATTCCACTGGTTCTTCTTGACGAGAGGGTCTTGCATTGATTGCATCTCCTAGCAGAGATTCGGCTTGACACTGAAATTCTGGGAGTAACATTTGGCAATGCATGCAGCATGAAAGGGAGTGGAAAGATCCAGCAGAGTTCAAAGAAAGAATAAAGCGGTTGCAAATCCTTCAAGTTCAGATTGGTCTGTCAGCTTCTGCTTGCTGTTTACTGTATGTTCTCTCTTCTTTTCCTATTTTGCTTTGTTTTTGATATAAAATCTGCACTACGTGCAGAAAATAATGCAGAGGTATTTATAGAGAAGATGCATTGATAAGAAGCTGATCAACAGTTGATGTCATCGTTTCCTTCAGCTCTTACTTAAGCTTTACAAGTACACTACTCCAAATAAAACATGCTGTGGTGAAGTTCTCTCTGACATACCATCATAATGTTCTGTTGACTGTAACACAATGTGGAAATCATGAGAAAATCTGCAGGACAACATATAATCTTGGAGTTCTGGGGAAATGCTTTTTAACACCCAGTTGAAGGAATGTTTGTCATCTGTTTTACATGTGAAGAAACCAGAAGAAACTGAGTTAATATAAATGTTGTTCTTTCAAGTGGAGCACATGCGTTAAATCTTGCCCTGGCATGACAAGGAACAGCATCTTCCAGCTGAAGTGGACATTGCTACATGTAGCCCAGCTGAGTTCAGTATGTGCTGTAAGGTATTCTTGTTCATTGAAAGTTTCTAGGGAGAAATAGAAAAATGCTAACTTTACAGATTGAGAACTAATACAAAGCAATGCTAAAAGCCTCCAGGGAGCATCTATCAAAGCCTGTAACCTTGCTGGCTTTTTACTGTTTAGTGTTTTCTGCTATTGCTTTATGTAGGGTCTTCCACTTCCAATCTTTTTTTTCCTTTTTTTTTTTTTTTTTTCCCTTTACCATCAACATCCCAAGACAACTTCTACAAGGACCCTGATCCTTTTGTGGTTAGAACTCATCTTTGTGCGTGTGTGTGTGTCACCAGTGTGTAGAAACAGATAGATGGAACAGCTTGCAATGGGGTGAGCTGTAGAGAAAGCTACTGAAATGAAAGAAGGTTTACCAGACTGCACAGTTCAGACTTTTTGTAGTGTTAACATGCCCTTAAGTTCAGTTGGCACATCTGTTAGTCTTCCAGTATTGTTCTAGTAAGTTCCTATGTACAACATTGAGGAACAAGTGATGCGTGGTTTTGTTTTTTTTTGTTCATTTCAGGTTTTATTATATTATTGTTATTATTTATTTTTTAGGATTTATATTTAACTGAGTATTGGATTTTTGTTGTTATTTTCTGTGAGCTTTCTGGAAAAGTCAATGCTGCTACTTCAGGTGGTGAACTGTAGAAAATGGAGAAATATATGAGACAGCTTTGGTCTTGGTCTGGTAGGGTTCACTTCCAGATGACCCCGCCACAGTCGGAGCCAGCCAAGTGGAAGTGGTCACATACAGAGGGCTGTTGCTGCACAGTGTGGCTGGAGTACCAGCGTTATCAGAGGCCTCTGCCGAGACTGGGCATGCTGGCAGCCCTTGAGCTTTAACCAGCACTGCCTGCCAACTGGGTTACCTGCCCAGAGTTGTAGAACACCACTTCACTTAAGTTGGAAAACCCTGTGTACAGACCATGTCAGATTAAGGTCATGTCTGAGTACTTTAGGGGACTTAAGATACTGTGAGACCTTCATGAGAAATAGTGGCCTGTGATCTGTCTGCTTTGGGGGAAGGAGTATGCAGTACCACTGCCTTCGAGGCACTCCAGGCTACTGAAGTTTGTAGGTCATAACCTTTGCTGTGCAGTGGGCATTACCTATTTGTAACCCATACTAGGGTCAGGAAGTAAAACCTAATCATTTGGTAGGCACCAACTTTCTCACTGGAGTCAGAAGATGGGTTAGAGTGAGTTATGACTGTTTTCAGTAATAGAAATCTCCACCCCTTCCACAGAGGGAAAAAATAAGACAACTGCTCTTGCACTTGCCACCCCAATATTTCTTAAAGGAGAAAGCAATTACTGTGAAGTGAATGGAATCCTAGGCTCTCTTCCCCCCACCTGTGTGCAACTATAACCAAAATAACTGCAAGTAAAATAATTAGCTGCTGGTGTACTGGAGGTTGTTGGGTGCCAACTCCAAAGTTCTGCCAGAGCCAATGCCAAACTTTTTGTTTATTTATTTTCTTTTTTTTTTTTTATAAAGAAATATTTGTGTGAATTTTAAACTGAACCTCTGAAACAATTAAGTAGAACTGAACAAGTTCATAAAACAAAGACTAATGACAAGTCCCCCACGCTGCTTGGCTGTGTGCCCCCATTGATTGACTCGTAGAATGTTACAGGTGTTAAGTTGGTATTTTTCATTAGTTGCGATGAAATATGAGAATCTCTTACCATACCCTCTGTTCAGTTCTGCCTTATTCTTGTAAGCAAAGCTACTCAGTCATTACAAGAAATCATTATTTATTTGTGAGTAGGAAAGAATCGAGGTTACTCCACAAATTCTAGTCCTCCCATAGTAGCTGAATTCCTTTCACCATTCACCTTTTCACTATATATTATTTAAGTTTTCTTAACCATAGAGGAAAGGCTAAATGTGTAAATAATACCCTTGTAGGCAAAGGGGAAATACCAGGTTTGTTTACAACAAAAGTTTTTCCTTAATTACTTTTCACTCTGTTTTTCTTCCATGTGTGAATCAACTGTAGATTGTATGCAAGTACCAGTTAAAAGATTAGGTTTTAGCAAAGCATGTTCTAGTGTCCACCTTAAATTTTATTTAGAATAACTTGAAACAATGCTGTGGATATAACCCTGAAGGCAACTACATGTGAAGTCATTTATCACCAAAAAAAAATGTGAGGAATGCTGAAAATAAAGTTAACGTTCATAGTCATATTTTCATTTTTTAACCTGTAGTGCTAGAAGGCATTTTTCTTCATTCTCTAAGCATTTTCCTTCCTTTTCATTCTTTTTGTTTGATACCAAAACTCTTCTTGTATCAAAAAATAAAATAGATCTTATTTCTTAAAAAGTAAGAAGTGTGTAAATGTAAGAATAAAACCATCTATCTTCCCTTTTCCCCTCACCTGCCCCTAGCCAGAGGTTTTGTTGCTGCCTTGTGACACATCAAAAGTAAGCATGTCCGCAAAAATTGTCAGAGCACAGCCTGCTCCTGTTACTTGTCACGGCATAAATGCAGATTGGGGTGTGTGTCTGCAGTTGCAGTACTCCAACGCAGAGAGGTGATGGGACAGTAGCATACCTTTAGTCTACATACATGATAGCAGTTCTGCTTTGCAGCTGGCAGCTAGCTCAGCAGTCTGTAGGGTTTGTGCTATTCTGTTTATTAGCTCAAAAAATGGGAGAGCTCCCCAGGGCAAAGAGGGTATTTTTTGTTGGTGGTAGTTTTTTTTGTTTTATTTCAATTTTTTTGTTGTTGTTTGCTTTAATGTGATTCTGCTTAAAAGAATTGCTGCTGTTAAGTGGCTAATTGTTAATATTCACTTACTCTGAGTGTGTGCACATGTCTAGTTGTGCATCCTAGCTTATCAGCAAGACTCTTCCTTTCCTTTTAATCTCCTAAATTCACTCCAAGATGGATGGAGGAGAAGTACATTCTAGTCTGCTTGGTGTATATATAGTTGCCAAGTATGTTCTGAACCGTGTATAAATAGCATGAGTGTAAGTAAAATCAGCGGTAGGAGGAGGCATAATATCAAGCTGAGTGGAACATGAAGGACAGGAGCTTGGGGAGGGGGGGGGCACTGAAACCTTGTGAAACTGCAGTGATTTGATTTGGAATGAGTATGAGCAGTAACCACAGGCACCAAGCTGCTTTTTAGGAGCAGTGGCTCTTCCAGGTGGACATGCAGTGTTACAGTGAAGCTTGCCGTGTGCTCTCCTTGCTGCGAGGCTGGCGCAGAAAGACACTGCAGCCTGGGGCTGTGTTGCAGTGGCTGAAGAATAGAAAATTGGTTGTGCAGCCATGAAGGCAGAATTACAAATCAGAAAGCCTCAGGACTGAGATTCCATAGGAGCAGAGTTTAATTACAACAAGCTCTCTCAAGCATTACTACACAACTTGTAGTGATACGCACAATATTAATATATGCTAACAGGCTGCTATACAAGTTGTTCTACCATTTGGCAATACAATTTTAGAAACCTTTTTTACTGACTGAGCTCTCTCTTCAGGAGCCAGCTGAGGAGAACTTCATGTGGCTCAGAGGGCTTGCTGAGCCACCTGTGATGGCATCTTGTCTGTGACTATGGCTTTTAATCTTTATGATAATAGAGCTTGTTAACAAGAGACACTGAAAAACTGTTCAGTTGTTTCAGGATTACTAGGTATGTCTGAAGAGTGCAAAGCAGTAGCTGAAAAACTGGTGGCTTATGGAAAGCTTGAACTGACTGTGTTCCAAGTCAAACACAATAAGCAGTAAACCCAATGGAATGTGAAAGAAAATTCATACCTTGGTGAACCATAAACAGAATCACTGATGATAAAATTTAATCAAAACGTAACATTGCCTTCGGGATTCAGATCCAGTGTCTTTTGATGATTAGCAGGATTATCAAATGTAGATGCTCTGTTGAATACCATAATGTTGTAATGTTGCACTCTATGGAACATCAATGCCAGAAATAATTTAACACCTGCACATAAATCATTTTGCAATTATCTTTTGGGAATTATTTTATCTTAATCTTTTTATTTTGTTCCAAATAAAATTAGAGAGGAACACTGAAAGATGACACTAGGTGAAACAGAGGAAGGATAGGAGCACTGTCAGGTTATATAAACTAAGCTAAATGTCTGTTTTCCATTATTTAATTTTTAGATTGACATGCAGCTTTGGCTAAGGATTGTGAAACAGAATTGGTTTGTGTGTATGTGAATAGAGTTAATTAAATTAAACTTTTAGCAACAGCAATATTGAAAATCTATGTTCTGCACACTTTAGCATTAAGAAGAGGGATATTAAGGTTGGAAAACCTTGAGCCTGTTGATCCTCCTTTCCCTAAAGCAAAACAGCCATTTAATTTTGGGACTTAGAAAATTATCAGACAGAAGTTACAAAAAACTATTCTCTGATCAGGGAACAGAAAAGAGACAAACTTAATTCTTCATAACACTAAGAGGAGCTGGGAGTATAAACCCCCGTGCAATAAGAGAAGGATCACCGCCCCGGGTAACCTTTCAAAGCGGTGCTGAGTGAGGCATTGATGTTAATGGAAACTGTGTGGCTAAATCCCCTACCCAGTGCTTTGAAAGCCTAACCCCCCAATTTAAGAAGCACATAATGATGGACCATATTTATAGAACTATATAGGATAGAAATAAATTATTACATTTCAGTGAACTTTTTTTTTTTTTGAGCAGCTTTGTTTCAGCAGGATTTTGAAAGCTAATTCTTCTAACCTTATCGCAAATAACTATCCATTTTCTACTCTGAATAATTATTTTGTAGTAAAATCTATAAGTGCTTAATAATCACATTAATGGTAAGAAAGTAAACTGCAAAATTGACAGTATAGGTAGATTTCATTTTATATTATGCCACAAAAGCAACAAAATGCCTCACCTGGAAAGTGTCAATAAATAGCAGGCCAAACCTCACCCAACATATTTTCATGCAGGCTTGTACCACAGCATTAAATGCCAGCAACCAGCTTTTATATTGATTACAAATTCCCTGTAATGTTCTGCACCTATATTTCATAGCAAGTGCTTCTCTTTAGTGCAGGAGGGAGCGTACAGGCTGCACAAAGTGTACCTGGTCACCTTCCTGTTTGTGAGAAGGAGGTAAAACTTGAATGAATTTAATTACACTTGGTGACTAGCATACTTCTAAAAGAAAAAAATTAGATTTCTCTAGTCTATTTACTATTACATATAGCCTATTTAATAATTTTCAAACTTTGCCATTCCAGGCAAAGTTAAATTAGCTGTGTAATTTAATTTTTAATAAAAATTAGCTGTGTAAATTGTGAGAGCTGTGAGCTCTCACAATTAAATGTCTTTTCTGGAGGTAAGGAGGCTGCTCCTAGGTGGCTAGCACAGCCTTTATCTTAGCGTTGTGTTTTCTGTTGTAGAACTTTGACCAAACTTACAAATTTTCAAAGGTGAAAGTAACTAAGCATTTTTTGTGCCATTTAGCAGATTATTGTATTATTTTTTTCTTCCTAGAATATTTCCATCAAAGTGTCTGAGTCTTGTCTGGGAAGACGAGAAACATGAGCTACACAGTGGAGTGAAAATTTAAAAAAAAAAAAAAAAAAAAAAAAAAAAAAAAAAGATTCTAGTGCTTTGTTTTAGTTTTTGTTTATTTACATACGGTTTTCTACTGTTTAATCATACATTTGCACAGGAAAGGTGATTTACAAATCTTGGCATATTTTACCTTGATTATTAAATCAAAAGATCTTAAGTAATAATCCCTTTATCTAAGTCTTTCAGTAATTATTGCATAGTGTTTTCTTTTCATATAGGCTATTCTCAGAAGTCTGAAGAAATATTAAAATCCTCTTTTTTTTTCTTTTTTTTTTTTTTTTGTAGCCATACGGCACTTATGGCAATTTCAGCACTACATAACGTCATTTCTTCTCAAGGGCCTGTTGGTGTCCTGTGCTGGATATGTGCTGAAGTATTCAGCATGTTTATGTTCATCAGCTCAGTTCTGTGCAGGTTTTAGCTGCTTTCCTTTGGAACAATTGCTTTCAACTTGTATTGAGATACAAAAGTTAATGCTTCTGTGTCTTCAGACTTAGAGAAGGGTTTTGGTGTTTTAAAACTGACTTCTTCAGCTGGTCTACTGAATATCATTTTATCTCCCACAAATGTTGTTTTGCTTGCTCTTTTAAGTAGCTAGTCAATGTATTATGCGATGAAACACAAAAATTCAACAAAAAAAAATCAAAAGCGGGGGAGAATAAATAAATAAATAAGAAGTATCCCTTAAAAATAAAATAAATGAATAAATAAATAAAACCAACAATAAATAAATTACATGATAATAAAGTAAAAATTGACAGAGCAGACTGAACAACCAATAATCAGCCTGTTAGTTGCTTCACAGTGATTCTCTCTACATCCCTTAGAGGAAGGGAAGACTGCAGATTAAGGAATCTAATGAGTGCTTCTCCTGAACACTGGACAACTTCAAGGGTTAGATCCCTTAGCTGTCATCCTCTTGAGGTTTTAACCTCTCTCTTTCTTTCTTTCTTTCTTTCTTTCTTTCTTTCTTTCTTTCTTTCTTTCTTTCTTTCTTTCTTTCTTTCTTTCTTTCTTTCTTTCTTTTTAATAGTTATGGGTGTTCTATGTCATCTTAGAAAATCATCAGGATAATTTGTAGAGAAGGTATTGATCTCAAGCCTCATGGAGCTTGAAGTATGTTTTCTTCTGCAAGTGCCGTCCTTAAGTTCTCTGACAAGGAAATACACAAGTATGGAAGACAGTGGTTTAAAACATGAGTTGTGCAACAGTCTACAGGTTGTTCCCAAGTTAAGGTAGTGCGTTGGCCTTTGGTCATTCTCAGAACTGCATGCATGTGGTCTGTGTTGTACTCTGGCTTTTTCAGCCTGCTGAACTATTACTCTTCAGTTACAGATTTTAAAATTAAGTGTGTAATGTCAGCCTAACACTTACTAACATAGCTTATGCAAATCTCTCATCAGTGGTGGAAAGATTATGCTGTATTCCATATAAACTAAGAGCAGAGAAAAGCCTTTTTAATTTGAAATGGACATTAAACTAAAGAACACTGCTGAATATGCTCTATACCAGAGTTCTTCACAGCATTGACTATGATATTACTTCACATTTTTCTATATCTCTTTAGGATTTTATTTCATAGAATCATAGAATCATTAAGGTTGGAAAAGACCTTCAAAGATCATCTGGTCCAACCATACTTCTTTGTTACTGGATTTCTAGCATAGGTTCATTGTCAGGATTTTGTTTCCCTGCTATCACTTAACATTTTCAATAAACTTTAGAGGCACAGCAGCATGGAAAATTTGTGATTTAAGTTTGAAGGAGTCTGCCTGACCTCTGAAACATCTTTGAACAGTACTTGAGGGAGCCAGCAAAGGGAGTTAAGAATAGAACTGGAATTCCCTGAATTCCTCTCATTTGCCACTTCCTCAGGTTAGTCGCTTTCAATGTACATTTTCTCCAAGTGTTTGCTTGACTTCTGTTTTAAGTACACTATGTAGGGCTCTGACAAGGGGTTCTGGCAATTTTGCGTTGCAGCATAAGGCTATGCCAACCCCACCATGCCAGTGCCCAGTCCTCTACCCCTTCAGTTCACAGTGACTTGGCTTGCTTGAATGGATGACATGGTAAACCTAGTTTTAAAATGCCAGAAGAAACTGTAACGTTCGAGGCGGTAATACTTGTTCTGTTAATTATGGCATGTCAATAGTCAGTTTTGATGACTGGGTGGTAACAAATAACTAAGGGATTCTCTTCAGCTGGCAGTTTGAATACAGAATTGTAGACTTGATTCAAGTTTCCTGTTGTTCAGACACTTCTCGTGATGACTTGCAGCTAGAACCATGTGTGCTCCACCCTCTGGAAGGAAATTAAAAGCTGGGACAGTAGAGGGGGAAGAAAGAAAAAAAAAAAAAAAAAGACGCACAGAACTCTTCTTTCTTTACTATAAAGTGAAAGTTTAAGATTTAAAGCAAATTTTGAAAATTATCTAATTACTGGTCTGTATAGTAGTCACAGTGCACAGCTGAATTATGAGATCCTCTGTAAGTGATGATGTAGTTCCATTTAGCCATTGAAGGTGGTATTTGCATTTTTATTAACTTGTTTTTTTTTTTTTTTTTTTTTTTGTAGGTTATTAGAACAAAGTAAATTATACAGAAAGACCATTTAAAACTGTGACTACATTGCTTCTGCTTTTATGCAGTTTTTGAAAGAAGTTCTAGTTAAATAATGTCTAAATTAGTTGCCAGGGCTCCAGACAAATAAGTAATTTTCTTTCGTTTGGGCTAGTATGTGCCTGTATTATTGCTCAATTATTTTTCCTATTAATTAGCAGGCATACTCAAATTGAAATAATATGAAGAAATAAATTTGAGTTGTGTCTTGTGAGATTTCAACAGCCATTTGGACTTAGTTATCAGTTTTAGAGTTTGGTTGATACTGGTAGGATCTTCACGTACTCTGAGAGGTTTCAGATGCCTTGAAGTTTATTTGAAATGCTAAGTTGTCCCTTTAAAACTTTTAATGGAAATGGTATTCTTGTTGCTGGTGAGCTACAGTGTCTTTGATTGAAATCAGCAGATAGAGACACTGGGACTGCCATTTAGGAGGTTTGCTATTCAAAGCTGGATATATCAGTGTGCTTCCAATTGCTGCAGTACTTTTGACACTAATATTAAAGATCAGAGTTGGGGGAAGTTTCTCAGCACTTAGATTTCATTGACTATGGTATACAAATCATTTGATAGAAGGAAACAAAGGCATAGGAGGATCTATTAGAACTGTTCTTGGAGAATACTTGCTGAACAGAAGCATTCAGGAAGAGAAGTCACCAGCCAAATCAAAAGCAGAACTCTGTATTTATGTGTGTGCATGTGTGTGTGTCCATGTGATGCCTTTCTATTCAGCCAGCTGTTTGTGGTCAATTTGCATACCTCGGGTATATAAAACGCAACAGTTTGTTCTTGCTCCACTTTCTGCAATGTGACAGAAGGCATCAGGGCTCCTCTTGAAATACCAGCCCTTCAGAGTGATGTGCTTGGGCACCTCTGGAGTGTGTTTATACTGATTTGGCAAGTATGTGAGGCAGCAGTGAGGCAGTGAAGAGCTCTACGAAGAGCTAACAAGTTGTACAGAGGGGAGATGGGGTGACCTTACCTCATAGTTCATCTGTGTACCACACTGAACACTGAGTTGTCTTTTCAGACTTCCTAGAAAACAGTATGACTTTTTTTTCAGAAACCTGCTGGGGGTCTACCAGGTAGCAGAGACTTGTTTTGTGGCCAGTACTCTGCCTCCTGAGACAAGCATCCAAAAACAAAGAAACTATGGATACCACTATCTGCACTATGATTTTCATTTGCATTCTGTTTGAGGAAAGTGAGTACGCTGAGAGCCACAGACAGATATAGACAGTAAATATAATTTATTAAATTCTCAAATCATTAAAATTAAAGACATTTTTAGTTTCCAACTTAAGGAAGTAAAGTAAATGTAAGGAAGTAAATGTAAGGAAGTAAAGTAATGTAAGTAAAATGCGTGTAAAACATCTTTGTGTTTATTCTAGAGTGAAGTGTTGCCTCACTTGACTCCATAAAAATGCACTCCTTGAAACAGAAAGCTAAACTGAACTGGTTTCATTTATTGCATCTGTGACAGTGTATTGCATTTCTCTCTCTCTTCCTCTGTCTCTTTCTTTTTTCTTAGGAGAAAATAGAAGGAAAAGTCTTGATTACAGGTTAAATAGCGTGTATCCTCCAACTGTTGCACCAAATTGTTTCTTATGTGCTTAATGCACTTACTTTGAATCCAAAGCCTGAAGGTTTAACTTTGGATGCCTTGAAATGAAAGCACACTTCTATGATGAAGAAGGCATTTGCCTTCAGGTTGGGAAAAACTTAAGCTAACGTCATCTCGGTGTGATTAGAGCTCATGTGTACTACTGACCTAGGGGCATGCATCAACAGGCAAGAGTCAGCAAAGACAATAAATTCATTCTCTTGCTTTGGAGAATGTAGTTATAACAAGGTGAAAATCCCTCCAACAAGAGTATGTATGTGCATAGTAAAGGTCATAATTATTAAGAACCCAAAGGATAAAAAAAATGGGAGTGCCATTGAAGTACTTATAGTATTTAGAGTGTGTGCATTGATATAAAAATAAATTATTTTGAATAAACACAAAATTAAAGGTCAGTCCAAGGAGTAAGGCTCTTTTTAAGGATATTATATGGTGCTTATAGGCAGAGTTTGGACTTTGAGTAACTGGGATAAGTCTGGAAAACCTGTTTTTTTAAACTGCAAAACCTAGATCCTTGTGCTTATTCTTAAAGTACAGGGCATGCCTGTCAGTGCAGACTTCATCAATTTTCCAAAGAAGGACCATCTTTTTGTTTTGTGGTTGTGTGATGGTTACACCTTGGCTGTCTACCTGGCCAGGCTAACTAGCAAAGTAACAACATTGTGCTATCTTCACGGTAGACCTGAATCATTATTTTCCTGATTACGCTATCATACTGAAAACACATCTTCGTACAACCTGGATATACTTTCCTGATCTTTTCCCTTTTCCTTCTTCCCACACTTCTCAGTAGTTTTTTGCAGGCATCAGACAAGCTGGAGGGGGATGAGAAGTCATCTGCTCTCTGCTAGTGGGGTGAAGGCCATTTGTTGACCTCAAACATTTAGTGTACTAGCTACAACGACTAGCTAGGTCTCAGAAATACTGCCCTTCCTACAGAAACTTGCACTCATTTTCCTGTGTCATAGGTAGGCGTAAGTTGGCTGATTTCCTTTCTGTGTGCGTAAGATGCCTGTAGTTCTCTGTCAGAAATGATGCAGTGACACACATTTGTTTCCGCAGGGAAGTTTCAAAAGGGTTTTGCTAGCAGCCAAGTAACAGGGAAAATTTAAGGGTGCAGGGGGGCAAAGGAAGAGCCTGGTGCTCCAGTGAAGTTGAGGATCCTGCATGCTCCCGATGCCCGCTCAAAAGCCAGTGCAGAGCTAGTGTAACCCATAGCAGTGTTGTCTTCTCACAGTAGCCAGCGCAGGGCCTGGTGGGAGGTGTCAGCAGGTTCAGCGGGACCTTTTCTCTCTGTAACGCAGGCTTCTCCTGCTTTCACAAATTTGGCAATTAACAGGCCTCACGTCTGCAAGGCCCCAGGCTGCCTCTCTTGGCAGCGCTCTCGCCCATCGGTTACTTGAAGGGAGCCCCACGTCTCCCAGCTTGTCTCCTGCAAGCTGCCTCCAACCAGGAACCGCGAGGTTCGTCCCTGGCCAAACAGCATTTAATCTCTTCAGGCTCTTTTGAGGGTGTGGTGTGATATGAACTCCTTAAGTCATTATACCAAATGCTTTTAGAGTATGTTTTAGGATTGAGAAGTGCTATTCAGAAAGAATGCAATTATCTTTGTTGCAACTAAGGAATGACTGCATGTTCCGTGTATAAGTACACTGACAGATCCACATAATGCCTTCAACACATGTATGCCTTTATGCTCAGCGTTTGAACCCGGCCTTTTTACTTCAGGTGACTCTATAAATGAGAACATACATTTTCTAAATTCTAAAACCTCTTAAACACAATTTAAGGATCTCGTGTCACCAACTTTTTGAATAAGAAAAAACATCTTTTTGATCTGTTGTTTAGAAGCTCAGATGGCTTTCTTACCAGAAAAATAATGGAGATTTAAAAGTTCTTAAGAAATTAAGGCAGTGATATATATCCCTACCTTTCAATAAGTTGGAATATGCCAGCCTCCAAGTACATTTGTGCAAAGCCAATAAGGATGATAGTCCAATGGGTTTTATTGTAAAATGAATATCTCCACAGTTTTTTCTTTGTGTATGGAAAACCAACAGCAGAGCTGTCAGAGTGGCAGCCTGTATAGTGAAGGAATGATGGCTCAGCAGAGAAAATCATAAGATGCAACAAATGAGAGCAATGATATTGATCCTTTCTAATCTAGTCTTAAAATTTCCCAAACAAGTGACCGTTTGAGGCCTGAAACCCTTTTAAACTATTGTATAGGGTGCTGTAGCAATATTGCCTTAGTGAATTTCCACTTAAAATGTCTTCATACACTTCATTTCTTAGAGCATTGGTAAGATATTGTGCTGTGTTTTGGTCCCAGCTAGCTGTCCTTATTAGCATAACCTTATTAGCACTGCTGGCCATGAACTAACCGTGAGTCAGGTGAGAGGCCAGCCTGACAGCCCCTTCCTCGGCAGGCTCCCCTGCATGCATCAGCAGAAGCAGAGGTGGGAATGACTGAGGCACTGAGGCACCTCTGTGGAGAAGCCACCTGAAGTCTGGTTGGTCCGGTGCCCCCCCAGGCCCTGGGCTTTGCTGCACAGCATCAGTCTGTGGGCATGGGGGTCTCCAGGGACCTCACCAAGCTGTTTTCAAAGGGGAACCAGGAATGCCAACTGGGTACCTACAGATACGTTCCCTGGGTTAAAGCTGAGATTATCCACACACACTTGCACTTGTGGATTGCCTGGTTAGTGTTTACAAAGACTTAAATGAGCTGAAGGAAAATGCAACAGTAGCTGTGCAGTCCCCCAGTCAGTGGTAGTCTTGGGTTTAATTTCCTTGGCTAGTGGATAAATATATTGCACTCTGGACACTTTTGCCATACAAGGTGTCTCATCTGTCTTGGTCTTGCTTAGCAGGGCCATATGCTGCGCTCTGTTCCCTCGTGTGCTACACCAGAAAGTGTTGCTTTTTACATCTCTAGATCAGTGCTGTGTATGTAGTTAGCTGGGAGAGCATCTGCCAAGCTACAGAGCTCTTCAAATGTCAGCTGGCTTCTTATCTAGCTCGGCTTTGGACATGCTTGCTCCCAGGATATATTAGTTTTTAAAGTCAGATTTTTGCCATCTGTTTGAGGTTCTATCCTTTGGAATTCCTGAACATTTTCCAAAAATGTCAACCCCACCCCAGTCAGACCTATCTTATAGGCTCCTTGCTCCATAAGGGGTTGCTAAGCCCTGTCAGGAGTGGATTTTGTTTCTTCTGCATTTTCTATGAGACTACTCCTGTGATAGCCAGTTCCACAAGACAGTGGTTTCTTGAACCTTCTAACCAATGTAGCTAGGCTTGTTGTCACTGCACATGTTTAATTCTGTAGATAGAGCAATCATTTTCTAGGAGGTGCAATAGCCTAAGATCATATTAAATGCCCATCTTTGAAAGATGCCTAACCTCTTGCTAAAGGAGACCATTTCAAATGGTCTGGCATACTGGTGTAGAGCTCTTTCAGAAATTCCTCACATCCATAGCTTACCTAAGAGTCCTCAGCACACTCCCTATTATTTTTCCTTTAGTTTCACTGCTGCTTGGAACTCCCTTGCCCTGGAGCTGTTGCTGCCCCTGTGTGATGCAGCAGTGTGCTGCAGCAAAGGCTGCCCCTGCTGAAGGGCCACAGTTCCTGGAAGTGACTCTGGTGCAGGGCTCAGAAATAATGAATGTCAGTCTACAGACTGTAATGTCTGCACGAAAATAAACCCCGTAAATATGGACACTTTCTATCACCCTTAACCAGTGCAAGTGCATTAGATCAAGCCTGAGATGCAAACCCCCTTGAAACAAAGTGACATCTTGTGTGTTTCTTCAGGGTTTTTATTTGAGTACAGGGAAGATTAATAGCATGCCTCTGTGTCTGTCTCTGAGGGTTAGGATCTGTCAATGAGCTGAAGGAATAAATGGTAGAGCTGTGGACAGAAGGTGCGTTTTGGTGGCCTATTCCTGCTTCTACTCAGATAGCCCCATGTGCTCGGACATGGGACTGTCGTTGATGATTCTGCCAACCTTTGACATTGTGTTTCTTGTCATGGAGAGAATTATGCTCTGCCCCCATCTTAGCCAAATACAAAAAATTGCCAGCAGGTGGCATGCAAAGGGTGCTATTTCTGATGGCTTTTTGCTTTGGTGGGGTTTTCCCTTAAAAATAAAATAAAATAGAAATGGGAGCTCAAAAGATGGTAACGTGAAAATGTCCACTGCTGAAGCATTGATAAGAAGAACAGACCCTCCTTACTTCTCCCTCTGAAGAAGTGTTACAAAACACATTCCCATTTGAGGAACCCATCTCAGAGCTCTGGAGCCAGCGTCTCTCTGCCTGGAGGAGCTGGAGATGCAGCGTGCTGTCGGGGCGCTGGCCCTTGCCTTTCGGTGCTGTGCTATTGACAGCAGCGCTCGACTTCTGCATGACGGCTGGCAAGAATGACAGAAAATACAAGGCACTTTGTTTTGCGGTGCCACTCTGAATTTTTCTGTGACAACAGGTCAACAGGCTGGCCTACTGCCATTGGGAAAACTAGGTTTGGATGAAAGAAATAGTATTTTTTGTTTGTAGCCTTATTACAAATGTCTGGGTTTAAGAAACTTCTGCTTCTCCCACATTAACGCTCTAGACAAATCTTGAACTACCTTTGTGGCAGGCCCTAACAAACGCTGTCACTTTGACCTAATCCACTTTTCTGCACAGCTGTGCTAAAGTCACCTTTAGTTTTATCACATTTTAATGCAAACAAGGCCGGAAGGGTGCTTGTTTGGATTGAAGAAGCTGTGACAATTCATCTGAATGGGAACTTCAGTAACTGGGAAGAAAAATGTGACAGGGAGCTTTATCACTGCATTGTACACAACAATCTGAAAATTATTGCTTCTTTAGGGGCCTATTCTCTCCTTGAGGCCTAGCACAGTCTATGCTAAGCAGCTAGACAGAACTGTGAATAGTTTGCCAGTCCTAAAGACAGATTTTAATTCTATTGTTTGTGGGTATCCCTGACTTTCCTAAGAGGATTCAAAGACTGCAGAACAAGGCAGCCAACATAAGACTTTGGCTGATCTTTAAAATTCAAATAGAAAATAACTCTTTCCTCAGCACTCCAAAACTGGTCAGACTCCAATGATGTTTGCTTTCAAAATTTGTTGAGTTTACTCAAAACTAAGTGAACTTGCAAAATGTGCTTTGATAAGTTGGTTTTAAAAAGTCTGCTTAAACACTAATTTCCTATAACAGTGTGATTATAGTGGGCAGGAAAGATATTTATTTTTAAAGTGTGGAAATTAGCATAGTAAGAGGAGCATTTTAGAAATTATATATATGAACATTTACCAAATATGGGCAAATATTTATACAGTCACAGGTCATGTTTGTACAATTTTTTTATACTTCAGTTAAATTCCAGGGGAAACAGGACAAGTGTTTTATCTCAGACTTGGGTAAAGCTACTGCAAACTGCATATTCAGAGTATTTGCAGAACAGAATTGAATGAATCCTCCTTGAGACTACAGAGTAAAACCTTAGGTAGAGGGGGAAATAGAGGATTCGATCTCCTAGGAGACAGCAAACTGCAGCTCAGTGGGATCAGCACAGGGCTGCCTGCCTGCCTTACTCTGCTGTCTCATGGCTGTGAGTTGAATTGGCAAAGAAGTGTGCAATGGGAAGAGCCTGCTGCCTCTTACAGCAGCAAAAAGCCTCTCCAGGAACTTGCACACCTGCCTGGCTGCTGGAAAATATCAAGTGAAACTCATTCAGGAGCTGGACATCTTCCGTTCAGGGTGAAATCTTACCCAGATATGAAAATAGCACTTTGGCACAAATATTAGCAATATACTTGTACTTACCTACTGCTAACCTCTTGCAGCTGGAACAAATTCAGGAAGAGTGCAGACAAATATATGCATAGTTGAAAAAAGCCTTCCTCTTAATTCAAGCACAAACAGTTAAACATGGATCCAAGGACCAAGCCACCCATCGTCCCCTGACAACTTGGCACCTGCTGTGGCAAAGACCACTGAAGGATGGGATTTGTGCACAGCCTGCTCCCTCTTTCCCTTGGTTCATAAGACTGCAAACCATGGTGAATAATGACAGCATGAAAAATCAGAAGTCATCTGGGAAATTCTCCTGTCAAACAGAAAGGATGTCAGCTGCCCAAGTCACTTTTAGTGACCATACCTGCTTGAGAACAAATAGCTGTTAGATTCAGTCTCTTGAACCTGCGGTGTGTGCAGTGGCTGGAAAATACTTCATTGTGAAAAGTGGCTTTTATGTCTTCTTTCTTTTGAAGGGAATATATATTTTGAGCTTTTATAGTCCTAAATAATAACAGCAATTTAGAGCAGAGTAAATCCCTGGTTATTTTGGGAAGCCATGTGTTCTCTGGAACACACAAGACAGTGAGTTGGTACCAAAGACCTTGGAGGAAGCTCTCATTAGGAACAACAGTGAAACCCAAGAGCTGTTTTTCTGACAGAAACCTGTGCCTTTTATCACCTGGACCTGAGGAGGCAGCTGGATGTTGCCGGAGAGGCCGCTAAAGCAAGAGCAGCTGCAGAAGGCATGGGCAGCCCGGCTGGTGGTGGACAGCTCCTCGGCGGGCCTGCAGACAGATCCTGTCCCCTACCCAGCAGCGCCTCAGGAGGGGCCAAGATCACCACGCTGCCACCCAAGCTCTGGCCAGCACCTCAGCTGGAGCAAATCTGATCAGTTTTATCAGTATCTAGCCAGTTTCATCACACAGCAGTATTGGGGCACAACTTTGTGTTAGAAACGGGCTGCTTCTGCCTAGGTCCTTTGAATTTTACCAAAGGAATATGCACCCCTGCAGAGGTTGGCTCTTTTCTCCAGGGCGTTGTATGCACCTCAGCCCTACCCACTATCTACATTAAACTACAGAACCTTCCTCACTATATGGGAAATGCAATTATAATTATCTTTAATTGTTATGACTTCTCTGCCAAGACTTGTCCACAGTGTTGCAATTGCTGCACCATAAATACCTTTCAGTTCTTTTCTTTGCATCTTCTTACCCCTTTCCCCAATACTTGCTCATCATCTTTCTGAAACAGCACAACAGCACATCCTTAACTTTACACATCTTAAAATAAAATAAAATAAAATAAAATAAAATAAAATAAAATCTTAAAGTATCCGCTAATTATTGCAGGTTAGCCTGGGTATTTACAAAGTGGCAAAATGTGAAGGGGAGTTTAGGGGCAGGTAAGGCTATAGAATTGGGCAAGGTCTCATCCAAAAACAAAACAAAGACTAAAAAACCTACAATACTACAAGAACCTTCCTTATACAGGAATTTCCTTATACAGGAATTTCAGGTTAATCTCACCTTAGCACTGCTATCCATTTATAATTGGGCACTTTCCAGGGAAGGAAAAAAAGTGATCTTTCCCTTCCTCCTTCCATACCAGCCTCATACTGATAGTTATTATACGGGGTAAGTTAGTAAATTCTTAAGCTGAGGTCTGCTCCTGTGCTCAGTGCGACTCTAATGGATCTGGTTATACCCACATACTCTCACACTACTCTACGCTCAAACCACTGTCATGGACTCCAGTGCAAGATAATTAACCACAAAGTGAGTTATATGTCCCAAGCTGAAAACATAATGAAAATCAAGGTCAATTAGCCTCTTGTAGGAGACTAGGAAAAATCTTCTTCATGGGCCTCCATATTAGCCTTCCAATTCTCTTCAAAACTGCAGTTTTTAATGTTTAGCAGGATTATATCCTTAAAAAGGAAGTTTTAAGTATTTTGGTTTAAGAAGTAACAAGTGGTATTTATACTGATTTTTACTCTGCTGTGGTTTGTTGTTGTTTTCTATTTAACAGGTGGAGATAGACTCCAGAAATAATAAAATTATTTTTCTAATTCATTATTGACATGTTACAGAAATTGGGACTTATTCTTGGGATTATAGAGATTTAGAGGTAATTTCTGGCAAACCTCAACAATTTATGGTTATCAGCTTTGAAGGATTAGATCTTTGGGCAGTGCCAGAGCTGCTCTTCCAGAAAGTCTTTCTTTGATTACTTAGAAGTAAAGCCTGCAGGTTTTGGCCAAAACCAGGAGGATAATAAAAGTCACATTTAATGACATTTGAGATCGGGGGTAGATCAGATAGAAGGAGCATCTGTACGTGTTGCATCAATGAGGAAATTCCATTTAATTAGGGATCATGATCTTTTTATTTGTGTTTTGTTAGGGGTGATGTTTTAGGTTTCATAGAATGCATTTCACGGCATTGTCATTATGGAAAAAAAATAGCTTCTGTCTGCACAATTGTGATCTAATATATATAAACATTATTTTTCAAATTGCTAGTCTTATCTATAGATCAGGTCATCACATTCATAAAGATAAGCGATAGGGTCTGAAACTCTCACTGGAATACCAGAAACAATTCTGCTGCTTGGGGTCAGGGAAAATTATTTTTTGTTTAGAGGCCAAAATACTCTTGTAGTCCTGTGCTCTGTGCAATTACAAACTGGTGTCCAGGAAACTCATCTTCCAAGGGTGGAAGAAGAATATCATTAGTTCTTGTCAGAAAGGACTGTGTTGGGCACTGCCATTTTAAAAAAGAAAAATTCCAGTGTGGAAAGATAGGTGACCGGGGGGATCACAGCAGCACTGGTTCTTGAAACACATCTGCAGTTTTACCATAAAACAATTCTTTCATCATCCTGCTGCTGGGACTGAGGCCAGCTGAGACCTGGTTAACTTTTGTGAAGCTCAGTATGGGGCATTTGCAGTGTCTGTTTTGTGCTGGCTAGTGTATGAAATTCTGACAAAACGCACTTTTCTGAGAAATTGGCAATATTGCATTATACCCACTGTATCTGCATACTGTCACTTGCCGAAGATATTTTAGTTTGGATTGCAGAGCTTGCTACTTGTGCCTGTTGTTGCATTTTCAACGTTATTCCTTTCCAGCAGATGAAGAACATTAGCAGTTTTTGCCTCATCGTTATACTTCTCTTACTCTTACAGTATTGTTCTACTCTGAGTTTCATCCCATGCTTTTTTCACCCCTCACAGCCTGCTTCCCTAGTTCTGCTTTATTCCCAGCATCTCCTTCCTGTGCTTCTATGCTGTTAGGAGTGAGCGAGTTTGCTTTGCCAGTGGCTTCCTTTCCTCTGTCCAAGGTAGGCTTCCTTAACTTTCCCAGCTTCAGCCTAGACAGTCCCACTTCCCAGGAATCCAGTTCATGTCCCGCACTCGAAATCTGCACCATTACTACTGTTAACTTTGCTACATCAGGATCCGACATTACAGCCTTACTGTGCTGGCCTATTTGTTAAACCCTTACCCTTCACTGTTTGAATTTCCTTACCTGTTTCATATTCTCCAGATCTCCAAATGGTATCAAGGATTCTGTCTTTTCTCACCCACTTTCACACTGTTCATAGTTTAAACCTCCCCTGCTCCCATCTCGTTTTCACAGTACTGTATACTTTTCTCTGTCATTGTAATGCAATTTACCTCTCACTTCACTTGCTTTGAAGTGCTTCTATTACATCCCAGTTTTCTCCAGTGCTTCAGACTCAAGTTAGCAATGTAAAAACTGAAGTGATCAACAAAAATAATCTTTTCACTATAGCATTGTGTTGCTTCCCATCAGCAACCTGACTGTTTCTTGATAAAGCCCCTCTGCACCTGTCTGCTGGAAAATGTTACATGTGCAAGCAGCACAACTCTGTACAAGTTTATCTCCTTTTTCTGGTCCCTTCTGCAGAGACGTCTATAATAAAAAGATGATTTGAAGATGGCTAGGCAGGTAGCTAGCTATTTTCAGTGTGAATGTGGTATAAACATGTCTCCAGCTCTTCAATTCAATCCTTCTATGTGCTTACACCTGATTTTCAGATTTTAAGCTTTCCTGAGAGGAAACTATGGCCACATATATTTAGAAAAATGGGGCTGTTGGTTGTATACATAAAAGCCTAATTCTATGGAGCCTTATTGTGTGTAATATTGTACAATATATGCAGGTGGAAATAGAAGTTTTGGTCTGCTTTCTCTTCAGCTTTAGTTCAGTTTGGTGCCACTACATTTGTTTGTCAGCTGTAAGATCCTGTAGCAAATGAAACATTCCCTACTCATGCAGTAGTTTTCTCTCTGGAGAGTAAGGAAATAAACTTTGGTTTTCATTTTGCTGTTGGACTGTAGATGTTCTCTGCTCATCTCTTGTGTAACTGCACAGTTCAGGGAAGCAAGAGAGTATTTTGAGGAGAAATGAAACTGAATGTGCATATTGCCTTTTTTCCGTATTTTGACTTTTACAGATGGAAGTATGAAGCTGTTGTAGTTAGGGTGATCCTGGATATTATTATTGATAAATACTGTCCTGGGACCAGCCCTGACACATTGCTAAATAGTAATCATGTGGATTTTGAAAATGTCTCTGCAGAATTAAATCTTAAGGATTTGAGAAACCAGACACCATCTCTTTACTGAACTGGCCTGGTATTCTTGTGGGAAACTTTCTATTAATGGACACTGTTCTGGTGCTATTACGTAGCTCTGATGCTCTTATGTACTCACTCTCTTCTGCTCTGGATGCTTATGTTGAAAATAAGCAGTGTGCTCTTCCCATAGTTTGTAAATGTAGTTCTGTGTAGTACTCCTTACGAGCACCTCATTGATTCATGGCCTAGAATCCAAAACCAAAAAATTTTTCCATTTGATAAATAATGTAATTTTTTTTACCAAAAAAAAATAAAAAATAAAATAAAGCAAGTCAGCGGGATAAATACAAATGTTCACGTGATTTTCCTTTTTAGTATGGTGAACCACCTTACTGTTAGTTGGATGTAACTACACCATAGCTGAAGTGACCCATGGTACGGCATGCTGACAGGGTTGGTTTTAAAGTCCCATGTTCAGAGGTTTACTGAGCCTTTTAGTAGATATGCAACAGTTCATTCTCAGAAGGCGTTCATCAGTTCTTCAATTATCTGTTGACTTTATTTTTTTTAAGTACAGTTGCCATACATATGCTTCCTTTAAACTTTTCTAAAGGAAAAACAAAATTTTCATGGATATCATGGAAGTTAATTTGAAATTTTAAGTGAATTCAGATGTTTTGATGTTGATGTCAAGGTTCATTAAATGTCTCCAAGTATTAAGAAACAGGAATGAAGTTGTTTTGCTCAAGATATCATATCTTAAGAGGAGCCATATTGTATTTGTTGTGTCCATTGCAATAAGTGAATAGACCTGCATTTCAGATAAAATATTATTCTGAGCTATTTTTCTATATAAAATATAGAAAATAATAATAATAATAAAAAAAAAGTATTCTGATAAGCATTGTACTAAAAGGGGCATGATAATCTGGATTTCTGGATTTCTGGTGTCCTTCTTGGGCTGAATTACTATAGCTATACTGTCCATCCTATGATGCCAAGTGAATCTTGTTGTATGAACCTGTTGTTACTTTGGTTTGTCCCTTTTGTTTTTAGCTTTTGAAAGCTCAAAGTAAAGCAGTACCTGAGGGTGGGGGATCTTGTTTGGGGCTTGTTGGCTGGTTTATTTATTTATGTATTTTCCAGGGATCTGTCTGTCTCTGTGCTGCACACTTGTGTGGTAGCTGCGAAGCATAACTGGAGATTAATATTCTGGAAACCACAACTTATGATAGCTGCGATCGCACAAGTATCAGCTGACAATACTGTGTCACATTTTATTTCAAAGAAGTAGCGGTAACAATGGCTTATAGTAATAACAGTAATGCTCCTTTCCCTGGGGGAAAGGCAGAGAATGCTATCTTGCCACATGATCTCATTTCTTTTAAGCTTTGCACTAACCGCTGACATATCGCATAAATGCCTCCTTTATTACCTGCCAGTGATTGTCTTCTGTATTGGGAATAGCCTCCGGAACCCACGTCCACATGCCAGCAAAGTGCTTCGCTTACTCCATGTGAATTTGTCTCTGTCTGGCGCTCCGTGAGGCCCCTTTATACACCTGAGCATCCTGACTACCTCTGGTAGCCTAAATTACATTGCCTATGAAAGGGCTTTGTTCAGGTGCCTCAGTGGAACTGGGACTGGGAGTTGGCACAAGCTGGGGCTATGTTTCTGTATTTGCCAAGTGAGTAATTTGCCATTTTAGTTAGGGGTTGGGTTTTTTAAGTGGTGTCCAGCTAGTAATGTAGTCTGGCCACACATCTCTGCAAGCATTCTGGTTCTTATCATTTCGGTTGCTTTTAAACAAAAGCAGCATTCAGTCGTATCACTCCCCTTATCAGCTTGCTAGCAGATAAGATAGTTATTTTTCAAATTGCCTCTCTCTTCAGTTTTAAATAGACCTATATAGATACCTTTCAATCATTTTAGTCTGCAGATACTTTTTTCAAATAAATAGAAATATATGTTCCATTTTATGTGGCTATTTATCCAAACTCCATTTCGATTCAGACAAAGCACATTCTGTCTTTCATTACATCATGCTTTAACCTGTTCTGTTCAGCCTTGCTTAAATTAAATGCAGGGGAGAAAGTAGCCTGCCAGTCAGTGACCATTTTCCTTCAGTGGTGAATTTTAGTCTTCTGCATGCACATCTACTTGGGCTAGAATGTCACTGGTAGAATGGGGAGAGGGTGCCATTTTCCTTCAGGTCCTTTTTCCTTTATTTCTCTGCAGTTTACTGTTTTGAAAGGGCTGGTAATTATTAGGTACTCTAAGCACAGCAAAGGACTAAGCTCTTCAATAATTTTGTGCTTTGCAGATAAGTATTTTTTCTGATGGTAATAAATATAGCAATGGTAATGGCATGTTGTTGTGCCTGTTAGCTGCTCCTGTTTGCTGTGCAGCTTGCTCCCCAGCATCAGCCCTCCAGACCTCTAAAATCTTACAGGTCCTTCCCTCTGTTCCTGCTCTTCCAGCCAAGCCTGAATGCAGATTTGCTGGAGTCCATTAGCACAGCTTTCCATGTGACTGGGAGATAAGTTGGTTGTTCACCACTGTCTTGGTTTTGGTCGCCTTGGGGCTCCTGCTGACATTGCCTCTGGCTTGCATTCCACCTGTGTGGGACCCCCTGGATCCCCACTCGTGGTTCCCTCTAACGCCACTCAGCCCCTGGTTCACAGAGCTGGCAGGTACCTGATTCACACACAGCTTCTCACAGCTTTGCCCACAGAGCAGAGCAAACATTTCCAAATGTCACTTTATTTTTTCTTGCCAAAAACACTTTGTAACTAACAAATTGCATCTTTGCAAACCAATGTCAAAATATTCTTTTAGCAGGGCTGGGGATCTGCAGCCTTTTCTTTGGGCTATAATTTTGTATGAGCTATTTGGGTTTCAGATGGCAAACCACACAGCCTTACCAGTGAGGTACCATTAACAATGAATTGCTTGAATGCTACTTTTAAATATGTGGGGACAAAACTTTCAAGGGCTTATTTTTCCCCTCAATATTACATCCGTTTTAACTCCCTCTGTATAGTCTCTTCCTGCTGAAATTAGGACCAAAGATGCACTTGTATGCTATACTTTCAACTGCATAAATATCTACTTCACTTCTGTTGCCACTGCTCAAGCTGTCTAAACAATGGCTGTGAATGATGGTAACAACTAACATGGAATAGCCCTGGGAAAGTATAATAATGCAAACTTAGAATGGGGGCGAGGGAAATTGTCTTATTTTCTTTTCTTCAGAAACATGAACTTACTTCCCACATTTGTTTGCTTTAGTTTGCTGATTTGCCAGGTGCACGGATCCAGTAGGCCAGGGCGTACCCAAGACATTTGCCTGGATGGTTTTCTTTCCTTTTACATTGCTCTTCAGATCCTGTTGCATAAATTAACACGTCATTTTCCCACATTTGGCAATGTATGGTTAGTGGTTTAAAGTTGTTTCATTTTCTCTTGTGCTTATGTTTAATCAACAGTGTAAAGCATTGGGTAGGAAGCTGGTCTCAAGCATGGAGAGTTTCATCAGAGTCACTGAGCTGTCTCGTTCTGTTGTGTATGAAACGATCACTGCTTCCTACTGCCTGCTCATCACTGGGATGGTAGGGAGTTCTTACACCTGCAATGTATACTCATTTGGTACTTTCAAAAATTTTTAAATAAAACGTGTGTTTGCTGTTGGTAATCTCGGTTTTACACCCATCATCTAGTAGCTTTTTTTTTATTTTTTCTGATCTCTGTGAAGAGTAAATACCACAAAATATCCCCACAATATAGGGATTGTTCTGTCTTCATTCCATGCAGAAGTAGAGGTGAGCATGTATCATTAAGAATGCTACCACTGAAAGGAGCATCAGCATAGCCAGCTGTAGTGAGGAAGTTTTGGTTCAGTGATTAAAGAGAGGAGCTAAGAGTCAGGACTCTTGACTGACACAGTTTTGTTTTTGGAGAAGAGACTGAAGCTGTCTGATTTAGCTAAAATTCTGCAAATTTGCACTTAAGGGGTGGCTGGTTCTTATGCAGCTGATTTTTATCATTTCAGTCGTTACTGTTACTTTGTATTTATAAATACAGTTGGCTGATGTAAGTATTGTCAGCATCAAAATTTTAAATGATTGCAAAGTGGTTGTCCCTTCGCTGAGGACTGCATTCCTTCCCTGAGCTTCACAAGTGCCTTTGGTTGGCTTGCAGTGGAGGATGAAGAGCTAGAAGATTAGAGTGTCTGTCCCTTGTGCTTTCAAAACGAATTTTCATTCAGTAGTGGCTAAAGCTGGTGGACAGATGGCTTCAAAAAGCCCTTTAACTAATACGTGTTGCCAGCCCTACATCCCCTCTTCTGTTAAACATTTCATTCATTATGCAGTTTCAAGAAACAGTGAGAGCCAACTCTTTCTGCCAGTGTCACCCCTGCACGTAACTCCCCCTTCTCTCCAAAGAGCTGTCAAGAGGCATTTTTCTTCGAAAGGGTGGCAATCTAAGTCTTGCTACAATCAGCTTCTGCAGGGGAAGGGCCTGCATTCAGCCAGAGCTCTAGCATTTGCTGAGATGGAATTAAAAAGAGAAGAAATGAGAGGAGAGAAAATCTCAAAGGGTGTCAGATGGCTCAAACAGCTTCGTTAGGTAGCATGTGTTGTATGGACTATGTTTTACAGATCCAGCTCAGTAAGCACAAAGAGAGAGCCTCAGATGCTGTGTGTAGGTTACCAACAAGGGAAAAGAGAAATGAAAATAACACTGCAGCTTTTCCATTCTACAGGAGCTTCTTAATGGCTTTGAGTAATTAGAGACTGCAGAGCAAAAGTGGCTATTTTTCATTCCAAGTCCCATTTTAATTCAGCTCAAAGTCACCTGTTGGTAGACGAGAAGAGGGGAAACAACCAACTGCTGGTTCTGCCTCTGTTAAGTGTCAGAATTGCTTCCCTTAAAAATGCAAGGAATGAGAACTCCTCTGGGGACGGCGCTCTCGGCCTCAGCAAACAGCTCGGCTGCTGGGCGGTGGGCACAGCGGTGCCTGGGGCAGAGCACGCCGTGCTCCAGCACGCTGCCTCACCGGGTGCTGAGCTCTGGGCCATCCAAGGCTGTTCCAGGTGCTCTGAATAGCTTGAGTGTGCTTGCACCTTGTTTCACTAGAATTTAAGGTATTCAAAAAAACTTCTAATGAGGATGTGCTAATTTTAGACAGTACCAAAAGGTTTTTCCGGTCCTTCAGCTCTCAGTAACCATGTATTCAAGACAAAAGGCTGGGATGTGGAAGGATGGTTTATGGCTCTGTTCTCCAAGCACACAGCCCCATGAAGGCTCAGGTTCTTGGGGGAGAGCCACCACGTACACCAAGACTGTCTGCTCTTACCCATAGGGAGAGAAAAATTCTGGGTTTTACCCCAAAAAGGAGTGAAAAACATATTTCCTTTCATATGTTTTTTCTTTCCTGTATGCATACACATCTAATATTGGTGAGCTTTGGACTTCCTTGATAACATGATGGCCCTGCCACCTTTATTCTAAAGGGAATGGAAGCAGTGAGGGAGGGAAGGAAAAACAGAATCTGAATTCTGATATTCTCTGTGTGTATCTGTTTGTTGTTGATCTTCCTGTGAAGTATAAAACATTTTAGAGTTACTTCAGCCATTCAAAGTAAACGGGAATAGAGACAGGAAGAGGAAATGCATTTATTATTTCAAAACACATCTCAAGCTCCTTTAAATTCAAGGAATTTAAAGCATTCAAGTTTTCTGGCTGCCTCGTATGAGGAGAAAGGATAGGAATTTTTCCCCAATCATAATAAGATTTCCTTAAGTTGCAAGAATCTCTTTTAAGTGTTTACAAATACAAGTCAGTTAACTGCTCACTTGAAAAGCTCTAAATGGTCTGGTATTGCTACTGCACAGATTGTGAATACATGTGAAAAGTAGTTTAGCAGATTAATTTTGACTCCAGTCATGACTTGCAATTACCTTCACTAAAATCTTGATACGTGGGGCTTTGCAGGCAGAATGCATATATTTTCAGTGGGACTTCTGTGTTTTACATGGTGTGAAGGCTTCTGCTCTTCTAGAAATCAGTCTTTGAGCACCAAATTCATGCATCTGTACAATTCATGGAATTTAGAATTTAAATCTTAGGTTTCCTTTCACACATCACTCATTTTAGAGGAGGTAAAGTATATGCATTATTTACTGGCAAAATCAGTTTATCTGTATTACATCAGTTAATAACTTGGGACATTCTGATTCTTCACTGTAATGTGCATTTGCTCCAGTTTTGTTACCAAATCCCTGTAACACAAAATGAAGGGAAGTGCTTTTAGTGACAACTTGACGGAAGTTTGCTTAAGTCAAAGTAAATACCGTTTTGATACCTTTTTGATACCTTATTCTGTGCTTTACACACAAACAATCTTAATTTTTGGTTTGGTTATATAGGCAGTAGTTGTCTCCTTATCCCAGCTTCTTCCCACTAGAGGAGCAGCAAAATTACAGATGCAGTTTCTAAATATGAAATCTGGTCAAATAAAACATTTCTGAAACATGCCTCCTTTTATGGGTGATGTACAAACGAGAGATAGCTCAATGCTGTGGAAATTCTCACAAGCTGGCAGGGGAACATTTCATCTAAGAATTCTGAAAAAAAGCTTGCAGGCTCCAAGATAGCATGGAGTGTAAACTCTCCAAGCTAGCTGTGATAAAAAGATGTTGCCAAAAGTTACATAGTGAAAGACTGAATAAATTCATCCACTTGTGTTTTTTTTTTTTTAAAAAAAAAAAAAAAAAAAAAAAAACAAGCTTACAGGAGCAAGAAGATGAGCTGGTGGTGTTCTGGATCTGTAGCAGTTGTATGAGTTAGACCTGTTTAGCATAGCTGTCCACATAACCCCACTAGCTTTAATTGTCTTTTTGTTTCAATGAAGGTAGACCAGATATGACCAACCTCTTCTCTTGAACAACAGAATGAACCTTGATTAGTGTTTGTGTACTCAAGGAAATAAATATGTCAACTATCCAAACAACCTTTTCATCACGAAGAAGTGCAACCCTGTCCAGAAGTGTTCTGCACAAGCAAATTGTGAACACTACCACCACTAACAAAGCTGGAATACAGTAGCATGCTTTGAACAGCTCAGCCACCAAAAAGACTGCTGCTCCATCCTCTAAGTAGAGAAACTACATAATCTGGGGGGAGAATATGGGGGACAGAAATGCTGGGAGAGAAAGTTCAGAGGGAAACCAGAAAGGAGAACCTGAGAGTCTGTGAGGGACCCCAACATCCTGCATCATGATTTAGGACAATCTTTCCAACAAAAAGAAAAGTGGTAGAACCCTGAGATAACCCCACAACCCAAGACTGCACTCAGCATAGCTGGTGCCACTACACTGACCTGCCAGACCCCCTTCCTGGACCTCATTGCCTCTCCCATGGAAAAGGGGAGTAGTGTAATTCATAAAATTGTGTACATCTGGGATTAGAGTGTTTTGGTATCCATTTAGTCTCCAAACTGTAATGCAGTCTTAAACCATGACAGGACTCAAGTGGCAAGCCAGCAGAATGCTTCCATGGAGACTGTAGGTAGCACCTTGAAAATATCTCAGATGCTATTGTGATTTGACAGTTACTGATCACCGATGTTAAAGATTTCATGGAAATGAATAATGACGTGTTGTGGGGAAAACTTGAAGATATTTAGGGAATTTTTAAAGGGTGAAAACCCATGAATTTCTACAAAGACTACCCTGTTTCATCATAAATTGTAAATTTTTTCATTTGTTTTTGTCTGATGGAACTCAGAATTTTCAGCAAAATGTGTAAAGTCAGAAAAGATCCATTCTTCCTGTCACCAACACTCTTCTGAATTGTAAGCTAGTGTGAGTCTAGGTGGAAGCTGAAAGATGGGGAACAAGCTGGAGGAGGTTTCTGTTATTGAAATGCATGTGGCCATTGAGATCAAAAGAGGTTTTGAATGGCTTCACAAGTGACAGAGTGAATAGGGAGTGATTTGGCAAAGGAGCCATCAGAAGGGTCAGTGCGAAGGACCCAGTCATTCTGTGTTCCTGGACTAAATCAGAGCAAAGGAAAGACAATGAAATCCAAGAAAAGACCTAAGTGTTTAAATGATGGAAGATAATCTGTTCTGAGCCAAATCCTGCATTCCAAAACACCCAGCCTGAATCTGAATTATCTTTAGTTCACAACAGCATTAGTCAAGGACTTGATACGCGTTCATATGCAGGACAATATCAAGGACAGCTTCAGAATTTTTGCTCAACTGGCTCAACTCAGTTTCAGGACAGATGAAAACTGTGAAATGGCTATGTGCTAACTTGGTCTACAAAAATTGGGTTGGGGAGTTCAAAGAGTTTCTTGTGCTGTTCTAATATTTTGGATGTTTTTCTCAAACTCACAAGCACAGAAGGTGTTAAATGAAAGTGCTTCGGCTCCTCTGTGGAATTATATCAAATATGTGGGTCTACATCACACCAGAGCACAGTCCAGATCACTGCAACTCTGGCACATCAGTATGAATGACCATAATTAAGCAGTCTAGTACGAATCTCTTGCCAGCAGGTACTGAGATATATTTAGGTAAACACAAAGGTGTTGCAAAATGAAATTGCTGAACTTGCTGTTGATGCAGTCATGGTTCTTCACTGCTCAGACTTGACCTTACCCTTTATAGAGAATACTGACAATTTTCCAATGCAGGTGCATTTCACTGAGTAGGGGGGGAATTGTTTGTTTGTTTTCAGGGAGTGAAAAATTCTTTCTGCTAAAGAATTCTGTAACCTGAACAAGTAGGCTGATGGGAGTCAGCTGATCATGCTTACAAGGTATTTGTCTCCACTCTTCCTGCATGGATGTACAGATCTTCATGTTACTTGCTTCACAGCTATGTTTTCATTTATAAAGTGAAACACCCACCTTGTAAATCCTATTTGTAATGCTTTATAGCTCAGAGTATGAGACGATATGTTCTAAATCATGAAATAATAGGCCCACCACAAAAATGCAAACCTCAGTAGTATAATTATCCTGTAATGACATTTAACTGTGTGAATTCAGCTTCCCTGTATAATACATGCCTTAGTGACTGAGGCTGTAATTTTAGTTTTTAATACTGTGTGTTTTGTGAGGATTTTTTTTTTTTTTTTTGGGGGGGGGGGGGAGGGAGGAGGTATTTACTGTTCTTGCATCATTAAATGTAGCAGAACGTCACTTGATTGCATTCCTCAGTTGGTCAAACTTCTCCGAAACTTCGGTCTACTTAATTGAGCTGAAACATTCATATTTTAATAAGCAATTGTAAGAATGGACTACAGAGTTATTCCAAATAACCCACAGAAGGAATAAATGTGTTTTCTCTCCTACATTGGTATGAATACTACTCTTGAAGAAAGAAAATTATCTCATAACATACAAATCTACTAGGAGAAAGTCCTCAATGTAATACATTAATGTAAATTATAATAGTTACTGGGGTATAATTTAAGGTACAATGCACTTGTTAACGTTCAGTCATTCAGTAATCCTACCTGTCTTTGACTTCTTTAGTTAATGTATTTAATCGCCAAAGCAATAGCTGAAAAAGGAGGGAATCAATTTAACTTAATTACCTCAAAGTATTATCCTACTAATACCTCAGGCAATCCAAGAAGGTACCTGCCATGCTAAGACTACTATGGAAAGGGAATGGGGCTAGCCTAGAAACAGCTCAGGATGTCTGGGCCTTCAAGAAGGTGGAGAAGGGAAGCAGCATGCAAGGGAGAAGGAGCTGTTGGGGTCTGCCAGGAATGATGAATGCCAAGGCAGGGGCCTGTGACTCAGGGATTGCTTCAGAGAAGTACACAGTGGCAATATTGCTTGCAGGTGCTCCAAATAAAAAGGTCAGTGGTATTTCCTACAGCACACAACTGAGCAGCCAGCAGTGTGCTCTCCCTCTCTTTGTTGTGGTCTGGAAATTGAGTGACTCAGCAGCGAGCAGTTCAGAGGACCTTCTGATGCCTGTCACCTTTAGCATCTGGAAGAAAAGGGGAAGCGAACTGGGTAACTCAGCCACTGGGGAGGGTTCCTGTATTTGTTCCTGCATTCCTCTAACTGTCATAGCTCTGCACTTCCCTGCTGTCATGTAGCCTGAAGGTAGCCTTATACCCTCCTGGGTCTTACTGCACCCAAGTACCCTGTTTACTGGCAGCATGATCTGACCTGGCATGTTTGAAAGCAGAATGCTTTCCTTAACTATATTGGTGTTGATAAATGTTTCCAGGAAGCTCAAAAAGGGGAAAAAAAAAAAAAAATCTTTCCCAACAGAATGACTTGTTTAAGATTGCTCATGTTGTGATGTGGGTGTGTTGCCATGTGGGTTTAAATATTGTAAATATTGTGTAAGTATTGTAAATATGTAGGTAAGGTGCTGGCTATTTTAGTAATAATAAGACGTATCATTTGCATGACCATAAATCTCAGTGGAGGGATGAAGAGGTATTTGGGTGCTCAGCCTTACTGTGAAATAGTGGAGTTGTAGTATTTCTTTGCTTGAGACATACAGGAATGAATGTTGCAGAAATTATCTTAGTTGGTTGTCTCATTTGAACACGTATGAAATGCTAATCTATGAAATGACCCAATCCCCATTCATCACTTCAAACTGCATAAATCCAGCTCATAACCTTCAACAAGATGCGAGTCAGACAGAACAGAATTTCAGAAGTCTTGTCCCTGGAAAACCAAAGAAAAATCTTGGTACCAAAACCAAGACAGATAAGAATAACCTTCTAATAATTGATGTTCTTGAGCAAGCTAGCAAGGAATTAGATGAGTAAGCAGTTGTGTAGCTGAGTCAATAATGACTTTTTGTTTAAGTAACTATATCACCTTTTAGGAGGTCTAATACAGTTTTGGCATGTCATTGACTCATAGATACAGCATATTGGAAACAAAGAACAGATTTTACCAGTTATCTGTTTATCCAGAATCTTTACTGAATTGAATTTGCCTGGTTCGGTATGGTCAGGCAGTGAATGGTGAGATGGTACAAGGGAGAATGAAGAAATAAGGGGAGAGGAAGAAATACAACAGTAATGGAGAGGAGAATAGAAAGCAATGGATGAGAATCCCAGTTGTAAATGCAATCTGTTTGCATGGATTGCTGCTACCCATTAATTTTGTTCTCAGCTTTGTTCTCAGCTTTTCAAAGGGAGAAATTTATTCTTTGTGGTTATTTGCTTGTTAGATTCTTCTATGTGTATATATAAACAAAGTAAACAATCTAGAACTTGGTTATCTGAGGAGTGAGAAGCTGCCTGCACCTTCTTTTCTTTCAGCAGCAGTTCTATGCTATGTTAACTGAACATTAAGAGAACAACCTTGTTTAAGGAAAAAAAAAAAAAAAAAAAGTTTGGGACCCAGTTGTTTCTCCATACTCTTCCATTTTGAGATATCTCTCATTCTGTAGTATGTGCTTAAACAAATTGCTGATGTCCTGAAACACTGTTGTAATCCAACAACTGTGCATACATTTGATGTAAGTGCTGCATTTATCCCTACTTACTGCAGGTCCTCCTGTGCTGTATCTCAGAAGAATGCTAACTTTCTGAGATCTAGTGCCATGGAATGGACTCTGATGTCAAATAGCTTTTCTGTAATGAAGATGATACCACTCTTAGCATACAAGCTAATAGCAATACAACATTCAGGACTAAATTTACTATGGGTGCACACCACCACCAGTGGTTAAAAAAAAAATCTATTTTCCACTAAAATTTCTGTGTAGATTTTAGATTGTCATAGGTGATACTAGCTATAGATATGATATAACCATATGACATCAACTTTAAGAGGTACTGAATATCTTGTTCTGGTATTGAATGTCTTCTGGAGAGCAGAAAAATCTGTATGGTTCTTTTAACTTCTGCTTTTGGTTGAAATCAATCCTCTCTCTCAAGTGACTAAAAGCCCAAGAAAAGAGCATGTTGTGGTCAGAAATACACTTTGTGGACACTACTGGTTTTGCTCATCAGAGTTTCATTTTTAAGCATATATCCAAGAAAAGGTGACTGGAATGTCAATGACAACAAGAATTCTCAGGGATTTACCTCTTTATCCAGTTTCACATCTAGGGCTGAAGCAGGAGCAGTGTTGCCTTTGGTGTCTGACTTGCTCCATTTGTCACTACTCTTTTGCTGGGACAGAGCGGAGCTGGAGAAATTATTATTTGATTTTCTTGTGAAAACAAGGTTTTGCTGATTAAGGTAGGTCTGCTAGGATAACAGGAAATAGGCTTTGGGGGCGTAGGACAGAAGAACAGCGTGTCTGTAAGTGTGCTTGGGGTACATTTGGTTCTGCAACTTGTTAGCATCCACCAGTGGGACCTGTCTCTCTTTCCAGCAACCTGAACTCTGCATCTTCATTTGTTTCTTATTTTATTTGATTAGATGAATATAAATAGGATCATTCTTTTATTTAGTAATAATGAAACTGATAATCCTCAACGGAGGGATGTGGAAACGGAGGGCTTTAGGAGTGGAAGAGCTACCAAAGGACCTCCCCAAGTCATTCCAGTAAGGTTAGGAGTTCTTGCTCCTTGTTGGCTCTCTCACTGCTTCTCGATTCTCAGGCTGTCTGTTTGATGTGCAGCTAAAATGCCAATCATCACCACCCTGTGGAAGGTCTCAGGGAGGCTTCCCCACCACCAGGCATTCATTCTTCCTATCCAACACAGAAGTAGCACATGCGTGGTGCTCTCCTGACACATCACTCGTTACAGCTCCTTGAGGCAGGTTCCTAATGGCATTACCACAGAGAGCTGCTGCATGTTCTGCTACCGCAGCAAGGAGCAGCTAGCACGGCCGTGCTAATGATCAATAGCAATGAGCTTTCAAGGGTTTCTCAATGTCAGGCATGAACTTTGAAATGCATTTGTATGTGTGTGAAAAAGCTGAATTCTCACTACACAATGCAACACTGCTTAACGCCCCCAAAATACAGCTCTTCATACTGATACAAAAGGAGCTGGGTTTCGGGGATTTTCTTTGTGACAGAGCTGTGTCTTTTGCTCTTGAAGACAAAAATTTTGACCCCAGTCCTATGCTGTTGGTGGTGGCCTTTTTTTTATGCAGCAGTGCCACTGGATGAGACCAAAATTTATTTGGTGATTCTGCCCACAAATCCTTTCGGAGAATTTGAAAGTGACAGCAGCAGTCATTGGTACAGCGGTATATCTAATTGTGAAAGTGTTTTGCCAAAGTACCTGTTCATTGGGTATTTTGTCGGTGCTAATCTCTCCATCGCTGCTGGTATTTCAGAGCACTTGTAATGCACAGCCTGGCTAAAACACAAGCTCGGTGCAGAAAGCTGCTCACAAGAGTGAGCTTGTTGGCTAGAGTTCCCTGAGAGAAACTCCAAGGTGCCTTTGTAATGTAACCCTATTAATGATAGAAACTGAGTCAAAGGAAAGTATTGCAAGCCACCGAGGTTAACCAATATGCCACTTAAATATAACTGTAGTTTGTGTTATCTGTAACTGAAGAAGGTCATGGAATCTGTCGTTTGCAGTGGGAGTTTGCGGTGCCAACAAATTAGCATCAGAAGCTCTGGCTTGGCATACAGAGCGGGGCAATAACTGCAGCCTCCGAAAAATTCTCAGGAGAGCTGCGAATAGAGAGGAACAAGCTCCCTCGAGCTTGTGATTTTACTGTCAGTAGTTACAACAGCCCAGCTCTTGTTGCCAGCCTCAATGTGCTAAGAAGCTGTCAGCTGAGCCTTAGGAAGCCAGTGGCAGAGATGGCACCGCAGAGCTGGCAGTGGGAAAGCAAACGTGGTACACATCTGGGTGGAGGAGCTCTGGGGCTGGGCTCTGGGAGCCAGCAGGCATCTCAGTGCTGCTCTGCACTGTGAGAGCTTGGAGGAGGGCATCAGTGGGGTGAGCCCAGAAGTAGAAGGGCTTCTGAGAGGGTAGCAAAAAAAAACGATTTGCTTTGAGAGTAATGAATTAAAGTGCTTTTGCCCTGTCTTAACAAGACTGGCTAAGAGGGAGCAAAAAGGGAGAAGGCAATGTCTCCCTCTTCTTCCCCTCCCCCTTGCAAAATCCTACATGCCCTTTTGGCAGAGATCCATCATTCACTTAATGTGTCCTGCTGAAATCAATTCGTGTGTCAGGATTTGGAGAGCTAGGCCAAAATTTGTTTGCTGATCCCATTCACGGATCACTCGAGGATTCATAAAGGTTAGCAAAAAAAAAAAATCCAATTCATCCAATTTAGTGTGTAATGTGATGCATTACAAAATGACAGATTCCAATAGAAAGGAGGAAATGTCCATTTGTCCCAACCAACCAGCACGAAGTCCCCCAGCAGCTCTAAGCACACGCAGTTCCATGGGAGGGGATTTGCCTCCTTTGGCAACTGAAAAAAAAACACCCTCTTTATAGGGAAAAGCTGTGCCCAGCTCAGCGGGGGCTTGGGGCTCAGCCCACAGCTCCAGAGGACCTGCACAGTGTTGGGGCTGGATTGGGAGTGTGAGAGGGAGCACGGCACAGCAAGAGCAGTGCCCTCAGCTGCCAGGCCAGGCTGGCACCCTGAGACAAAGGCAGCTCCGTCTCCACGCTGTCTGTGGGTGGGCAAGTGCTTGTGTCTCTGGATTTCTCCTGGACTGTGCATGAAGGACAACTCCCGCTGCATGTCCCACCAGAGCGGGGGGGGGGGGTTGGTCCTCCAGCTATGTGTCTTTGTGTCTTAGACAACAAATTATGGAATGACTTCTGGTTTAGGATTCTGTGGAGTCTGTCTGAACTGACACATTCAACTAACTCAGCATAAAACTCACCTTCTGTGTCATAAAATTTGAAGGGGTATGTGGGGTGAAGAGAGAAACAAAAACTCTGTCCAAGTGCCCACAAGTGTCTGCTCATGAGAGGTGCTCTGGGTACAGGTATGAGCTGACTTGGCAGCAGCTAGCGTGCTGAGAGGCTTCGCTTTCTGCTGTTGCAACAGATACAAGTAGGACCTTGCTTCTTAAAATTATTTTTAATTAAAACACAATTAAATGCATTAAATAGAAAGCAGTTTTCTGTAATCTCACGTTTCAATAAAAAGGTTTGCTAGAAATGTCAGCCAGCAGAGTGCTCAGGAATGTGTATGCTCAACCACCACCCTTCTTGCTTTTGTAGGTTTGGGCAGCTGCAGCTTTGTGCAGCGTGCTGGGCTGGGAGATTTGGGCTGTACTTGCCCTGGTGGAAGCTCTCACCAACCACACTAACCTACTTGCAGGCTGATGAGCTGTTTTATAGCCTCCCTCTATGTAGTTCGTCTGGTAAATAGTGTGGGGCATGATGTCACGCTTGCTTAAAGCAATTTGTTGAGTTGTAAATATCCCTGATCAATTCCTGTGACTGAATCCTGTGACCTTGGGTGTGATCCACGACAGAGCTGACTTTAATGTATTTTCTAGCCTTAGCAGAAGTACTTTTAGCTGCCCTTTCCCATTAACTTCCCATCTCACTAATAAAATACTAAGAGAATTATATTCACCACTTCTGCCAAATTTAACCGGAAACGATTCTGACTCAGAAGTATGAAATGCTGCACCCTGACAGGTTGGGTCTCCTGCTGGGACTGGCAGCCACCTCCTCAGTCCCATCTTAAAGCCAAACGTACCCTACAGTCCAAGATCACTTGGCCACAGTACCAAACTTAAATTTAAGGGACTTTCTAGTTATACACAAGACAGCCCAGGGAATGAGCCCCTGTATGTGGCTTGGTTTTGTTGTGAGACTCCCTCAGCTGTAAAGCTTCCTTCTTTGAGCCCTGAGTATGTTCCTGCCCTCCCCTGGACTTGCATGTAAGCACTTCTGAAAATGTTTGGTATTTGTTTCCATTTCATCATCTCCTGAAGGAGGAAAAATACTTTACTGAGTGATTTTATAGATTTTTGGAGGGGATGATTGAGACGGGACAAAGCAACTACCTGACAGGAAGGATATTTGCACTTAGGATTTTCCTCCTAATATTTGAAGTAATTCCAGTGATACAGGCCCACATCCTATTAAACAAATTGTTTTTACATTGTAGATCCTGGGTCATATGTCTGGGTAGAGCAACTGATTTGGCCATGTTTCTGTGACTCAAGGCTGCTGAGCCCTAACAGTATTGCAGTGTTGTGTTCTCGGACATGGTATTTCAAGTAAGGGCAAGAGCTTGAAGAGCAGAATGTCATCTGCCAGAACATCTTTCTGTAGTGACATGAGAAATAACTACATGTCAGGTTTTACTTCTAGACATGTAATGGGGTGCAGGTACAGTCAGCATCAGATGCAGGCTTTTAGGAGTCCCGATCTCTACAGTCCCCACAGTTCTCTGTTCTGGGATTTAACTGGCTTGCTCACTCCAGCAAAAATCCTCATTGCTTTGCAACATTATGCTGAAAAATCTGTGTTGTAACATTGTCTTACATCTTTCCCTGTACTGCTGATGTAGCTTCAGCATCTCTAAGTCTCCCAGCAGTTTAATTTCAACTGTCTTGGTACTGTAGCTTTCAGCAGATGCATCAGGCTCATTTTTGTGCTGCGAACCTGGAGGGCAGAAGTGCAGCTCTTAGTCTGTGCCAGGTGAGGTGGGTGGCGAGGAAGCACAAGGAATGGCCAACAAAGTTGTTGGAAAGTTTGTTCGCTAGAATCCGAACTTCAGACAAATAGTACATGCTGGCTGTAATATAAATTCAATCAATATTCAGTTAAAAAATAAATAGAAAGCTTTTTAGATCAGTGATGTAAGGGAATGTTGGTTCAAGGAAGTAATTACATATTATGTAGAAAAAGTCAATTTAAGTTCTCAATAATTTACTTAAGTGATTTACTTGACTGATGTGTTGTCTTGACCCAATAGGGCAGAGTAGCAGACACTAAGTTATGGCACAGTTCCAGCAAAAGCAGCCGTTGTTACTGTCCTACATAAATCATTAGCTACTGTCTCATTCCAGGTGTACACAGGTGCTATTAAAAAAAAAAAAAAAGAAAAAAGTGATAAATTTTATGTTTGTAAACATAACTCTGTCAAAACTAATCCTGTTTCTGGCAGATGAAGATGTTATCCATACCTCTTGGTAAGGCAATATGCATTTTCAGGAAATAAAGCTCCTAGGGTGTAATTAGCTCCAAATGGCAGTCCGCGGGGTCGCAGGGATACGTGCTGTGTTCGGCTGGGTAGCTGTGAAGGAACCTGCCCTCACTGCCAGTCTGGCACATGGCCGTGGGGGACAGCTGAAGAGGTGGCTGGGTGCGTGTGCCACCCGCCGAGCACAGTGGCGCCAGGTCGAGCTGGCGCATCCGCCTCTCACTCCAGGCTGGCATCAGACACTGGTGGCTTTTTAAGGATGCTCTTTGGATATTTCCCAGATTGCATACAGTACGTGTGGAAGACAGGGATTTCAATTTGTAGTCATGACAACAATGCTGGCGAATATTGCCTTCCTCTTTGCTTGCCGTACCTGTGATACACAGGGACCTTTTGTGCTGTGTTCTTTCTATAAGTTGAGAGAGAACTTTAGTCTTTGAAATGATTAAACCCTCAATGAGTCACTTTGGGTAGATGTGCTGTTGAAGCTGGTGTTGAACGTCAGCAGGCCTAAAAGAAGAGCCCTGAGTCCCATGCTCCTTCCAGATGGATGCAAGACCAGCTGAAACCTGAACTTAACCTGCTGTTCAGCTACATTAGGATGTCTGCCTGCATTCCTGTGCAAAGCTGGGAAAGTATTGGGAAATTATGGTGAGACTGTGCTGAAAAGCTTTAAGTTACCCATTCATCCCCTGTTGTACCCCTGCTTTCCTTTCATGTACTTGGTTTCCTGGGCACTTGCAGCAGCAGTGCTAGGGCATGCTTCCTCCCAGCTCAGAGAAGCATGCTCAGACATGGGTATCAGGTGGGGCTTCCCCCAGCTCCCAGTTTCTGAACACAGTTTTCAACTGCCACTTCTGAAGCTCTGACTGCATTGCAAACTTAAAAAAATAAAAATAAAATAAAGCATTGGAAAAAGTTAAAAATTTTCTTCAAAAAAATTTGAAGAAATTTCTTTTTTTAAAAAAAATCTTGGAATATAATTCAGCTAGTGCTAATTCAGCATCAGTGCTAATGTTTGTGTTCTCCCTTCAGTTTCCATGCAATGAAGGCTACCAGCTGTAGCACAAATACCTCTGAAAGAAACAGAAAGCTCAGGATTGAGAAGGAGAAACTGACATACGGTAGTTGGATAAGGGGTGGTAAGCAACAAAATACAGGTGCGTTCTTCCTTTAAAAATGTGATTTTGCATTCATAATATGAAAATGCCTTTTAAAACATAACCAAACTGGGGCCCATAACACCCAGTAAGTCACTACAGGGTGGTGGACTGTAGCTGCTTAGAATATAGCAAAAATGTCTACTGAGGGTTTTCCACATACATTCTTCCAGTAATCAGTAGCTTAAAAATTCTTGAGCTCGGTTATGTAACAAGATCATTAGATTAACGTTCGGGACCTATTTACTGTGACAGAAAAACAATACCCCTATGATCTACCATGAGCTGGTTTTAGATTTCTAACTCCAACAGAAAGTGTGGTTGATAAACTTGCAGTTAAAATAACGTGATATCCCTGAAATAATAGTAGTATTTTGTGCTCTACAGATGAGAATAGATGTTTAATTTAGTTCTCATGGAATTAATCTGAATTTCAGTCCTTTCAGATCTTCATTCTCTTCATACAGCCTATAAATACAACAGACATTGCTTATGTCATTAGTCTCCTAATGTTATAAACATTTAATGAAGTTAAATTCGAAGTACAACACATTGTAAAATCGATCTGATCTTGCTGGGGAGACAAAGGGAAGAAAATTGAGTCATTTGGAAAACAAATTAAGAATTATATTCACTTAACTTTGAGGTGGATGAAAAATTATGATCAAGACAGATAGACCCTTTCTATTTCTAAAGAAAGCCGGGACTGGAACCAGAGGAAGCCTCTCACTGTGTTAGCTGCCATACTACATATATTAACAGCACTGTCAGCGGCAGGCAGCCTGACATGAATCACTTGGGAGATGACAAGCAGTGCTTTCCTAGAAATCAGAGGAATTTCACTCTCAACATTGCAGCTCAGATTCATCTTTCACAAAGCAGCAACTTAGGAGCTGGAGATTGCAGTGCTTTTAGCGATACATCTTCACTACAGCATCCATCGGTAACTTCTCATGGGGAACTTCACCTGCTCCCAGTGTTGCTCCCATTTCCTCAGGCACGGCCTTCACTGCTTGGCTCTCAAGCATGCTGCTGTGTCCTTTGGCTGGAGGACAAAGCTATTCCTCCCAGAAATGCCAGCAAATGCTTTCCTGTAATTGGCTTTCTAAGGAATATGTTGGAGCGTAAGCTGCTCTCATCTCCTTCCGAAACAGGAGCTAGGGACTTTACTGGCAGCCCAGCCAGTTTCCTAGCAAGGTTTAGCAGCACCTAGCATCTCCTAAAATGCTAACTGGGAAGAAAAGCAATAAATAAGAATAAATAAAACCCTATTAGCAAAGGATTACTGTGTAAAAATCCAAGACAATGAACAGGAAAAGTGAAGGGGTAACGGACACGTTAAAATGCTGTGGACAACAAGCTGCTCAGAGGAAAGTGTATTTGTTCTTTCTTTTTAAAACTCATTATTTATTTTCTCTTTTCTTCAGGCTTAATGTCTCACTAATGAATTCCAGGGGGATTTTTGAATCATGGTGATATCATGGGTTAAACTCCTCTCTACTTTTTGAATGTAAATTCTTCTTGACATTCTTACTTATTGCAGAGCATTGACTTCTTTCCTACAACAAAACCAAATGCTATTTGGTTTTGCATAGTTAACATTTCGCTAATGGGTAGCCAAGATTCTCTCAGCAGCTCAACAACATTTTCTAAAGCACGCTGGCGTTGTTGTAGCAACTGGTGGCTGATCTGTGAATAAAGCAGATGTCATTGTGGCAGGATAAAGAGAGAATAATCTATCACCCAGCCACTACCACTCCTGCCCAAACAAGTCATCAAAATGACACCTCTGATGTGTAGTCATCAGTTAAGGTCTGCATATCACCTTAACTCATCTTCTTGGAATATAAACCATCATTATGTTATAAATGTTGGGAATTTCTCAGCCCTTCACTGTTGCCTTTCTCATGAAGAAGGCTCAGCGAGGATGTGCTGAGGCACTGATGGTTTGCCAGCTTCCTTTTAGGCTTTGATTGATTTTGCATTTTCGTCCAAGCTGGTCTGGCCTAAATAAACACAATATACATTCTGGGAAGTTTTTCTCTTTACTGCTTCATTTGAATTCAGTTCATGTGGCTTGCAACTAAAGATGGGCAAGCATCAAAATATTCTGACTGGTACCCAAGCTGAGTACAAAAGGAGAGACAGAAACAGATAAATTACTGTTCTAACTTCTCAGAAAGGCTTTAATCCATTTATTTATTTTTTAGCTTCTATTCTCAGTCTCACAATTTGTACTTAGCAAGCACAACTCATTGACCCAAGTGAGTCACCTCACGTCCCCCTCCTTCGGTGACGGAAAACACCATGCAGTAGCACTTCCCTGTTAAATGTTTTCCATTGGAATATTTGTTAACTTTTTTTTTGTTTGTTTTCAATGATGAAGCATCACAGAAACTATTCCCTGCTTTATGGAGCCCACAGCTGTTGCAGTGAGTTTCAGCTTGCCAGAAGCTATTTGTACCAGCCGCGGCACTGCTCTCCACATCTTCTGGCTTAAAAAGCCTGCTCTCCACTAGCTGCTTTGCCACACATCTTTGTTAATCATTTGACTTAAGGAGACAAAACATAAGACCAGGTTTCTATGATTTCCCTGGTGTATGACTCATACTTAATGTGGAGGCTATATTAATTACTGTGTGCTTAACATTTAATGAGGCTGAGAAGAGGAAGGAGTCTCCTCGCTTCAGCTATATACAACGTGCAGTGAGCCTACTACCTGCAGTGAATACTGTTCTAAAACATTAAAATCTGGGTATGCATTTTATAAATGAAGGCAAATCAGACATTGCTTGAGTTCCCCAAAACGGCATGGCAAAAGCTGAGAAATCTGGGCCATGGTCCTAATTCTTTCACAGACTTCCTTTTTGCCCACCAGCCAACCCTCTTGTGCTTTGTGTCCTGACTTCCTGTCTGTTTATGAGGATAATAGCAGCTGACTGAGGCCAGGCTTAGGCTTAGTGCCGAATATTTGTACAACTTCACACCACAGCATTATTGAAGGCCAAAAGGAATTATCCTGATTTTTTTTTTTTTTTAAGATATGCTTAAACAACATTTGTGGTGATAACTTACACACTTTCAGTTGTGTGTGATGGCATTATGGTCAAACACTACTGCCTGTACTGCATCTTCTCCGTCCTTGTCTGTTGACTTCTAATTAATAGCCTCTGTAGTTTAAAACAGTTCTGATCAAACTGAAATAATTTCTAATGCAGCTATATATGGACAGTTGCATAGCCCATAGTATATATTTCTGTGGGCCCACTTATAAAAGAAAAATTTCTAGGAAATAAATTAAGCACAAGAAGCAACTCACAAAAAGTTCCCTTTGCTGACTCAAGGGAATAGATGTTTGGTTTTTGCTTGAGCCAAATGCAATTGCACGATGAGCTGTGTGACAACTAGGCAGCCTGAGCTTGTGCTAAAATCTATCCATTCAGCTAAGCCGGCTTTCCCTGGTAGACTCAGTAAAGAGCCTTTCATGCACTGGTGTTTTCTGGGATTTTCCTTCCTATCTGCTTCTTCTGTTTTCCAAAGTTTTTCTGGGCTGCACCCTATCTGTAATAGGCCATTGGTTTCTTTATCATTCAAGTTGATTTCATTTATTCTGTAGGTACTACAGGGCCAAAACTAAGCATCAACTCTGGTGCAATTCCTGTGCAGTCCCATTTAAATTGATGGGTTTGCCTGACAGAGAACAAAACTTAGCACTCCCTTCACAGGTTTTGCTACAATTCATTATAAAACTTTAGCCAATTACAGAACACTTGTTCTGGTCCACTCTTCAACTTTCTTTTAAATAACTACCAGTGTAGGTTTATCAGTAATTCTTACATGGTGAATTAGGGGGACGTGGTGTATCGGATGTGGAGTAATTCTAGATTTCTTTTATTGATCTGAAAAATTAGAGGTGCATTGTGAGAGGATGAATGATTTTGGTGCTGAGTGTACTGCTTCTCTATTGTATTGTAGCTCACGTGCAGACAGAAAATCATGATACACAAGCCACCAGTAACTGGGGGTGGATCAGAGAGATTATAAACACTATGGAGAGCTAAAACTCCAAGTACTGGGAGAGAATAAAATAACAGGAATGTAAGTGCTGCAGGCAAGCATGCTAGTGAAAAGCAAAAAGTGAAGCACTGCAGTAACAGAAAGTTGTGTGTAACACAGTGTTCCCGAGGAAAAACTGCCGTGAGTTCTTAAAAACTACAAGTGGGCAAGGTTTTATATGCTGCTAGTTTGGGGCTTGTGACATGCTGCTAGTGAGTTGTTTGTATCAACAGCCACAAAACTAACTGTAGATCTGGTATGATATATACAACTTATTTTTTGGTACAGGGAAAGGATACAAGCTAGCACTGGAAATACAAAAACTAAGGTTACTAGAACTAAGAGAATTTGGCTATATGCTAATGATCACAGGTAACTGGTACAGTTTTGACACCATTCTCTTCATCTCATTTTTGTTTTTTGTGCATGCAATCCTGTAAACATTTCCGCAAATTAAATACAATCTCATCTTGTCCCAGGGATCTGAAATCCAATTACAAGGCAGGAATACTCTCTAACAAGAGTTTGATACAGCAACTTCTTTGACAAAAATACAAGATCAAGGCCAGGAATTATGTGAACCTGAGAGAACCATTAGTAAATATATTGGTTGTGCTTAAAAGTGTGATTTCTCTGGAAGTTGATTTTGGCCCCCCAGTTGCAAATTACAGTATATGCTATTGATGAATCTATGACTATGTAACAACAAAAGGGAAAAATCAGTTCTCCCCTAAAACTCCAAAGCACCAAAAGAAGCCTTTAAGGTTTTACAGTATCATCTCAGAACAAGGCAAGAGAATCACAAAGTTCTGGTATCCCTCTTCAAACACCTGGAGTCCTTGAGATCCAAGTACACATTTAAACTTAATCATATTATTGTTTGTTTCCAGAAGAATGATTCTCTTATTTTTTGTTAAAGAGTAAGATGCCTGCCTTTGAGGAATTCTTGGTATGATTTTGACTAGAAGAACATAAATTAGGTTAGCCAGCTAGGTCACTTTTCATGGTGAGAGCTACTCAAGATAACCATGAATTGGTTAATAACTATGAATAACCATTTTGGAATAAGATGAACTTCATTGTCTGCTGTACTGTGTGATAAAATTGCTGTACCTGGTTCAATCTGGGACGTTAAAGCACTGACCCAGGTGGTACCCCAGCTGGTTGACAGCAGCAGTACATCACTTTTAGCCACCCCTGACTCTGCAGGTAAACCACTGAGTCTGCAGTTTAGTCCCACCAACAAGAGCTGGAGGGCTTGTTGTCCAGTTGGGCTTCTTGGGGTTACAAGCTGGGAGTAAGGGACTGTATTAGTAAATACTCTTATTGTGGATATTCACAGTGCATCGTTCCTGATATCTATACTAATGATAAATGTAAAATCATGTGAATATGTTCACCCTGATTGCCATCTCTGATGGTTCTGTATTCAACAAATTGCTGTTAAAGTGTGGTCAGTTGTGTAATCCACAAGTTAATTCATTAACAGCTTTGCATAATATGATGATTGTCCATTATTTTCCTTTTCTGAGTAACTATGTACCCTTACAATAACTTAACCAAATGAGTCACTTAAGAATATATTTGAAGGATGATTTTCATTTAATGATCACTTTTGAAAGACATATCTCCATTAGGTTTGTGCATACATGGCAAAGAAAACTTAATCATTGACTGATTCATGTTTTGGGTAGATACTTCAAGTATTCAAGCTAATTGCATTCAAGTTAGTTCTCCTTTAAAAAAAGGCCAAAAGGTAAAATCCTTAAAACTTGCTTAGAAATCCCAATGTGGAGCTGTATCATTTCCATGAATCAGGGTTTGAGTAAGGAAGTGAGATTTTGTAAATAAGTTTCCCAACTTGTAGTTATGTTTGTTCTCTTACTCTTCCTACTCCTCTCACTCTTCCTGCTTCTTGAATGTATGTTTCATTTAAAAGCCTCTGCTAGGTTATTAATGTGACCGGCAATCCAGCACTTCCCTTGGTTAGTGGAGATGAAAAGATATATTTTCTTTTGAGAGCTGTATTGTTCTGCAGTTGTGTGCATTTCAGTCCCATTGTGTGGTTCTTCACCAAGTCAAAACAGAGCTCTTCTATCCCTGAGGACAAAGAACAAACTGTTGTTGGGGGGTAAAATATCTACAAAATCATAAATCTTTCACCCTCTCCTGTTTATTCTTCGTGCCATCCAAGCACGTTTAGGGAATTGCCAATTAACTCCAGACTCATGGCAGGTTCTTATGGGCCATATTCCTCTTATCTAAGAGGATGCAACCAAATTTCCAAATACTTTCTAGTTGAATGCAGCATTTGTTTTTCCTTGCTCTTTAATTTATAGGTAAATAATAGATAATTTATTGTTATCCTAAAGTGATATCTCAATTATCAATAAAATTGAAACTTTCTCTAAGTAATGCACAGATCACCAGCAGTATTGTAAAATATTAGGCAAGTGTGTACCAAATTAATTTTACCACACATCCAGTTCTTTATTATATGAGTAAAACTGTTTAAAAATATTCGTCCTTCAAGAATTAATCTGATCACTGGCCATTGCACATCATTGCATATTGAAATATATGGGAAGCAGAAATTGTACAGATGGGTTTCCTATAGTAAAACATGCTGTGAAAGTAATAATTTGTAAAATACCTATAACCAGTGAAGAAAACACACTTTTGATGATGATATTATATCCACTAATTTAAAAAAAAAAAAAATCCAAACTGAGGGGGAGGGATTCCAAAGTCAAACGTTAGAACTGAGCTTTTTAACCATAACACAGTGTTGTAATTAACATCCATACTGTATGTACTTCATTACATTTTATGTCCTGTCATTTCTCAATGCGTGGTATTTAGAAGAACTAAAAGCAGTGACTCAATTCCAAGAAAAAATTGCTTTTATATTGCTTTATATTGACAAGTCATACCTTCGAATGTAAGTTATGTTAATAATTTTTTTTGATATCTCATGCTGGTGTCTGAATTACATAAAAATTATATGATGTGTTAAGTGGCAGGTCTGCAAAGAAACTGTATATTTAATCCTAATTATGCAGGATCAGGTACTGCTTGGGCTTGTGTTCTTACGTGAACATATGCAAGAAACAAGTCTGAAAAAATGCAGCACATTCAGGCAGCTTCCAAAAGGTCAGGCTATCAGGCTGAAACTTTGCAGCATCTCTTGTAGTACTTCTGGATGCCTTTTTCTCAGAAAGTTTGCTGACAGTTTTCTCCACTTTCGCAGCCTTAGGTAGGAGTTTTGCCTCAGAAAGACGATTGGACCTAAGATATATCTATATTGCCTACTGCTTGTAATGCTTGCTCTTATCTAGAGGAGTCGGTGAATGCACTGAGTGCTGGCTACTGGTTTGTTTCCTTTACTGATGCCTCTGTAAAGGCATAAGGTCCTGTCATGGGGAAATGGAAGAATCTGGTCTGTCCCTGTTAGAACATACAGTATCATCTGTAGCTCCGCGTCATCTTTCTTACCCAATGAAAGACGATGTTAAACTTGGATTATTTTTTTTATCAGCCAAAAAAGAATCCAGCAGGAGGAACAGAATGAATCCAAAATCAGAAAAAAACATTTGCCCCTCAAATATCCAGAGAAATTAGCCGTGATGAAAAAGGAAATACTGTAAAGGGAACACAAGAAGATTTAACTGGGCTCTGAAAAACAAATGAGCAGTCTACATTTGTCTATTGTTTTTGTTTTTGTTTTTTGATTGTGGGTTGTTGGTGGGTTTGGGGGGGATTTTTGAGCTCTGGCCTTTTAAGAATAATGTAAATGCCAAAAAGAGCTGGACAAAAAGTAAGCATTGTATCCTATCTATGAGAATCAGACGTGTATCATGCTAGTTGTTACAGTCATAGTCTACAGTCTTCAGTGATTAAAATCAAATTTGACAGTAACACAATATAGAGGTTTAACTGACAGCACACACAGCACATTTGCTAGTCATAATGCCAGAGTTTAATGACTGATGCATGTGGGAAGCTAATTTGGATTTTTTTCCTGAATGGGATAAATGAGCATCCAGTTAATGCCAATCATGAATTCAAGCCATGTGACAAGATTGATGCTACATACCCTGTTCTTGTTTTGCATATTCTGCAAAATGAACTGCAGGAAAAGAGCCAGTTTGTACACACATCCGGAGAGAAAGTTCAATCTGCTTTCTGACACATCCACCAATTGCAGCTGAATGTATCCAGCTTGCTGCTGTTGTGTCCACAAACTAATTACCCTTTCTCTGTTAAATAGCCTAAGAATTACAAATTGTATGCCTGTTTTGAGAAAAAGTACAGGTTGAACAAGCAGACGAAGTATAAATAAAATATTTATATAAAAATAGTCTCTTACAAAATATACTCTCTTATCCTATGGTTGATTTTCCAAAAGATGGAAGTTTGTCTGGAGTTTCTTATTTTTAGACATATTTCAAACAAGATTTTATTAATGCTTCTTTCTTTAATTGAAGAAAAAAAAAATGGTAAAGATTTGCATCCCCTACCACTTGACTTTTGTTCCAGACAACTAGCAGCAAACAGGAAAAATAAAAAATAAAAACGACAAAAAAAACAGTGTGTTTGTGTATGTACATATATATAAAGATGTCAGCTTTTGCACTTAAACATCTAGTACTGTAGAACACATCCTGCAAGTCCAACTAGTAGAAATATCCTAGTTAAGAATAATATATACAACTCCAGTTTTTCCTTGCTGTTTCTACAAAATTATTCCACAAAGAAAGCAAGCTATCTACTTTAATTGCAGAATAGTTCCAAAAATGTTGGTAGAGTTCTTTTTAATTAAATAAATTAATATTAGTTTTATCTGAATAAATTGTTAAATATTGCTATTGTTATGCCCAAGTGTCCCAAATCCCTGTGCTAAATCTGCAGCACACACACACACAAAATGCAGATAAAGCAGTGTCTACAGAACATGTCAACAGTTCTACTCGCTGTAGCAAGTGGTATGAAGTGAAAAGATGGGCAAGACCGGCAGAAGCTTTTCAGAAGTGTAGAAGCCTAAATCTGTGTCATCCGCACACTCACATGGGCACTTCACGATGGGGCACTGTCCATCCCATCCTGTGCAAAGCCCATGGCTGAGGACTTTTCCCCTACCCCACCCTGCTCCTTATACACACAAGTTTTTGACCATCTTTTTTTTTTCCAAACCGAGTTCATTGTCATGTTCAGAGATTTTTCACTGGTGTCTCTTCCCAAGGCAGTCAATGCTTCTTGCTTCAGAGGTGCAGATTAACTGAATGATCTCTTCTCTCTGTTTTGTGTGTCAGGGGGCTGGGGGGCGGGGAGGGGGGTGTTTTTTTTTCTTGGCTGACTTTCTTAAGAGTCTGAAATGTGTATCCACATAAGCAATGAAACATGAGAAGAAAAGACAGGGATCCATTCATCAGTGTTTCTTCTGGGAGAGCAGATCTTTGCTACGGTCTCGTGTAGGTACATTGAGCGCATGTGCAAATGTACTCGCAGCCAGGGACACAGCCAGCCTGCCCAGCCACGTACTCATTTACAGGTATATACTTCTGTTCTTTCACTGCATGTGTTGCATTTAACATAGCAGCACCAATGAAATTTGCAGTTGCACTGCCACACTCTCGAGTACTGGTGCGTGTTGTAACCTCGCCCACAACACATCAGGTCGCAGCCATTGGACTGCTGGGCTGTCTTGTTGCACATCCTCCCCTGTGTTCCCACGCTGCCGGTGACGGGGTCTTCTTCACAATAATTGGGAGATTTTTCTATGTACACTAAATCTGTATCCATGGGTTTGCGATAAGAAAGTGGCTTCTTTATTTTGAGGAAGGTCGGACGCTTGTTGCGACTTGCCCTCACTGGTTCGACCTGAACTGCTTCGTTGTATTTGTCCTTAAGGATGTAGCCCAGCTCCCGGAACTTAGGCAGGGTTGTCCAGCATGTCTTAGTGGTACAGGATCCCGAGACCCCATGGCACTTGCACTCTAACTTCATGTTTTCTTCCAGAATCTGGATTTGGAACAAAGAATGATGCATTAATAAAAACTAAACACTTAAAAAATAAAAAATAAAAAGAGGTTTATCTGATACATATTGAATAACAGTTACAGAGAGGGTTGCTCTCCAGCATTAGCTGTCACCAGGCACAGGCCAGGTTCCCACCAGAGCTATGGGCTTTGCTTGCCTGGTGATGCTGTTGTCCCAGGTAGCAAATGCTTACGGGTGTCAGCTAAGTTCTGCCTCCAAAGTTTGCACTGTGAGTTAAACAGGGAATGTGAGTGCCTAATTTCACAGACTGTAGACCAAGTGTAAATTGTGATCCTCATTAACCACAGCTTTTCTTCACCTTGCCTTGTACAGTGCTTCAGATTCATCTGTTTTCCAATTTTTGGCATGTGGCAGTGAAATGAGGAACTGGCAGAAAATCACACCTTTACTGTAGCAGCTTTACACAAAATGCCACATGCAGAATGCTTTGAAAGTTCAATAATAGATAATAGAACTTGGTTTTTGTAAATAGGTATTCCAAAATAAATTGAATTTCTGTTCTTGGACCTGAAAATGGCATAAGCTGGTGTAAGATGTGAACAAGCAGACAAACTCTATCCTCCTGTTGGTGTCACATTAATCAGCAGCGTAGAGCAGACTATTATTTAGTTATGCAATCATCTGTTCTAAGTGTTGCAAGTTAATGCTGCAGTTTGGAAATCTAAGTATTATTTCAGTACACCCCAGCCTTACATTCCTTGCCATACATATACAGTATACCACAATCTTTCCATTTTTTCCTAAAGCATTTTGCTCTCCTCTCTCACATGGGTAATGGAGCATACAAAATACCTGGGCTACTCTGCCAAAAAAATGGCTTTGTCTTAGAGCATAAGGAGTATGAGTAAAGACGAGGAATTGCTTTCATGTTTTGTCATCAATTCTGGTTAAAAAATTTCCACCTCCTTAGTACCACAAAAGCTTCTCAATCACATCATCTTGGCTCCACCCTGTCTCACGTTCTCTTCTTTGTAGGGTCCTCTTATATTTAAGGCTGAGTTGTCACTGCTTTCCTTTTGATGATAACGAGCTTCATATTCCCTTCAGCCTTCACATCCCTTTAAACTTCAGCCTCTCCTGCTCTTTCTTTACCAGCCCCAGTCCTTGCCAACTAACACTGGAGACCAACTTAGTCCCTGCTGTCTGACCCAAGCACTAGAGCTGACCTCACTTAGCAGCTACAGTGTTAATGCTAGAAAAATTGCTAATTGATAGAATAATTCCAGCAATTAATTTCCCACTGGTGTTGGCTTGAAAAGATAATAATAATTCTTCTGATTACATTCTGCCTAGCCTGGTAGATAGCAGCAGTGGGAAGCCCAGCTGGGGGATTATCTGGGTTCAGGGAGTGGCCACATCATTTTTCCCCTGAGAATCCTCAGCTGATCTGTGCAACCCCAAACCTGGGCAGCCTGGAAGGCTGGAGGGAGGTCAGCAATGTGGAAATTTGGATTAACCCTCTTCTGCAACGCCCCACTTTTGTTTTTGGACATTAGGAAAGCTTACCATGCAGACACCAGCTGCTGCTGAACAGGACAGCCTGCCCTGAAGGAGTTGGGTCCAGCTCAAAGGCTAGACACGCGCTGGGACTTCAGGTCTAAAATCTCAGCATAAGAGACTGAGTGGCTAGGAGTCAGAGTACCTCTGAGCTTATGTGGCCAGCAGATCGTATGTAGCACACTAACACTGGTGAACACAACTCCATCCTACTTGTGAAAGCCTTAAAACAGGCAATGTAGAGGCTGCATGTAGTAGCTTATTACTGTCACACCTTTTGGTCTTGAGGCTGTTCACATGTCATCTAGGCACAATAATTGCTATTGCCTAACTTTAGGATAGTTCATACCTGTTTTTTTATTCACTGTTCCTTCTCTGCCATTTTTAAATGAAAAAATGGATTTCAAAAGCATTTAAATGGCTTTGGTTTTATTTTACTCCATTGCTGATGTGTCAGTACATGTGGTCTGAAGACGAGATTAAAACCCCTAGAAAGTATAGGTCCAAGGTTTTGACAGGTGTGAACTTAGCCTATATTACGTCACATTTTGTGCTACTGTTTTAAAATTAAATTTTCAGGCAAACTATCCATCCAGTGACTTTCCAAAAACTGAAATGTGAGAAACTTTGATATTCAGATCTACATCTTAACTTGCAGTTCTGCTCAAACTTTGGCTTACATTTTGCATTATCTTGTTATCTTGAGTTTCTCTCTCAGCCACTGCATACTTCTTTTATTGCTCACTCATTCATAAGGTAGTACTCTTAGAAGATAAATGAGGAGACAGAAAAGGAGTTATAGCACAGAAACCGGAAAAATAACATAAATTCTTTTAGCCTCATTTGTACTTTTTTAAAAGCTCTCTTTTTTTAATTTGAAACTAGCCAGGGATACATTTCTCAGCCTTAATTCAATCACTGCTCTCATTCAAGTGGCTGGCCTTATATCTGGTACGATGTTCAAACTTGCAACAAAATATTTCTAACATCAGGAACCGCCAGATTGACTTGAAACATTAATACAAAATACATCATGACTTAGTGTCATCTATCCAGGTAGGGCTTTTCTCTGAAGTGTAAATAGCCTAAATTGCCTTTTGGTTTGTTTCATTAACATCCCATTTACAGACAGCGATCTCTAAGACAAGGAATATTTTCCCCCAGAAAGAGCTGAGCAAGTGGCTAGAGCAGTTCAGCAATGGTGCGTGTCATGTACTTGCCTCTTGCTCTGGGTGACATGATTCCAACCCAGACAAGAATCTGGATTTCTGGCCTCACTCAGCTAAGGCCAGGCACGAGCAGTTAGGGTAAAAACATCTGGCTTTGCCTGAAGATGAGACATTTGACCAATATTAGTTAAGTCCAAGTATTAGGGGTACTTTTTAGATCACCAGAAACATTTGAAAGTATGGGCAGAGGATGGACAGATAGATGAGAAAGATTTTTCTTTAAATGCTGTGCTACATTTATTGTTCTCTTTCTCTCTCTCTCAATTTCTCTCTCTCTTTAGGATAGCGCTTTTTAAGATGTTCTGGCTAACTGCATTTTCTCTTGCCCTACTGGAGTTGCATTTCTATTGCACTGTGCTAAAATCACTCCAACACATCTGCTTAGTTTGGGCTCATGCTTTTTACATTAGATTAAAACTTTATATATGTTATAGACTGATTTTCCTAAAATGTAAGAGCTTGAAGAGCACAAAATGTAAAATCTAGGTCCGCCGTTTCTTACCAAAAGACCGTATCCTGCTCCATTAGCCATGGAGAGTAAATCTATATGCACCATTGAATGCTCTGAACCAGAATAGATGCTAACAAAGAGCTGGAGTTAGTTTAACTTTGTCCACTTTTTCTTTGAGTTCCTATAGTAAACTGTCGGTACTTGTTTCTCTGTGTCTCCTTTGCCATTAGCCTCTGGGAAATAGTTTGTGTGAAGAGAACTTGCTCTGGCTCTCTCTATTGATGTTATCTTCAGATATAGTACCTTTGGGCAGTGCCATAAGGAACATAACATGTTTTTTCTTTGCCTTTAGTTTTGCAGAAAATGTGTAGGGTGCATCACGTGAGGGTGGCAAGCTATAGCCCTGGAGAGCCCTTTGAGCAGCCTGTGAGCTGCACAGGCTCAGGTGCCAAATGCAGAGGTTGTTTGCATGGTCACAAAGTCCTCTGCTATTGGTCAGGGAAAACACAACCATTGGCTAAAAGCTGTGAATTTTTCGTTACAGAGAACAAGGCAGGACTTGGAGAGTGGTCACAACATTTCTGTGGGCTGGAGAGGCCATTGAGGAGAGGCAAGCCTGCACCATTCAACTTGTGGCAGACGAGGATTTATGATTTCTATTACTTTCAAGAAGGCAATTGTAACTATAAGACAAAGCTCCTCAAACTTCAGGAAAAATGTTAGATGGCTGCTTGGTTTTCTTTTGCAAAAGGATTCACTTCGTAAAAGTATTATTTTGAGCTAATGTAATAAAGACTAATTCTTTCTAATTAAAATAAATAGGAAATTACACTGCCACCTGTTTTATTCAAGTGTGACAGTAATCTCAAAATGATACTACCTTTTAAATAACTTGTGGGACTCTCTTACACCAGAACTCTGAAACTAAATAGGAAAATAGCAATAATACCTGGTGCCTTTTGACTTGAAAACAAAAATTAACATGAGAGAGCATAAAAGAGGAAATGATGCCATTTAAAGACAAACCCCATGAAGACTTGTAATGTAAGAAACAGCATACTGAAAAAGTACCTAAATGCAAATCTGAAGTTAGGAAAGACATATCTAAACAGAAAAGGTTATTTCCCATCAGTGGATGTCTGCTAACGATATTAATAGAGCTGTTGTAAAAAGTGTTTTGTAGAAATATAACATATTTTGCATTGATATCCTATGGCAAACTAATTGTGGATGAGTCTGGAACTGCTTGTGTCCCATATTAAGCGTGACTCAGTCCAGCTAATCTTTCATATTTCAGTTGAATGTATTATGAAGCCCTTATTAAGCACAGTTAAATGATGTTCCTTCCTCACATTTTTTCATTAGTAAAACTGTGCAAAAAGCAATATCTGAAGTTGAAGTCAGCATCAAACAAATTTGTTATGCTGAGCAGTGCGAGTCCTGACTATCTCAGAAATTCTACTACCACTGGCAGGTTAAACCATTTTTACCATTACAAAAAAATCTCTGTTTCAAATAAAAAATGGCTGGGAAATCACCATAGCATATGACCTATACCAATCAAATCACAACTGTGTTTTCCTACAAACAGATGTCTAAAGAAGATCATGCAAGATATTGGTCTAAGGACTAATTGCAAAGATAGACAAGAGAATACTGATAAATGACAGAATGCTAGAAACATCCCAGGTTGCACAGAGTACAAACATTTACCTTCAGTAATAGATATCCAAAATTTAACTAATTGGAAATCTGATTCTAAGTCTCTAAAAAAATGTAGAGTTCATGAAATTTGTTCTCTCATTAGTTTAACTTTTGTGCCATATTTCTGACTTTTCTTTATGCTGCCACAAAGCAGGAGGTTCCTTACCGTTCTTTATAAGTTTCATAATTATCATTATTATTTCTACCTTGGAATATTAGTTGTCCTTTATTTCAGCTTTATAAAGAACCTGACCATATGCAGCAACTATTTTCCAAGTGCAGCTTCTATTTTCACAATATACCAAATGAGTAAAGAAAAAATAGTTTTTCAGTATAGTCGCACTGTTCATGTACTATCCTCAGCACATGTAAACTAATTTTCTTCTGTTTCCCTTGGTAAGTCACATTACTCAATTTAAAGGGCAGAAGACCAAATACAGTTTGGGGACCAAAAAACAAGCAGCAGTAGAAGAACAAATCTTACAGGACGTTTTCAGAATTGTTAGTCTGAAGAACATTTGGACATGGGATAGGAAGGGGACCACATTTTTTTAACAAAAAGATTTAATGAGACAGATTCTCATACTAAATAATAATGCTCTTCTCAAGTTAAACCACAAGGCATGGCTCTTGCCTTTTTTCAAACTGTAGGAACTTCTATGTGTAATAAAACAAGGTGTCATACTCCTTCAGCTTTCTGCCACTGAGGGGTTCTAGGAGAAAACCTTATATCCAATTGTAGCTGCTCCCAGGATAAACTTCTGCCAAAACCATCTCAGCTTTGCAAATGTAACTAGGAAAGGGGATTTCATGTATGCAGCTCGGAGTATCTTGCTTGCTCATTCCTCAATATTTTTCTCAGACACTTCTGCAAACCTAATCATGGCCACCTGAAAGTCAAATAAGGTTCTTCAGTTTTTATTTATCTTCATCAATATACTGCTTGCAGAGGTAGCAGGCATGATGTGGCAACACCTGATGTTAATAGCTCAGCAAAATCTGATATGGACTTGAAAGGAATGATACACAAAGAAATCTACACTGCCACGTCAGACAGTCCCTCCTCAAAGCAGATCTCATGCCAGGTATTCTCTTCTCCCTCACCCCCTCCCTTTTGCGTCGTATCTGATAACAGCTACAAGCTCGTAGTCTGTGGGATTCCTTGCCTTTTTACATCTCTCATGAACAGATTCCTGTTTTCCCCAGAGAGAAAGTACCTGCACCCTTGTCTCTCTCTATGGTCATCAAAATGTAAAATGAAACCATTAATTCATGAGCTGGAACCGTGAGCTTCAGGTTGAGTTTCACATGCTCTTAAGGGATATGGTTTGTGACAAAGTTTTCTGTGTATCTGTGTAAGACAAAACTGTCTTCCCCACCTTTCCTTCTGTTAGCAGGAAATACTGTTATAAAAGTTTTTCTCAACTATGAATTACCAAACTAATGCTTAGATAAGATTTTATACCAGGAAATGGACTTAAAATATTATGTTCCTCCTGCACTATTGGAAAATAAGTTGTGAGATTGGGGGTTCATAGTGTGGGATTTTTTGTTTTCTGAGTTGCTAATGACAAACACTCTTTACTTGAAAGCTGGCTTGAGAGTTTACTGGGTGGTTACTGCTCTGGTGCCTTGGTGCGTCTGTCTGCAAGACTGGTCTGACTTGCGTTTTGTTTCTGTAGATTTTTCTATTTAAAAGCAAGGCAAATATTTTAACAGAAAAAAAAATTGAAATAATTTGAAAACATAACTGTCAATGTGTTTGATAAAATACTTGCTTTTTTAAAAAATAACTCTTGGGAGACCCATTATCATGTAGATTAGACTGGATCGATGTAGGGCCAAGTGAGTGTCATCACGTAGGAAGTTTAAAAATCAGTCAAAAAATAGATTGAAAAAAAAATAGTTCTGAAAAAAATATATATTTTTTAATATGCTTTCACCTACAATTATTGGAATATAGTTGAATTGTCTTAGGGTCATTCAACAAGTTAATTTATATTTCCTGTTTGTATAAGTGAAAGTATGACTTCCTAGTTCCAGACTGAAATAGGATTGTGAGATTAAGCAAAAACTTATCTAGGATCAGTATTTGCTGCTGTCCAAGCAAAACTGACACTGTGGATACGATAGATTATAGCTCGTGAAATACTGAATAGTCATGTCTAGTCTATCTGGGTACTTTGTAGAATGAAGCTAAAATAGACTGGAAAAGGGTATGATGGTGTTACAGAATTACAGATAGAGTTGTTGGTTGCGTTATCTAATTCACCTTCTTATCACTACATGAGTTGTCTATAGTACGTATCTTCCTCTCCAAAAAGATATTGGGCAGTATGTTCATGCCAAAAGTGAATAAAAATGATGATCGAGGTGTTTTGGAAATGAAGCAACAACATGATGTTCACTGACACTAAGATGATTTACAAAGAAAATGAGACAGCAATTTTTCTGGATTTGGGCATGTTATCAACATAAAATTTATTCTTATATCATATCTACCTTCCTTACGTTCTGGTCACAAATTAAGAATCACTCCAAAATACTGTTGCTTCTGAAACAAGGCCTCTCTGAAGCAGTATTGTATCACGTATTATAAAGATGATGAATGTCCATTGTTAAAAATGCCATTTTCCCTAATTCTACTTCAGGCTAGGAGCTCAGTGTATGGATCAGAGACTAATGAGGTGAATGAAAGCTTGACAGTGATACCTGCAGGCCTGGACCTCTTCAAAGTCATTATAGTTCTCCTAGTGTCCTATATCCTATGAGTCTGGCTTTAGTTTTGATCTTGGGATGGTGATCTTCATCCATATTCTGTTCTTCAATTAATCAAGCTGTCATTAAAATGCAGGATGAGGTGCTTTAAAAAAAATACATTGTGCACAGAGTTTATATTTTAGCATGCTAGTTCTGAAGTACTTTGGAGGTATTCCCAGGTAATGTGAACTATAACTTATTTGCACTTCACAGTTTGAGAACACAATGGGTTAAAGTCTTGTGGGTTATTCTTCAAGTTCTGTTACAGCCTTGCTCTGCTAGGCAGGGATGTCAATGCTGTCTTTTGCTTTGGGCTGTCTCATGGAGCCTGAGTCATACTTCACCGCTGTGGTAAAAAGGTAGGGAAAACAGGAAATGACACAACTCGAATCCATCCTTGTCATAGTTAATGTACACAGTGAAGGATGGTACAGAGTTGACTCATTCCCACTAAACTTCATCTTCCATGTAATTCTCCAAACTGGTAGTGAAACACTCAAATGAAGTGGTGCTGGCATTGTATAGTAAAGAATTGGGAGCAACCAGGTAGAGCATTTTGACAAATGCTTGAGCTGTCGAGAGAAAAGTTTCCAAAGTGTGATAGAAACCAAAAGAACAGCCTTACTTGTTCCAGACAACTCATCAGAAAACACCTCTTGTCCTAAACTAATAAAGCCAGGTGCTGGCAAGAGCACTAGTTGCAAAATAATATCACTTCATATCGCTTCCAAACATTTTAACCAATAGCCACACACAGTTAATTATAGGTTCATTTAGTTACATACCACACCATGAGAGTTAACCCTTAGGTACTCAGCAAATAATAGTATGCAATATTTCTCGTGCTTCAAAACATAAATTTCAGTTCTCTAAGACAGCATTTTTAGTAAACGGTAGATGTTTTTACTTTCCCTCAAGCTTTTCAGGTGATTTCAAAGTACTTCTACAGTAATGTCTCAGTACCATCTTTATAAAAAAGTATTTCCTAGCTTAACTTCTTCAGGAACTCCTTCAGACTTCCCCAAAAAGAAGCACCAGTTACCTTCATGTTTGGTTCACAGGAAGACATCTCTGTGTCAAAATATTCACATGATAATAAAATATCATGTTTTTGGTTATGACAAGAATTGGGATATTCTTGTGGGAGTCATTTTTCCATAACAATGGCTTTCAAATTAAGTTATATACATAAGAGTTTTCCCCCTCCAGTTGCAGTTGGGACAATAGATCCGCAGTTCCATGTTTTCAAATAGCTTCCACTTATCAGAGATAAGATCCTACCAGCAAAGCCTATCTCTGTAGCCTAGCAGCTGCCAAGATTAGCATGCCCCAAGAACAGGCCAAGAATTTTAACACAGAGCTTCTGGCCTGTTGTCAATGAACATTTCCTCCAATACCGAAGAATGTGAAATTTCCTAATTTTACATATAAAGCCCAGTGTAGTCTAAGCAAACCTCCTTGGCTTTGTGTCTTGCCTACCTGGCATATTAGATTTTCTTCTTTTCATTCTAACAGGTAGTTTAGCAATAGCTGAAGCTTTCATTTTACAAGTGAGCAATCACGTATTAAAAGAAATTCACATTTAGGGTGTGTCATATTGATGGATGTAATTCCCCTCAGCCAGCTCACTCTCCAGGCATAGCTGTTGCTCTTTGTTAAGAAATCTGTCTGTTTACTATTTATAGATGAGTTAAGGAGAAATATCCAATTACATTAATAGTTCCTCTTAATAAGCCACTTATGTTATATTAATTGAGCCTTAATATCAAGACTGATGTTTTTACAAAGGGTTAATCAGTTGTAGGTCTTGTAGGTCTTTAGTTCAGAAGGTCATAGGATGCCTGTAACAACAGCTTGTAAGCACCAGCTTCATTTGTTCATAAACCCATCAATAACAAACCATGCATGTCTGTAGCACATTTAATGTGTTAATCAGATATTAATTTTATTCCTCCCTTTAAGGGAACCTTAATATAAAGTATAACTCCATTAAATAGAATTCAAAAAATCTTAATGCTATGCTATTCTTTAGTAGAGTTATTTGGATCTGTAATGTTGTGGGAAACATTTTAAGATTACACCTTCTAGCCTAAATTTGGTGCAACTACAGCAAGGCAAACTTCTCAGACCAATTTCCAGAAAAAATGAAGCTTAAGTGCTCACTTGGTGTCTGTCTCCCACTTGCTTCTCATGTCCCATTGGTAACAGCTGAACCTTTTTAGTAATTTCAACCAAATATGACAAAGGGTAGAAATTGTGAAGTAACTTCTGTGAAAATAAAAGATCACAGGGAGGAGACAGATCCTATAAATGTGGCAGTGTGAATGCTCATGTTGTTAGACCTCAGGCAATTCACAAAGAGTTTGCCATCAGCAATAACACGTGCTTTTGTAGGAGGGCATCCCCACCGTTGCATTGTTTATGTTTTTGTTTGCTTGTTTAATCTTTTCTTTTTATAACTGAGGTCTTGATCCAAGCCTTTTGGACACATATTTTTGATTCCTTATTGAACTTCTTTATTTATATATTAACTGTTGTACCATCTCAATAGATAATAGTTTCATGGCTGCAGGACTTATATACCCAAAGGTATAACAGAATGTTATGACTCAATTAAAAACTCATGTTTGAGTAGCCTTGTAAGAGCATACGTAGTTGTACTCATAACTGTGTGTGGTCTTATACTTAGTATAAGATCTAGTATGCTTAAGGCAAGGCTAGTTTCCCTAGTAGGCCACCAGCTGACACTACAAGGAGAACCTACAACTGGAGCACTAGCAATAAATTTTGGCTTAGATGTTACTTCAAGTTTGCAAATACTGATGCTTTCCTTCTGTCTGTCCCAGGGGAGCAAATGCAGTCCATTAGGTGCAGCTCACTTTTAAGTACCAGAAGGCTCAGGGTCATTTCGATAACCGGTTCTAATGCAAATGAATACTAGTGCCTTTTGGCACTAATTGACCATGCAGAGCCAAGCATCCTCTGTGCAATTACCTGAAACCCTCATCCTTTAATAGATCCATGCTACACTCTTCCAGTACCAAAACAGGCCTTGTTTGTGTCCTTGGACTAAAAGGTTGTTCTTTATTTAATCGATTATTTAATTGTTTACTTCAAAATACCTGGAAGTTCTTTCCATTAAAGCAAAAGTCTGTTCCATTTGTACAGCAAACGCTAGCAATTATTGCTTTCGGTGATTGTTTCAGGGCTTTGTAACTTCAGAGTTTTCTGTCACCAAGTGTCTAATATAACATTTGGACCAAACCTTGGTTTAACTTCCATCTTTACCAAAACCTGTCCTATGCACTGTTCCAAGTGTCTTTACTTAGCCCAGCTATATGAGTTTATGTTACTGACTCATCACTGCAAGGCTCTTGGAAATGTTCCTGCAGATACTTTCAGCTTGCACTCTAGAGGTATGGGTTGTTAAGTACAGAAGACTCCAGCTTCTGTCCCCATTGACACAGCAGGGTCACAGAAATGCAACCACATAAACCTACAGCTGTGTAGTGTGAATGGGTATGCTTTGTCAGAGATGCAATGAATGAGACTGCATTGTGCAAGTTCTCCAGCATAATTCAGTGTAAACTTTGTGTAGCAGAAACACTGTTTGCTTGTGTATGAAGATTGTTCTTAGTGAATAGCCTTGCTGGGCCTTTAGTGTCTTGCTAACTTGGCCAGTGACTGTTTTCTGTGGTTTTAAATGTCTAAAATATGCAGACAGAAGTGTCCAGCTTTATGCAAGTAAATCAGTCTTAGATTTGGAAAATTAAATTTGAAGTGTGACAGATGTCATCTGGTGAATACAGGAGCAGCAGAACTGTGCTCATCAGCTATTTCTGAAAATTTGTCAACAACTTAATCCTACATCTAGTCATGAATTTTTTTTTTTTAAATGGGTTCTGATTTAATTTCTCAGTAAAACATTGAAAAATACAAGTTAAATAATACAGGGAAAAAAAGCTGTGTTCACGGGTCAGACTTCAGGCCAATAGATGCTGTGTTTTCTCTTTGTCGTGACTTTTATTACATGATCAGCGTAAATTTTACAATACTCAAACACAGCAAGTATTTGCTTTAAAGTTATTACTCTGACAACTGCATTTGTTTCAAATTAGTATTTTTGTTAAGAAATGAGGGCTTTGTTCTGCAACGTGATAGACTGAAGGCTTTACCAAAGGTCTCAACCAAAGGTGCTACAAACAGTGCGAGTCTTTCAGGGAGACCCAAATAACTTATACAGCAACTGTTTTGTCTAGATGATGTTCCTTCCTGAGTTCTGAATGACAGGTGTATGCACAGTAGGAAATGTTGCTAACTGTCCAAAGTGAAAGACTGAATTACCTTAGAAAATGTCCAAAAATGTGGGCCCCGTTCAGTGGCTTTGCTGAGCAAATTAATCATTAGAGCAAACATCTAATTATTTCAGTTCTAAAAGGTGGATGACACTAAATTTGGAATTTGAGATCTTTGTTATTTATTAACAGACCCTGGCCCTCAGTCCCAGCTATCTTTGTCAGCAGCATGAAGGATTGTCAGCTCTGGTAATCATATACATGAAATGAGTGTTTGGCCTATAATGTCAGAATCCTCTAAAATTGCAACTGCAAGTAAGTGATAGCATTTATCATTCCCTAATCTTCAGCATAAATCAGGAATTCAGTTTTCAACCACATAAGATATAAGAGGGAGTTAAAAGCCAAAATACAAGTAGGACCATGTATCACAATTTCTGATTAGCTGAAAGTGGAGGACAAGTGGAATGAAAATTCCTTCTTGCGGATTACAGTTCTTGTGCAGTCCAATTCCCTCTCATAATTTAGACTAACATTAATGTTCCCTTTATCTTTACTCTGGGTTGTTGAGAAGATGCAGAGCTTGTCTCTCAAGTTTGGTCTTGTTTTAAGACTATTATCTAAAAAACACAGGAAAGCCATAAAATAAAACTTTGATCCTTTCAAATACAAACAAAATACTGTAAGAGTGCACAGATGTGTATTTTTTTTTTCACACCCGGCAAAATTGCCCAGCAGCATCTTGTCGCGCCCTGCAAACACCCAGTAGGGATTCAATTTTTGTAATCATTCAACTCTGTCCTGTGCTCCCACCAACCTCAATGGGAGTTTTCCCATTCAGGGAGCTGGACTTCCTCCAAATTCAGTGTTTGGCCTTTCTGGAAATCCCACTCCCCCCAGCAAAGGCATGGTGAAGAAGCTGCCAGGAAAGACTTTGCTGCAGCTAACTTGCCTTTTTGAATTGCACCAAACCCCTGCTGCGGTGCCAGGCCTTGGGGTTGGGGTGCTCACAGAGTAGGAAGGTCCTTTGAGCAAGAGGGCAGTGACACACAGGAGCAGCCATAGGGTGGGACAGGACTGGGCAACCTCAGATAATGTGCTCTGTAAGTGGACGGCACTTCCCTTTGCCTGTACCTTACAACCATGTTAGTTTGCAATGTTTTGCAGGCTTTTTTACTAACTGCTTCCATTCATGGCCACATGTGCAGGCCACTTGTGCAAACCTTCTCCTAAGCCTTCTCCTTCTGGTCTAATCTGGGCAAAATGTTGTATTGCTTAATTAAGCTAGCTACTAGGACCTTCTAAACAGACACGTTTGGAGCACCTAACATCAGATTTTCTAGATGTTGTATGACATTTTAGCAGTGGAGCAGCATTTTGTGGTTGCTGTTGTTAAGACTGCTATTGCTTTGTGAGTAGTAGAGCTGTGTGTTGCATTGGCTGAAGATTATTTTTGCTGGTGATTTTGGCATCATCTCTGTTACTGACTGTTCTCTTTATTTGTGCCATTGCTCTGCCCCATTATCCCCCATCAAGCTCCATGTTAAGGTGTCTAGCAGCCTCATCTATCAGAGGACTAAACACAGCTGTAGCTGAAGTCTGTCAGATGTACCACTGCCAGTAACAACAGTGGGCATCTACCCACTGACAGTCTGAGCTCCTCCTCTGCCTAAGGGAGCCTAATTCTGGACTTTTCTTCAGGCAAGAAACCTTGAAAAGTGCTCAAGCAGTTGTATGTTGCAGGTGCAGCACCGTGCTAAGTGTTGTGTATGTTGTTGTTATGTACTCAACACACCTGTTGATGCTGGAGATCCACTGAGAGAGCAGTAAGAGGAGCTGGATGTAAATGAACAAGCTCTTACATGGGCATCACAACCAGCCCTGGGTGTCTTTCATTCTCCAGGATCCAAACTTGTGACTAGACAAGGAAAGTTATTCCTGAAAAACACTTTCCAACTTCTAGCCACTCTAAATCAGGAATGTACGACAGCTGCAATCATTTCAGTAGAGGCTAGTATCCAAATATAAAGAGGAAAATCATTCATCAGTTTTGCATTTAAAGAACATCTCTCGCATTAAAAAGTAGAAGCTTCTGAATACAAAAATCAGTAACATTTCTATGGCTGTGCCAAAACAAAAAGCGAAAAAGAGTTGGAAAATAATAAGCATGATTGCAAGGGCACTGTTAGGTTCTGGGCGTCAAGAAACGTGGCTGTGCTGCTGATGCTATAATATCACTTGATTGCTGGTGCCAGGAGTATCAGGGCAGCCTCACCCAGTTCTGTTCTGCTCAAAGCTGGTCTCCTAGACTCTCTGGAGTCTATGGTAATTTTCAGCAGCTCCAGACACGGGCGAGCTTTATTCTGGTGTGTATGTGCCATTAGAGACAATCTTTCTGATGGAGTTGTGAGGCAGCTGAATACAGAAGTGCATGGTTTTGGTTACTATCAGCCTGTTGTTCTGCATGCAGAAATCGCTTGGGGCCAAATTCAGCTGGTGTATGGATGTGAGTAGGAATCATTTGGCTCTACTGCGGGACTGTGTCCTCCTGGCATACTGACCGTGCCCTGCTAGCACTGCACTAGCCAGGCATTAAGCATCCCTAGTTGTCTTCTGGGAACAGAGTTCCCACCTGGAGCCACCGGGCTGCCAAGGTGCCCCCAGGAGGCTGGAACCAGCCCTGGACACAGCCCAGAGCCCCAGGCTGCCCTCCCTCACTGCTGGACCCAGTCCTGGGCACCAGCAGGAGCACGGCCATGTTTTCATGCACATCGAGGCTTAACTCAGGCAGAACTAATAAACCCCCAGAATTTCACTCCTATACTCAGGAAAATGATAAAATGCTTGGTAGCCTCTTTTATCAGCCTGTTTTCTAGTGTGCCAGCGCTTACAGCCTTTCAAATGTTTCATCTGCAAGAGCTTGTGTTCTGCTCTGCTTCTTGTCGTCAGGCTAATAGGTTAGTTAAAGGAAAACGTATCCTGAAGCAGAAATAGCTGTCTCCTCTAGAGGACAGTTAAATTCTTGCAGTGGCGTGGTGATCTCACACTATGCAAGCAGGGAAGTTCTGTGGCAGCAATCTACTTCTGAGGTCAGGGATGCTAGCAAGAAAAAGGCTGAGCATCAGAAAAGTAGGCTTTACAGAATGGCTTGGTAAAACTCCTGAACTCCATGTTTTCCAAGTGCCCGTGTTTCACCTCAACATTATTGTAGCCTTCCCTAAAGGATAAAATACTAAACACTTCAGATTGTTATGACCATTGCTTGCTCCACTTTAGAAACACCTTCTGGTTTCTGGTAGTTTTGCTTGGTATTTGCAGCAACCCTGTTAGGCATGTTTGGCACTCCTACAAGCCATCGAGCTGAACAGGAAAGCTGAAATGCTGCAGATTCAGAGGGTGAAGATGCATTGCAAAGTTAGTGCACCTATGTATGCCTCCAAAGAGAGATGCTGAATAAAAATCCACCTTGATGTGCTCTTGAATTGCAAAAGCCTTCTAATGCAGCCTGTGCCCATGATTTATAACAATGACTCATAATATTGCATTATACTTAATATGATGTAACGCTGATGCAAGATGCCATTCGTGGAATTTCAATGTCACAGAGGAAAAGAGAGGAGAGAGCAATCTGGTCATGTACCTTGCCGTGCTGTCAAAATGAAAAGTATCCAGCCAAAATAGGTAGAGCCTTTCAGTACCTGCTTTGCTATTTTAACAGAATAACTGGAAGAATAACATTTTTATTTCCTGGAGCATAAATATCTCTCAGGCATACGTTATTGTGTTACTTACAGTAATTTAATTAACTTTGTACTTGAGAAGACAAATTTGCTAACAGACAACTCAGTCTTGCAATTATAGCCCCTCACATGGAAGTTTGCAGGGCAAATCAGGATTATGCCTTTAAATTAATTCAAGCTTTATCTCTCTTTTCTGACCCAGCTATTATGAATTCTCCTCCTGTTCTCCCTGTACTGCTTGCTTCTTCCTGCAGTGAATCAGCATTTCAGGAAATACTAATTCAAAGAGGAAAGACACCATAGACTCCATTTCTGGAGGTCAGAAATAGCAGCTCTCCAGTAGGTTTGACAAATGATGTGAGGCTTCTTGGGCTGCTTGCGGCCAGTTCTGTAGGGTGTATGCAACCCCTGCTTTGAACTCTGCCCCTTCCCGTCCCAGTGGCTGGGGAAGTCTGAAGTCATGCGTATGTGCTACAAAACAGAGCCCAGGTGGCTTGGGGAGAGCAGCTGGCCCTAGACGGGGAGAAATGGAGAGCTAGAGCCCCGTCTGGTTTATAACAGTAAGGAAAACTGTTACCTGCCTCACCCCAGCAGTGGAGGCACCAAGGGTGCTCATTCTGCAGGAGCCTTTGGCACCTCTGGCCCTAGTCTGGCTGTGAGAGCTGCTGGGGGTGCTGACACTGCTCACTTTGAGCCAGGTGGGAGCCCAGCTCGCTGCCTCCTGAGCGTGTGCACCAGCACATTTTCAGCATTACTCTAGAAGGCTTTCAGGAAAGGGAAAAGCCACATGTTTGTTTTTTTGTTTGTTTGGTTTGGTTTGGTTTTTGTTGTTTGTTTGTTTGTTTTTTTCCACCAATGGCCACTAAAATCCTCCACGCTTGACATGGCTAATTTTCATTTAACTTCTCGGAGCTGGCAGATGCTCATGTTGTTGCTCTGCCAGGGTCAGGTATTCAGTAGGTTCAGAGAGACAGTTGTTGACACTATGGACAGCAGAGGTAAAATAAGACTATTAAAGTGGAAAGTCTTGAATTGAGACCTCCAAAAAGTCTGGATTGCTTTTCCTGGTGTCTCTTTGCTGGTTTACACTATGAAGTCCTTCCCATGCCCAGTTTCCCTGGCAAGACCATCTCCTACTGCAGAGTAAAGTCTGTCATCTCTTGCTCACCAAGATGGGACAGATGAATTGACTGGTGTTTACTAGATACCAATATGTGTTTGATTCACCAGGGTGCATCCTGAATTACCTGCATCTAGAGTCATTCTAAAAAGTACCTTTTCACAGGTCAGCTGTGAGCACCTGGGGGACTGGGGCACAGCACAGGGTGTTGTTTCACATTTCAAGACCAAAGAAGCAGAAGGGGCAGACTTTTGAACAAAGTAGCGGTGCCTACAGGTGAAGATAACAAATCAATGAGAACTGAACATCCAGTTTATTTTTAGAAGCCCGATAGGTGCCAGTCTGTCTCCTAGGTGCATAAATATCATCAAAAACCTAGCCATGGGCAAGTAAAACTAGACAAGAATTTATAGCCCAGAGGAAAGCCACCAAGAATAGATTGTGCAGAGGCTGATAAGATCCATATTGCTCCAAAAGGGAGAGTACCACCTCAAAACAAGACAGTCTTTGTTGTGAAAGGGTTAGGTTGTGAGACCCAGCTTGCCAAATATCTGTAATGGCCTCCCTCTGCCAATTGTCTGTAAATAGTATGATCTTTCACATGAGAGCGAAGCCTGAAAGGAATGTCTCTAGCAAAAACATCATTTATTCATTCTCTGCAGGTTGGTGGAGTAACATGCCTCTTCTCAGTCATGTTACTCTTTCTTTTCCCTGAAGATTTCCAACAGAGATTTGTTCGAACAAAGATCAGTAATTTTGTTCTGTAAGGGATGCAGGAAGAAGCGTAGAAATATCTCTAGATCAGAACAGTTCCTGAGCCTGCTGGAGAAATGGCAGATCGCCAGAGATAGCACAGCCACTGTTCTCCCAGATAACAATGCGCAGAGCTGAATCTTCCAGGCATATTCTTTTAGGACAGCAAATTGTGCACATCTAGGTGAGAAACACAAGGAGCTCACGTCCTCCAGGGAGGCTGCTGAATACTCTGCCTTCCCACCAGCCACCTCCAGGGCCTCCTCCACCCTACTCCATACATGGGAGATAATGGAGCCAAAGACACAATGAAATACTAAAATAAACTTTTTTTTTTTTTGTCTATATCTTTGAGCATCACATTTGAAATAATTTTCCAAGACAGAAGCTACTTCCATCTGTATTTGCAGTCCTCATAGGCTGGTGTGTCATTTCTTGGGAATGTTTTACTGATGTCACCTACCAAATAAAACCAGACCTTTCAGGAAAGTAGCTCTCCCACAAAGGTGAAACTCCTATGCTGTTATTCATTCCTGTGGATTTGTACTTGTCTAGCAGAGCAGACTGTGGGCCTTGATGTCCTACCAGGCTCTTCAGTATGCGCCTTTGTGCTACCAGAAGCCAAGTAATAAAGTCAGTGAGTCTGAGATAATTTGATTCACAAATATTAAAGGTCAGTCCCTGAGTTATGCTCAGAGTTCAGTGCTAATTCTGCTACAGTTTTGAAGTACCATGTTTGCACCAGAGAGCAAGACCTGGGCAGTTGGGATATTGGGCAGTATAAAATCCATAATCTGACCTATAAAACTCCTACCGTGGCATGAAACAAAAAAAGAAAAGGTTAGTCTTTTTTTGGGTTGGAAATGGCTTTTCTCCAATACCATCTGCTTGGCTGCAGCACATGAACCTAAGTGGAGATGTCTCAGAGCCTACAGGTAATTACCACAACAAAAATAGTATCCACAAATTAATGGCTCTTCCTAACTTCCTTCTCCCATTTGCTTCTAAGTCACACTAACATAATGCTGCAATGAGGATTAATGCACAGGACTGCGAACAGTGGCGAAGGCAGAATGGAGAGCTAGGAGAGCAGGAGGAAGCGCGCTCACTGGGGAGATGCCATCAGCAAAGGGTGACTCCCATGCTCGCTGCTCAAGGCCGTGCTGGACAGGGATGCAGCCATTGCCTGGCTGCTCTGGGTGGGGCAAGGCAGAGCCGCCGGCCCTGGCGCTGCCACGAGGTGTGCAGCACAGCCCAACCTGCATGCCTCAGAGCAGCACCCCGACCATCAGCAAGCCTCTGACCAGAAAGCCGGTGCAGCTGGTTCCCAGAGCCACCAGGAAATGTGTGTACTGGAGGCTGCTGAACCCGTCTTCCCCAGCAGTAGCTGCTCGCAGCTACCTGCTTCCAGGCATGGGGAAGGGGCGGGAATGCTTCCGTGCGAAGCGATCAGCCCCGTGCCTAACACTGAGTCAGTCTGCAGTCAGCTTGCTAAAGTATTTTTCTCCTTGTAGAGGTAGTCCTCACACAAAGAACGAGGTTTAAACAGTTGGGTTGAAAATGATCCCTTTTCAAATGAGTGAGAAGTTCATGTCTGAACCTGACGGGAATCCCACTCACCCACACGGTAGCAGGCGAGTGTTTTGTCATCAGAACCATTTCGCTTTCCAGATAAAATGTTTGTTTGCTTTTTCTTTTTACAATCGCAAAGAGTAACATTTAGACAAATATTTGACGGATAGATGGCCCAACAAGCGTGTATAACTTCCAAAGGTGCCTACTGCCTACGGTACCGTGCGGACATCGGCACTGGCTCAGGGCATGGGGTCCGGCCCGGTGCCAGGCCACAGGTGGCCACGGCAGGGAGCGGGGCACTTACCTTCCGCCCGGCCTCATTATTGTGCAGGTTCATGAGCGTCCGCGCATTCTGCTTAATCTCCCGGGCATCCACAAAGACTTTGGCGAACCCTATCCCATATCTGATGTCAGCAGAGCAGCCTCCCCATTTCCATCCTTCCTCCTTGTGGTACTGTCCTTGTTTTTCTTTGTCACAACCGCAGTCGCTCAGGTTTCCCTGCGTGCAGGCAGCCGTGATCGCATGGGCTACTCCAGCAGCAATGATAGCATACGTGAACGCCGCTTCTCTGCTACCTGAAATTAAAACAGTGCTGTAAATGCATGGTGCAGCATGGTGACATGAGTCAGAAAAAGACAGGCAAGTTCCTGCAGCGCAAACATCAGAAGGCTATTATTAGAAGTGCTGTAAATCTGCAAGCATAAGCAGGTCTCTACTCTTCTAAGTATTGATTTTTGTGGATGTTCACTGTCTGGAATGATAGCTCTCCATGAGGCAGTAGGAGATAAAATATTATTTAGACAACTTCATGTATATATTTCCAAATGGTATTAGAAGTAGTCAAACTAAACTATCCATAACAAAGGAGAGGTGGCAAATGCTTTAGGTCAAGGAGAACGAACGAATGAACAAACAAATGAACGAACGAAAGAGAGAGAGAAAGAGAGAGAGAGAGAGGAAGAGAGAAAGAAAGAGAGGAAGAAAGAGAGGAAGAGAGGAAGAGAGAGAGAGAGAGAGAGAGAGAGAAAGAAAGAAAGAACGAAAGAACGAAAGAACGAAAGAACGAAAGAACGAAAGAAAGAAAGAAAGAAAGAAAGAAAGAAAGAAGGAAAGAAGGAAAGAAGGAAAGAGAAGAAAATAGGTGGAGCTGGGGGGTGAAATTGCTAAAACAACCAGTTTCCAAAAATCAGTTCAAAATCAGCTCAGAAATATGACTTTGTTTAGAAATTTAATTTTACACTAAAATTGTTTTTACAGGAAAATATTTTTCAAAATATTTTTCTGAAAATACTTTAGCTCAACTGAAGCATGTTTTTCAAGTCATATATGACACTGTTTTCAACACTGACATTTGCACAGACTCAAGGAAATAGCTTTTTTTTTTTATCTCAGAATTTTTCCAAGTATGGGAAAATAATAGACCTGACCTTTTGTAAGTATCATGCCAAAATCCAGGTGAAGTAACAGCCTCACCAGAGGGCCATGAGGAAGTGGTTAAGCCAGTATTATTCTGTGCAATATGGCTATAAAGGCAGGTGTGCATTTGTTTGGGGGAGGAGGGATTCTCACTTTAAGTCTATGATTTAATTGATTTTCTTGAAGCTTTCATGCATTCTGGTGTGTGGACTTCCCATGTGTGGAGCCTATGGGATCTGTGAGGCCTTTGGAAGCTGTTCTGCTCAGAGAGGGTCCATTCAAAACACACCAAGGTTTGCAAAGGTTGCTAATGGATATCTCACAGCCCATTGAAAATTGCCAGATGTCACAGGCTAAGAATCTACCCCTACTCTTATTTCTCCAATGGCTATCAATACAGTCAGGATCAGCCTCTTATTAGGACAGGGCAAAGGGAAGATCAGCTTCCCTTCTCCAAACACCTGCCAGTTGAGTTCTGGCAGACTTCAACTGCTGGCAGTAGTGTGCTATCTGTGCACAAGCACATTTCTGCTGTTTATTGGAATTCACCAAAAATAATCACTCAGAAAAGAAATCTTACAACCACTTCATTATCGGCCACATACCTTTCATATATATGAAATTCTGAATTTCTGTACTTGTCATTAAGGTTCTTTTAATGAAAAATATTCACTTTCTTATGGCAAGGAAGTAAAATGGAAAAGAAATGACACTCAAAATCTGTTAAGAGGCAACTTCGTGCCCTTTTATTGGCAGAGGTAATATTCCCATTTACACCGCCATGCACTGTGCTTATAATGGAACTTGTAGTCAAGAACTAGATGCTCTCAAAGGATTTCTTGATTTCCCTTGTTAAAAATCAGTCATAAAATGTTGAATTGTTGTGACTGTGGACTTTGTATATGAGGCTTTATAGAACTAGGGGGTTATATGAAAATCTGCATGTGGGATAGAAATCACTGGCTTTAAGTGTATTCGAGTAGTACTCTGTGTGCCCGTGCCCCTGTGCCAGCTGCATGGGGAGACCAGAGGCAGCCCAGAGTGAATCCACAGGGACCAGCTAGGGCATTTTAGTCGTCCTTCTCCAACTTATCCTCAACTACATCCTCACTATTTTAAGTACAGCACTATGAAAAATGCCCTAATAAACAGGGGAGGGTGCAATAAGTAGTCCCAATTTCTCCACTCAGAGGGTTCCTCCCTGAAGAGTCAATGCTTTATGCCAGGTTTCTGTCTCATGGAGTAGCAAGAGTGGGACAGCACCAAAAAAAAAAATATATATATATATATATATATATATATATATATAAGTAGAAATTTGCATTTCGTTCTGTTTTTCCTTCAGATAGATGATTTCTAATCTAGCACAAGTTGTTTTCAAGATAGAGAGTAAAAAAACATCGGGAGACTATTTTAAGTCTCTACATTGTAAATACGAAGCTGCTGTTTTTTTCTTAGAGGGAAGCAAAATGTAATATAGAGGATATAAAAACAGCACAGACAGGAACAGAATTCATTATCAAGCTTGATCTTAAAATATTTTCACAATTTACTTTATAAATTGGTCTTGCTTGAGGAAAAAGTGTGGCAGCTTTTCCAAACTAGAAGTTAGTAGATTGCAAGGTAAACAAAGCAAGAGTCTGGAGGAGTCGAGCCAGGTGGGAAGCACCTTGGCACTTGTGCAGTATTGATAAAGTGGCACAGGCTTGTCACGTCTGCATTAAGCTATCTGCTTTCCATAAATGATTCACCTTTTTAAGCTTCTGTAGCTCACACAAGTGTCAGCACGTAGGGTAGGGGTAGGCATAGTTCATTATGAACATCTTTTTTGGCGCCGTTTTAGATACCAAAACAGTATAAGATTTTTTAACAAAATGGGGAAAACATGAAAACGTGTGTTTTCCTGCCACTTTTAGATTACAAATATAACTGCTGTTCTTCTGATTTCAGCAGGCAGCTGAAGTGCCTGAAGGATTAAAAATTATTTAAAAAAATAATTTAGAAAGTAAATAATAATTTCAAAATGCATATAACAACAGATCTGTTTATCTTTGTGGAGGATCGGTACACACCATGATCCTAGATGCTGATTCAATGTAAGTGCTTTGTGAAGGCTTTTCCAGCCAGTGCCATACAAGGGTGCACCTAAAACCACTTGTGATGGGTAAAACTGTCAGAAAGAAGCAGGATGGCTGCCTGGGATGTAAAGGAGATGTGGAGGAAGGTGAGAGGTGGCTACACCTGTGTGAGAACTGTGATGTGTACTTCCCCTGGTATTTGATGGAGGTGCAACTCATTTACAGGTGCCCCTTCTATTGCACTGCTGTCTGCAGGGTGAACCCTGCTGATACTCCACAAGAGCTGGGCAGTATCACACCTCTAGTGTCAGCCTTGCAGCAGCTGATGAAAAGACAGAGAAAGCAAATAGGAACAAGGGGATCCCCAAACCCATCTGTGAGAGCTGTGCCTTCAGCTCCTAAACAACATGGCCTTTCCATAGTCTGGACTGAGCAGAGGCTGAGCACAGCCCTGAGCTGAACTCCAAGCATTAGGGACATCGGAATGGGAGCTGGCAGGCTCTCAAAGCCTGCTCCCATTATTTACAAGGCTGGGGATCCAACAGGACTTTCCAACCACGGCAGCGTGCCCAGGTATAAGCACTGGGCTAGCAGAAGTGATGTTCAAGCTCGGTGCACTGGGGCTGGCAGGGCAGTGGCACCCCTGCTCCCAAGCCACCAGTGCCACCTTCAGCACTTGGCTGGGCCGTAGGGTGTGGGCACTGACAACTGCCTGGCTCTGCTCCTCCATCCAGAGCAGTCCAAACAAGTGCTTCAGTGCTGGACGAACACAAAGGCTTTTCTTGGCGGGTCAGACACAAATATCTCCCTGCTCTTTCTATTTTTTTCTGGACTTACATAATGTATGCATTGTGCCCATGGCAAAAAAATAAATAAATAAATAAATAAAATAAAATAAATAAAAAAAAATGCCCACTCCCCCATGGAGCAGTGCATTGCAGCTCTATTTGCTTTGATGGTGGGTAGCTTGGCATCCCTGACTTCCTGCAGCTCTGCAACTCCATTCTTCCCATGCAAATTGTCCTTCACAGCACTGAGTCCTGTCTTTAGCCCCTGCACTGGGTAGCACAAGACAATCCCAAGTGCTCTCACTGAGATCTGCTCTATCAGCCACCACCATGGGGTGTCAGAGGGCAAGGGTGAAGATTATCACAAGTGAAAACATAAATATTACCAGCACAGGTGGCTCCCCTGTCACTGAACATAACAATATGGAACTCATACATAGCTTGGAGCATTAATCCTGCAAGCAATCACGTGAACATCTTTGCTCTTGTGTTTAAGTGTTGGCAGGATTGGGCTTTGGCTGGTCAGCAAGTACCTGTGTACTGGCTGCAAGGAGGGCTCTGCATCCTGGTATTAATTCAGCCACCTTAATTTTTTTAAGTTTAATCTGAAAATGTCAACAATTTATTAAAAACTTTGTTCGTGTTGATTACAAATGAGAACTTGGATTTAAGAAGAAGCAAAATAACTTGGTGGAGCATTAGAAACAGGGTGTAAGCCTGCAAGATACAGAGCAGATTTGATTTCAGGAAGGCAACAAGTGCTCAGCCATTTGGTACCTCTCAGGATCTAAGCATGTTGCTAAACAGCTTGGCCCCTCTCATAAATTGACTGAGCTGTGAAATGAAAAAGACAAATTTCTATTTATCTCACCTGAAAACCTGGGTTATATTTTCTGCTATTTGAAGCCAAAGGGTCAAAGAGGGAGTTATCTGCAGTGACATGAGCTGAAATATGATTGTGAAAATATAAAGATGGAAAATACAACGTACCTTGCCAATTATGTGCCACAGCTAGCATTACTTCACATCCCTCTGTAGAGGTCATAACTCATACCTAGTTAGAACGAAGAACAGAACTCTTCCTCTGCCTACTTTGGGGTGTGCCGTCTCCTTTCTTGGTAGACTATGTATGGTCTTGGAGTTGTTTTTAATTTGGAGACTGTTTTTTTTGTTTGTTTGGTTGGTTGGTTTTTGTTTTGTTTTGTTTTGTTTTGTAATTTTTCTTTAACCTAGCATGTGTGATTAATAAAAATGGTTGCTTAAAAAATCATTGAAATATCCCCCTTCCATTTTTCTCCCCCCCCCCCGTAGTGGCTCAGAGCTTTGAGGGGTTCGTACTGTCTTGAAACAAAAACGACTGTTCCCTATAAAACATGGAAGTACCTTCTCTGAAAAGATTAGCACCCATACATTAAATTAGTAGAGTTGCTCTAAAAACATTTGAGACTTTGAGGGGTTAGTCACTGTTTCATCACCACAGGACATTCTTAAACAGAAAGCAGCCCAGATATAGTGACTTTTTTTTTTTTTTTAAAAAATACCCTCTTTAAGCTTGTAAAGTTACTACTCAATGTATATACACTGCAAAAAAAATCAGAGTAAGTATTCTGGAGCTCAAACGATGGTTTCCCCTTTTCAGATGGCTTTGATCCCTCCATGCCAGTACGTTTCTTTGGAAAAGCCCACGTACTGACCCTGCAGTAGGAGAGAGCTCTTCTATCTCTCTAGTGAAATGTAATCTTTTTGTTTCTCTGAAACATGTACTCACAAGACACATCTGAAGGCAGGTATGAAAACCTTCTGATGGGAATTCCAACTACAGTGACCTTGGGGCAATGTTTTATCTTACTGTGACAGTCCCTGCTTAGAAAGATTGACTTTTTGGCATAGAGCAGCATGCTGGGTTTTGGATGTTCAGGCCATATTTCAGCCTAGCCTCTCTTTTGCCTGCAAATAACTGTTCTTGTGCAAGATATTTACATTGAAAAGTGGTTGTAAGAGTTGGAAACTTAGCACAGAAATGCAAATGCTTGCCCTATTTGAGTAGATAACAAGACTCCTGTTAATTACAGCAGTATTTCTTTTCTGTATATCTCAGGGTTTTCTTAATGCTGATCAGAATTTATCGCTCTCTCTTTTAGATATTGGCCACGCTGCATAGTGCAGCACCACTTAGAGCATGTGCAATATGAAAACGACAAGCATATTCATGTTGGTTTGCCTGTGGTTATTTCCCTGGTCTGCTATTTTGTAATTCAGAGAGAATCAGACTGTTTAAAACCTGACAAAAGAGACTACACCAGTACTTAAAATCAAAAAGCTCTAGACAGTGATTGAACATGGAAACCCCTTTTTGAACACACCTGTACTGGGATCTTTTCAAAAGTTTTTTGTCTTTATAACAATAACAAAAATAGATTTTACAGTGTTATGTATCTGTTAGCTAGGCCAGACCAGGCTACACAGGAGAACGAGCTAGAACTCGTTCTCTATGCACATGAACAAAGGAGATGCTTCCCAGCTGGTAGCTACTGAGCAAGCCTGTTAGAGGCTGGCTTGTGGGATGGTTGTCATTTGTTTCAATAAGTGAGAGTGGAAATGTCCCCTCTTCCTTCACGCTTATTTTAATATAGGGAAAGTAAGTCACTGTTGAATTTGGACCAGTGAGCAGTGCAGAGCTAAATTTGGAGCATATAAGAGAAAGTTAACAAGCTCTTCAGTTCTAAGGTGTCCATCTGGATACATCTGCAGTGATCCCTGAGTCCAGGCAAGTGCACAGCGCTGGGCTGCCTGCTGCACTCAGAATTTTTAAGGGCAGTTTGTTCACATGGATTTTTCTTTTGCTTTCAGCTTTACTGGCATGAGTAATGTCAGATGGGTGGAGGTATTAAGGGGGTTATACTGAAAAGCTGTTGATGTAAAAGAAACCAAGAAGTGATGGATTTTAGAAAGACCTGGATGAATACTTGGCTGAAACCAGTTTTGCTGTAATGTTCTTCAGGGACCACTACATGTCTTCATGAAGCCCTCAGATGACCCCCTTCATCCTTTCCCATGCAGGGTCCATGACAGCTTCTGCAAGGCTGCACTGCCTTTCTTCTCAGAGATCTGCACTGAAATGAGTTTCCACTTCACTGTATCTCTTTGTAGAGATGCAGTCAAATAGTTTGTATTATTCCTACTTGGAATTTTTTCCTATGAGTCTCATTGAATAGTGGCAGTGAAGCTCCATTGTGACAAAAAGACAGCTCTGTATTTTTGCCCTCTAGATGCCATGAAAAGTATGGGCATCCTGAAGTAATTATTTGAGATAATTATGCCCTGCTAGTACCTTGGCTTATCACTGCCACAGCCGGTGAAGTTCCTGCTGATCACCTGGCTGCACACTGCAGGATGCGCTTTGCCATAGCACCTGCTCTTTCTGTGGTCCACCAGAGCCCAGGTCTGATGGTCTGATTCTGTCAAAGGCTTCTCTGGTTGCTCGGATGTTCAGGCTTGAAGCACAAGGGGTGGGTGGGGGTTCTTCGGCCTATCTTGCTTCAAAATCTGGGGTTTTGATTGCGGCTGGCTTTGGGAACAGAAGTGCTGACCACCGTAACAAATGTGTCTGGTTTTAAAAGTGTCCATAATTGCCATGTTGCATCATCCATGGTTATTTTAAAAAATCTCTTTGTGACTTTACATTATTAATAAGGTTTCTACAGAATTGTCTAAAAAAAAAAAATCCTTGTGTTAATTTTGTTTGCAGTTTTATAATTTCTATAATTACCAAGCCTAGAGTAAACTGATGTCATTTTTACTGTTACTTCTCTTCATGTTATTGGCACTACTGTCACCAGCTGTCACGATAAGATATCCACAGCATATTAGTAGGGAAGAATCTCTCTTTTGAAGGACAAACCAGATAAAATGACACAAGAACCAGTGTATATGCTGTGCACTAGTTGGAAGCAGGCTATAATGAGTTGGGACACTCAGTGTGTGATCACGAATCGGCTGTATGAAGCATGGATGAGTTTAAATGATTGCAAGTTCTACAACTATATTATCACTGGGAGACAGATTAAATGTAAATTTGTTAAAATACGTACCCACACGTGCTACAGAGAAGAAAAGGAAAATTTTGTTTGATGCTTTCCTTCTACAGACTTCAAAGTGTTTCCCCAAGGCTAGAAGCCCTATTGCCATGTTTAAAAAAAAAAAAAAAAAAAAAAAAAGGAAAAAGAGAAAAAGAGAGGAGGAAAGGAGAGTGACAGGGTCCTTCAACCTCGTGTCAGCAAAGCCACTGGGAGAAATTAGGCCTCCTGAATCACCCCACAGTGTCAAAGAGAGAATTTAAATAATTTGGGTGCATTTGCACAACATTCATAAACTAGATCACCCAGTAAAAAAGCAATGAAACCTGTTTTCAAAGAGACTTAGCTTGGTGTGCCATCAAAATCATGGGCTGGGAAATAGTTCCCAAGAATATGTGGTATCCAGGGTAACTTATTTGTATGGGCTAACACACACAAATCCTATTAGCATAAGAGTTACTTAAGCACATCCTCCCAAATTGATATTAGAATTTGCCAGTTGCACGCGCTCAGCAGCGCAGCAGCAAGGCAAGCCGCATTACTGTCATTCTGAAGTCATCCCCTAATCATAGAGCAAACACAGCAGTGCTGCTCGAGTCCGAGCACCGCCGCCTAACAGGAAAAGAGGAATGAGGTCATGTAGCCCCCGACTCCATCGCCCATGGCCAGACAAAGGTGCCCTGCAAGCTTCCACAGTATCACTGTAAGGATGCGACTGAGCAGGAAATATAAGCAGCCTCTGAAGACTATAGAAGTAGTAATGCACTGCTGTTTGAATAGTATATTGCAATACACGCTGTGTCAGAGGACTGAGAAGCTAGATCTGTTGCTATTAATTAAAAAAAAATGGCGGGGGTACAGTATCTTTACCCTAATGGTGACCCGGTTTGTTCTTCTGTAAACTAAACATCAAACACATCTGATAGGGTATACAGCTCTTCCTGCCACACTCTCTCCTGTTTAGGGTAAGGGATATTGGCCTGATCTCCTGTTTCTGGACACCACATTTGTATTCTAGCTTTGTGGCATGCGGGTGTTACCTTTTTAACCAGAAGCAAGTACTAGTCCCTGTTCTGTGAATGGTAACCCAGAGCACAACTCTACACAGAGATCTTAGGGGAGGAGAGGGAAATCAAGGAAAGGTGCTTTTTCCTAACAGCCACAGAAAGATGAGCTGTGTCAGATATTCTAGGTCTCTGTACATGCCGATAGACAAGAAGCAGAGGAACAAGGTGACAACCTGAACCAAGCAGTTACACTGTAGTATTTCATGACGATTGAGGGCCTGAGTATTTTTATCCTTGAGACACCGTTGCATATCTTACATGCATGTAGGATATACTATTGCTGATCTCAGAACCTGTGTGATTTTTTGAAGGTTATTTTTAAATGTAAATGCCAAAGCTGTTTAAATTTGAAGTTTTTGGTTATTCTTTGAACAACTTTTATAATTTGGATGATATTCAACACTTGATTCTGTTCTGAAACCAGCGATGAATTTGCGCTATCCATCTTAGCATCGTAATGGGTAGATAGAACGTATTAAGAGTTATCACCTCAAAGACAGATCAAAGTCTACTTCCTTTAATATTGACTTTCTTTAAAAGGACCTAAATATAACCCACTAGCTAAATAATTCAATTTTGGGAGGGGTAGAAGAACTGAGTGCATGTTTATACAACAGACCACAATAACTCTGCACTTTTATGATTTGTTGGAGAAGAAATCCTTCTCACATTTTGTGCTTAAGGAAATGTTACTCTTAGGCTAAATGAGCCCAAACCTGTCAGCCATCCAAATGGACTCTTCACTGACATAAGTGGCAAACACTTGCATGGATTGCTGACAGGAACAGCCCAGATCAAGGAATAGAAACAATGAGCTAATCTGAGTAAAGGGTCCATTTTCAGGTGTTTCACAATGTCGCACAGTGTGGTTTTCACGTACCCTACTTGACTTACTGTGTTTGATTATCAAAGGTGTTGAAAGACCTGTTACTCACACTGGACTTTAAAATTTGGTTGGTTTGTTCTCTTTCTGCTCCTTAAATACCTCAAGTTATTGTAAAATATGCATATCAACACGCACACGTGATAAAATGATGTTCATTTAATGCCAAGCATTCTTGGGCTTTCCCAAGCAGAGTGGCAACACCGTCTCTCTCCATGAGAATGTGAGGAATGGGGTACTAGGTGCCAACTAAATGGCACCTGGAAGCCAGTCCAGTCCAGAGGGTTTCCCCATAAGCTGGAAGCCAGTCATAGCTGTTGTTTGGGGTTCTCATGAAACACCCATGTTTTTTATCACACTGAGCATTGTTTGACTGATTTCGTGGTTTTCCTATCTACCTTCCAGATGGGGAGGAGACAGAGAGACCCGAAGGCTGGAAACCACAGGTCCCAGCTTCACTTTCTGGACAAGGAACGGCGTACTGTGAGTGATCAGCTTTCAACTACGGCTCTAAAAATTGTTATGCCGTTCTTTGGAAAACTCTTTTCCTTTCTCTTTAAGTGCTGTGGAATCAACAAACATTGAGTAAGCTCCACTACTGTGTGTTCCGCAGTCCAAGGGCATGAGAGTTTCAACCTCAGTTCCATTTCCTCAAATGTGTTCATCATTACTGATGCCAGTTTAGTTAAGAATTTCAATATACTTTGTACTGCAAAAAAATGGAAGCTGGAAATGGAATCTTCTGACTGTTAGTTGGAACAATCTGTTTGTAAATGCCCTGACATCTCAAACTGCAGCTCACCCATTCTTCCTGGTGGGAGAGGGGTCACTACAGCAGTTACTGCAGAGCAACTGTTCTGTGCGGTGAGTGACTGCTGGACCTCCATCCTAACAGGTACAAACATCGGGCAGTATCACTGTTATGTTTCTACACACAGACGTGTAATTCAAACCCCGCTCAGCATTCAGTCTCTGAGCGCTGCTTTTAACCTTGTTCACATCCTTAAGTACGCAGACACAGGCGGCGTGCACAAACTGCCCCTTCCCAGCGCCCCGTGGCCCCCCGTGTGCCCCTTTTCAGTGTCATGCAGGTGAGAGCCGGCAGTAGCTAGCAGAGAGGCAACGTACCCACTTTCAGCTCCTTCCCGAAGACGGTTCTCTCTCCCAGGGCTGAGCAGTTCCAGCGCCCGTTGCGAAACTGGAACTGGCACTCGTTGATGCCCATCTGGGACCCTTCCCCGATGACGATAATCGCGTCGGGCCTGCTCTGGCAGATCGCCCGCTGCCGGGGTGCAAGCCCCGGGATCTTGTTACAGATGATGCTGGCTCCCAGGGCCACCACCGAGGAAAATCCCCTGCAACGACAAGAGACCAAAGGTGGCCGGGGGGAGGCTCGGCACGGAGGCAGATGCGGCAGCACCCCGCTGGGACGGCTCCGGCAGGTGCCCCCGGCAAGCAGCCGCCTTTTCCCCCTGCCTCTTCCCTCTCCCTGTCTCTCCCTCCGCAGCCCGAGCAGAGATAAGGAACACGTGGGCTCCTGCCAAAACGGGACCCAACTTCCTCATTCGTCAATGAAAGCGCAGGCAACAGCGGTGCGTGCCCGGGCACGGGCAGCGGGCAGGGGGGGCTTCGCCTCCCGTCCAGCAGACGGAGCGAGGGCAAGAGTCCGAGCCCCCTGTCCCTGGCCGCGCCGCTTTCCCCGCAGCCGAGCGCACCTGGCCCGGCCCGGAGATGCTGCGGGACCTGAGGGGGACCCGAGGGCACCCGCTGTGTCCCTTCGGTGGCCCAGGGGCATTGGGGGGGTGGAGCTCGGAGGTCGCCAGCGGCAGGTGGCTGCGTTAGCCGGCCGGGACGAGAGCGGCCGCGGTACCCCGAGCCGGGCACGGAGAAGGGGCTACGGACAGTCCCGGGTGTCCCCCCCAGTTGCCGGGTGTACCCCGAAAGCCCGGGTGTCCCCCTGCCCCCAGGTGTCCCCCCCGCCGGGGCCACGCATCGCCGGGGCCGCCTTGCCCCGCGGAGGCTGCGCCCCCAAGGGTCGGTGAGGCGCGGGGGCTCTACCTGTCTCTTAAAAAATAATCGTGATCACCAGCATCGGGTGGTGTTTTTTTTTTTGAGACTTCCCGAGTTAAATAGTAACACGTCTGGGCAGGTTGGGCTGAGAGCGAGAGAGAGCGCAATTGTTATAAAAGGAGAAAAAAAAAAAAAAGAAAAAAAAAAAAAAGAAAAAAAAGTTACTTACCCGATCTTGATATACACAATCCCCAGGCTCAGGAAGATGTGGAAAATCCAGCGCCTTGTTTTCCTGTTCATATTCCCAGCTTGCCGTGGCTCAGCCCAACATGCGAAATGATGCCCGGGGTGCGCTCCGGGTGCCGCCGGGTCAAGGCAGCGCGGCCGAGCGGGGCAGCCCCCGCCGCAGCCCCCGCCGCCCGCCGCCGCCGCTGCGCGCTGGGGACCCCCCGGGGGCGCTCACCATGGCCCTCGGCCGGGGCTCTCCGCACCGCCCGTCCGCCGGCTCTGCCCCTCTCGCCTGCTCTTTTTCCCTCTAGCCCGGATTTGTATGCCTGTCACACGTAGCGCTTTATTGCCGGCGATGTATGGGGTTGCGGGATCCTCCCGAGCGCCGGCGGCTCCGGGCGCTCCCCCCAGGTTCAATGTTAACTATCTCCCTCGCTCGCTCTCCTTTTTTTTTTTTTTTTTTTTTTTCCTCCCTTTCTCTCTTCTTCAGCTACTTGGGCGTGTTCTCCAAAGGAGGGAGTTGTCCAGCCGGGGGGGAAGAAAGGCGGGGGAGGTGGGAAGCAGGGTAACAAGAAATGGCAAACGGATCACCTGCCGGCGAGGAGGCTCACAGCGATCCCCCCCGGGCGGAGAGCTCGGCTCCTCCTGCGGGCACGGCCCGGGGGCAAGCGGCGGGGACCCCGCGGGGTGGCGGCGGGGGGCGCCCCCGGGGCTGCACCGACGGGGCGCCCGGCTGGCCCCGGGGTGCCGGGCGGCATGGGGCCGCCGTGCCGGGACCGGGACCGGCACCGGGACCGGCACCGGGGCCGGGACCAGCACCGCTGCTGCGCGCCGGCCGGCACCGGGAGGGGACCGAAGTTGAACGGCGCGGCTGTCGCCTGCTCCCGGGGCTGCGCAGCACCTGGGGCCGGTTTTATGCGTTCGCTCCGGCCCCGACGCTCCTCCCCTGGCTCTGCCTCCCCGCATGCAACGTGCCGCTTCTCTCCCGGGCTTTGCCCAGCCGAGAGCAGCCGGCGGAGCGGGGCGAGCCCCCGGCACCCGCAGCATCCCCGGCGGCGGCGGGGGCACGGAAAATCCCCCGCGCTGCCGGCGCTCCCCTGGAGCGCCTTCCCCACTTATTTTGCCACCGGTTCTGCCGCGGCCAGGGATGGGGCCGTGGAGCCCCGAGGGGCGGAGCGGGGAACGGGCCGGGACCAGGTGGCTGCGGGACGCGGCCGGCTCCGGCCCCACGGGATGCACAGGCGGGGGGGGGCACCGGGGGCGGTCGAGAGGAGTATCTCCGCTCCGCGTTGCGGGAATTTGCGCGGATACGATGACTATTTTATTATCCACTTGAAATATTTCAAACAGGGAGGTTACCTAAATGATAACAGGGGTGTGGTGCTGGAATTGTTCTGCTGATAGTGTTTTGCTGAAAACAAAACAAAAAGAAAACAATAAAACGTGCCCGGGATCCGCGCCGGAGAGCCGCTCTGAAGCCCCCCGGGTCGAGCGGCGGCCCCGGTGAGCCCCAAACCGGGGGGATAAAGGGGGGGCGGCCGCCGGGATGCGCAGAGGGGCAGAGGGGTCCTGGCGACCTTGTCGCGGGTGAGAATAGGGGCAGGGAGGGGGGATCTCCCCTACCTCCCCGTCCTCGTCCCCCCGTGCCCCTCTCCCCTCGTCTCCCTGTGCCTCCCGGCACACCGGCTGCCCTCCCATCACCTTTACGCCCCGCAGCCCCCGCCCTGGGGAGGGGGCTGCCGGCCCGGGGCCGCCTGCGGAAAGCGGAACGCGGTGGGGCCGGGGCGGGGGGGACTGGAGTCAGAGCCCCCCTGGGGGCGGCGGAGGGCGCCCGGCCGCTGGCAGGTGGGGCCGGGAGCCCGGCGACACCCGCAGAGACTTTGTCGCGGCGACACCTGGCGGGCACGGCGCGGAGCGGCAGCCGCGGCCCCGGCACCTGCGGGCGGCCCCCGGGGCTCCGCGGCCTCCCCCGGGGCTCCGCGGCCTCCGGGGAGCGAGGGGCGGCCCCGGGCGCACAGGTTGCTGAGGGTTTCGGGCAGCCGCGGGGATGTCTGAATGGGAAATAAATCCCAGGCTTAGGGCACAGTCTCTTGGGGTGGGAGGGAACCCACCCCGAAAAAGAGGTGAGAGGGAGGCAGAAAGGCGTTATTCCAAGTTGCATCTGTCTATCTATCATCTCCTCAGATCAGCGAGGAACACGCTGTGTTGAGACCAAAAGTGAGCCCAGCCCTGAGATCGTGCTGGGACAGGCACCTGGCGCTGCACACCGGCACAGGCATCGCGGCAGCTGTGTGGGGAAGCAGCCGAACAGGTGGGTCATAGCCAGAGACTGTCAGGGAACGGCAGCAAATCCCCACTGAGATGTTCATCGGGCTCTTTGAGGTGTACAGGCCAGCAGTTCAGGCACAGAGGGATCGCGCAGCATGAGGCAGCAATATAACACACGTTTGTTCTCAGCTCTGTAAGGGAACATTGATGTGCTCCGTGCACTGTCCCCCTTGCACATCAAGTTGATGTTTTCCAGGTGGCCTTATCACTCCTGTCGGTCACAAAAGCACATATTTTGCCCGTGCAGAAGTGAGAATGAAGGTATACACTTTTTGCTCGGTACAATGATGCCCTCATCCACCACTCAGGCTCCTAAGAGTTAGGGTAAAGCAAAGCAAAATGCTGCAAGTGGGCCATGGAGCTGCTACTGAAGAGGCATCAGTGGCAGATTGGAGGAGGGGGGGAGAAGGGGTGGATAGGCACAGGAGCTGCATTTTCTGCTGATTTTAGTGCAATTAGTCACATTGTTTCAATAGCCCTTGAGCAGAAATGGGCAAAAACAGGCTCAGGAGTCCCATTCTGAAACAAAACCTGCTCTCCAAAGAACAAATCCACTCCCCAAGTTAGCCTCTGAACACCAAAAATACCGGGATATCATTTTAAATGTGCCTCAGAATTTCAGCCCACGTTCCCTGATATAGTGATCTGTCACACCAAGCATTGCTTGTGAGCTCCTTAGGCTGCAGTTTTGCTTTTTCTGTATTTCTGGTGCTGCAGCTATGGTCGTTTTGTCTGAACCAACTTCAACAGGTTGGCTGTTTAACACAGCATAGGCTAGGTCAAGGCTAAGTAAATTGTTGTCTTAAGGTTCAGTAAGAGCAGAAAACGGCAAAGCCTCCTCCTCAAAAAAAAAAAAAAAAAAAAAAAAAAAAAAAAAAAAAGATAAATAATTTACTGAATTAATCAATGATTTTTTTCTTACTCTGTTCCTAAAAAAATTGTGACCTAGATATGTGTGAGCGTGTGTGTGCGTGTGCACATGCGCATGTGCAGCATACATAAAATAACATTCCAGTGCAGATTACAGGTAGGTAGTTTGTCTAGTTTGGCAAAGTTTCTAAAACATTTTGATTACCATTTAAAATGTTTGTAGACCTTAAATGGTTCTTGCAACCATGTGGTTTTTATGGTGGTCCACAGTAACTAATATTTACCTACCACCTGTTTTACAGTCCATACGTACCCAGCTTTCTTTTTTGTCTTTCTATTTACTACTTTTTAATTTCTGCACAATAAAATCAGAGTGAGACGTTACAACAGATTATTCTATTTCTCTTAACAGCATAGCAGAGTTACAGGATGTTTGGTAAATTGACACAACAATTAGAAATTCATGACAGAAAAGTAGGAATCAGGAAATTGCCTTTGGAAATTAAAATGAACTTGGAACCATGGTCTTCAAGGGGTTAAAAAGAAATCCCAGCACTCCCGACCTACAAGAAGCTGTCTGCAGGTGAAAATCCAGCTCTTAGCAGTATCCGACCAGCACTGTGTCTGCGACTGAACCCGGACAGTCAGAACCAGCCTGCTCCTTTCGTAACGTAAGGAAGCAATAACCAGCATTTCTGTTAGCAGTGAGGATCCCCCAGGTTTTATCATTTGGTGCACTGACAAATGGGTAGAAGTCAGAGTTTTCCCTGTTTTTTTAAGCCAACGTAACCAGGGCTGTGTGGTGCTCTTGTAGGGATTTAGAAACGAACTTTCTTACAGTGCCAGATGTTCTCCTTTTGATAATGCAGTCCTTTTATCCAGCACTTAAAAGGACTCTGCGGTCTCAAAACCTAGACAGTTGTTGCAAGTCCACAAAGCCAAAGTAGCTGCCAACACCATCAGACGGTGGCGGACCCGTTCCAAATGCATTTGACTCTACAAGGGAGGGAGCTGAAAGCATCTGGGAGACTCAGACCCACCACCCCCGGGGATCTTCCCGGTGCAGCAGCCTCCGGAGCAGGTATGGGGCAGCCTGGGGGGCCAGGGGCAGCTCTTGCAGAGACTCAGGGAGGTGAGAGCCAGGCTGGGGGCTCTGCAGGCCTGAAATCACCACGTCCTGAATGCACGCAGGGCAGAGACCAGGCAGCCCGGCTTACAGCCCAGCCAAGCAGGCGCCGTGCTGCACCCACCCAGAAGAGGGGAAACTGGGAGAGCATTTTGTCCCAGGCTGTGCAGAAGTAGGGCTGGTGTGCAGCAGTTTCTGTCACACGTCCGCCCTGAGCGATGGGGCCTGCCTGCCTCTCATGAGATGCTTGCTGCTATGAGGAAACATACCCTGAAGGAGAGCAAATAGTTTTATTCTAGATATGATCTGTTCACTCTCACCTTTTACTACCCAATTCTTTATTTAGCAGCAGCAACTTTCTTCTGAACAAAGGCCAGGCCCAAGCTACACCCTTGAACCATCCATCACTTGTTGCCACAATGGTGTTTCTATTGTTAATTGTTTGTCAGGGTTGCTTTTTGGGGTTAGGCAGTGCAATGATTTAGTAGGCTAGCTAATCAGCTCTGAAAATATATTCTCAAAATAAATTATATTTTAGAAAGAATAAGAAGCTCCAAAAGCCTGTAGGTCTCGATGCAATCCTTCTGGACTTTTGGACTGCGCTCACAAGGCCAGAACTGGACCCTGTGGTTTCCTCCAGCTGAATGGATTCACGGCTGCTCCTGCTCTCTGCACCAAGCGAGGTGAGTGAAGCTATGGGGGGAAGTTTGCACAGTGCCCGTCTGCTCGGTGTGTGGCTCTGGTCAAGGTTAGTAATGTCTCATTTTTCATAAACATAAAGAAACACAAGAAAAATATCCACGTAAAACAAAAAAGAAAGGTTGTCTGTCTTTTTTTTTTTCTTTAAGATGGCCTCTGATAACATGAATTCACAAGGGAGAATGTGGTTAAAAGCCCATTTTGTAACTAGATCCTAGATGCACATACCATCAATACTCCAACTCTGGCTCCCTTTTATCAGGCTAATCATAGCTGCACAGTTTTGTTGTCAAAACAGCTCTGTAAAAGTCAGACTAGAGAGTCCTTTCAGTAGCAGAAATGTGAGCTTAATATACCAACGCTCCCTGTATTACAAATCTCCTAACTCCTAAAAGGGCGCTTGAAAATACACAATAAATATAAATAACATTCACAAAGGCAGTTTATTTCCTGGGTCCTTCTTCACCTGCTCCCCAATATGTCGTATCACTGGCAACTTCTCAGTTTGCAGATGCATTTGCAGGCCTGCCAGACGAGCACTAAGAAGCCTGCTGCAGAGTTTTGCTCCGAGAGCAGCCGGTGACGTAGAAGCTGCAGCAGGTCAGGGCGCAGGAAGGGCGAGAGCTGCCCTCACTGCCGGGCTGGGTTTCCAGGATGGGTCTCGGCTGGCCGGGAGCGCTCGTGGCAGCACAGGGGCGACACGTGCCCTGCGATCGGTCACCCCGTCATGGGCTTGGTGATGCAAAACTGGGTCTGACGAGCTCAGGGCAGGGCGCTCAAGGGGGTTTGCAGCCTGTGGGAGGGAAACCCCAATCCCCAGACCCATGGGCAGGGGGCTCCAGGTGGAGCCAGGCTGGTGGTGACCTCAGGGGTTAATGTGAGACAGCAGTGGTTTGGGCAGGCAGGTGTACCTGGGAGCTAATTACCTGCAGCTTCCACAGACAGTAACTGACTGCTCAGAGCTTTAGAGGAGCTGGAGCTGGCAGGAGTTGGTTCATTAGAAACTGCTGGAAGTTTTTAGGGGTAAGGAAAACATTGCTGTGTTTATGTTTCTGTGATTTAAGAGTCTACCAGCTTGGACGATGCGCTTTTTTACGGTGACTTAGTGTAGAGCTGTGTCTGTGTGCGGGCACTCATCGCTGTAGTCTCTGTGGTGTCTGCTGGTTTTTAGAGCTGGATGTGGCTGAAGGAGCTCTAAAACTAAAGTTTGGAAGCCCAGGTTTTCTCAGAGCTTAGGTTTGCTTGAACTCTTGAATCCAACTATGCAGAAAAGAATACATTAAAGGCAAAGTAATACCTTGGTGAAGCTGCTCTAAGCTTGAACTGCTGCCTTGCACCCAGCTATGTTTGGGGAGAAAGCTGTCTTCAGGTTTGGGGACTTAGTCAAGGCTATTTCCTCAGGTAAAGACGTGATCCTCACCTTGCTGAGTGTTTAATAAAAAATAATTAAAAAAAAAAAAAAGTAGAACTCAAGGGCTGTTTATCCACTGTTTTGAAACTTTCTCAAAGTTGTTCTTTTGTTTGTTTGTTTTCCCCCTGCACAGTCTCAAGGACTGGGTAACTGTTGCTGCACCTCGGGGACTTTCCTCTGCCCCTCAGGTGTGTGTGCACGCCTCAGGCCTGGTGGGGGCTGCGTCCCAAAGCAGATCGGTCTTCAGGCTGCACACCGCCATGGGCTGTGGCTCCCTGGGACCATCCTGACGGCTTGGAGTTTGGACCCTGCAGTTGTTGCACATACCACAGAAGGAGCTAATGATTAATGCATGTGAAGTAAGCTGCTCTCGAGCAGTAATCTGAAATGGCAGTAGCAGGACTGGAGAAGCAGGCATATCCTGTCAGTTGCTTTGAGCTAAGTACATGAATCCCACTGGTCTGTGTGTCCTGTGGTCAAGTGATGTGGAAGTGCCACTGGGTGCCAGTTGCACCACCACTCGGGCACCTCCAGTTCTACAACAGGGCATTTTTTCTCTTTAGATCTCTTGTCCCCTGACAGGTATAAACATGGCTACTTGTGTAGAGGGATGCTACTCATCCAGACGTTTTTGTTGTTATTTTTTTTCTTTCCTGCATAGTTTCTCTATGAGATTTTCCTGATTCTACCCTCATATCAAATGTAGTGGGGCGTCTGTTGCATTTGGAAAAAAAATAATACTCCCTGTTTGTCAGAATGTGCACTTAGGCAAATACCATTTTTGTCTTTTTTTAAGGTAAAAATTACATTTCCTTTATATATTTATTAATGGACACAGATGTGAAATGATGAACTGGCAGAGCAGATTATCTGTTGCCAAAGAAAAGTCTTAAGCACCATGGATGTGATCCAGCAAATGTGACAGTCCTCCAGAGAGCTACAGATGATGCTAAGGAAGAGGAGAACTTGACAGCTTTGGAAATACCAGGTCTACAGAGAGGTGGAGTAGCAACAGCACACATTGAGGGATAAGAGATGTGTTGTAAAACTGGATGTCAAACACGCATCTTGGTTAGCCATAGCCAGCCAGTGCTGAATATGTGAGTCCTGCTGGTATATCTTCAGGTAACAAAACCTGCTGGATGCTAGTGATTTGCCACAGAATATGCTGAGCTCTGACAACTGTTCACAGTGCTGGGGCAATGAGCTGAGGGGATGGGTGAGACGGAGCTGTACCTGATGCCAGTCACTGCAAAAAGTAAGGCAGGCTTTTTGTTGGACAGAGTGCCTGTGTGCACAGTGATGTGCAAAGCAGATAGCACGTGTGGCTGGGTGGAGAGCAGCAGCGTGGACAACAAGGGTGTTGTCTATTCCCTGAATGTGCGCAGGGCGGAGTCACAAAAATTGTGTATGGGAAGGGGTAACAAATAGCATGAGGAAATCATGTGGAGATCAGGGGAAGCAAACTCATGTTCATGGCAGGAAGGAGAGAAAGGGTGGAGAAAATGGAATGATGGAATGATGGAGAGGAAGGCACAGAAAGACGCAGGTCTACTTTTTGTTCTGATGAAGGCTGACCTTGGATGCATCTGTAAATTTGACAATCAGCAGAAGAAATCTTGAAGCTATCACTGCTAGCAATGAGTCTAATCTTACTAAAATTATAGCTTTAATTAAAATAATAGAACTGAATACCTGTCTCCTCCAGAAGGAAGTTCCCTTCCCCCTCCCCCCCATTCAAAGGTTTCAAATGCTTTTTTACAAGGCTGATGTCAAGATGTCACTAGAAATGTGGGAGGGCATGGTGATATCATGGTGTGAGAGACAGTTACGGGCAAGGCACATAAACTTTATGAAATATATTGTAACTTTTCTCCCTTCCGTTTTAGCCATTGCCTAAACTGTAACCATAAAACTGTTCTTAAAATAGCACTGCAGGTTTGTTGTTTTTTTTTTTTTTTAAAAAAAAAAAGGAAAAGTACTGAATTAGACTTATTTATTTATTTTCAGCCAACTTGTTCAAACAGCCTTTGTTAATAGGAGAGCTTCAGGGGGATTCTTTGGATCCTACGAAAGGGAATCGTATTGTGGCTACTGGGGCTCTTACTAATAATTTTTTATCTCCTTGCAAAGTTAGGAACTTCTTCCTATCTGCCTATGCACAGAAATTTATGTCTGCAAGACAAAATAGGTTTGCATTCAACATTTACTCTAAATCATGTAAACAAGATTAGCTGATCTGTCTAAAAGCATGTTCGTGGAAGATGCTTGAATAGGCTAGGTCGTGCTCTGGGAATGTTGCCTGCACAGACATTTCAAGCACTTCTGTGGAGCAGAGGCCTGCTAATGCCTTCACGATGGTCCACTCAGTCTTCCAGTTGTTCCCAAGCAGTAACTGTGCAGTAAATAAATTAAAGGTATAAAATATATAGTTGTAAACTGTTGAGTGTCTAATGATAGCAAAGACAACTGATTGAGTCTTCACGTGTTTGATACGGTTGAGAAGCTGTAACACGGAGATGAATCAGTGCTAGACCACGAGACTTAGGGACTGGTTGAAACTCTCTGACTGGGTTCTGGTTGTTCTGCCTTCACTGGTTTCAGCCAAGCTTGCTGCCTTAAGCCAGGTGAATAGCCATGGCACAGGAAGCTAATGCTTCTTTGTGCACTTAGAGGGTGGCATAGCAATGCTGCCTTGTCCTCCTGTGCTGCCACACAGATGTCGCTGTCTGAGACCAGAGCCAGAGGTGGGGTTGTCTCTCTAACAGCCAGGTGAGGACACTCATCAGCTTGAATAAGTAGTTCTAGTGCCAATCTACCAAAATTGCTAACTTTTCTGATAATCTTCATGTGCTGATCCGATGCCTCCATATAGACACAGAGGATAACTGAATACTTGGTGTTTGCTCTCTGAGCTGGAAATGACCTCCAGACATATCCTTAACTCGTGGATCGGGTTAAAATAGCTTTCCACCTGTGTTCTCGTTGGTCTGGTTCAAGTGTGTGCTCTTGTCAGTGAGGGTGTTTGCTGTGCTGCTTGCCAAGTGAAGGCCTGGAAAGGGCAACAGCTTTCACTGATGTGTTCCTGGGAAGCATTCTGGGAGATATGGCTGGGGTGTGTAAGTGCGTGTAAACTCCATGGGCAGCTCAGCAGTATGCTGAGCTCTTGTGAAATGCCTTTCACATAGACCAGACAGTAAGGGCCATTTGACAGGTGTCAGCATTGTGCTTGAACTGAGCAGGGGCTGCAGACCGAAGTGACCTTAGGAAGGTTTATGTGTTTGATAAAGGATATGTGATAGGATGAGACTGCAACACTCCACAAGTCAGGGCTTCCTGATAGGTCCATACCTATCTATTCAATAGGATGGCATTCTGCAGTGTCATCTACAAATGCAGAACATGGATTTCATCCCAAAAAAACATTATCGAGTAGAAGATGAGTGTGGAAGATAAAGGAGTAAAAAAGGAACCATGTTGGTCAGTATGGCAGGCAGCTGCTGGCAAGGAGGACACTGCAGCATTAAGAAGTGTAGGAGAAGAACAAAGTGCTTCTGCAAGTATTCATAGGGAGTCCTAAGCAGAAATTCAGCACCCAGAAAGAAGGATGCTTCCTTGGAAATAAGATGGTGAGGCATAAAGACCAATGCAGCAGACCATCATTACAACAGCTTTTTATTTGAAAAGTAAAGACAAGTGACTTATGCTTGATGCGAAGTAGATTGATCGCATGACATGGATGTGAAAGGATGAGGCGATGTCAAAATGCCAGTGAGGAGACCAAATCTGCTGCAGAATACTGGACTGGTGTGAGCAAAGCAAGAGTGAAACTGGCGGTCTGACCAAGGTATGATGTGGTGACAGTTCAGCCAGGTGGATAATTGTCACTTCTCAGTATTCTATGCAGGAAGTCTTCAAGAGAATTAAACCTCATGTGGAGTTGGAGGCTGTAATTTGTTGTGGGGTGTCATGTTGTCAGCAATGCGAGAAGGTGGTGATGGATGGAAGCATGGCTATGAGCCTCATTTCAGCCAGGAAGAACCTGAGTTACATGTAGGTCTAAATAAGAGATGACCTCTGAGATGGATACTTCTTATTGTAATTATTTTATAACTCTTATTTAAGAGGGGACAAGTCTGAAGCTGAGCAGTAAACCAGAAGTTATCTCTGTGGAGGCAGTCATTGACTTTGTGTATGGAGTTTTTTGTTTGTTTGTTTGTTTTTCCCCCCATGTGGAAGAGACTAGGATCTGTTCAAGCCTGGTGAGAAAGACCCCTTAGCAAGTGTCCAGAATCCAGAAGAATGCAGAACAAGATCTCAAGAGCTTGATCAACAGTAAATGAAGAGGGATAAAGATGAAGTGTGTGAGTAAGAAGATGTGACAGATATTAGCCAGAGAAGTTTGGGTAAGATGTGAGGGGCAGGAGCTTCTGAAGGAACATCAAGATAGTATGAACAGCAGTAAGCTATGAGATGGAGTGGCGTCCAGAAGAGCGAGAAGAAAATCAAGGATTCTAGGGTGCATTTTAAGGAAAGGATGTGCTAAAGGATACTAGTGAGGAGGAAAATAAAGAATATCATGTTAAATGAAAATGGTTAAGGCTAATTAAAATAGAAAGGGTGAAGGAAAGTGAGAGTGCCCTGTTTTAAGGGAGGACAGACCAGTGCTCTACCACAGAGACAAGGAAAATACGTCACTTAGAGAGAACAGGGGAGCCAGGAAAAGCAAGTGGTTGACAAGTCAGAATTTGCATCAGTGAGAGCTGCAGATGTACTTCTTCAGACTCAGGTGGATCTTACAGCTGCTTAGTTGGGAAGGGGACAATAAGGAGAGGCAGAAAGAATGAATTTGTTGTGTTAATAGCTTTGGGGGGAAAAAGGAAGAAAACAAAAATTGAAATGAGTAGTCAGTAGGCCAAACTTTGGGTAGGTAGTCTAGACTGGAGTGGAATGAAGCTTGAAAGAAAAGCAGCAATTTCCAAATTGAGAAGAGGACAGGGAGGAGAAGTCTGCAAACAGAAGAGGAAAAAAACTAATTGAATGGTCTGGTTGAGCAGTGATCAGAGCAGGAATCTGCAAAGTGGAGAGGTGAGGAAGAGCAGTAGTAGGTGAAAAACAGCAGATTAACCATTTCAGAGTGACTGAAAGAATCGATGAGGTCTGCAGGCCAGCTTGGAGGCCCAAGCAGGCAGAATTGGCAGTATAGGAAACTGGTTGGGTCATCGAGTCAGAACCTGACACCACCAAGAGTGGATGTGGGCACTGGGGACAAGGAGAAAGCTTTGGCTTGAGAATGGAGGATGAGGAGAGGCTGGGCACAGAGTAGAAGAGGCAAATAAGGAGAGAGAAAGTGCTTGGAAGCACTGGGGAGAGGAGGGACCCCCCCCAGAAAAACTTGTTCCTGATCCAGGGAGCTCAGAAAAAGGAAGATGCTCAGGAGAGGAAGGGAGCACAGGTGAGGTCCTGAGAGCTGCGGGTGGCTGGGGTGAGCCCAGAAATGGCCAGGAGGGGAAAGAAATTCAGTGGAGGCAAGGGGTGGATATAGCTGGGTGGGAAGGACAGGACACCAGGAGGACAGGGACTCGATCCAGGGTTGTCAAAGGAAGGGATGAGGGGCATGGTGGGAAGAGGATAGGCTTGGCACGGAAAATGGAAGAGCATAAGGAAGATAACGGGGCCAGATGCTGCTATGAACAAAGGGTGAGGTCAGAGCAATGGCCGAGTGGCAGACAGACACATGTACAAAAACAGAAAACAAGAGGCAGCTCCTGCCTGTGGCTTCTAGGTACAGTGTTTGGCTGCCTGCAGTCAAAAGTGATTGATTACAGTTAGATGTGTGCTATTTCAGCCCTCTGACTTCAGATGCTGTAATCTAGGCCCACGATGTGCTTATCCTCAGTGTGGATAACGATTCGAGCATAGGGATGATTTTGGGGGAGACATGTCAGAGAGCTTGTCCCCAAACTGCGTTTGTAATCCTGCCACTCCTCTCATCAATCATCAGGCTAATATAAAACTGGCAGCGTGCTTCCTGTTAGAGTGTTGTGAATTTTCAAAGGCAAAGTGCACTATTGTTTAATAGCCAATTATTCACTGGCATTGATAAACAGGCTCTGCTTGTGATTACTGCAGCAATTACTCACTCTCCTAATTTAGACATGAGGAAAAATTAATTCAAGCTTCCAGTTGATCATTTATATCTTTGGCTTCTGTAGTACACATCACAGAGCGCTGAAAACAACTCCACCATAAAGGAAACCGATCTGGTCAAATTGATAACATGTTTGACTCTGGTTCTGTCGCTGAGAGGCATGACCAAGTCCAAGCTGAAGGGCTGTGGCTAAAGAGTTTTTTTTAGGCTTTGGGGGATATAAAAATATGAAAACCTTTCTGTGAAACCTTAAATTAAAAACAGAGGGGAGGGATGTTCCAGTGGTCAGGAGGGAACTCCACGTACAGCTAAACAAGCAAATAAACCAGTAGGATGTTTAAGTAACTTGACCTCACCTTCCCTCCAGACCACCCTTCGAGTGCTGACAGACCTGTCTCCAGACAACAGGCATCCAAGACATTCGGGGAAGGCTTGTGGGGAGAAACGAAGGGATGTTGGCTGCCTAGTTGAGAAGGAAGTACATAAAGCTGCTGATAGTTTTAGCGATGGTGAATTGCAAGCATAGTGTTTGCTCTTTCTCATAATCCAGGAGCAGTGAGATGGAAAGGCATCCATGTAAAGCTGGGACAAGGAAATGCCTTTATTTATTTTAGCATTATTACAATTACTTCACAAATTGGCTTTCTGTTGCAAAGGGCACAAGAACTTTGTGGTAACGGCAAGTTCGAGCCCTCAACATCTGGGAGAGAGGGAGCAGTGCCAGGAAGCACCCTCTCCAGGCTCTGTGTCCCCCTCGGCAGAGCATTTTTGCTTTCCAGGGCTGTCTCAAGCTTGCTGCTGGCATGCGGTCAGCTGGGCTGGGAGAAGAGCAGTGCTTCGGCTCACCCCACTGTGAGCTGGTCGGGTGTTCCTCGGCAGCACGGGCTGCCTGCGAGGAGAAGCCTCTCCTGAGTCCAGAGAGGAGCGTGCACAGACAGAGCAGCCTGGCATCCTTCATGGACTCCCTGCCTTTTTGTCTTCCAAATTTTGCTTTATTTACCCAAGTGCCCAGGTGGGGAGCATAGCACAGCCAAGGCAAGGCTGGGGCAGCTCCTGGTCCTGAAGCAGACAGAAGGGAGATAATGGTAGAAAAAAGCAAACAGCAGCAAAGCTTTGTCTCCCCTAGGGCTCTGACCAACACTGAGGTAGCCAGCAGTATTTAGTAAAGGTATCAGAGTGTCAAGGCTAGCCTGTTAACACAAATTTAACTATTCTTTCTTGTGGGAGAAAGAACAAGGCCTTTATGTTGTCCTCCCGTGGTGTGGTGAGTGCTTGACCAGCAGTGGACCGGTGTTGGGACTGGGCACTGGGCAGCATTCCTGCCTGGCCCTGCTCCCACACCTCAGCCCTGCAGTGACCGTGTGTCTGGTGGGGTCGTGTCCTGCCTCCCTCTGTGCTGCTGCCTCTCTTTGGGATGCTTCTGAGCTCCTCAGAGCACTGTGGGTGCTGTTGGTGGGAGCTGCTTGCCACAAACACTGTGCCCGCACATCACTGTAACGTTGGTACAGCCATGGGCAATGCACCCGATACATGGGTGAGTGCTGCAGCCCTGTGGTGGGGGGCTCTGGTGCTTGCCCTGGGTGCAGGGCAATGGCAAAGCTCTGATGGATGCACTACAGCTGGGCTGAGCAGGGGCAAGAAAAGAAAACTATAGTTCGGAGCTCCTCTTATCTGAGAGTATCATGCACACTCAGGAACTGTGTAATCCAGTTGCCCTGCTTCGCCAAAAGCTAAGTACTTTCTAAAGTTTATTTCCTGCCTTTATAGCAACTGTCTGTCCCTTTATTTATTTGCACTGAAAGCCACTGGCATGCTAAAAATAATTTTGGGAGCAATTATTGTTGCAGATTGTATAACAATCGCAGGCTGAAGTTGGAGTGGTTGGGAAGTGAAGGATGCATCTTTGGCCAATCTCTTCTTACGAACTTCCATAATTCTTATTTTTATGGTCTATGCTAAAGCATTTTCTGTTCCTCACAGCTGAGAAGAGCTGATGGCTTGCATTGTTGTTACCTTGAAAGGGCAGTTATCACAGCTAATCCACCCTCCAAGGTTTTTCCTCAGGATAATTATTGTTTCAGTGATTCATCTTGCAGACCCTGCCCTTCCTTATTCGCGCAAAATATCCTACTGCCTGCAATATTTCTGGGTCAGGCTCGTGCCACACATGTGACTTCCTCTTGGGCATGCAGACAAGAAGCGATGGATTTAAAGGTCAGCCTCCGCTGGGCTGGCCAGCCTCGGCGCGCTGTGTCGCCCACAGGACACCGCCGGGCAGCAGGGCAGGGCCGCCCCGGGCTGCTGCTGTGCTGGAAAACCTCCCTGCTCCTGTCTTTGGTGGAAAGCATTATCACCAGCACATCCTGGCATGTAATTTGCCTCATTTGTTATCATCTAGCATTGGCTGAATGCTTATGGTGCATTTCTGAGGTACTTGAAGAGGGTTGTGGTTTCTCGAGGAAACATAACTCATGGGGGGACAGGGGCGGGAGAATCCTGAAAGGTTTTGGCACAAATTGAATCAGTTCTTACTGAACATGAACATAAACCTGTGCAGGCTTTGACATGAGTTCTGTGTGGCCCAGAGGCTGCGAGGAAGGCAATATGCCCGACGGGCAGGATTACCACTCGCAGGGCCTGGGCTTGGCCGCTCCTGCTTGCTGGGTGAGCTGCTTTACATCCCACTTGGGCGCAGACCACTTCGCTGGGTAGCGGGCAGGCATTGCTAACAGGAGCTGTCCCATCTCGGCTTCCTTTGCAGGGCACAGAAGCAGTGCCTGAGGGGATGGTGGCAGGGAGGGATGGAGTCTGCACAGCCATCGCCCTCCTGTGCACCCCTGGCTGCTCTGAGCTGTGCCCCTGCCCATCTGCTTTCACCCACCCTCATCCTGTGAATCCTGAGGGGATTCCCTGCCACACGTGGCCTTGTTGTTTTAAGGCTCCATTTAATCCTGTCCTTGTACCTTTCCTTCTTTCTTTTTTTTTTCCTTCGCATTAAAACTCTTTGCTTTTCTTCTTTCATTTTTTTTTTTTTTTTTAATTAGGCAGTGCGTTCTAACATCCCTGTATCAATAGACTCTAGCAGTAAAACACTTTTACCGTGCACCCTTCCTGCACAGGTGGAGCACAACAGCTGTCTCCAAACACGGGTGTACAGCTTTTGGTATCAAGAAGTGACAAGCAGCATGCCCAGTGACGCCCACAGAGTGAAAACCTGTGCAAGCAGCAGTCAACCGATTGGTACCGCGCTCCCAGCGAGTCCAGCTAGCTGTCCTACCGCAACTGCCAGCCCATAAACCATGGGAGGTGTGACACTCCCTCCCTCCACGGTGTTGTGTGAGGTGCTGTGTCTAGTTCAGTGACTCCCTACTGCTGAGTTTGTGGAATCATGCAGAATAAATGGGATGGGGTGGTTCCTCATAACTGTTACTATTTTCAATCCCAAATTCTTTTGTACGCGATGGCTGTCTTACTGCCCTTAATTCTATGGTATACCGTTACAAATGTAACCTCTTCATCTTTTTTTCCAGTGGGGGGAAAAAAAGTGAAATACTAGTGATTTTTATCCTCACATTTCCTTTTTAAAAAAAAAAAAAAAAAAAAAAAAGTTAACATAAACAGTGACCAAAATGATTTGTTTTGAAAATTCCCCCACAAGCCTATGCTTACACTTACAGTTTCTCTGAATGTTTCAGAGCAATGGTTCAAAGAATTGAGGCTTTCGTGGCAGAACAGGCTCAATCTGGTACTCTTTACCAATCTGGTAATCCTTACTTGACAGCAAAAGCTGTTAAATGCTTTGAATCAGTTTCAGTGTATCTAAACACCTTTTTTTGGCACAAACAGTCCTGGAGCAGCACTTCAGAGAGCAGTTCCTGGGCAGCAGTGCTTCTTTCAATGCCCAAACTATCAAAGCTGGGTTGTACAGCATTAAAATGAAACCATTCACCCTGTACAGGTACATCTCGTATTGATCTATTTAGCCTTTTAAAAAAAATATTATTTATTTACGACTATGCAATGCAAACAGCCAGTGTTATGGCCAGCGAAGAACTGCTGGGGAGGGGGCTGGGGGCAGTTCTGTGGCAGGTGGGATGGGGATGTTGCTGAGCCTCACTGGGCTGCACTGAGAGCAAAAGTTTCTGCTTTTGTCTGTGGTCTCAAGCAAATATATTGAATATTTTGGTTTGAATATGCAATAAATATACACAGCTAGTGATTTTCAAACTTAATGTGCTATTAATTCTATTTTCATTAACTCTTGCATGCAGGGCCATTGTCATGCTCATTTCACACAAGAGTGCCCACGTCACTGGATCTCTGCAGTATCTTAAATGTGATTTCATGGTTTTCAGCCAGGGAAGAAGAAGCATCTTCAGCATACCCAACTTAAATATCAGATGGTGTCAGGCTGGCCACCAGCTGATTATACGCACATGCTAATGAAGCACATGGCAGCAGAGAAAATAGCATTTTGCTTGGGTACTTGCCTCAAGGCAGCAGTTTTCAAAATGCTCAGTTGGAATTAACTGATCTTTGATGACACTCAAAAGGGCTAATATTACCAGAAGCTGCAGATAAGTTTTATTTAGAGATGAAATGCAGTACTTTGAAAGATTTTGTGTGCAACTGTTGCAGGAGTTCAGAACACAAAACCATAATTCTTTTTTTAAAGCTTTGGCCATCAGCATAAATGTGGAAACAAATCACCTCTGGAAAAATGGCATTTGTGTGTTGTGCTCTCAGACTAAAAATAGAGCTGTGCCTGGATTATCCTTTCATCATGAAGTAGCAAATGTAGCACTCCCTTACCAGCCCTAAAAAAAAAATAAAATTACATACAAGATGATGATGCAAAACCTTATCTTGTTGGCATATCTCATCAGGTCAGCAGTGAAGGTAGAGAAAGCATTATTTTTAGTCTTTAACCCATCTTCCCTGACCATGTACCAGATTTGACGAAAATGTTAGCTACCTATAAATACTGCAAATGTGCTTATTGAGCCTATAGCAAGATCTAAATCCCTAATCATCCTTAAGAGGGAAACTCTCTTATACATGCAGTCATTAAATATTACTGAGTAGTATGCCATCTAAAGGGCACGTTATTTTTCCATGTGTACACTTTAAACACTCTTGAGCTTGCAGAGAATCAAATTTTTCAGTCCTATGGAATGACATTTTGTTTTTTAACTTTTTTTTTTTTTTTTACTGTAGGAAAAATATCTGTCATGGCTTATCTATCAGGCAATGAATGTGTTTGGGGTGGAAAGTTGAGGTCTGTTGCTTGTACTGATGGCACAGTTACAGCCTGAAATGTGCAAGAGGTGAGAAAATCCATAAACTTCATTTCTGAGGGAAAAGAAAAATGTGAACTTAAGGCCCAAATCTGCCCTACCGTATTTATGCCCTCTAGTTCTTCTGTTGTTTTTTTTGTTGTTGTTGTTTGGTTTTACAGACTCCTACTCCACTTTGTAAACAACTGTTGTGCTCTATTTGCTGAAAGCTAGCCTGCTCAGTATTTTGCATGCTGAACCCTTTCCAACTCAGACATAGTAAACTCTGCTTGAAACACAGATGGCGGAGTTGTTGTATGGAAGTATGCAAAGGTACCCGTCATTCAGGTTTTCTATGTTTTCATATAATTAAAAATTATCTTGTGCAGAAATCTCCACCTATTTGGGTTGCTGATCACTTTTTTTAAAAACATAGTTTTAACCACTGCAGGAAAAAAAAAAAAAAAAAAGGAACATCAAGGATCTACACATATTTTATTGCTTCTTGATCTGTCTGAAAATAACAAAAGGAATAAAGAAATGTGGCAATTCTAAGACAATTCACTTCTGCTATTGAAGTCTCTTTGCAACTGAGAGGTCTAGTAGTCATCTACCCAATCCACCCAATTTGTACTGAATCTAAGAGTAGCTTTTGATTATTTTCTGTTGCTGATTTTGATGGAGGGAACTTTGGATTGTAGAGGGACTATGCAATGATCAACCACATACTGTTGTTCATTACCAGATTTGCTGATTAGCACTTCAGACGTTTTTTATTTTTATTTTTGGAAGTTAGTTCCTGAACACTGTTGTCTAGGCTAGTTGCCCTAAAACTTCTAAATATTATTCAAAAGCAGCTTATTTTTGATTACTGTCACAGTTTTATATAAATGCAGTCTTAAAATGCCTGGGATATCCTTCTGTGAGTCGGCATTGAAACAAATTGGCAAAGGTAGAAAACTTTGTGTACAGCTGTGCAATATGTAGATCCAGAAATGGGTTATGGATTTCATGGGACCACGGAGCTACTCCAAAACACGAAGGAAAAGCAATGTAAGGAAGATTGGTGAAGGAATTCTGGTTTCTGTGTTTTAAGAGAAGTTGACTGGAAAACTGCATTGCCCTGACCTGAAGTACCACAATCTGCAGTCACTGAATGAGATCTGAAGGGCAAGCAATACAACGGATATTTTTACTTTAACAAGGTAATCTTTGGAAGGAACTACTTGGCTCTGTTTCAGAAATGCAGAAACACAATGGAGCGTGCTGAGTCACGGTAATCCAGGGGGGATGTAGGTCCAACCAGAGAAAATGCAAATTAGAAAACAAGTAGTGTTTGTTTGGTGGTGGTTGTTTTTGGTTTTGGTTTTGTTTGTTTTGCTTTTTTTGTTTGTTTGTTTGAGGAAAATCTTCATTGCACACCTGAGGAGTAATTTTTGAAGTGTTTCTGGGAATTTTACATAGCCTAATTCACTTTGATGTGAACAAACAATACTGTAATAATTAACTCTGTTACTAACAGGCACCTTACTGTTCGTGACCAGGGTGAGCAGAGGCGGTCAGGCTCCTTGCAGGCAGTACCACATCCGAAAGCCATCACAGCCCCAGCACAGGCTCACGATGGCTGCTTGCAGAGCCTGGCAGGGGCAATCTGGGCAACAGCTCGCTGCTTTTCCACATCGCCGCTTTCACAGTGCTCGACTACTCACTCAGTAAACAAGGAGCTTTTCCTATCTGTGAGTAATTATATATATATATATATACACTAATGTTTATTAATCTCTTATTATCTAAATAACTTGATTTTGCATAATAATGAGCTAGCTGTTCACCTCCTTTCAATCACTAGTAAAAACGTGCTTGGGCTCAATGTGAAATCCTGTGCAGAGATTAAGGGAAGGATTTCCATGCACTTGAGCTGAATCAAACATGCCTGTTCCTGTCAAAGGATAGCTTTCCAGAGCCTGTTGCTGGCAATTCATTCACGTAAAGCATGTCCGCAATAGAGCTTTACACACTTGATGGCAAATTTTTGTTGTGACAGTTAGCTGAAACTTTTTAATCGCATCCTAATGCGATTCTTCAATCAATGCGTTTGCATCCTTTAGGTACTTGTATACTCTAGTTAATTTCACACGCTATTTATTTATTCATTACTTATTCTCATGCCTAGTGCTCCAACTGTTTAAACTACCTTTTTTCCCCCATTGTGCTGATTAGTTTTGACCTACCTCTTTCACTTCTCTATATGAATTAGCTTGAGACTATTGTATCAGCACAGCATCTGAAAGTACAGAAGTGATGGCCTGGAGCAGAGAACAGTAGAAACACTGTTTTGATCACTGCCACCACCACTGGAACAGAAAGAGATTAGTCAGACGTGTTAACTTTCCTTATTTGCTCTGCAGTGGTAGAGTTAACTGCTGGCTCTCCTATGCTATTCACGGCAACTGCATTTAACTTGAAACACTAATGGAAAATGGAAGTACATTGCATTTGTTCAAAACATGAAGAGCTGAGGAAAAACTGTTCTGTGCATTTGTTTCAGCAGCTATGCATCACGTCTTTCATTACCGCATATATTTTACAGCAATTTAGGCAGTGTATGCCAGCTGATGAAGTAATAATCAGGATCATATTACATCAACCTCTAAAAAACAACTTCACTTTTTTTTTTAGGTCAAAAAAGTCAAGTGTTAGGGAAAAACTTTGTGCTCAGTTTGGTTTAAAGATACATTTTAGTTTTATACACTGGGTCCTAACAGCATCAAACATGGCTTAAATGGGTAGAATGTTAGTCAACAGTACCAGCTCTTTGACATTCCTACAAATTTCGTAGGAGTTGGGAAGTTCAGACTCTACCTTGCTTTCTTATCCCTCCTCTTTACCCTCCTCCCCTCTCCTCACTTTAGGCAGCTTCTGCAGGAGGAACCACTTGTGCACTGAAGAGTCCAGATGTGAATCAGGCTTCGTGTGACAGTATTTCAGGATGCCAGGATCGATTTACCACTGTCTCACCTAGCAGTCTGTGGGTAGCTGTTGGGACTACTGCGATGACAGATACCTCTCTAAGGACACCTTATTAAAAGGGAGCAGGACGTATAAGGCCATGTATGAAGGTAAGCATAAAGTACTGTATGCACAGAGTATTGAACCCCCTCACAGAACTGGGACTTGGAATTGCAGATTTGATCCTTCTCTCTGCTCTGGTTTATAATCAGCTATGTAATACATAATTTTAAAATAATCAGCTTAACAACATTTATACAAAAGTTCTTATGTCCAATGAGTTTTTTTTTCCAGTAACATTCTCCTATTTCAGTCACCAAAATACAGTCCTTAGCAGCAGTATGACTTGCGGTAGCTTTGTTTTAAGGATGCTTTTATACAACAGCCTGAAATAGAATAGTTTAGTTTTCCAGTGCATATAAACCTTCTTCACATAGTGGTTTTAAGTGTTTGAAACAAACTAGTAGGAAAAAAAAAAAATCAAATTTCAGTAACTCCATACATGCAATAAGAACAAATCTGATTTGTGTTGCAACAAACCATGCATTGCTATCTGATGCTTCCAATAATTCCTATCACAGCTCATCTTCCCAGAATGATTTCATAAAATATACAACAGCATGTTAGATGAAATCTGCTTTCTTGACTAAATCCAGCTGTCTCATCTGCTGGACTCAAAGCTTAGCAGGGGTCTGAAAGCCAAGCCAGGCACTGATGCTTCTGGAGTTGAAGAACTTTGTTTAGGAAACTCAGGGGAATGTTCCCACTGAAGTTCAGTTGAACCTGACACACTTGTCTGTTTTAATTGGTACATTTGAGACTTTCTTCCTTTTCCTTCTTTTTTTCTTGCACATATCACGTATTCTATACAGACTACTTTGTAAAACCAGGAGATGTTGCACCAGCTGTCTGTACCTGTTGAGGAGTCCAGTCTGCTGGTTACCAAAAAAGACAGCAAGAGCAGCCTTGAGAGCAAAAGAGCAGAAGGATGGTATGGCATTTCAAATCGCCACTGTATCGGATTTGGAAATCCAGCAGTGTAAATATAAATAACATGGAAATTCTAAGTGTGTGTTCCTAACATCTCTTTATATGCATTTGACAGCAAGAGGTTTTTCTTTGCATCTGTTCCCTCTGGTTGGAAGGACGCTGGACACAAAAGCACAAAGGGGAACTAATGGTTAAGAACGCAAAACCCTCTGCCAACCAGAAGAACTCCAGCACAGAACACCTCTTGAGCTATGGTAAAACTATTGTATGTACCTATGGTGGAGCTCTGTTATCTTCTGCATAGAGTAAAGCATAGAAACGACAAACAGCAATTCTTGTGACATTATTTTAATCAGGTGTCTGCCACAATCCTAGATCTGAGTAACGCAGCACAGTGGAGAGCATTTTTAATGCATAAAGCTAATAGGCTGTGAGCGTGGCACCAAGTGCTCAGAGTCCCATTTAGAAACATGAACATTTGGCTAGTCCTGTCTTCTCTTACAGAGAAATCTCAGCAGGTCTCAGGTTTCATACTATCAGGAAGATTTGAAAGCACACCTTCCTGCATGGAAGGGCACAGAACAGAAATAATTCTCCTGGGATGCGGATCAGCACTGAAGCAGTATTCTATTTTCAGAGCTCTACTGGAATGTTTCCAAGACCACCATGACACAACTCCTTCAGTATGGGTGGTAAACATGTCTCTACTGCAAACTTTTCTGCACTGTTTGCTGTGCATTCTTTAACCATGGTTGCTTTAGTGGAAGGATTCTCTCTGCTGCCACCTCATCCTTGGACCCCTCTCTGAATATACACATGGAAAAAAGCAAACAATGTGCTTTGCTGAACAGATGCCATTTACTAGGTGGAGCCTGCGGATAGTCAAGGTAAGAAATAATCTGATCGTTATACGAGTGCTAAACCACAGCATAATTACTTTCTGCTTTGAGCCTTGTCACTTAATCATGCTGCTTCCAATTACAAGGAAGTAAATGCCTGTACCTGTCATGGGTAAGGCAGTCACTAGTGGAAAGATGGAACTGGGTTAGCACCCTTAGATAAAAAACTAATTATCCAGTATTGATATTTTTTTAAATGAACTGAGCATTACTGCCTTCCTCCATGGAGACACGATCAAGGCTGCTTACAGTGTTGTGTGAGGGGGACTATATGGATATGGCAGAACAGATGCTGCAGTATCTCTCTCCAGCATCTGCTTATCACAATATATTGTGAAAGCACACAGACATTAATGACAAAATTCAGGTACTTTTGCTTAAGTAGCACTTGGGACCCTGTGAACAGAGGTTCTGCTTTTAACACTTTATGATCAAAGCCATATTTTATTTTTGAAGTTTTGTAAGTTTGAAGTTTTTTGTAATGCTAAAAGTAATTTTTCAGGGCATCTCCCCAAATCATATCTGTTGACACCTTACCAACTGTATTTACACAAGAAATGAGGTGTTTAAGAGCAGTAGACACCACCCTCCCGAACGTCCAGACTTAGGAGCAGCAATTAAAACTTAAGCTCAGAAACCAGCTCCAGAGCAAGCAAGTTCCTGCATGTTCATCAGTATTGTTTTAAGTAAGGACGCCCCCCTTCCCCAGCAGTGACATCCTGTATATACCAAACCTCTTTATCAAAAATCACAGTTAATGATGGCTTTTTATTATCTTTAATCACTTTAACTTTAATCACAATTAATTTATTTTTTTTAACGTGGTCTTGACTTTATTTCAATATGGGTACTATTTTCCTGTAAAATTCAGTTCTTTATTTTGGAGAAAGTAAAGTCCGTTCACTATAAGAGTTGCTTAAATTGCTTTATTAAGTAAATCAAATGTGTACAAGTAAATTCATACCAAATGTTCAATACAAGCATACTTAACATGTTTATATCTAGGATCCCGTCTTATTGTCAGAAGTTTAAATACTGCCTGATGTGGGCCTAATATATCAATGCTGTAAGATGTCCAACACTTAACATAGTTTCCACATCCTACAGTACAGGGTGTCTAGACGAAACCCTATGAGAACCATCGCAGCACTGCAGTGTAATTACATTAAAAAAAAGCTATCAACTACTTCGTAACTTACAATCCCATAATGGCCATGCAATCATTCACTCACTGAAAATTTCTCTCTTGTAGGACTGGAAGTAATCCATGTCTGAGAGCATGTTTTATCGGGAGTGCCTGTACCTGCTTAGAAACCACCAGCTTTCAAGGGAGTGGTGAGTCAATCCTTGGAAACTTCAGTTTTTCAACTTAAAATCCACAAAGTCAGAGGAAAGTTGCCTGTTCGTAAGTACCCAGTTCTAGTACTTCAACTCTGTTAAGAAGCGTGTAACACCTCTGTCCTAATTGTAAGGGAATTCAATCTTGCTCTTGGAGTTTTCTTCCGAACACGGCCTTTTCTTTGCAGGCTATCACAACCCTAATGCTGCTAAAATGGTATCCTGAAATGCAATATTTCCCCGTACTGCTAGCTGGAATTCCGTATTATGCTTGAGTTCGGTACCAACTATGCTGACACACCAGTTTCAGTAAACTTCAATATGCTTAGAGGTCATTTCTCCTCACATGCCAAAGCTGCAGAGGTTAGGATGGAGCCAAAATGGTCCTGGTGTTATAATAAAGCCCTAAGAAAGGCAGCAGGTTGTATAGTTACCTCCTTGTGAGCAAAATCCCTGCCCTAAAACTATGCAACCTACTACCTCTTCCTAGGAGCCCAATGTTTCCTTTTTGCAGTTCTTCTTATGTAGCAGCTCTTTGGGAAGTCACCTTAGCTTACCAGCTGCTTTTGGCCTCCTGCATTTTTAGGCCAGGGCATGTCCTGTAAGTCTGCACTGTTCACTAAGTGGTTAACCAGTTCACCGCTCCTGGCTTAAATACTCTTGAATGGCTCCATCTTCTCTCTTACTATGCTAGATTTTCAGTCCCAAAAGTATTTTCATGCTTTTTTCTTTTGTTGTTGCTAGAGCAAGATACTAGCTGCTCACTCTGCTGCAGAAGCAGCTAGACTTGAGTACACCTAAGACTTACGGGGGAAAAAAGAATACAGTAAGCTTTAAATCTCTTTTATAAAAACGTAACTACTTCAGAGAAAGTTTACAATTCTGGATCTTGGGTGCCCGAACTTCATAGTTTTACACTCCTAAACAGCTCAGGGGTGAGTTTTGGCCATTCAACACTTGAATCTTTGTATTACATTGTTTAAGTCTCACTTGCTAGAAGAGCTAGAGAAAAATAAGCAGACATATTAATAAAGCATAACTATAAGTTTTCCTTCCAACATCTACTAAACAAGTGAAGTAGTGGAATTTTAATGCATTACAGGAATTTGGGTCTCAAAACAGTTCAAGTCACAGTGTACGTGCCTGAGCCACCAGAACTTTTAGATTAAACACCAAACTGTTTTAGAATAATTTCTGGTCTGTGGGGTATTCCACTCCATAGCTAGTAAAAGATACATTTTCAATATCCTGTCAGCACCGTGCCACTCACCTTTGAAGAAATGTCACAGCAGTCGAATACCATTTAGGGTTTGCACCATCCATACCGATTGTTAATCAGTGACAGAATTTACAGGATTAATTTCATACTTTACAACCCAGAACTTATCCAACAAAACTATATTTACTCACTCGACGTGGAAATGAATGACTACAAAGGACCGCAGTTTGTTTTACTCCTCAGGGAAGGCAATAGATTGTATAGTTATCTCCTGAACAGGGTAAAATAACTACCCTACAACTATACAATCTACTACCTCACTCTGACAGAGAAGCGTGTACTTAAGATCTTTGCTGAAGTAGCTAACCATAGCCTCATTCTGAAGAGTATTGATATTTGATGCTTCATTTAGCAACGTTAAAGAACAACTTATCAGAACATCAATCATTTGTAGCTGATTACCCAACCTTAAAGGAATCAATCTATTTTTATTTTTATTCTATATTAATTTTTCTCCTCTAAAGAACGACAACCTAGATTTTTCTAAGAATTACAGAAATCTAAATGCAATTACCTGTAGGTGCTGCAGAAATATTTCTCCTATAAAAAAAAAATCCAAGTACAGAAGCTCAGTAGAATCTGACATTGAACTTTAAAAGTGAAGTGTTTCCACTGTTGACTTTCTGCCGCTTTAGGAAAGACAGTAGATTGTATAGTTATCTCCCAGTTGTGGGTATGACCCTAAAACTATACAACCTACTACCTCATCCCACAGTGCAGGCATCTTCACAGGTGACGTCGGAAGATCGTTGCTTTAACAGAGACAAGTTAAGACAGCTGCAAACAGCATTTACAATGGAGGATACCGATTACAGAAAAAACATTCCTCTTTCTCCCCAGTCATGCAATGAAGTTATCTTAAATGTAAATTACTTAATTTCAAAATTTTACCAACTGTTTGGTCTTAATATATTAAACTCTAGACACTTAGCAAGCTGTAGTAGTTACAGCAACTACAGTCATCAAACCTTTCTGTTACAGGAAAAGCACTGTTAGTGTTCCACAGATGTAACCTCTCGTCTGAGGTTAGAAAACAATGCCTATCAGAAACATCACACACAGACCTAAATTTCTTCTTCTTTAGAACTTTAAAGTAATAAAATCTAGGATTGTTAATAGCTCAAAGAAAATCACGTACTTTCTAAAATAGTGTTTTGTGGTTTTTCTGTTAGTCTGAAATGGCGTATGGTTCTGTGCACAGGGCTTCTTGTATTATAAACAAAACTTATTAAGGCCCATACTCTGACACTTAATTGTTAAACTGCCTTACCAAAAGGCCACTTAAAATATACTTTTTTTTTTTTACGTCAGAAACCAATGCGTTTCTCTCACTGCCCCAACAGAACCTTAAAGCCATCTACATTACCATAGCTCAACATGACCTTGAAGTAAAGATTTTAAAATATTGAAATAAAAATACTTGCCAGACTGATGTGTGACTTACAATCCCCTTCTTAGCAAGGACATCTTGAGAACAGAGCTGAAGAGGAAAACTGATCGTTTTGTCAGTGTAATTTATAAGATTGCTGAAAGTGTTTACAGAAATGCACAGTTTTTCAAACATTAAATACGTGTCGTACTAGTACTTCATCCCAATTCTAAGCTGAGGTTTTCAGACCAGTCATCAAACAAAGCCTTGATAGAACAAGAGCTCCTAATGCATGTTAATGTCCTTGCCAAAAAACACAACGCGTGATCCAATGCATTAATATACAAAGGGATGACGTTATTCCTTGAACGGAGAAAAAAAATAAAAGTACTTTCCAACCCCCTCAGTGCTTTACTCCAGAAACCTTTAGACAAATACTGACGACAAAATTTGGTGAATCACTCCTAATATCTTGCTTGTAACTGGTTAGAAATCCCATTATTGGCTTTTGTTGACTTACATGCCTATTGGAACGGGTACTTTACCATGCACAGATGGACACAAGCAGTTGGTCCCCATGTCCAAAACAAATAAATTAGAACAGTAGCAGTGGGACAAAGTCAAATGGCTATGAAGCACTGGCACATACCACATCCTTTTTGTGAGCTCAGGCAGAGGTCCTGCTGTCAAGCAAATATTCAATGGAGTTGCTGGCAGTCCTTTCATAGCTCCTTGTTTCTGCACCTAAACCTTCAACTGACTTGCAAAATTCATGTAAAGATCCAGTTCCTAAATGGGAAACACAGCCTGCTTGAGACCTCAGTGCGCTGAGCCTAGCTACAGGGAGCATCAACTCGCTGCTCGTTACTCAATGCTTCCATGAAGTCCAAGATCTTTAATTTCAGGTGGAACTTTAAGACGGAGCTGCTGATTTCCTACACCCAGCAAGAGCAAGGTATGCCAAAAATATAAAATGTATTAAATATGCATGACACTTGTGAGTTACCTTTTTTAAATGAACCCTGAAAGGCATTAAGATTACTTTCTTGTTTCACCACTTCTAGATAGAAGTTAGCTGAAAACCTAACCAACTTGAGAAGATGCATCCTTTTTGTTTTGTAGTTGTCTGTTTCTACTGACAGTACGACTTCCCAATCAAGTTCTGTTATAAGACATTTTAAATCATTTTCTACTGCCACCATGACATTTTCTTATTTGCAGCTCCTCAATCCATAAGCATTTGTCTGCTTTCAGCTGCCTGAAACAAGAGCCATTCATCTATTACCGGTCTGGAAGGGCTATGTGTTCCTTAAGGTCATAAATGTCCTTGAAAAAATATTTTGAATGACATCCAGTTGTTAACCTGTTGTTACATACAGCAGTCTGGCTTGAGATTGATTATAAAGTGCACACAGGGCACTAGAAAAACCTCATTCTGTAACAGATATGCCTTATGAAGGATCATCATGTATCCTGTCTTTTAACTACCTGAGAAAAGCACTTTTATTGACTTGACATCACTCAGATAGGGTACCTACTACTTTTAATTCCCTTAATGCTAGAAGGGTATAGAATTAAAAGAACCCAAGCTCTAGTCGAAATTGTCTATTAAAAGTGTATTCACACAAAGTCTAGCTCTTAGTGGTTTGCTTCATGATGGTCCTGACGTTTTGGGGTTTGTAAGAAGTAAACACACAGGTTATTTCTAACAGTTTCTAAAAACCCTATCACCTAAGTTGCACTGTCCTTTCAAGGAAAGGGAGCCGCCAGGTTTCCCTGCAGGTCCGCTGTATGCCTCTTCCCTGACACGATACATCATGCTTTCCTGGCAGGCACACAAGCAGAGAACCTTGAGGTGCGGCACACTGGATAAATTATACTCCTGGCACAGCCTCTACTGACTTGGTATCATCTTAGCTTGAGGTGAATCTGTTCCTGCACACAGCCCTGCTGCTGAAGTCACCCTGCTGGTGACATCATGCCCGAGCATACAGGCAGGAGTTTCAGGGCTGGCTACCTGCTCATTCTGTACTTCAGCAATGAACACTTAGACAATTAATTTTTTTTAGCTTTTAAAAATATGTAATTAACTCTTTTTCCCTTGCAGCACTGTGTCCAAAGGATATTTTTCCAGTCACCGTGTGCTTTTATTTAAACATCCCCGAAGCAGTGAAAGTGAAAAAAACACCACTACTTGTGCAAGTTTCCCACAGCACCCACAGGGACGACTGCGTTTGCTGCCAAATGAGTGCACTGCCGCTGCCTCCGCCAGCCGAGGGCTGAGGCCCCAGCCTGTGCTCTGCTCTAACCACACGATGGAGCTCCAGCGTTTACGTTACAAGCATTAACACCGCTTCCTCGCCCCTTAACTTCATCGTCTGCACTGGAGCTACACTTCAGCTCGCACCAACTCTCGGTGAGTGCATTTCTGCCTCCTTCTCCATGGTCCTGCCCATCAAGCTCCCCCGCTGGCTGCACCCAGACTTACAACTCACTTTTCCTGGGTCGGTTTCACTGGTTTGGGGGCTGGGGATACAACAGTGTGAGTAACACAAACTTAACTAGGCTTCGAATTGCTTCCCTTCCACCGACCCTGTGCTGCCATCACATACTGTGTCCATACATCATCGCTCTCTCCAAAAGAGTTTAAGTTCACATAGTTACTGAAATTAAAGTTTTAATTAGTGTGAACTAAAGTCAACCCTTCTGTATTCGCATTTTGATTGTACCTTCCTTTTATTAATACAGTGCTCATCTTGCCATTTGCATCCAAGACAAGTGACAGTAGTAGAATCTAGATGGGCTCTAGCTTTCTGAAGCACACTTTAAGTTTTTGGTGTGTTTTTTTTTTTTTTTGAACTATGTGCTTGAAACCTCTGAAACGTTCCTGAACTGTACAGGAAAAAAACTCCTGATGAATTCTTTATCTTCTAACTTGATTTTGTCCAATTCACAGCACAGGAGAAATAACCTAAAGCAGAAAGCATGTTTGTAAAACCAATACTTCTTACCCTAACTATCCTTTACTGACATCTATATGTGATATAAACAGATGCTTTGAGGCATATAATGAATGCTATAGTACCTCCTTAAATGAAAAGACCATTTTGCAACTGTAAATGCGTAAGTGGCTTGTTACAATAGACTTTGATTCTAATGCTTAATTTCAACTTTAAAACTCAGAAGATAAAATTAAATGTAGCAGAAAAGTCAAAGCTGTAAGCTTAAAATAAAATAAAACTATGTGAAGATTGAAACTGAACAGGTGAAGGGCGTTGGTTTTTTTGTTATGCCACGTAAATTCACCTACAGTGAAACGAGGCACTGACAAAGAAAGTAAACATTGTTTAATCAGAACATAAGCCTTGCCAAGCGAAGGCCAGAGGCCTTCTCAGGAGTTCTCCAAAACTTACAATTTAGTTCCTTTATTTGGACGCAGTAGTCAATTAAGCAGCAATACAATGGATTAAGTGTAACTAAACAATAGCAGAATACTCATTTGAACTGGCAAATTCTACAGAGGGGAGAAAAGAACACGAGCAGTTCCAGTGCCCGCTATACTAAGATATAGGTGGGCTCAAACTCTAAGCATGAGCAGCAGCAAAGTCAATACAGCTGGAAAAGGATTTGTATCCACTACAGTATTTCTTTGTATTTTTCATACAGCAGCATAAGATTAATGCCTCTGTCATCAATAACATCTTTGACATTCCTGATTGAGACACTAGACAAAGATTTTCACAAAATCTACATTCCCCACTTATGTTTAATTGCTTTAATATAAAACATCCTGATTTTAAATAATTATAACGTGAAATATTACTGGTTTGTTCCATTTTCAATTATGTTTAATTTTCATTTATTATTCTGATCATACAGTTACAGAAAGAATATAGATATCCAAAAACCATAGCTTGAAAGAAATCTGAAGTCCCTGCTCATGCACGGAATGAAGCAAATCTGCAGAAAAGTAAAGTCTGTGATCATGATTAATAACTCTTGAACATGAACAAAGAACGAACATAACGCAAACTGCAGCATCTTCTCAAATTTTTACATCTGTAATAAGCCATCTATATGTAAGTGATCATAATTCTTTAGTTCTGGACTTAGACTATATAAATGAATGGTTCATAGGCCTAGTTTAATTCTTTCTATGCTAGTCAAAAATAAGTACTGTTAACGTATTTCAGTGATTTACACAAATTGCCTCTTGCTGTATCCATATACAGCAACACTTCAAAAAATACTATTAGTAATCACATTGGAGAAGTAGCTTACTGTTTAATAAAGACAAGTAAAAAAGCAGATGTAGTCTGTCCAAATCAGTGCGTAATCAGTGCTCCAGCACAGAAAAAAGGTTGACTACTTACTATGGCACCACCACAGCAGAGCACTACTTCACTTGACAAACCAGACTAAAGAAAAGCCTCTGGAGGCTTTTAAGCTTTTATAAATACTTTGTAAGTACGTATACATGCACATTTATCTACATAAAGATGCTGGAAGTAGAGATTATTGAAAAATAAGCCAGTGAATTTCTTTACAGTATGCAAACTGACCTCACCTTTTGCAGACACGTTATTTCTGGATCCTGTTGACTGAGAGTATGTTACATGACAGAAGAATCATTTTCATGTTTCACATTCAGCATACAGTATTCCCTGCACAATAGTGGGAACATTGGCTAAAGCCTCAGTAACATTAGGTAACACTTCACAGTAAGAAAACGATTACCCTAAAACGTCTTATTTTTCACAAATCCTGTTGAATGTATGTTTGTCAGCCAGTGCTTTGGCAATACAAATATGTAAGTGAGTATGCCTCGGTTTAGCCACAACTGCCAACACCACGTAGGTCTCAAGGCATTTCTCAATGGAAGCCATCACTTAGCTCTTCCTGCTTCAAACACGAGTGTACGTTCATCAGTACACAGACGTGCATTTATTCACTGTATTTGTCTCTTAGCATTTACTAGTGGTAAGTAAGCTATGCTTTTGTTCCTGCAAGGCAGGTTAACTTATCAGAATGTAGGCTACTGAGGGGAAAAAAGTGGAAGAAATAGACCTAACTGATACTGCTTCAATTTACCCAAACAGTTAATATCAGTTTTCTCCCAAAGAAGAGCAATTAAGGAAAAAATCCCTTTTACCTATTAAGAGAGCATGTTACAGACAACTTGTTTGGCTTACAGTTTGCATGTTAATATAAATACATGAATTCAGTAAATAATGATGCTAATACACATAATGTTTTCAAGAATACTGTGTTATATTAATTGCTAATAGAATTAGCTATTGCCTATTATAAGTCATGGGAGCCTTTTATTTAGGAATGAAATGTTTCCACTACTAAGCAACAGAGGAAGACACAGAACTCATTTATCGAAAGGAAGGTAAAAACAAGGATTCTCCTTGGTGGCGTTAGTAGCAGTAGTAGGGAAACGAAGCAAGTAATTTGATTTGTCTTTGTTTCTTTTTGCCAAGTCTCTAATCTTATTACACAAAATAACTTCTTAGCGTGACCCACAGAAATTGATGTTGCATTCCAAGGCACTTGGTGAGAAGTGCAGCAGAGAAGTTGCAACCAACAATTTAGAAAAATATAAACTGCCACACAGCTGTTTAATAAGTCCATCTTCATGAAGATGGCTACTGTAGGGCAAAAAAAGAGAATTACTGAATTATTTCATAAAGCTGCCTGGACTGGGAAGTTTGAGGAGTCCCCGTAGGTAAGCCCCGGGCTAAGTTCAGTCTATTCAACACTGGAGCAGCACAGGTCGGCTCTGCAGATGGGGAGCCTCGCAGCTACACAACTGCTTCAGCGACGTCCCCCTGGCAGCTGGGGCTGAGAACGAACTGGAAGCAGGAACGCGATGCTCTATGTATTAAACACCCCTCGGGGACCCGTCATTGTTTACGCGGGGCCAACTTCACCTCCCGGCACTCTGCCGCGCCGTTACCTTCGGCCCCAGCTCACTACACGGACCCCGCCGCCAGGCGCTGCCCGCGCCGATCCCCGGGGGCCGCTCCGCGCCCCGCGCTCCGCCCCGCCTCACCCCGAGCCGCGGCTCCCAGCGGGCGGCGCTCCCCCGGCACCCGAGCGAGGCCCAGGGAGGGCCCGGAGCCGGGAGGGGCCCGGAGCCTCCCCGCTCGGCGCCGCGGCCCCGTCCCGGCCCTGCCCCCCCCCCCGGACCTGCCCCCGCCGCCCCCCGCCCGCACGCCCTTGCGAGCGGAAGTGACGTACCCGCGCGCTGACGGCATCCGCGGCCTATGGGCGGCGGGCGCCCAGCCCGGGCCGCCAATCAGCAGCGGCGGGGGGCGGCACTTCCGGGCCTGCCACCGGGGCCTGCGGACGGGGGGCGCGAGGCGGGGGCGGCCCGGGCACGGGGAGCGCCGGCGGGGACGGGCCCGCCCGCAGCCGCCCCCCCCGCGGGGAGGCCCCGGGAGGCGCCGCGCCCCGCCCCCCGCCGGCCCGCGCGGCTGGGCCGGGCCCTCCGCCGCCCGCAGCGCCCAGCGGGGCCCGGGTCCGGCTCCCGCCGCTCCCCGGCCCCTCCCGCCCGGCCCCGCGGCGCGATGGCCGCCCCGCGGCGCCGCCCGGTACCTGCGGCGGGGTGACCCGGAGCCGCGCCGGGACCCGGATGGAGTCGCGGCCGCTCCTGCCGCCGCTCGCCGCGGGGCACCACGGGAAGGCGCGACGCGCCCCGCTCCGCCCGCACCATTGGCTGGCGGGCCGCGAGCCCCGCCCCCGGGCGCCGCCGGCCGACGCGTCCATCACCCGCCTCCCCGCGCGCTCATTGGGCGGCGAGCCGCGCGGCACCGCCCCCGCCCGGAGGGCTGGCCTGCCATTGGGCGGCGGGACGCAGAGGCCCCGCCTCCCTCCGCCATTTATTTGAAGGGGGTCGGGAGCAGCCCTAAGATGGCGCCCCCCGGCGGCGCAGCGCGGGGCTGGGCCTCGGGGCCCCGCGGCCCGGGGAGGGGCCGGGCGGTGCCGCTGGGCCCTGGTAACGCCCGGCCGGGCCGCGCCGCCCCCGCCCCCTCCCCTTCGCCTCCCCGAGCCCGGCCCCGCCGCGCTGCCCGATGTCCCGGTGCGCCGGGCGGTGCCCGGGCCCGGCGCTGCCCTCAGGCTGTGCGCTCGCCCCCGGCCTCTCCGCCGCCATCTTGGCGCGGGCCGGGGCTGGCGCGTGCAGAGGGCGGTGGCTCTCCCTGAGGCACTGCTGGCAGCCCCCTGGAGCTCGACAGCAGCTCCTCTCCCTCACGGCCCCGACGGGCTTTGTTTTCGTCAAGTTTTTATAATCTCTCTGCGTAGATGGTTGAACAAGCATCAGAACGGATGTTTTACTTGGTGTGCTGATAACATTCACTGATAAATGACACCTCATGACCAGGACACACCCAGCCAGTCATGGTGCATTTAGTCACGCTTCCTCACCCTCCTACCCCTTCTGCCTGCCCTGAGCTCCTCAAGGAAGGAGTTTGTGCTGCTCCTTGCTGAAAAGGGGCTGAGACAGGTCTTTTGCACCTGCCACCCTCGTAGGTGATTCCTGTTTTCACATTACTTGTCTCTACAGTTGGATAAGATAAACCTCTAGCTTGCTTTCAGCACTATTTCAAAGTTCCTGTGTTTTTCTTTCTACTCCTCTGTTTTTTGGTTTTATTGTAAGGAAGCAATCTGACTTGGAAGTGTTATGTCAGTGTGTTGTTAATTAATCGAAGTATCTTTTTGAGGTATATTCCTGATGAGTTTCTTGATGTTGTGGGGATATGCAGGGCCTGTAGGGCATGTAGTAGTCTTTCAGAGGAGGAGAGGTGGTCCTTCAACCTCAGTGCCAGTTTTCTGGACTAGTAAAAGTTCAAGGAGGAAAATGTGCTTAAAAACAGCCTTTAAACACAGATACCTTCTGTGTCTCGGTTCTGACAAGATCAGTAAAACAGAGATACATTAAAGTGTGCATGCGCACAGAGAAGTCTTTTCAGCCTTTGTAAATACACTTTTTTATTCTGAGAAATTCTGTAAATAATGAAGCTTTTGTGAGTGCTTGACAATTCCGTAAAAGTTTAGAATTCATATGGTAAAGTCTCACGAGTGTGCTGTCCCATCTTACTTCACAAATATGAGAAGGGAGGATGGGGCCTTGTTTTCAGTGATCAGAGCAACAAAGAGATGAAACGGTCTGACCTCACAGCTTTCTGGATAACGCCGCTGTTTTGTGTCTGGAAAAAACGAAGTACTGATGCCTCAACAGTTAACAGGCAAACCCAAATGCAGCTTTCATCCTTGTTCAGGTAAAACTTTGACACACAAATTCTGCCAGATGCTAAATTACTTTTTAATTTTTTACTTTTAGGAGAAATTTGACTCATTTTCTATGAATACGGAAGCTGCAGCCCCTGTTAAGGTGAGAACCTTCTATCGGGTCTCTAACCGGGCACGAGGGTCTCTTTTGTAGCTCCTGCACTTCCACGCTAGGTCACAAGATGGGGTAGGAACACTCAGAAAAGATGAGTGTCCGATTAAAACATTCCAGAGTGAAATGCTATTTTACCATTGTATTATAACCAGGCACTGTAATAATTCTTGTTCTTGCAGAGACAAAAAAATTACAAGAAGTAGTCATTATGGAGTTTTATTTTTCAGGAGTTATGTTCAGAAAGGTTCTAAGAGGCGTTATGTAAACTCAAATGCACACTTCTAGTAATTTACAGATTATGCTGTCTGTAGTGAGGATTGCTGGACAGAACAGGATTTGCTAGCAGAGCAAAGTGCTACAATAAGGAAGTTGATTCCAGCTGTTAGATAAACAAGAAGGGATACAGAAGCATTTTTCAAAAATGAAACGTTCTATAGATGACACATTTATTTTCAGAGCAGGAAATACTTACTGCCTGATGGTGTTCTTTCAGGCCTGCCGCTTTGCCAGATGCAAGCTGATTCATGGGTGGCCGTTGTTCATTATACCCATAATTGGGAAGTGACATTGTTTTTGGCTTAGAAACCAGAACAATTCCACAGCGTATCCAATCAAACACCAGACAGTTGTTGAAGCGGCATTTTTTCTTCAGAAAGTGAATCATTTTATCACTTTTTGAGAAACTGATGTCTTGTATGTTAACAAGAAATGCCAGTCTATGTGTTTTACTGGAATGCACATAGCTTTGGACTAGGGGGTGACTTTCAATTGTGGTAGTTATTTTGAAGTTGATTAAGGGACATTGAAACTATGTGTCCTGCAGTGTAATATTCTAGGAAGAATTTTTGATTTTGCAAAGTAGTGCCAAACAGGTCTGCTCACCTTACTCTCTGTTTCTTTACCACAGATAGTAATTGGAGAGTTTGAAGTCTTTTCCCCAGCCGAAAGTGGACCACAGTGTACAAAATATTGACAGCAAACAGTATGGACAAACACAGTTGGTATGAGTACAAAAGAAAGGAATTCAGGTGTATAAACCACTTGTTATGACAAATTTGTTAAATAAAGTTCTTTGGAAAAGAGATGATGTAAAAAGCCTAAGTTGTGGCCCTGGCTGGTAGAGGCAGTAGGCAGCTGGTGCCATGCCACTGGCCGCTGAGGATGTCCTCATATGGTAAGTGAGCTTTTGTTAAGCTACATGTAAAAGATCAGGAATGACAGTGACATTATTCTAAACGCTTGACTTGTAAAGCACTGCTTGATGGCAGCAGCAAGTGATTACAAGCTGTAACCTTAGTCTTGTGAAGCTCAGTTTACCTTTTAAACACAGTATACATTACAGTTAAGCAGCACCTGAGGAGCACCTTGGGGAAGCACCTTGTCAGGGTTTAAGTGAGAAGCAAGAGATGAAAGCTTGATAAAATTTGTGGTTGGTCCCAGTTCTATTCATTCTGTGACATGAAAGAAAAAATGCTGGTTCACATGCCTGTGCAAATTACATGAAATGCGAAGACAGTCAGAGTAGCAGAAGTGAAAAAGGCATCAGAAGACCTGGCAATATTGAGGCTGGGGAAGCACTTGGGCCTAATGTAGAAGTGAATGGTCACAGAGCACTGGATCTAGTGAAACCTGTTTTCGGTTTGTTTCTGGATTTTCCATTATCACATTGACATTATCTATTACATTAGGTATGTACAAGGAACAACTGAAGCTTTTCTCGCAGTTCGACTCAGTCTCATCATTCACCCTCACTAGCAACATCTGTGCGTGCACAAGGAGGTTTGGTACTGGGTGTGGGCACGCAGGGCTGATCTGTGAGCCCTCAGGGTCAGGGCTGCGATCAGTACCAGCCCTGGGCCTGATTTGAAAGGACATTTTAGAAGGAAATCGTCCAGGTGTACAGCATAATGATCTCCAGAGCCCTGTGGATTTCTTTTCTGATAGTAGAAATAGCATTTGACATGTCCTGTGGTTGTTAGATTTCCAAAAAGTAGTTCTGATACTACCAGAAGAGTCAAGGGAAAATCAATCTGATAACTTTTCATTTTTCCAAAGTTAAAATGTGTAGAAATTGGGCAGAAATTACCCTGAGAAGCAGAAATGCTTTTGTATAAATTAGGAAAGGAATGTAGAGAAGTGATGTAAGGAAAAAAAAGGGGTAGATAGGTCCCATACCTGCAGTTTAAAAAGTGAATTTAAATGAAGCTATCGTTAATTCTTCTTTGCTTCATCACTGGAAAAAATAATCAGGAAGATAATCAAATACATGAAGTGTAGTAGCCTAGCATTTATCATTTTAAAACAACTTCAAATTCCTTTGTAATTGCCTTATAGAAGTAAACAACTGTAAATTACTTTGGAATTCCCGTATGGAAGTTATAGCTTACCTTAGTAGGTAGGTTTATAAGGAATTAACTGTGTTTGTTTGTGGTTTAAAGCTCAAATTTAGGGCTTGGGATGTGAATTACATTTTTAATAAACTCGAAACATTTGCAGCTGTCAGAGTCACAAGAAGGAGGCTTGATTCACAGGAGGTGTTGGGCACAGTCTCCTGTCTGCCAGCTCTAAATCCACGTTCTTAGGCAGCCTGTGTTACTGTCTGAGGCTACTCTTCTACTGCCACCTTCCAACCAGTTTCTAATTTGTGGTGGAACAAGAAAGAATGCAGCAGAGCGCAGACTGACATTAGATACCTCTCATTCTGTTCACATTTCAAGGTGATTTTCAGTTGTTTGGTGGAATACATAGGCAGCACATATGACTGGGAAATGAAAGCTAAATGTTAGGAGATAGTGTTTTAATTCATCCTTTCAGCAAATCTGTAAAAGCTAACTTTTCAGTGCTGGTGTTCACTGCAGTGCTGCAGTGTGGATGGAGCTCCGTTTTCAAAATTATCTTGGTTGATCTTATTTGACTTCTCAAATAGTTGCAGTAGTTGTTTGCAGAAGGATTGATCAGGACTCTGACCTGAAAAAACAAAGGCAGGGTATTCCGATCTGCATGTCTTGGCTATGTCAGTGGTACTTTTTAACGTCTCCTGGCATGCACTGGAGAGGTAATCCTTGATGTTAATTCCTTTGATGAGCTCTTCAAAATACTGCTTCACTGAAATTTTGTATGTTGGTGGATCCTGATATGAAGCTTTTCCTTCTAGCGTTTTCTCAATTCTTTCCTTGAGCTTTTTGTCCTCCTGCAGAAATTGTACAGAATTTACATGCTGTTCCAGGAGGGCTTCCATTTGATGACAAAGCTGTCCGGGAGCTTCAGCTTCTTTTGAGATTACTTGCAGTGTCTCCAGTTTCGTAGAATAGTCTTTGCGTAACTTGGAGCGCAGCTCAGCCATCCTGTACAATATGCCCTTCAGCAGACCAGTTCCAACCGTGTCAATCATTACCTTGGTGTCAGTAGCATCAGCTGTTAATTCACTAATCAGCTTTTCACATTCCTGAGTGAAATAAATTGATGAAAAGTTCTGTTGCATCATAGTCATGTCTCTGAGCAGTCATGTTTAGAATAGTCAAGTGCATTATTAACTTTCAAAATACAATACCCCTTGTGGGTTCTCTGCTCTAAAAGCTTAGCAATTATGGCACCCATTAGTGCTCAAAGCCAAATGAAAATACAAATAATTGTAAATGCCTTTTGAAACGTTAGGATCCATGGCAACAGCATGGAGCTGCGACAGAGGAGGGTCAGGCTGGGTGTTAGGAAAAGGTTCTTCACCCAGAGGTGATCAGGCACTGGCACAGGCTCCCCAGGGTAGTGGTCACAGCCCTGAGCCTGCCAGAGTTCAAGAAACATTTGCACAGCGCTCTCAGACACAGGGTCTGATTTTTGGTGGTCCTGTGCAGAGCCAGGAGTTGGACCCAATGATCCTTGTGGGTTGCTTCCAACTGGGGGTGATTCTGTATTTTTCACTCAAATAAGCTACTTGCTTTGAGGCTTAGGCACTATTCAAGCTCAAGATACCTTTGGATGAAGTTCAAAGGGTAACAAGGTGGCAGGTTTTTCCACCAGCCCAGCTCTGAAGTACCTTATTGTGAGCCTACTTCCCCAGGAAGGACATCGGAGGCAAGGCATCCCAGAGGAATACCTGAGCTCCGTACAGGTGTTACTTAAATGCAGGTGTTTGGGATGGTACATGGCACGTACTGCACGTCCCTTGCAGAGAACAGCAGTTTAAATTTGCAACCCCACATTCAGTAATACATCCTAGTACACTAGTAAATACATCCTAGTAAAGCATCCATGTTTCTCCATCCACGTAATGAACCCAACCAAATTCTGAAGACATGGGAAGAGCTTTGGTAAGCGTATCTCACGTTACAGCTAGGTGAAGGAGAGCCCAAGAGGCGTTGTCTGGCCAGGGCCAAAATCTATCGTTAGATTAAAATACGTTCTTTGGGTTGGCTCTGCAGTGCTCAGGCAGGGGACTCAATGTCTTTGTATGTCCCTTCCAATTGAACTATTCAATTCCATTCTAAAATCCTCAAACGTGGCTCTAATCTACCCAGGGAGCATGTGATTTTGCTAGTGTTATGGCTAATGTCACTTGTACCTTCCTGGCATCTTCAGATTTCTTGTGAATTAAGTGTAATTTTTGTATAAATTCTTTTTTTCTTCCCTGGTAAGCTTCTGATACTTTAGCAACGTTGTGGTCTTTGTGTTTTCCAAAGAGTTTACAGATGGCACATATTGGTTTGTCGTCAGTCAGACACATCTGAGAGGAAAAAAATACACGAGGAGAGTTAGTAGCTATAGAAAAGCGATACGAGTCAAGTAGCTTGGTGGTTCGCCTGCTATTAGCTGCTGTTAGAACTGCCAGAACCGAGTATTGCTGGTGGTGCTGCAGTGTTTGTCTTGCAAACAAAGACTGCTGTTACGCTGCGTTTGTTCCACTGATATTTGCAGGACAGCACAGATGATACACATTTTGCCAAACTACATGCCACTTGCTTGCTGTCCAAAAAAAAAATGTACTGCCTTCCGCTGTGTTGTGAATTTTGCTACCAGCACACACAAGATGTGTTTTATAGGGAAAAGAAAACCGTGGGTTAGTTCAGGAAGTGCTTTTCATGCGTTATCGTGCATGATGAAGGCAGAGACCTGTGTGAAAAGCGATGAGCGATGGCTTCACTGGTGGAGCAGCAGGGGATACTGGCATGGCAATGTAAGAATGAAGAGCAAGCAAGAGGCAGACATACTTTACATTATTTGTAGTATGTGAATGAGAAGCTTGAGTGACAGTGCTGCAGTGGCAGTAGAGTGACCGAACTATTTGACTTGAGGAATGAGAGCTTGGCCTCTCAGAGATTTGATTTCAGTGGGACTACGCCTGTGCTAACCTCTAGCCATGCAACTTTAGCTTCTGCAGCTAACTTCATTAGTAGATAACAGGGAAATAGAGTATTGGGTATGAATTATGGAAGGGAATTCTGGCCCTTTTTAATCATTTTGGTATGTTGCTTAGAAAAGGCAAAGATGACACACCACTCGGTCATCCTCAATAGGAGTAGATTCAGTTCTGCAGTTACTCAGTCTAGAAGGCTGAGCTTGATTTTCAAGAAAGGTTACAGCTCTTTTGGAGTTTACGAAGCTGCTTGTGAGTGGCTGCAGAAAGCTTACAATTAGTGGGGTGGATAAAATTATTCTGGGTAAGGAAATCTTAACAATAGTCGGTATTCACTGATTTTTCTATATTGGAATAAATTGAGATAGATTAATATTATATATTTTGATATTGTAAGGACTTTATGTTTAAGGCCTTCATTAAGTATTGGTTGTCCACTAAAACTTCCAGTAAATACATATTTTTTATTTAGCATGTACTTGATACATCCAGGATGGAAAGCGTGCAAATTCCTGAAAGTAAAAAGAGTAGAGAAAAATTCATACCAAGTTCACGTTTTCCCCATGCTCTTCACACGTTTGGGACAACTGTTTTTTCTCCTGCACACAGTTTTTTTCAAGTTCATCTTTGAATTTCTCCAGGATACTTTCAACTAGGCTATTTCTTAGCAGGCCGACGATTCCTCTGCCTCTCAGATAAATTACCTTCAGATGAGAAAAATTGTAAAATAGATTGAGGGACACAGGAATGGCTTGTTGCTTTGATAATTTGGTATAACACAGAAAGACGCATCACATCTATTTATTTATTACATTCTGTAATGTTTATGACATTCTGTACACGTGGTTTTGGACCACAGTGAACTAGTACAGAAATACCTACGTGCCCATTTCATTCAAAGATGTATATTTTAGCTTTGAGGCTCCCAAGTATCACCTGCCCACACTTTGAGTATAGTTGATGCTATTGAAGGGACCAGTGACACGGGTGCCACACTGTTGGGGAACAGGGGAGTGACCTGCTCCTTTCCTTTCGCTGTGGTGTGGCACGGTATTCCTTGCAAGAACTGTGGCCCTCCGATGAAGAGCTGGGGCGTACCTCCCACTTCAAACCACAACAAAAGTCTCCTAACTACAAGAGGTCCCAGCTGCCCCAGAGCTCTCCCCTACTTACTTTGCGGCACAGAGGGCAGTGGAAATGGCCGTTGACGTGGTGGCAGTTCTGGTGAATTAGGATCTTCTCCAGGCATTGCTTGCAGAAGTTGTGTGCGCAGGACAGGACCAGGACTGGAGGGGTGAACAGCTCCAGACACACGGGGCACAAGAGCGCCTCTCTTAAGGCTTCCATGATGGTGTTTCACCACATGAGGAAGACCTTTCTTGGCTGCTGCTGCAGCCCCTCTATTCTGGCAGCCTGGCACTGGCATTCTAGAATCAGCCCCAGTCTCTGTAGTAACATCTCCATGGCAGCAGCAGCTCCCTTCTTTGACATGCTGACAGTTTAATTGGATCTTCTGCATCTCTGATCTCACCGAGCCCGTGCGCAAAGTCACTCTTTTTCACCAGGATGTGCTCCTTCCTGTAGGAACACCTTGGTCTTGATGTAAGCACTCTCTTGGGTGTTTAACACGCAGAGGTGTTGAAACAGGCCGGCATCTGTTGCTCCGATTAAGAGTTTTGAATCTCAGTGCAAGACAAGTTCCTTGGGGTGGTCAATTATTTTATTGCCTATATGTTTTCATGTAGAATTGGGTCTTTTGTTCAGTCATTGCAATTCACATTTTCATTACCTTGTGCTGAAAGCTTCTTCAGAAAGTCAGCCTACACCTCATTAGCAACATTTCTTTTTTATCACTAACCTCTTTAAAACGTGTTTTGGAGAACGGAATCCCACATGACACTGAAAGCTAACATGGCATCTGGGTGAGGAACATTCCAGTAACTGGTTCCTGGGGATTTACTGGCAGATACTGAAATGCATTAATGGATTCTGTGCCTGGTGTTAAGTCTCCAACAGGCATAACCCCAGGCGTCAGTAAGAGCAGCATATTTATCAAGACACTAGTCTCACTGCTTTCAGATGGATGTAGAAATCACATAAGACATTTCTCATTTACTGTTAAGTATGTCGTATGTTGCACAGTATCTAGGAAATCAGAATTAATAGTTTAATGACTAAAAAAAATCAAGGTAAACGAAGAGATATAGCCATAAACAGGTGGGTAGAGTGCCTGTGTGCACGCACGCTGATCGGACATAGCTTCTTTGGGATGTTAATACCTGATTGTTAGAGGAATTGTGTTTGATCTTTTGTCATCTCTAGCCCAACCCACAGTTATCTGTGGGCCTGATTGAAACTCTGGGGCAGAGCTGGCTTTGCTTACTTTGGACAGTCGTCCTACACAGGAGTGAAGATTTGGCACTGAAGTCTGTGACATACATAAATTTGTATGTAGCAAACCCATGTGAATTACATAGAAATTAGGAGTGCAGCCAGAAAACCTCAGTGCAGTAGTTAAGGAGAGTTATTTTCCCCCATCCTTCTCATTCAAACCTTTCCCAGAGAAACCAAGGGGAATAAAAGGTGAGGCACCATGCTAGGAATTGAAGACAAAATGCCTGCTTGAACGTCCCGTCTGGTTGTAACCTCATCAGAGCTTTCTAGTCACTGGTGCATTTTGCAAATAATTTGTAATCCCTGTTTTCCAACAGCAGCCTGTTGCTACTCTCATCTCTAGGCCTTCTCCTTTTCCATAATCTGTGTGTCCTTGTATTGCGTGGTGCAGACTAGCAGAGGATGCTCTAGGGAGGTGTGCTCTGTAACGGAGACGGGCTGTGCAGGTGTAAAAATAGGCATGTGAGGGGAAGTATCAATAAGAGCGTGTGGAAACCTTGTGTGGGAAGTACAGTGTTCTTTGCATCATGTACTGCAGTCAGCCAATGTTACTGCCAACACTGAGCGGTTTTTTGCTTCATGTTATTATGTAGGACATTCTCTTTGAATTTTCTGTACTCTAAATTAGTGTGGAATAAGTTTTTCTGTCAGTAGAGCCCTTTTCTTAGTGTGTAGTGGGGCTGCAATGCAACCAGGATTCAAGGAGATATATTCACTGTTTGGTGTTTCATGGGTTAGAGCTGAATCAGAGCCAGTTTTCTGTTTCAATCCATGGCATTTTTTGATTCATTGTCTTTACCATTTCAGTCTTTGGAAGCCATTCACTGCCTGCATGCAAATTATCACTGAAACTGGTAGAATTCATTGCAATGTAAGGAAACTCACTTATGGAAGTCCAGGATACAACTTACTAATTCCTGGCTGACATTGGCTAACCCTTACGATAGCACAGAGGTCAGATCGCTTGGATAGATCAGGCAGGGCAGGTAACAGTCCCACGCTGCTGCTGGTTTATGGAGCTAACCTGATAGCCACAGCATTTGTGTTGTGTCCTTCACTATGTAAGCACAGGCCAAAATGTGGTGCTGAAACACGCCTGGTGGCAGCGTGCCAGGGCAAAGAGCTGGATGATGTTGCCTTCTCTGGTACATAGAGGGAATCACAAATACGAGCTGAGTTTTGGACGGGACTAACATTTCGATGGAACCAGGTCATTTTTCACTTGTCCAATAGAATGGAAATCAGATGTAATTAAAAAAGATAGCTATTGAGGTCATATCCTCCTTAATGGATGTATAAAAGGTAATTTTTTGGCAAACTAAGTAAAACTTTGGGGGAAAAAATTACATGCTATGACAAAATGTTCATTGGAGTACTTAAATGGAAACTGTGCCTTTCAAGACACACATACATAGGTATGGCTGTCATAGATGAGTAGTATTTTAACATCCACTCATTTTTAATAGCTTGCCACCTACTAATTTCTGAGACATGAAACCCTTCTTGGCAATGGAATTTTTAACACCAATTATTTGCTGTCTGAGCGGATTTTTCCTTTTGAGACTTTGGAGTCAGGCTATTTAAACCCATCCCTTATGCTGCCCACGGTTGGGGTAACTTTTGAAAAAGAGGCCTTTACCTGCTGGCCTACACAGAAGCCCTTCCCATAACCACGCACTTCGCCTGCAACACAGAACACTTACTTTTTTGAGTAACTCAGTGTACGTTTAATCTTTAAAAGTATATAAGGATTGAGAATAGATCTACCTGAAGAGCTAGAAGAATCTTCTTGAGCTCAGGTAACTCTTTCTCAGAACTCAACCATAATTCCATGGTTACTTGTACCACTGATAAAGTTATTATCAGTGAGACATCCTAAATCTATTTGGAAGTTTCTGTTGGCTGCGGAAGGGCAGCTTGCCTTACATTCAAATCTAATTAGTACAGTTGTGTCATTCTCTTAGAATAAATATTAAATCTCTAGTGCAATATTATGGCATGCAATAAATGCCACAATAAACAGTTATCAGCACTGTCAAAAGCCATATTGTGCTAATATGTGGGTATCCTCCTCTGCCTGACCACTGGGGTGGGTATAATCACAGTGTGTCTTCCAGTACACAAGCACAAGTTCAGCAAAGATGCTTTGAGACCCCAGGGCAGTACTCTGTGTGTTGGCTTTGTGGTATGTAGGGTATCTCAAAGGAGTTTTCCAAGTTCTGGCTGGCAGACAAAGTAGGTTGCTGTGGCTTTTTACGTTAAGTCTTCTACTAGTTGGTTAGTACGAGGGTGCAGAGACATGTGAGATCTCTGATCTCCTCGTAAATGGTCCAGTGTTTTCTTAAAAGGCAGTACTGGTGTTACTGAAGCAGGGGAGGAAAATGGACTAGTGGTAATTTTGCTGAGAAATATGGCCATATTAGTGCGCACTAGGGTAGATCAGTCAGGATGGACAGGATGGGATTGTGTCAATGATGCTCATATTCTTTTCTCTTTTTGTGTGTGTTCATTTGGGGATTTGGGCTTGCCTGTTGTTTTTTGTTTGTTTGTTTTGTTTTGTTTTTTTGGTTGGTTTGATGGGTGTTTTTTTTTTTTTGTTGCTGATTGTTTTTAGATTGGGTGCTATTTTGAGTCAGTTTAAAGGGTGAACAAACTGTATCTACACAATTTCTTGAGCCTATCTGGAACTGAATAGATCCCTTGCAAAATGGGTATGGGTGGTAGATTTCTTGTTTTTGTGTGTCTGTATACAGATAATTTGACTCAATGTTTATTACTAAAAGTGTAACTGTAAAATAGCTGAGTAGGTGTAGGAACCTATTTTTAAGGATTCTAAGGTGTTCTAAAGATTAGTCCCAAGCCTTAGGCTGTATTGGAAACTGGAGTTTATAATTCAGCAGTGTACTGCAGCTGGCACTTGTCCGTAACCGGCAGAGGGAGCATAGAAGCTGTGAGTTTAATTAAAGTAGGGGAGAAAAAAATAGGTTGTTTTATTGTGTCCCGTGAATAAGTCTATTTAGTCCACTGTTTGTAATACATGGGTCCCTATCCACTCTCCTCCAGAAGCCACTGGAAGAGGGTTGGTCTTTTCCTGCTGTCTCACAGGTTGCCAGCCTGGGTGCTGTAGGAGATGGAGCACCTCCAGGCTGCCTGCTGTCCCGTGGCTGTAGCTGCCCTGACAGCGTCACCTCTATCAGCTGAAGCAAAAGCCTCACTGAAGGTAATGATGAGATTGAAGCCTTGTCAGGACCATGGTAGGTGAGACCTTGGACAGCAGAAGATGAGGTAATAGGAAGAGGTTTCTCCCTTATGGGATCCTATTTTCCTTCTTTGCTGTCACTGAAGGTGGGGCTGGTGAGGAAATGCTGGTGGAGGGACAAACATCTTTGAACAAAGGCCTTCAGACACAAGTTAAACCCAGGAGTGGTCTGTTTCCTTACTGTCCTTGGCGGTAGGGCACATGAAATGTTTGTGTGCGGGTGCATGGCTTTGCTCCCTGACCCTGGAGGAGGGACGCTGCTGGCCACAGCCAGGTGATGCGGAGGACTCAGCAGCTGACTCAGGACCTCTCAGCAGTCATGAAGATTAACTGTTTAATCTAAAGCTCTCACTAATTCTGCTGTGACAGTTCAGAGGATATGCTGAGATCTTGTAATAAAGATCTAGGAAAAACAAAGTGGGAGTCAAAACTTGTCCAAGGCAGCAGTGCAGAAATTCCACAAACCGAAATGCCTGCGACAGCGGGGTGGCCTCGCACCCCTGTTGGCACTGAGACTCCCCTGTACTTGGCCAGGCTCAGGATGCTAGCAGCTCCCCGGTGTTGTGTTGTGCTAGCATGAAGCACTGACGCTTGGCAGCATTTAGCACTTTCCCCCCTGCCACCAGCCTGTCCCAGGCTCGCTGCAGGGTTTTAGCAGCAGGCACTTGCTGCTGTGTCTGTGTGGCGTTTCCAGCACAGGCTGTTCTGTCGGGCAGTGCGGAGCTGTCACAAAGGGTTGTGGTGATACATTTTCTCATGCTTCTAAGTCACAGCTGCACAGAAAAAGACCTCTGCAATACTGTGTCTCTCTTCTGCCTTCCTAGATGCAAAACTGCTGGCACTGTGAATTTTCTCACTGGTAGATGTATAGGCTCAGAAAAACTTGGCCTGATTTTTGTTTTGCTGGTTCACAGGTAAGGCAGTAACCTGTTCCATGGAATTCCTTCCCAGCCTGTGTGCTACTTTTGGATCTTGACTTCTACCTCAGTTTCCAGCTTCAAATATCCAACTAGTGTCTCACACGTCTCCTTCTGAATGTCAGGTTCTTTTTTAAAATACTTCCATATTTTAGTATCTCTTGTGTTGGCTGACAGAATCATGGAATATCCACAAGAATCATGGAGTCCAACTCTGGGTTCCGCACAGGACCACCCCAAAATCAGACCACGTGTCTGAGAGCATTGTCCAAGCACTTCTTGAACTCTGGCAGGCTCAGGGCCATGACTTGCCTGGGGAGCCCGTGCCAGTGCCCAGCCACCAGTGAAGAACCTTTTCCTAACACCCAGTCTGAACCTCCCAGGCACATCTCCATGCCATTAATGAGGAATGGCCCTTTACAGGTACTCACTCTAAAGAGTACGAAGCTTGAAGCAGGGAGCTTGCTTTGCTTTCTATAATTCTGCGATTGTTTAAAAGGGAATATTGATCAGGTTGGACACAAACCTCTCAGAATTGGTCCTGTAGGACTTCTGATCTCCATCAGGTCTCCAGCCTCCTGTCTGGAGAGCAACTTTTCATTTGGCAAACATGGGAATCATCTCTTGCTAAGTTACTTTGTTGAAAGCATGTCCTTTCTTTTTTTTTTTTTAATTATTATTATTATTAAGCTGCTACCCTATCATATGTCATAAATCAAAAGTAATTTGACTGCACGGTCATCTGTAGAAAACAGATGTGCAAAGCAGACCAGGTAGTGCCACTGAAACCTCTTATGCCATGTCACTGAAACAAAGGGAATTAATTTTAACCTCTACTACTGATTTTAGTGAGAATGTGCCACGCATTGTGCTCGTGTGGGAGCTGCTGTCATTGCCCATTGCTTTTCTTCGGCTCTGTGCAGTATGGCAGGAGAGGGAAAAGGAGGAACAGCAATAAATCTCAATTTATTGTTTCTAGATGGCCTTTTACTGATTATACAGCAACCTGAAAGCACAAGAATGAAGCAAATACTGCATCCTGAAGTCACTGGCCATCAGAGACTTAAGATCCCTTTCCCTTCTCAAAATGCTTTATAAAGTAGCTAGGTATGCGTGAACTATCTACACCCGAAACTAGGCAGGGTAATGCAGAAGAAATCTTTGTCAGCAGTCAGCTATGCACAGTTGACATGCTGACAGACCCAGGCCTGGAATAAATAGATTTTGATCCAAGAGCCACAGGAAAATCTCAGCTCTTTGTTCCTGCACTATTCTGTGTGGGTGGAGAGAGAAAAAAATCAAGCATTTGCCTCAGAGCAGCACTCTGTTCTCAAGAGACACGTGGAGCCAAGTGAAAGAAGTGGCAAGAGGAATTTATCTGGTAGTTAAAGATTTGTCTTCATCCAGGAGTCAAAATGAACAAAAGGTCACGTATTTTTCACAGGAGGAGACTCTCAATTGTTTTCACAAAGATGCAGAATAAACATTTACAATTAAAAATTGATAGAAATTAACATCCAAAGTGAGTGCTGTCTCTGTATGGAAAATTAACAGGTAGAAATGTGTGTGTGTGTGTGTGTGTCTGTGTGCGTGTTCCATGTTGCCTTAGCATGTAACGCTTAGAACCAACCTGTAGCTGAAAGAATACCAATAGATTAGTTCAGCTGCAAGGGAACTTCAGAGATGATCTAGTCCACTGCCTGACCACTGCAGGGCTAACCAAAAGTTAAAGCATATTAACGAGGACCATGTGATGGCTTGCAGGGATTAATTGCTTTGAGAGGAACACTCCAGCCCTCATTGACAGCTGGCATGGTGTTTTACAGAGTATTTCCATTTTCCCTTTATATGGCTGGAGAAAAGAGCCAAAAAAACCTCACCAGCAGACCAGGACTCGCCCAAAGCCAGTGGAGAAGGCAGTGCCGACAGTCAGCCAGCTCGCTGCCAGAGCAGGATGAGTTGTACAGAAGCAGGTGAGTCCTTCATTTTGACTGGATTTGTGGTAGTGGAGGGATCAGACACTCTCAGGCACTAAAGTTAATGCAACTTCTACTCCAGGCTGCTGTAAACCACTTGGACCAATTACATCTTCCTCTGCAGTGTGCTTTCAGGGACATTTTACCAATTACAGCAACATGATGCTTGAGGGGACAGACTCATAGTTGTAGACTGGAGCTGACTTGTACATAAAAAAACTCCTCCTTGCATCTCCCCCACTTCCACCCACCCCACCCCCAAAATGAAAATTCTCATCACCCTTTGATGACGTGGGAACTCCCCGTAGAACCAACCTAGGCCTGGTGTGGGGACAAAATCCCACCCAGGCTTTTCTACCTCCGGCTGCTGAGGGTGTGTTTGCTCCTTGGGCAGCTGCTGCACTGTATGAATCCCTTGTAGCTTCAGTAAAATAAGACACACCAGACGTAGGTGGCTGCAGCTTTGCCTGGTGCACTGCCGTATGAGGTGGCAGAGCACAAGCAGACGTTGTAGAAGGAGGCCTTTGGCATTGCTGGGGTCAGAGGAAGCTGCTATTGCTGCAGTCCCCTCATGCCAGTTCACTGATGGACAGGGGAGAGAAAAGATCACAAAAGAACAGCGGAGTCTGGAAATGCTAGTCAGGGTCCTCCTGTCCCATGCTGTCACTAGCTCCTGGCCATTTTGCTGCAGTGGGATGAGGTCACGGATTGTCAGCATGACCAGGCAGTGACAAGCACAAAGAGAAATCTGCCCACACATAACCCACAGCTGGGAGGCTGTCACACAAATCTGTGAGTCAGGTTTACTGCATCAGGAAATGATGTGGAAAAAGCCTGTTTGCAATTTAAGCATTTACATCACCCAGGTGAGAAATTAATTAATAGGATGCTGCTGTTTGTGAGTTTGCTATTTCATTTAGATGGGCTGTTGTTTTTTTCCCCCATAGTGGCTTCAATCAGATGGAGGGGTTGGTTTGGTGGTAATTACACCACATTTGTCAGTGAACCAAAAAACGTACTAAGTGAAAAAGCACCCAGTTCTGCAATATCCATCTGCATGGACAGCCGGTAGGTAATTTTTCAAATGTGAACACTTGACATTAACTTCAGAAAGATTATTCTAGCTAGTTTTAATGATATGCAGTCCTTCTTAATTATCCTGGTTTAAACAATTCTGAGCTGGTCTCTATGCTGTGAGCATGCGAGCTATTTGGAACTGTTCAACTCTGGATTCGCTACAGTTGAAATGTTGAAATAATTCCTTGGGAATTTATGATACCTGCAAATGCATCTCAATTTTCCCAAGTCTAACTGCTGTGATACGCTGGCTAAAGCTGAACTACATGCTGTGTTGCACAGGCTCTTTACAAAGCTGCTTTCGTGTATGTGATTCGTATGTGATATTTTAATTTCAAGTGTGCTTACTTCGAGATGATTCTACCAAAGTACTCGTTTGGCTCTGAATTTGGTGTATCACCATCTAACAGATCAAGTAGGTATAATTTAAATATATAAAACTGATCTGTTTTTAACTCTAAATATTATTCATTTACAGGGCGAAATAAAAATATTTTGGAAATGGACAAATTCTTATTTAACCACTAAAACATATCAAACTGGATAAACTGTTAATCTCCAAAATGACATTCCAGTCTGAATCCTAAGGCTGTCATCAAAAACTCAGCATGATGATATCCCCGTTGTTCTGTCCTATTAGATGAAAATGCCGCAATAAAGTGTACCGTAGATAAGATTTTCATTGATTATTTTTGAGTGTTATTCTGTTACATTTCTGTATAAGTTTTTGCTGAATATAAGTACAGAGAAAATTATATCTTTTTAAATGTTTGATGATTACATATTTTTTCCACTTAAAATAAGGTCTATAAAAATTTAACTAGTAAGGTAAAACTTTGCTTGTATTCAAAGCATTTAAGATGACACAGCCTATCTTCCATTAAAAAAAAAAAATCTAACTTCAGACCTTTATAACTTCATACTCAATACATTTAATGTATTTCTCTTCTGCAACACCTCTTAGAAATACATTGGTGAAAATTATTTAAGGTATCTACAAGAAAAAAAATTATCTGCTGCTAACAGTAGACCCTAAGCTCTGTTCACTATTTTCTAAATTTTCTAAAAGCAAAAGTTTTGTAAGTTCAGCCAGTTTTTATTTTTCTGCAAAATAATATCAAGTAACATTAATGTAAACATATTTAATGTTAATACATAAACTCAATCCATTAAACCTTCATGTACCATGGCACTGAATTTATGGCAACCTTGTAACTTGAAAATAGCATAGCTTGCCAATGACAGAGGAGTCTAAATCATTAAATACATCTGAAGAAAAGAGAACAGTTCACAAAATAAAAGCATTGTACTTGAAACCAAAATGCTACAGTACGGTCACGCAGGAGCTGTTCCTTAGAACCATGTAGATGGAACAATTGTCACTAAAACTGCCTCTAAAAAAATAAAACGTTTTGTTAAAAACTACTGTCACCTGAAGTTAAGTAAATCATACCAAATAGCACAAAATACAGTAGCTGGAAAATGCAAAATAATTTGGTAGACCCATCTAATTCTTCAGCATTGCCATGCAGAAATCAAGAGGGATTTTCTGTTCCTTCCTTAAGCTTTTTTCTTTTTTCTTCCAGTGTTTGTTTAAATACTTTTTTCAAGGTATTGTAAACATAGGGTCCATCTTCAGAATCGAAGCTTGTCTAATAAAAGGAAGAAAATATAGCAAAATGCAAAGTAGATGACCAACATTTTTTAAATCAGTTTTCAGATTTATCAAAGAAAATACGTGTTGTGTTATGGCATACTTAATACTGAGTATTTACAATTTTTTGCTGACTAAACATTAAAACAAGCTAACCAGAGGAGAGGAGAAATGTCATGATTGTTTTAACAGGTGGCATGTCTGTAGATTTACAAAAGATTAGGAAGCAATTAACTTTCTTTTCAAATAATTTCACTTGCTGAACTGCAATGTAATTTTAGAAAATAATTTAATCTGATGATAAGAGTCCAAGTAGTAAAGGCTACTCCCAATGCCTACTTGATCTCACCCCGTAGAAATTATCTTTTCCCTAACATGAAGAAGTTCATGAATTGGACTTGAGCCAGAAATAGAAAAATGCGACTGAAGGACTGAGGCTGTAGTGACAGAATGTAATTTTATTGAGAGTATTTCCTATCTTTTATGTAGGCTGGTTATTATAAAATATAAACTCTGAAATAACATGAGTACATGAAGTGTGAAGGAATTACTGTAATTTTTAACACAGAGGACTGCTCTGTTGATTCACCCTACATGATTTACAACAAATAAATACGATGTCTTGGACAAATGGTTACTTGCCTTAGTGAAAGCTTTAATAGCACGAGCAAGTAAGGCCTCCTCCACATCAGCTGGTAGCATTTGCAAGTTCACCACACAGTGTAAAATACAAAGGATAGTCTGACACTGTTCCTGATGGGTAAAAAGGAACAGCAGCTTGTTAGAAGAAATCTTTTCAAGAAAAACATTTAACTTTCCATTTTTGTTAATTGCTGTTCAAATATCAGACCGCGCCTTTCTGTATTGAAACCTTCAGGTGTAGGAGTTGGGGAGAGAATTTTTACAAGCCTTAAGAGTTTCTATGTAATTGTTTCAGTCATGATGGGAGAAACTCTTCTCTTGTGTATCTCAGACTATTCTGGAAATTTCAACAAGGTCAGGCATTCTTCTGGAGACCTGGCATTTCAAGGTTCCCAACACAAGAAGTGCAACACTCACGTGAGGTAGCATAGAAAAAGTGAGATTAGATCTTTTCAGTCTCAAATGCTATGCACGTTAGCTCTTTCCCCAGCTAATGTAGCATGATCTACATCTCCTTCTGCCCTACCAAGTATCCTTCACCATGAAAAGAAGCTTGCAGAGAGACTAGGATGTATATAAATGGAGCAAAGTATCCTTGGAGCTGCTAATTCCCATCCCTTTGGATGGGATTATAGGTTTCTATTTTGATAGATTAAAAGTGTTCTTTATTTTGATACAAACAGAAACTTAAAACTCGATAGGGTGGAAGAATGCGTCAGGAAGAAACATGACATTTTGAGATGAAGAATTCTGAATGTCATGTCATTAAAGTGGTCACTGCACACAAAGTCTGCCCACCTACTGTTTAGAAGCTGTATTCTTGGGTATCTAGAGGTTATTAAAAGGGGCCCTATCTTTTTCGCAAATACTTTGGAAGCAATTCCCAAAGAATTACGAAATGAGTTTGCATAATTAAGAGGTCAAGAATAGAAGTGGGTTTGTTTTGTTTTGTTTTATTTACCCTGCATCTAGCTCTTTGGGGTAAGCACAGTTAAGTGATTGTGGATCATAAGTACCTGTTTCTCATTTCAGAGTTCAAATGGTCACAGTTCTGAATTAAGTAAAGGATTTTGGCCTGCCTTCTGTATCCTTCAATTGGCAAATTCTTCCTATTCCTTGTCCAGTTCTTCTGAAACTGATGGAGTATGATGTTTGCACAGCAAACATGACGACTGTTAAGCACAGCTGACAGATTTGACATTAACAAAAGCCATACAAAAGGCAAGTTTCTTGTCTTTGCCCCTGGATCTCCAACTGGAGAATTTGCAGGCATGCAAATGCAGTTGGGCTTCTACCAAATAAGTTCCAAAGATAACTCAGACTTTTCTTATAATATTCATCATGGTAGTATTATTGATTACAGCTCATACTATTGAATATAAAAATAATCCTCGTTTTGATTTTTAAAGAGATTGGAGTTGCCTTTAGAGAGTACAGTTTCTGTGTCTAAAGGCAATAAATGAATGGTTCAGCATGTATTAACAAAATATACTTAACAGTAAAATAATGGATTGACATATATAATATCTACCTTTCTCAGCAAGTTAAGTGCATCTTGTGATTCTATGCAATTTTTTGCCAACATGTCAATATCATCTTTGGATATAATAGGTTCTTTCAGTTGCTCGATCCAGGACCACATCAAGCTACAGAGGATGAAAGGATCTCTCTCAGTACAGATTTTATCCCAAGCTCCATCTCGAGAATTCAGTTCTTTCTTTAGGGGGAAAAAAAAAAAGGAGGAGGGGGGGAAGAGGGTGAAAATGAATCATCTATTTACTTTTACTGGCATTCTCTTTGATTGTAGCAGTACTTGGCTGCTTACATTCCAACATGAACAGAAGACTTAACAGTTCCAAAAAAAATATATTTTTTCTTTTTCTAAAGCATCAACATTAATCAGCAGTAATACAAGTGATTCTTTAAAACAGAAGGATGACATAAGTAGTGCAGCTCTGACTCTCCCAGTTATCTCCTAGAACATGTAAAATAGCTTTGAATTCCTACTTTAAAACAAATGTTGGTAGGAGGATTTGGTTTTGAGAATAAGCAATTAAGTTTCTACGAAATACTTTTACACACAGAATCCTCCGATTAGGTCCGAGAAAGCGCTGATTAAAAACAACATAGCTCTAACTTCATTGCTGATAGCATAAAAGTACTACAGATATTAAGTTAAGCTACAGATAATAGCATCAATTTTCATTAGTTTGTAAAATGAATGAACGCAACCAGAAACAATGTTCTAACCTCCAGTTAGATAACAAAATTTGTAGGTTCACTTTGTTTCCTACTGAAAGAGCTGGTGATAACTGACAAATACAATTATTTTCTTAACCAGAGCATAAATCTGTGTCTCAGCTCTTTCAAAGCACATGGTAGCATTTTTGCCATTCTAGGAATTAACCTAGGTGAAACATTGCAGAATATACAACACTGAGTCAAATTAAAAATTACCTGCCACATTTCTACCTTCTGCTTCACTTCATCCTCTTCCAGAAATTCATTTATATTTGCAAGTGCTTTTGCTGCCAAAACCCTTCGGCCTTCCAAACTTAGTTCTGACTGCAGAACAATGTGTGGAATTGCCTCTGATGGATCTTTGCTACCTTGGCTTTCGCATCCAATGGAAAAGTTCACTTTAGAAGAAGAAGAAGAATCAGAGTCCTCGGAGACATAGACTTTTCTGCTGTACATATTAGTCATGCGTTCTTTCCTGTGACCAATCTCATTGGCAAAATTTTGCCTTGGTGTTCTAGTTTCCCTGGAAGTGTGGATAGATGATAGACCTGAAGAAAATGTTCTGCTGCGTTGTACTTCTTTGGTAGAGTTCCTTCTATGATGAACTGAAGATCCATCTTTTCGCCCATCCAAATTAAATTTAGTCTGACTCCAAATCGTACATGTATTACGCACTAACGCTTCTTTGTTTATATCCAGCTGTGGCTTTTGGTCATCTTTGGCAGAACACTCCTCACCACTGTTCTGCTTAAGTTTGTTGCACTGTAATATCTGAGCAGGTACTGTCCACGCAGTTTCTGCTTGTTCTAAGAGGAACTCGGTTCTCCTTAAATCTGACTCACTATAGCTAAGACGCCTTTTCACATGAGTGAGAGGCTGAAGGCAGTTGATGTTCCTTCTTTTCCAAAGGGGATCACATTCGTGTGCCAGGGAGAAAAGAGAATCCTGGGTCTCAAAGGGGGCCGAGTGGGCGTGGGAGGAGTCCGATGTGTCGCTGTCTTGCCTTGCCAGTTCTTTATCTAGCTGTGCAGACACCAGCTGAGAAACAGTCTTTTCAATTTCAGCTGAGAGATCTGGTATATCTAACAGTTCTGCTTCTATCACTTGTCTATTTTCTGCCAAGTCTAGCAACAGTTTGCAAACTAGATGAATGAGTTTTGGCACGTGTTTGAGATGCCTGCTCTCGTAGCCATGGAGCAGGTGTCTTTGGCGGGTCAGGTACTGGGACAGTGTCACCGTGTGTGCCTTGGGTTCGCAGCATGCAAACACATTTCTCAGAGGAATCAAAAACTGAGTGAATTCTCTGATGCATAGTAACTGCCCTCTAGTCTGAATAGAATTAGGCCTTTTTGCTCTGACAAAAAGAATTGCTTGGTCAGCTGTCATTCTTGTTGCAAAAACTAAGTAGCAAGCTACTAGAACACCTGGGAAATATAAACACAAAAATTAGCTGAAGAACTATCAAACTGAAACAAACATTCAGAAGAACCATGGGGTAAAAATGAACGTAGGTACAGATAGAGGTTTTGTGCCCTTTATTACCTGATGCTGTTAGGCAAGTATAGTTGCTTTCCTTGGACCACAAGATACAGTAAACCCACTCTCACTACACTTGAAGTGAGAGCTAGTTTCTCACCACAGCATTTCTAGGAGTTGCATCATAAGTGAACACGGGAGCGATGGTGCCTTCTACAGGAACAACTCAGGCAAACGAGTCTTGAAAGAGCCAGGAGTAATTGAAATTTTAGGTGAATTTTTCCCATCAAAAGATAGCTGCCCCATATGAATGTAACAGTGCATCATTATACAGATTCAAAAATCTTCAAACCTTACAGGTTTCTGTGTTTATATATTAAAACTGATCTCTTCCACTGCTGACTGACCATTTTCACCAATTTGTTTAGCATTTTTAACCACTTTATAGATATACATCTTTCGATGATATAGAATTTAAATCGTTAACAAATTATGACAATAGGGGGTTTGCATCTTCAGAAAAACAATGCTGTTGATCTTGCAGTAGAGCACACTTACCTGTCCGACCCAGTCCTGCATGACAGTGAACAGCTACCCTTCCTTCCTGCAACGCAAAAGCCATGACTTTTACCATATCAAGTATAGTAGTGAGAGATGCCACTCCATAATCCTTCCATCCAAAATTATAAAAATAAACTAAAATGAAAAGAGAGAGAGTTATTTGCTTTACTGAATGTGAAATTTTCAGTACTAAATGCAGGGGAGAGATGACTAATAAATGATAGTATTAAAAACGCATAAAGAATCTTAGGAGAATATGACTACTTATTGTTTGCAAGAGATTATTTTCCTATTTCAGAGTACTTTTGCTGTTTCACTTTGATAAATACGTGACGCTAGCAAAGATTTGTCAAACTCAAATTCAGCTGGAATGTGAAAGATATAACAAAGCGGAGTGATTCATACAAAAATTACTGAGCTATACATAGGTAGAACATAATCTTTTCTTTTTAGAAATAAAAGCACCGCTTCAGTCCAAAGCTGTTTCTTACACAGAAGCACTTTTCCTCATCTCAGCATTTGAAAATATAAAAATACTGTCATTACAAATGTCCTTTAATCAAAAACCATTCTATAGCCTAGGTAAGAAAACCTGAGTTATACCAGATCTTGAAACAACATTAATGTTTTATATGTTTGGGAACTCAGAAGAAAAAAAAAAAAAAAAAAGCAAAAAACACAGCTGTTGTCCTTTCTTTATTCTAAATACCTGAATGTAAACCCTCTAATATCACTCTACATATATACAGTATTGGATAATGTGTTATTCACTCTCAGTTTTATTTGCCAAGTTTTATGTTTACACCCTCTTTTGTACAACATTTCTTATATAGCTGCTTTTAATACATGAGAATTCAAGTAAAAATATCTGGTGCTGAAGTGAATAATTAATGAGGAATGGCAGCAGGATTGAACTTACTTCCAGCCTCCATGAAAGCTTCAGGAAGGTAAGTGAAACCACTTTCTTGTTCCAATGGATTCCCACAGCTCGCATGCTCCCCAGGACGCTGAAGGTTAATTATGGTTTTTATGCCACATCTTAAGGAAGGAATAGATGAGTCTAAGCATTATATGCAACCAAAATCTTATTATCCCTTATTTTCTGAAACACACATTTATTCTTAGGGGAGAAAAAATCTTTATACTGTTGCATCAGGAAAATGAGAGGATCTTTAGCAACTATCCAAATCTGTGTTGAAAGAGAAAATGGATTGGGAATTACTTGAGTAATACCTACAATAAATAATGAGTAAATTTTGTTACCTTTCGAACTGCTCAATAATGTTGTACTTTTCAATTAATTCTGTTGAGGGTCGAGCCATAGCCAGTATGTTATCTGTTATCCTAAGAAATTAAAAAAGTAGTAGTTTTTATTACTGGTACGCTAATAAAGATGATAATGATATTATTAATAACTTCCCCGGTATGAATTTGCTATGATTAGATTACTATGTGATTTTTAAGAAGGACAGAAACACATTGTTGATTAAATAGAAATGATTTTTCAAAGAATTCTACTATCATACACCGTTAGTGGTAAATCCTATTAAACTAATACAGGTATTACATATCAAAAGACCATTACTTCAACTATTTAAATGCCAGTCCAATTAACACATTAAAAAATTCCTTTGAATAAAAATCTGGACTGATCCCTGTTTGTCCCTTTAAGGCTTGTATGCTTCTTAATAGCATTCACTGTTACTGTTAAAAATTTAAAAGATATTTTTCACATAAGTAATACTGTATATGGATATGCTTTTTTGAACACACATTATTTCATCTCCAGTAACTGTTTTTACTTTGAAATTCTATTATGACCACATTTTAATTAATTTGCATTTTAAATCTTAGCCAGAAATGTCTGTAACCCAGAATATGTATATATATGTGTGTGTGTATGCATATATATATATATATATATATATATATATATATAGTTCATGACAGATAGGTATTTATTCTTTGGGATCTGAACCAAACCTATTGGAAATACACAGAAGTCTTTCATCACTTTTACTGGGCTATGTACAATGGCTATTATGGTTTACTGTTAATTTGTAATTTTGAACCACGCTATCATTATGTTTATACTTAACTTGGAAGTGGTTGATTTGGAAAAAAAAAAAAAATCTTAAGTATGATTCTCTTGTTTAATAAATATACTGGATCCAGTTACATTTAGTGACAGTAAATGCTGCATACTACCAAGAAGAGTAGAGCCCTTTAATGGCTTGCTCCTGGTCACTCCATCGAGCTGGGTTCTCATACTTGCAAGCACGTCCACCGCACGCCATGGAGCACTGCATGTGACCAGGAATGACATGGCGAAGGCGCTCCCCGACTTTAGTGTATTTTGCTGTTGGACGCCTTGAACTTCCTATAACACAAGCAAAAGTAGTTAGTAAGGTGGCTTTCAAATTCATTTCCACCTTAAAAGCATCTGTTCAGCCTTACGTCAACAAAGTTACAAAGAGCATACAGATATGAAATATGTAAATTTACAACTCATTTTTAAACATGGACTTTAAGGATTCTAAGGGAAAAAAAACATTGATTTAAAAAGCTTTTTACAAGCAAAAAGTTGCTTTTTCTCATAGCAAATTTGTTTTTTCTGATGAAGTTATAGGTGTGTGATAACCTGTGCAGCAGAACAAATGTCACTGTCATCTTCCACCTAAAATCAAAAATAGTTAGTCGTGTACTTGGTATATGTATGAAGGTGTGCTTCTGTTTTATCTGTTCTCTGTAATTGAGCTGTTAGAGTGAAAAGCATGTATTAATACTCAAATACGAATCTATGAATGAAATATAAAATACAGAAAAAAAATATTTTAAACAGTATTTTATGCATCTATATGTAATACAGTCAACAGAGCAAAAGCATTTGAATTGGACAACAAGAACAGCAACAAAACCAGAACTGCCAACAGTTTGAATGAAAACTACTTTACTCTTTTTTTCAGGAAAAGTTGCATCCAGCTCCTCGGGGCTCAGAGATGATATCGCCACCATAACGCGCTGAGTTGATGATGACAGTACCTCCACCACCGAGCTCCGGCGCCTCTGGATTATGCGGAGAAGGGGATCGGAGGACGAATGCCTCCGGCCCTGGAAAAAGTTGCTAAAAATACTCGCAGCTGAACGCCTCCGGGGTGAGCCCTGCATGACTGCCTGGCCCCAGTGACAGTGTGGCAGGGTGCTGAGGACGCGCTGATCGAACACCCCAGTTGTTCTGTGCCGAAGTTGCAGGGATGTGCAGCATCCTCCCGCCTGCTCCGGCAGCCAGAAGGCAGGGGCTGAGCTGTCACCATAGTAACTCGCAGCCAGCCCCGAGGCAGCGAGATGCTGTAGGGGCTGGTTCTGGTTGGGACAAGCTGTTCCGCCGCCGATGAAAATAGTTGCATTTCAAGCAGATAATTTTGGAAATGGATGGGGAACAACCAAAACATTTTCCGTAAACAATGTGAGTATTTTAGTTGGTCATAAATAACACACATTCAGAACTTGCTAAGACACAAAATAGTATATTCAAAAGAACAATCAGAATGCAGTTGGGGGCTCTGCTTCCTGAGAAATCTGTAAGTACATTATACTCCCCCACCTCTTGGGTTAACATTCCACAACCACCTCTCTCCCTCTGCTTAGTTGCTCCAAAATGCATCATTAGCTCTGTAATGATTGGGATTAGTGTGTTCCTACTGAAATGGCTCAGTACATGATGAATTGTAGACTGTTCGCTCTGGACCATTCATATCTTCAACAAAACACAATTTGTTATTCAAAACAAAAGGCTTATTTTTTTTCAGGGCACAGCTCTTTTATTAACCAAAGCTGTTAGCCCTACAGACTGAGATAAAGCAGATTATGGGGAGGAGAAGATGCATTGGTTGAGTGCTTTAGGCTTATGAAGGTAGATATTAGGTGGCAAATTGCCTCCCTCTTTGCTTCTAGCGTGGTAAGAACGAGCTGGCCAGAAGGACTGCTCAAAAACAGGACTGTTGTTTTCAAAAGCACAAAATTGTTATGCAACTATGTGGAGAACAAACTACAGAAATGTTTAAAAAAAAATAAAATAAAATAAAATAAACCTTCCCATTGTTTGTGCATTAGACTGGATGTTAAAGGAGAAAGCCTGGGGAAATAATGAAGAAAAGTCACCACAGCTTTGGTCACCTGACAAATAAATGCTGTTGCATTTTCCTAAGGATATATACTATCATCAGTCAGTGTTTGATTTTTTCTTTTGTATTATGAAACCAGGAATTCTTAAAGAGGAATTGCGTATGAGAAAGCTCTCTTGATAAACATTCCTCAGGTAAACATGTACTGTTTTCTCCTAGGTACTGAAGAGGAACAGAGTGACTGAATTTTGAATACTGCTCCCCAGCTCTTCAGACATGGTAAGGTTTTCTGTAGATACCAGGCATTAATTGTCGGTAGTGATGTGGTATGAGAAAAGGAAAACGTTAAAGCTGACTGTTAGCTGTCGTTTCAAAGATCTGAGTATTCTAATAAAGCTGATATTAGGAGATAAGAAAATATTTGAATGTGTTTTCATATGGTGTGTTAGGTTGAAGAAAAAGGAAGGAGAAAAAGAGGCTACTTCAAGTGCTACCTATATCCAGCAAATGCAAAAAAAAATGCTTTCCAGTTAATTATATGGCTTTCTTATATTTAATTCTTATTCTTTCTCTTCTCAGAATCTTTTCTTCAGGATATATTAAATGATGGAGTCAGAAATGAGCAAGATAAAATGCTGCACACCATATTTTTCCATTGAATCTACCATGATTTGCAAATACTCACCCAAAGTAAGACTTAAGATATTTTATTATAGAATTCTTTTTGTTGAAGAGTTGTTTACACTTTCAGAGAGCAAGGCGGTTTCTGAACATGGAAATGACACAGGTTCTTTAATTAAGAGACTTGACAATATGGAAGTAACATAAAAGCTTAAAAACACATCACGGTGATAATGTTACGCAGTTTGTTTTTGTTAGAGACATTTTTAAGATTATAATTTGATAATGCATCTTTTCTCTATGGAAAAAAAATCATAATTTCTTTAAGCACTTTTTATGAATGGCATTATCAGAGGAAGTTATTACCTGAACTCATATTTGCAAGATGTACGCTGCTCTCTAGCAATGAAGAATATGGGAGTTCATTTTGTAGCAAAACTCCTGCAGCCATTGCAGTACCTGTTGAAACAGTAGTGTGTTCATTGTAAATCTACAATACATTAAAAAAAGGCAAAATAAAGCTGAGTTAAAGTTGAGTACCTGACACGTGGTTGTAAGTTGCCCCAAGCTTAAGATTGGGGCAGTCAGACATGGACGGTACTTGGGTTTTGATGTGCAGTCATCTTAAAGTTCAACTGCTTCACTGTCTGCCCCAGCAATTTGAAGTTTAGTTAATTGTGTATTTCCAGCTCCAGAGTCTGGCTGACTGTGTACTTCAAAGTGTGTGCTTTATATGGACAGGAGGCACTACCCTAGATGCCTCCATCTTGATTTTCTCAAATTTGTAAAGGTAACCATACAACTGTAAGTCTAACTGGAACCTTCCAAGGGGCAGTTCCAGCAAATCTAATGATACCAGAATGGCAGCACTATTTCTAAATCATACCATTCATACTTTTAGCTGATGCTTGCCCAACAGACTATCCACAAGGTACGTGCTTTCTCTGCTCTCCTCCCTCCACTCTTTGTTTCTGGTATGATGGCAAGTTTGAAATCACATATATGAAGATTCTCTTCTAAAAACAAAAGTGAACCCAAGACTTTGTCTAAGCAGAAAACACATTTTAATACAATTTCTGATACAAAGCAAGTCATTTTCTGAAGAGACTGTGTCTGACAAAGAGAACTAAAGGAAGGCTGTAAACAGAAACACATCAGTCACTGTGATGTGTAAGTAAACCAACTACATGGATGCTAACTGAAAATTTTTACCCGTTAAAAGATCTCTTCCTCTTATCTCAATAGTAAAATAGTTGCAAATGTAATGTTAAAAATAAATAAAGATTATACCAAGTTAAGTAGGTCTCTGCTGTAACTATTGAAACTTTTCTATATAGACGAACCTTCTGTGCCATGTTTTGGAAAACCAGTGTCAGAATTTAGCAGCATAAATAGCGTTTAACAGATTTACTAAAAATATTGAAAAAATAAAATAAAATAAAATAAAAAGTAATGCAGGGATTATGTGGTAAACAATCCAGTGCTGTGTTGAAATGAGGTATTAACTGCTTGCTGCTTACTGTCCACTCTTTATCTATAATACTGCATAATTATTTTAAGTATCTGAATAGGGGCACATAAAATTTCATTAATTCATATTACACTATCTGCCACATGGTTGAATAAATTGAAATTATTCTTCCAACCATGCTTATGGATTTTATTCCATATCAAAGTCACCTAGTACAACTCTGTCCTTTTCGAGATGCTTGAAGGTGGGAACTGAATATACATGCCCATTAATAGCCTTTTAATACCGCTGCATCAGTGGCCTCAAAAATACAAGAATTGTGTGTGTTTGTGAAAGCCAAGAGGCCTTTCAAAACTTAAGTGAAGTTAAGGAATGCATTTCTAATGTACATCTGTATATTATTAAGAATATTCATTCAGATCTTTCAGATGAATCTTACACTAGACTAAAGGGTATCCTGAACATTTTCTACTCAGCTACTTGACCATCTGGCTGCACTTTTACAAGTCAATGCCTTTAATAAGTAAGCAGGAATACAGGCACAACTTGCATTCTATTTTGAGCTCTAATTACCTTAATTACCTTTTTCTTTTTTTTTCTTTTTTTCCCTCCCCAATGGACTTTGAAATCAGTAATAGATGGCTTTCACGATCAGAGGAAACTCAGCAGCTAAAGAAATATTTCTATTTCTCGGAAATTTCTCTCAAAAATCTTAATAGCTTTTCCAGATAACATACAAGCATTTGAAAAAGTCCGATGTAATCATACGGGCAGCAGGATCACCACCAGTCACGCTGTTCTGACAATGAACGGTAGCTGCCAGAGAAAACCCAGTCCAGTAAGGCTGTGCCCCACTAACCCAGGACACAGCTCAAGCTTCTCTGCATGATTCCCCCATGGGAAGGAATGTGGGTGAAACACCTGTATCCTGAAAAGGCCATCATCTTTCCCTAAAATGTTCCAGAATTCAAGCTTCAAGCTAAGTTGGAAATCTGGCATTTCTAACGTTTGTAGTTGAATTTACAAAGTACCACATTTTTTTAACAAAGTTTTGGATATGCAGTATACAGCACTTCATGAAATTGTTGGAAATAGAATTTGATTTCTTGAGCTTTTATCGGAGGCAGTGTTTTCTTATGTATGCTAGGACTGAGTTCAGGCAACTCTTTCTGAATCTATAGTTCCATGAAATCATTGCTTTTTTAATATTTTTCCATAGTCTGTTATCTGTGTTGCAAGAAGTGAAACAGCTCACTGTGATTTGTTTGAAAATATAAGTGAATTTACTACAGAGTTATTTAATCACAAACTAATAGGTTGCTCAGCACAGACTACAGACTCGTGTAATATTTGTGCTGCACCTGTCTGAACAATATCCTTAACAGTAAATGCAAATAATTTTCTTGAAATATGGAATAAAGAATATGAATGTTATTTAAATAGAGACCGAGTTTTCCAGACATACATCGCAGGATGTGTCAGAATGAATACTGTATTATAGAAAGTCTCCATTCAAAAATGAAGACTTACATGCTACAGCAGTATTACCTGCAACTTACTGGTAAAATAAGGCTACTCGGAACAATAAATGAAACCGAACATCATCTGTTAGTTACTGTATTTCACAGACATTTATGTATGCCTGTTAGTTTTCCTATTTGCTTGTACCCAGTGTTAGACTGAAGAAGTGAGATGAAACAGTACAGATATTACTATTAATCAAAGTTACTTTCCTCTTTTTTTTTTTTTTTCAACCAGATTTCAGGCCTTTACAGAAGAGGGAAGAGATGCAGACGACATATCTACAATATACAAAATACTAGCAAGATTGCTCAAAATGGCAGATGTAAACAATGTGTTTGTTTGTTTGTTTGTTTTTCTTTTTTAACAAATTAGACCTCTCTCAAATTTTTTTAGTAGACCAAATCTCTATTTCCTGTTCTGTATGACCAGGCAATTCCAATTCTCTGTTTTGTTGTATATTTTTCTGAAACAAACAAACAAAAAGTTAAGTAAGATTGTGATAAGAGTTTACAAAGAAATGATGCACTCCCTTGAACAAAGGTAAAAAGTTTTATTTTGGGACAGGCAGTACTATTTCCGTGTTGTTATTACAGAGAGGGCTATTACTGTCCTGCAAATAAGAACAGCATTAAAAGCTAAAATAGTGGTTGGGTAAAAGAAACATAACTCTCCTGTTTTTTCTCTGTACATTTTTTAGTTTTAAAAAGGTCCTTTTCAGCATTTTGTTCATCGTGTTAACACTTGACAGATGCTAGAGAAAAAACAAGTCTCAAATGTTATTCCAGGTCACGTTCCTTATTAGCTCCCTGAGGGAACTGGGTCACGTGCCTTGTGGCAATCATGACACCACCTTAATCAGATCCCCTCTGTTATCTGGGTGACATGCATTTCTATTGCCATGACAGCAAAGAGGCTGGCCTTTTAATCCTGCTATCACAATTTAAGAAATGGAACGGTGTCTTAGGTGATGTTCCATCTCTTTATATTTTATCATGGGAAGCAATGTCATTAAGCTTGCATAAACGCCACAGGTAATGCAACCAAAGTGTAGAAAAAATAACATTGATGATGGCTGACTGAAGTAAACAGCAGAACCCCATTGCCCAGGAAAACAAGCGTACATTGAAATCAGATATCAAGCCCTCAGGGGATATTTCAACAGGTCCCTCTGAGGCGTGGATTTTTTACATGTTTTGGTGTCTCTTTGCGTCATTTCTTTTCTCTATTTTTGAGCAGCCCGATCCCTAACAGAAGGGATGGATCAGCTTTTGTTGTCTGTTGGTAGCACTGCTGATTCACCTGTTGCATTTGGTAACAAATGACAGCTGTCAAATATGCATCATCTACGCAGAGGTGAATTTCTTGCAGAGGAAATAGTATAGGCACACTGTGGTGCCTTTGGTGAGGCCAGTCTGTGCTCCCACGTGCATTTTAGGGAGTGATGCAGCCTCTGGTCTACATCCACTTCCTCTGGAATGAAAGGGCTTCTCTTTGTGGAGATACAGGTTAAGCAGCAAAATGCCACACCGCAAGGAGGGCAAGGGAGAGATCAGGGATCTGCAACCAACTGGTGGGCAGCCTTGGCCAGGAGGAGCATACAGGAGGCATGCCTTCCTGGTTCACAAGAGCGTGCAAAAAGGATTATTTCGTAGAATGTCAGGACCTGGAAATCAGTGGTTTCCAGTCACTGGGCTGATTTTTTGCTCCAAAATGAAATGAAAAAAAGGAACTATGTCCAATGTCTCATGTTTTAGCAGCCAGAAAAGCCAAAAAGTGCAAAGACAAGGGCTGGTCCCAGCTGACCTTAGCAATTAATATGGTTATTTAATAAATGCAATTACTATCTTTAGAACATGTTTTCAAAACAGAAGAGCTTGTAGTTGAGACTGGAATGATTACAGTTGTGCCAGTTCAGCTGCCAGCACAAACAGGAATCCTCTCCGCATTTCTGTGGAGCTGTTTACTAATAGTGGAGTCCCATTTCTTCAGATTTATATGGATTTGGTAACTAGAATATGACAGCAAACCACATATTCCAAAAGATTAGTTTTTATGTTAACATTAGAAACCTTGGATAAGCTTTCAATTTTTTAATGTCAGTGTATAAGAAAAGCTATTTTAAACCTCAAATATATTCATGCAATAGAGGTAAATGCTGATGCTTATGCTTGTCATATAAAATGCGGGGATTGTTTTTTACTGTTTTCTTGCCTTTTGAAATGAATTGTTCTCTCCCCTGTTGTATTCACATATAAGTAACTAACCAGTGGCCAATTTTTAAAGCAAGATAGTCAACTGCAGATGCAGGCAGTGGCCATATTAGCTTAGCACCTATGCCCACCATTAAAATTAAACATCATTAAAATTCACTCTGTGGCCTGATTCTGTAAGTACTTATCTTCAGTAGCTCTGCTTTTGTGAGCAGTCCCATAGAAGTCAACAGGGTATTTGTCGAAATGGAAGATTGTATGGGATAAAGTTGCATTGCCAAAATGCAAAGTTCTGAAAACTGCACTAATTACTTTACATAACTAAAGATAACTCAGGTAATTAAGCAAAAATATGATCATGTACTGAGGACTGTTTTATAGATACTAAAGTGGTTAAGAGCTAATAAATTATAACTTGGTCATTAAATTCAGGTTTTACATCTGATAATATAGGCAGATCATTAACATTTTTGATAGAAAAATCTAAGTACACTGAGGGGTAGTTAGTGACTTCTACAAGAAGCACTGGTAAATGAAATCATATTGAAAAGTACAACACACTATCTACTTTGAACATTGCCAGAAATAACAAAACATTTATTTCTAAAGTTTTAGAAAAATAGTAGATAACTTTTTTCCTTAAACTTGATCATTATGATTCAGTTTCTTGTTCTAATACTTATTGCAGTAAAAAAAAAAAAAAAAAAATCACTGATAAGCCATATCACAAATACTTTAGCTACAAGTAAAAGGCTTGAAGGCAGTTAGCACACCTATTTCAATAGGCACACACCTCACTTCCCTAGGCTTGCTTGAAATTTGGAAGGTTTACTACCTATGAGCAAACATGAGAAAATCATAAAAAGAAAATAAACACAGAGATATAGGACAAAGGGAAGATAAGGTAATAACTTGAATGCATGTTCAGCTATATGGAATTTATACAGCAGAACAATACTACAGCTGTTGTCAAACTCTGGTGATTTCACTGGGAATGCAACAAAAACTAATTTGTTATTTCCATGAGTTGGGTTGTTGCTTTTATTTTTCCTTTAGGAAAAAAAAAAAATCATCATCTGTTTTAATTAAAGGTGAATGTCATTTAATCATTAAGCATGATATTTACAAAGGACTACAGCTCCTTTCATGTACAAAAGAGACAAAAGAATAAAATCCGTTAGAAAATTATGTAGGTGTTGCTCTGGTGATTCAGTATTTGCTATTAATAGTTTTTTTGACATAAATAGCAAGAAACTGCAACCTAAGATGATGGACAGGTCTACCAATTGACTTGATTCATCTCATTAAGTCACGTCAGCTTTCTGTGATAGTGTTAACGCAGTAGTTAAGAGAAGTTATTTTAAACTACCTTGAACAGGTTGGCAACCAGTAATTACTATTGAGAATTATAAAGTAGATGGTGTAAAAATGAATAAATTAACTGTTCTACAAAGAAAAATGAGTGACTCAGATATTACGGATCATGAATATCATGTTTACTAAGACTAGTAGATTTGTCAGACTACATACAGAAGAATGAAATATTGTCAGCACAGCTGAATGCTACTGAAAGCATTCATAAGTGGAAAAGTTTTAAAACTGAACTCTACGACTTAAAAGAAAATATTTTTATACTGCAGATAGTCAAATCCAGCAAATTTACGTGACCTTTAATATAGTAGAATTTCAGTAATTTCAGTTGAACATCTTACCTGTTACCCTGCAAAAAGAGTGAGTTAGTGTTGATCCCTTCATTGCTGCTGTATCAATTTCAAGAAATATATTGTAGGGAATTCACCTTTGCAGAAGAGATGCTGAATGGTGTTGCCACAGTATTTCCTGGAGTTAATTGGATTCGTGATGGTAATCTGGGAGGAGCCTGTAACTATCTTTTCTTAACTTAAGACTGTATGAGGAATGCCTTACAGGCGATGCAGATAATCGTCCCATAAACTGCTTTCTGTGTCTGCCTTGATTTTAAAGGGATTGAGGCAAACAGGCCACACCAACCTGTTTTAATAACTGAACCCTCCGTATCGTTCTGCTTCATCCTTTCCATTCACCTCATTTTCCTGTTATCAACCACAAGTAAATATGTGTGTCTACATGTGCCAGACCACTAAGCACACAGTTACAAAAATCATTTGGGGAACGTACCTTAATTGCAGTTAAACTGATACAGTAATTTTATAACAACATGGAAAGAAACTGTCTTTTGTTTGTACCTGTGTTTGCACCCTGAACAAAACTTACTATTTTTCAAATACTATCATTAAAGTATGTAAATTGAGTGTAAATTAACTGTATTAAAATGAACACCTCAAAAGCAGAAAGAAAAAAAAATAAGCAAAAAGAAGAAAAATAAGTTATGAATGGAGAGGATATGATCTACCAAAAACAAACAAACAAACAAACAAACAAAAAAACACACACACACACACAAGGACTTTGTTGATTTAACTAAGGTGAGCTAAAATAAAGTAAGAAAACAAGATAAATAAAATAGGATATGATATTCTATTTTACTACAATTTCAACTACTAAATATTATCTGACAAGAAAGGCTTTTGTCTATTTCCACAGCTTACCTACACATTAAAAAAAAAAAAAAAAAAAAAGGCTAGTGTTAATTAAGTGCTTACTCACTATTTGTCATTAAAAATACCTCCCAATTACTTAGAGAAAAAGAAAGTACTAGTGCAAGCTTCTGTGAATGGGGTGTGTGTATTATTTAAACAAGTAGGGACAGCAAGCTGCAGGAGACAACTAATGCCAACGTACTTGTGCTCTGAACTGACCCCCTGCCTCACTTTGGCCAGCAGAGACAGGGCATATAACAGGACTATAATGTTTCATTAATTTTCAAAAATAATTTTATAGCAAAATCTCACTGTTATTGTTGTAATAATTGCAGCAAAAATCAGAATGAAAAAGAATCCGACTACTTTTGTATAGAAAAATTAATGTACTGAGAATAGAGAGAAATGAATTTAAAAGTCCTTAAGATTACACATCTAGTTTCTTACTAATGCTGCAGGGACAAAAAAAAATCATGGGCATTAAATAAACTGCAGACTATAATTTTATTAAAGAGAAAACATCATATATGTACACATATAAGGGCGTTTGTGAAAAAAAAAAAAAAATCTTAACTAAAAATGGCGCTTCAGAAGATTTGTATGCAGTTTTGGAAACCACTGGGGTACTGTCCGTCCTAACTGAAACCAGGACAGGTACTTTAGAAAATATGGTTGACGATTATTCTCTGATCACTTATCTTCAGTTAGATTTTTGAGTTTACATTTACTGTTTGCTACATATTTATTTTACAAAACCAATGTTTTGTAAACACTAGAAATATTTACATATGTTTGAATGTAAATGTGACTGTAAAATGAGACAAAAGCCATATAAAAGCATCTTCCTGGGGAAAACAGGCTTTTTTCAAGGCCCAAGTATGTCATTAAGAAATTCTACTTGCAGTTTTATTTTTTAATTACAAAGCTTCGTGAGGAATTTTACCTCATGAAGAAACCAGGTAGTGCTATGTTCAATCTGTTTTATTTTTCAACAGATTCACCTCCCAAAATGAATGCTAATTGAACCTAAGATGATCTCAGTGCCACCTGCATGATATTCTTTTAGTTTTTCCAAGTGTTTATATTCCTTTTTGTAGCTGAAAATGCATGATACGTGCACACAATGGAAATGCTTTTTTAAAAAACAAACCTATAACTATTTGTAATTGACTATTTTAAAATTATTTAATAACAGCCTGTAACTATTTTAACTAAGGCATATTATGTAGCCACGCATTCCTGCTTCTGTAACCTATAACGTGAGTGCGTATTGCTAAAAACTTGAAGTTCACTAATTTGAACTTTAAGGTTAGAAACGTGGGAGCTGTATCTGAAATACTGCAAAACTGAGTTTCGCCACTTCAACGACAACCAATACAAAGAATGTTTTCTTCCACTACAAAATAAGTTTTCAAAATTCTACAATTTTACTCATTCACTTCTTTAATGGCTGGTAGCAGTTTCAGTCCCACGGGTGCAGCACCCGCAGCCTCCCTGGCGTGCAGGTGGAACAGGAGAGCTCCAAGCCTCCCAACGCTGTCCTTACAGACAAGAACCAGCCAGCAGCCCCATGGCCTCCAGCAGTTAAATGACCGGCTGTAAGCACGTGGAATTGCACATTCACTTTGGTATCTTGTGGACCCAGGCAGAAACCAAAGCACGTCACTGCTTTAGAGGCCTGGGAAGTTCCTGGGATATAGAGAGTTTTGGAAGGAAGCTGTGTTACAATCATGGAAAATTTAGGTCAAAAAGACTTGAAGGTCATCCAGCCTGCTCAAGGCAGGGCTGACGTCCAGATCAGACCAAGAAATGCCAGTTTCCCTCTCTGAAGAGCCCTGCCCAAGTAACACTCCAACAGCAGCATCGCTTCTTGGTTTCATCACCCATTGTCTGTCCTCATTATAGAAGTGGCTCTAGAAATCCTGATCTAAGAATTGGGAGTAAGAGGACACATTTTTCAAGTGTTAGCACACAAAAATGTGTTCAACAAGTGGAGCATCTGGTAAAATATTTTGTAGGAGTAAACGGAGGAAGTTAGCAGATTTTTTAGGTGACTAAAGAACAAAGAGCAGTTCAGAATAATTAAGGAGCACTAATTAACTGAAATTTTTAATAAAAGTGTATTTTTATTTTTTTTTTTTTTTGGAAAGTTACTAAATGCTCACATTTGAGAGGCTGTCTCTGACATAACTTGGTGATTATTTTCCTGTGGCTAACACCACCGCACTGTTTACCTACGCGATTCTGGAAAAGGGCTCAGTCTTGGATGCTTTCAGATCTTGGTGCATCAGCCTGCCACTTGGCTGTGTCCGTCTGTAGGTGTTAGAGATTCGCTTGGCTGTCCCTTCTAGCTGTTCCTGCATTTGTACTCCTGGGTACTAGCAGCAATTTATTCAGCTGAAGAACTGATTTTTTTTCCAGTGATCTGCGAAGTTTAGCTAGTTCCAGGAATTGGTGCCAAACATGTTTGTTCAAACAGACTTGTCATCGTATTTTTGTCAAGACAAGGCTTTGTGCTAGCTGAGGATGACTTTTTGGGGGAGTTAACCATTAGGCTGAAATAATTTGCCATTTCCAAAGAAAGAATACAAAGAGTAGGTGGGAAGCTAGTGACTAAACTAATAATCTTTCTCTCTCTCTCTAGGTTTGGCATTTTCCTACTTAAATTGAAGAATCCCAAATCCTCTGGAAAATTCTGTTGAACTATGATTGCTCTTTAAAGATATTAATGAGCTTTTTAGGTAAGTAGAATGGGGTTGCCAGGCTTCTGGCAGTTTATTTCTCGGGCTGTCTCATGGCTACTCTGTAGTGGACTTGGTGAATCCACCTGTCCTGTGACCCTAGGTATGAATTTATCAGATTAGGCAGGTAGAAAAGTGTCTCACAGTGATCTGGATGCAATTGGGATGTTTGATCATTGTTTAGACTGCAGTGTTTTCATTGCTACATAGAATAAGAACATTAAATTATCCTAAAGCTTTAATAAAACTTAATTGTTTTTAATTTTACTTTAGCACAAATTACATATTTAGATTCCTAGCTGGCTTGGTACATTTTCTGTTTCATCTTCTGCTTTTTCCTCTTCTTGTAGTTTGGGTAATAAAAATCAATTAATGAAGCATTATTTCTGACTTGCATTAAAACACTGTACGGAATGCCTTAGCTTTGTGCAGGGACTGCTTTAGTTTTGTGTAACTTAAAAACTGTATGAAATTTTATTAAAGATTTTTTAGAAGCTTTGCTTTTAGACTTTTTTTTTTTTTCTGTCCCTTAAGCACCATGCAGTATCACACAGCAAATCAATCACAAAAGCAGGATCAAAACCTCTCATTTGTAGACCTCAAGTACACCGGCAGTGTTAGAGCTGCGAGACAAATACATGTTTAGATCCTTAATGAGATCCCAGAGCAACAGCCCACCTATGATCCCCACCCTCTTTCATCACCTGTACTTCCTACATTCATTCTTTTCCTGTTCTGTTCCACTGTCAGTTAAAATTGTCAATAATAAGATAAAATGGAAATGTGGTGAAGTGTTACGAAGGAGCAACATGATAATATGAAGATTTCAATTCAGAAGACGGTTCTAAAACTGAGGAATTGCATCAAGCATTACTTAAAGGTCCTTCAGTGGACTGGCAATGTAATAGGTGACAACAAGCCCAGGGAAATAACCTAGAACCTCTTTTTAGCCTCAGGCTTTGAAATCAAAGAAAAATTGCGACTTTAACTAGAGATTTAAAAAGGAAAGGAGAGGTGTCATAGGGCTAGAGCAACCCAGTTTAGCTCTCCTTTGTGAGACGGCCTGTTTTCTGGCTGTATCACACAGTGGCACCCAGGTGGCTGCAGAGCCCACATCGAGTATACTTTGGGTTAGTAGCTCTGTCTTTGAAATAGCCAGCAAATGTCAGGTAGTTGGAAAACAGAGAAATTAAGAAAATAATTCCTTCTTTCATACATTTTGTAACTTCTGAAGAGCTACCAACTTGTGAAGACCCTTGCAAAAGCACTGCTTAATGTATGTGTGGTTTCTAGGAAACGCTGGTCCTACTGTGAGCATGCAGAGCAGTTGTGGAGGATATACATGATAAAGCTCAGGTAAGCTCAGGTGTTCAGAAATGGCAGATTCAGTAAAGAGGAAATGTTAAGAAAATGAAGTAGATCTAAGGTAGCCACTCCTTTTAGGCACTTTATCATGTGCTTTTTCCTAAGGAACAGAATGGTCAAGCTCTGTAGCACAGGGGACTGTTTGGGCGAAGAACCAAAGGAAGTTAATAAAGTGGCAAGAGGTGCAGGTGAGAGACACAGCCACCTGCAAGTGATGTGTTACCTCCTTCTTGCTCCTGTGATAGGATTAAGGCTAGGAAACACTCCAGTGCAGAGAAAACAGGTATGTTTTTAATGTACTTTTCTAATTTACAACACTAATAGACTACCCAAAATCAGGAGCAAAAATGCTTAGAAATTCTTATGCTTTCTTGAAAACTAACCACAGAATGCAAAGCTAGAAGTTACTTGGGGATTGTTGTGCATGTGCTTAAGCAATTCTGCAGTCTGAAGCTTGTTTTGTAAAGCAGTGAACCTAGTGAGACCCCTGCCTGGGTATCAGAGAAAGAGCGGGGAATTGCGGTGGCCCAGGCAGCACCTTGCCCCGGAGGGAGGGAAGGGTCTCTCCATAACCTGTCAGGCACCGGGTCACCAACAGCACGTGGTGGTGACCAGCGAGGGCAGACTTCATGTTGCAATGCACTGGTTTGAAGGAGTTACAGGAATTACCTACGCTGTGCAGCCACTGAGTGCTTTGAGCCTGGCAGTCAGCACAAGCCCTCCAGCCCTGCACAGCCCTGCAGCGCAGCACAAAACACCCACCTGGGGCTCTTCTGGGTTGCCTTGCAAAGCAAGGGGAAACGTGCCTTGCCTTGTTGGACTGAGCATCTTTGAACAAGCCTGTCTGTGATTCTGAGTGATATACTAGCAGGAAGCAAAATCGAAGTAAGACAGCAAGCTTTAGTCTGCATTCAGAAACTGGGAGTGTTTTGCCACCTGTAAAACCACCTTGTGCTTTACCTGAGCACTTGCAGTCCATTTAATTTTCTCATCGTGTTTGTAGAGCCGCCCTTCCCAGCCACTGAAATTCCACCCAACTCAGATTTCACGATTTCTACCCGTGGCTCCTCTCATGTGTAACTTTACTCCTATTATAACACCATGTATCAGCGGTATCGTTTGATTTACAATGCTTAAGTGAAATGTTTCCTCAGGCACGTGGCAGAAGCGCCCTGCAGGAGGGTTTATGCTGCCACTGAAGCGGTCACGCAGGGCGTGGATCAGGCTGCTGATCGTACCCCTGGGACTCCTGCCCTAGCGCCCTGAGCACCGGCCCCCGAACTCGGGCTGCCACACATGTGGCTCTGTGCACGCTTTACGTAAACTACTGATGAGAAAGAGACAGAAAAACGCTTTCCAGCCACACGTAACTGCAAGTACTCGTGTCTGTGTTGCGCGTAATCTCTTGGGATTAATTACTTCGCAGACGTGGTGCTTCGTTGCACTAATTGAGGCGCAGGCCTCCCCGAAACACGGCTCTTTCTAAGAAGGGCGAAGCCAGGGAGGCACACAAAGGGGAAGCATTTAAGCCTGGGTCGCTAACACTCGCGGTACCCTCTTCTTTTCGGTGCTGCTCGAGGAGCGCGGCTTCAGCCTCCGGCCCAAAGCACCGGCAGCGGCTGTAAACCACCACCCCCCGGGAGCGGCGCTGCGAAGCTCCCCGGGGGGCCGAGCTTCTGCCAGCGGCCGCCGCTGAGCCTGTAAGCGGGGCCGCGGCCCAGGCCGAGGGCTCCCCGCGGGGCCGGGAGGGGGGCGCGGGACCCACCTGGGACCCGCCGGGCTCCCGCCGCGTCCCGCCGCCGCCGCTCCGCCGCCGCCCGGCCCGGGGGAGGCGGCGCCGGGCCCCGCGCATGCGGGCTGGGCCGCGGGGAGGGCGCGGGGCCTGAGGGGGGGCGGCCCGGCCCGGCCCGGCCCGGCCCGGCTCGGGGTGGCGGGGCCCGGAGGCTGTGTAAATCTGGGGCGGCTTCAGCGCGGCTCGGTCCGCGCAGCGTTCACCTTCCCCGTTTCCTACAGCACCCGTAGGCGCTCAACAAGCAACGCCGCGAGTGCAGCCCCTACCTCTGCCTCCCTTCAGACACCCAGTGCGCTTCCCCTGCTGCAGCAGCAACTGCAGCTGGCGTTTACAGGCTTCGGTTTGTAAATTATCTGTTAAATTATCTGCTACTTGGCCTGTGCGATGTGTGCCCTCGCCACGAGTTGTAATTCGCTGTGTGCTGAGTGCGGCTGCGAGCGTGCCGTGTGATAGCTGTGCCCTAAAGTTGTGTTTATCGTTACATAATTACGTGAATAAACACGCTTCCTGCATGCTTCAGAAAGAATTTATAAAGTTCGTACTATTCCTAAAAGCAAGCATAACGTTTTCTTTGTTTTGTTGTAAAGATACAGCCACAGAGGCATACCACGCTTTTTGAAAATAGCCACTGGCTTTGCTCCTCTGTCTGAAATGAGGAAAGAAGATCAGTTTTTCTCCACATCACGCCCTTGATCCCGCTCGTCGTGCAGCTGCACAAACACTTGTGCCAGCACAACGGTGTGTGCACAGGACAAGCCTGCCTCTGTCTCTGTGCTTCCCAGCAGGCTGCACAGGGAAGGGCCCCTCTCAGCACTGATCCGTGAGGAAGGAGCGCTCAGAAATGTCTGGTTTCAAAAAACAGGGGTGTTCCAGCAGAGAATGAGCCTAAGAGAGCAGAGAACTCACCAAGAACGAGTGGGGGGCTCTCAGACACAGACAAGGAAACGTTATTTTGGTTAGTTAGTTAGAGCAATTCCATAGAATATAAGGAGTGAAAAAAGGAAAAGGGCAATTTTTGTTTTCCCAGGAAGAGGCATGCATTCAGGTTTGGTGATACTTCTAGGTACATACTGATTCTCTAATAGTCTAGGGCCCAGTTCAAACCTGACACAAATGGAGTAACTCCCGCGAAGCCAAACCTACCAACCCCAGATCTGCGTTCTGCTGTTCAGATTTTACAAACTTTACCTGGCTGGAACTTATTTTAGATCAGCACATGCCACCTTGTGGCAAATTAACATCGTGCATCTGTTGTGTGTGTGTTTTTTTTTTTTTTTCCTTTTTTTTTTTTTTTTTTTCCTCTTTCCCTCAGCTCTGCAACAGTTTCTTTCTTTATTAAGGTACTGCTTCTTTTTATATTCCTTGTATTTTGGGGCTCAGATTGCTGTGGTGCCAAGCTGGGTTTCATCGCAGAAGATCTTCTGCTTCATCTCAGTAGTTCCTGCATATGTTGGAAACTCAATTTGGTGATATTTTGTACCTTGATCACATGGTCTGCCAACATAACGTGTGCTTTTCAGCAGGGCCTTCTGAGCACTTTCCAATTCAGAGCCATAGCAGCTAGCTGTAGTTAGTTAATCTGGAGAGTAAAGCATCGCAAAGAATACTGGGTGCCTGCCTTTAAACTTTTACTGTGATTTCTGCACCCAAATCATTCCTGCTCCTTACCTCTCTGGCACAAGCACTGGACTTAAACACATTATTCCTCTTTTTTTTTTTTTTTTTTTTTCTTAGGTCCCACTCGCTCACTGGGTATATCACTGTTCTTTTCCAGCATAAACACAGCCTTTACAAAGAGGGTTTAGGTTTTCGCTACAGGCCTCTCATTTGCAGTGTTTATGCAGGCGTATCACAGATTATACAATGTCTGTCTTGTTTGCAGTGAGCATCAGTGTTATGGGAAGAGAACAAAAGACTGCCAGAGATAATCAGCAGATGTAATGAAACAATGCCAGTAGCAAGAAAAAATAGCTGGAAAGGCCGCTTTTGAGGTTAGAGCAGTCCGCAGTGGAATGTGGTAATGCTGTTGTTAGTTTGGAGAGTGGATCTTAAGTAGGAGCAAGTTTGCAGATCCATTGCAGCCAGTGTATCTCCTAGATACCGTGCGAATGTTTTTTTGGAACTCATTCACCTTTTTGGCTTGCAACTTTTTCCTGGAGCAGACAATGATGACTATTGCCACAGGTTTTCCACGACGTTTTGCCTGGGCAGAGTGTTGGTGACACCTCCCACTCCTCCCTCCCATCCTCTGACGTGCAGCACCCTGAGGGTGGAACTCCTCGGGCCAGGGTGGGTTTTGTTTCAGAGCAGGACAAGTGCAGCAGACACATTTCTTCCTGTCTCACCCATTTCTTGTCCTTTCACTCGGTTTCATCTGGATTTGGTTCCTATTCCTTTTAAAAACGTGCAACTGTTTCTCTGTCATGTTACCGGTCTTCCTATTCTGTAGGGGTTGGTTTATTATTCTCACTGTTTTGTTTTTTGGTTTGTTTGTTTTCTCTTTTAATCGAGTGTTTGTATGGGATGTTATTGAGTATCCATCTATTTATCTTTCCAGATTTTTTGTATATACTTTACATTTGTTAGCTTCAAGACCTTAAAAATGCACTTTGGCCTTTATGGTTGTGTTAGCCTGGGAAAGAAAGTTGGGAAAAGAAAGAAGGGTAGGGAGTAGGAACTACATCTTAATAAACCATCTGGAATGGCCAAGGAGCAGAGTCAAGCAGTGAGTCAGTGTGCGTCTTTTAGTTGCCAAAACAGAGCAACCTGTCACAAGATTTGTGCGGGAAGACAAAAAATGCAGATCAGGAAGACTGAGCTGCAGAGGTGAAACCTTGTGTTTTATGATCTTTAAGGCATTAAACAAAACCCAGAGACCTCAGGATTAGACTTTGACAAAAAGATATTTGCAGATATTTGTAGGAATATAGCTCACTAGCACTCCTGGAGCTGTGTATCCAGAGGGGAGGGGACAGCTCTAGGTAGATATGGAAGTATTGCTTGAGAGCTGTCTTGCAGATTGTCTTGGACGAAGGGTTGTTCCAGGTGCATCTGCCTGGGAATTTGTGTGATACGTTTAGCTAGCACTTTCAGTAACTCCAGTCCAAGTCCCTGAATAAACCCATCCCTGTAAGAGGGACTCGAATGCTCCTGGAGGCAGCAGTGAGCCAGATTCTCCATCTCTCTTATGCTGTTCTCTCTGTGGGAACAGGAGTGAAAACGTGATATGAAGTGGTAAGTGCCATAAGTGCCATCATCGTGTCTTAAAGCTTTTGTACGTTCAGCTGCAGTGTTATCCAGAAGGCTGTTCCATAGACAACAGTCAAAAGTACAGTCCATAATTCTACCTTTCTTGACATGATAGTGGGACAACACAGGTGTTTTACCAGCTCTGTGCCACTCAGAAAAATCAACCAAACCAAACCACCTGAGGCATCAGATTGCTTCAAGCTCACAGCATCTGCAGTGTGCTGCGAGTATTGTTGTGGGCCACAGTAGAGCAAGGGTTTAGAGCACGTGGTGTATGATGACCACATAACCAGGCATGCCTGAGTGCAGGGCATTCAGAAAGGTGAATTTGAAATACGTCTGTCTTCACCACTCGCTGGGAAAATAAGTTATGTCAGTGCAGTTATCAGAAAACAGTATATACGGCAGAAGTGGACTACTCAGTGAGATTTTAAAACACGTTTGCTTTGGCTGTGTTCTTGTCACCCCTTCCGTGAATGTCTGTGCCAGTAAAAACAGCTTTGGAAGCCACGTGTCCAGAGTTTAAATCGACAAGCGCAGGCACTCATGCTTGAAGGGCACAGACACTTCTTAGGAGATGTAAACAGCACAGAGAGATGTACCTGCTTTATCACAGCTAACCATTTTGCAAGCAGCTTTTCTAATTCCACGGATTTGATTTACTTTGTTTTTAATAAAAATAGAGTGCTTAGCATTGTAGTTAGACTTGAGGAAACCACATTTGATTCAGGAATATTATGTGGGCAATAAAAAGAGGCTTAAAAAAATCAGCCGTTTTCTGGAGATTATTTGCTCAGCTCTACTATTAATATTGTTTTGTTTGCCAGACTATGATCAAAAACATTTGGCAGGCGAGACTCAGTCAGGAAAGTAAGCCAGTGAAGTTGAGCTGTCATCTGAGCACATACAGAAAAACTGTTCTCTTGGCATAGAAAACAGACTGTTTACAGAAATAATAAACATGCCCTCTAAAATTATGTTCCTTCTCTCTAAAATCATGGAAGGTCACAAGACTTTGACCCTACAGAAGGAGCATAACACTTTATGAGACTTCTGTCAAAGCACATGATAAAAAATAAATACACTGTAATAAAGAAGTGTCAGTCTGATGGCTCAAATGTGCCTTCCTAACGTATTCTGTCTCCCTTCCTTAAGATGTGGTATGTGTGCTGCCACGCAAAGGAAGCCCATCTGGAGGGGATATCAAATCAATCCATTTGCCTGATGTATCAGTTGATGTAATTAACTTTTGTTTTATCTCCCGAGTAAACCTTGTAAACAATAAAATGTGTCAAAGTAAAATACAATCTATTGAAAAGTGTAATTTGTAAATGTCCCTGTGGTGATTCAGCTGCTGGATAGAGCCCCAGATGCTGAATATCCCTGAGGAGTAAAGGACTGATCTGGCCAAGACTTGGATTTTTTCTGAGCCCTGACGATAGATGGGTGAGATACAGGCAAGGGAGCAGGCAGTGGCTGGCTACTTCAGCAGCTGCATACAGCTGGAGCAGGACTGTCTTCACAGCCTTTGCCAACGTGCCCAGAGGGCAGGATTCTCACCTTCTGTTCATCTGCAGGATTTCCAGGTTTACTCTTTATTTGGGTTCCTTCTTCCTCTCCCGTAAAGCTGTTTGTTTAAGTTCTGCTGCGTAAACTCCAGGCACGGGAGTGAGAAATATCACTCACTGTCGAGAGCTCAAGCAAAGCAGCACGGCTTTCCTCGGTCGTTTGAATGCCCAGGGTGGGAGCCCTCACTCAGGTGCTTCTGGGGCTTGCTGCAGAGCGGGGGCAGACAGAAAGGTTGTGGTTATGCCAGCCATGGACTGAAACGGTTTGGGGTGTTTCCATGAGAAATTTTGTCTGGGGCAGTCTAGCATCGGGTAGCCTCTTGGCGTGTGAGAACTGTGATGAGACAGCTATAAGACCTTTTGACTGCATAAAAAGAAGCAGGGTGAGCATTAAGGCTGGGCTTGCCCTGAGCCCTGGGCTGTTACAAGTTTTCTGGTGTCTAATTGAGATTTTTATTTTTATTAAAAACCTGTTAAGATGCTTCAGCTCTGTTTTTGAGGCTCACACAGACCTGTAGTCAGTGCTGCTGGGCTACCTGTGGCCTTTATGACCTCAGGCACCCACGTTGCTCTGCCACACAGCCACAAGCCCTTCCTCCGGCATCCCAGTAGTTCAGAGCAAGCAGAAGTGTTTCCCTACTGCCGTCCTCCATTCCTGTTTTCCTCCTCTCATGTACAGCACAAACCCAGTCAGGTGATCCTGCTTTGGAATTCTACCAGTACAGATAATACATGTGAAGAGCATAAAAGATATTTAAATTTATAAAGCTTGAGCTACCAGCTTGCTGAGAATGAGTATGCAAGTATTTGGCCTTGAGCTTTCCACTCAGCCCCAAACCCACAAAAGAGTTTTACGTTAATCCAGAAAAAGAAAAAAATGCTCCATTTGGTGGTAGTTTAGATTCTGTTCAGTTATAACTTACAACCCCAAAACATAAGAAGTTTACAGTTCATAAATTATACAGCACACAGCACATGCTGTTGTAATCTGCACATAATCCATATGAAGAATTAACACCAATGTCTAAACAAAATACAAAGTCACTATAGGCAATCTTAAACCTCAGCTGTACAGTTTTTCTGAACTATTTTGGCTATAGACATGATTTTTCACCCCTCTACCCTCATATGGTATTAATTCAATTGTTTTATATGTTATACATGCGTAAGAGCTAGAAGGGATTTCCTTAAACAACAAACATTGAGGATAAAAAGGTTGGTGTTTATAAAAACGTCAAACTCAAAGGCTCTTCCATAACTTGTTAGAGGATTGCTATCATTTAACACTCAAAGCCCAGTCATTCAAGAAGTCCTCCAGAGAGAAAAGGTAATCCTGATTTTCCACTCATGAGTTACTAGTCTGATCCCTCAGAAGAGAATGAGCAGTAAGCATACAGAAAGGAGAAATTTGGTTAGAAAGATCAGAAAATGGCTATGGGATGGTTCAGTTCTGCAGGCCGTAGCATTTGGTCACTCTGTTGTTTGTTTTTTTGCTTAGAAGCTCAGTATGAAACCAGCAGGTAAATGGCTCCGAGTACACGCAGTTGGCATTAGTGCAACTGCCTGATGCTGCAAGGTGTTGAAAGGTGAACTTCTCCATTGCAGCTGAGCTGTTGCTCTTCCAGAGACAGGCTGGCAGGGCAACAAACGAGGAATGAATAAAAGACCAAGGATTGTCACACCTCTGTGCCATTTGCCTGCAGGTCAAAGTCTGTGCTGGAAGACAATGCTCACCCAGAGGGCAGGACGGGAGAGCTTCCAAAGTTGCTGGGCCCAATCCCAGTCCCAGCAGTGACTGATCAGCTTCCTCCCCTGTGATCACATAAAGCATCAGCAAAGAGCATAGCTGGAGTGTATGGCGTGGGTTTGGGAAAAAGAACGATTACGCAGGAGCTGCATAAGAACAAAAGACTTAGGAAACCACTATCTCAGTTAAAAATGTGAGCTCCCTGGGATTGCCTCTTGTACAGAGATCTCAAAGAGCCTTCGGAGGCAGAAGTAGGGGTTAGGAGGACCAAAATTACTGCTGTGGCTGGGAGGTGGGGTGAGAGAGACAGAGTAATCGGAGAGGGAATGCTGCGGTAATAGTGTTTGGAGCTTCAGCGAGAACTAGCTGGTGAGTGGAGCGGCAGATTTGTGTAAGGGAGAAGGAGCAGAAACGGGTGTGCGGGGACTCCCCTGTGTACTTCTGGCACCCTGTTTCTGGTACAGCTGAAATATCAATTCTCAGTGCCAGGGCGCACCGAGGTCTGCGAAGCTGAACGGGACTGTCAGCGCTGGGGGAGGCTGCTCCGCACCCATCGGCTGTTTTGCCGAGGCTGCTGCTGGTCTGCTGGTGCTGAGGTCTCAGCTGTTTGAGGAGGCATCGCTACTGCTGCTTGCGCACAGCAGCTTCTCCAAAACAATGACTCTCGTTTATTAGTCATGGTGAAAATCTTGTTTTTTCATGTTGCTTTTAACTAAAATACGAAAAGCAAAAGTGGAACTTTCCCTTTTTGCTGGAAAATCTTGTGATATTAACAGCTTAGAAAGCATTTTGCTGAAACTTCATTTGTGATTTGAAGGGAATAAGCTGCATTCTACAGCTTTTTTTTTTTTTTTTTTTTTTTTTTTTGAGTAAGCTAAGGCCCCAATTATCTTATGAAAACTAGTGGAAAGATTTCTGTTACCAGTGTTGTACCGCTGAATCTGTTTTCAATGTTGGAGTGCTTACACTTTTTTCCTGTTTACTTTGGTGCTCAGTGTTGTATAAATACAGTACCAAGGAGATGCTGCCTTGCTTCTCAGAGCTTCGTCCTTCCTCTTGTGCACCTGGAGGGGATGTTTCTGCATCTCTGCTCCCTCCAGGAGCACCGACAGGCTCAGGCACGGACAATGCTGCCCTTCGGTCCCGCAGCAGCAGGCTCTGTGCTGGTCTGCCTGGCCCTGTGAGACCTGAGGAGGACAAGAAAGCAGTGAGATCCTCTAAATTTGAGGTTGGAGTCCCTTGTTTGAGTAAGGTGCTCATAGCCTAACACTAATCTTTTATTTCAGAGCGAAAAGCCCCTTTCCAGGTGAGAGCCTCACTTGTCCTCAGTGTTGAAGGCTTAGTACACGTGCTTGGGAGTCTTTAGGTTGATCCGGCTCTGGATAAGAGGTCACCCAGCTGTCCGAACAGCCACAAGGAGACAAAACGCTCCGTCCCCGCCTGCCACAGACCTGCTGGCTGCCGGGGGGCCCGGCTGAGCGTTTCTGCTGCCTGCCAGCACCGGGGCGTTGCTGCCAGTCCGCTCTTCTGCGGGGCTCCCCGACAGGCGAAAACGCGATGGCTGGGGGCGAGGCCGTTCCTAATTCCTCTTGTCCTCGTTACCAGCATTGTGTCCCGCCGTTTCCTTCGGGGGATGTTGCCGAGGCCCGGCCAGGCCCGGCAGAGGGCACCCGCGGCACGAGCAGCGGCGCGGGGCCGGGGCCGGGGCCGGGCCGGGCGCACGGAGAGCCCGGCGCAGGGTTGGCCTGAGCAGGGCCCGTAGGGTCGTGCAGGGGGTCAGGGGCTGTCACGCTTCCCCCGGCGGTGTAGGAACGTCATTCGTTCGCAAAAGTAGTTTTAGGAAGCCCTACAACCCCTGTTAGTCACCTCTCAGAAGGCAGGGGAGGTCTGTTTTGGCACAGGGGAATGTGCAGGATCGCTGCAGCCTTCTAGGTGGTGGTGACGCCTGTGTATGGGCCCCGGGTTTACGCTGAGGCCTGTTGTGCACAGAGTAATTAACTTTTCTCATACAGATAGTTGTGTTTGTGTGAAAGACAAAGCAATTCATCTCCCAAAATCTCACACCTTCAAGGGAAAAGGGAATTTTCTGTGTACCGATAGGCCTTTATTAACATGTCTCCTTTTAAAGTATTTTGCTGAAGTCTGACCTTCCTAGTCCCCTATTTCATTCTAAATTAGATGGATCCATTAATAGGAGCAAGAAAAACATGGTTATTCCCCTAGCAGCAGGATGCAGGAGGAGGAAGGTAGCCCTGCAGAAACATTTGTACTTTCCCTCTCTTACCCCCACCGAAGTGAACCCACGGGACAGCCTTCCCATAGCTGTAAGTATCGCCTCTTAGTTGGCCCCCAGGCAGTGGTTTCTGTGTCCCAAGGCAGCTGTGCGAGCCCAGGAGGGTCGCTGCAGGGGACAGGGTCTCAGGTGGGGGCAGAGCTGCCTGAGACCCCGCTGAAGCTACCAGATAAAGTTGGGCTGGATTTTATTTGCAGTCCTCCATGAGCCGGATCAGCTTTAGAGTGGGATGCACAAAGCAAAGCCCTGAAAGGTTTTTGGCAGATCTCTCCTGCAGGTGCACAGAGGAAGCACAGGGACTTTACTCAGGCTGGCCTTAGAGCTTAGCAGGTGCTTTTGGCAGGACACTCGTGCTGCTGGAACCATGACCCCTCCATGAGCCCCACCTGTCTGTGACAACCCGGTGCCATCAGCTGCCTGCCGCCTCATGAAAATCACGTTCCCTTAAACCAGGTCCTGCCGTGGTTGAACCAGAGGCATGATGGCCAATGTCCTGGGGCTTTTGGTGGGTTTAAATTCAGCCCGCCAGAGTGAGGCGCCCACAGCTCCCTATGGACAAGGCTCCCCTGAGTGGCTGCCCAGGTTCCCCCGCTCAGGTACCCTGCAGAGCTGACCCCCGGCCGTTCTCCCATGGCTCCCAACTCATGACCAAGCCTCCCGCAGCCAAAGTTACGTTTTTAAGAACCCGTTGAGTCTCGGCCAAGCTATAGAGATTAAAACGGATAAAGGCTCTTAGGAATGTAAACAGCATAGAGAAATCCTAATCCACGTGGCACAATGTTATTCAAAAAGAAAAAAAAAATATTCTAGCCAGAGGTGGTAAATCGTCCTCACTTCCTGAGCGTGCCAAGCCTGGGACCCCACGTGCAGCCTTCTGCCGGCGGAGCTCCAGGCCTCGTTCCAGAGGAGGAGCCCACGGGAGGCTCGGTGCCGGTGCTGCTGCCCTGGCAGGTGGTGTATGCGCAGCAGTCCGTGCTGCACTGGGCAGCGTCTGAAAATAGAAGATGTCTGGGAGGTGTCAGGCACCTGGCTGCTCGCTTTAAGATTGTTTTCCCGAGGCGTTTTTGGTTGGGGTAATTTTGGGTAAGTCTCACTGAGCCCGCTCTGCAGCACCTTCTGTGCCAGGGGTTGCACCTCTGCGGGAGTGAGGGGAGATCCTGGCCCATGTCCGGCACGGGGGCGCTTCGGTGCCTCTGTGCCTGGACTTTGAAACGAGATCCACGTACAAATCAAAAGCTTGTCTGAGAAATATGCTGGCAGAAAGGAACCCTTCGTTGCTTAATTGTTTTATACTGTTTGGCTCTTAAAGAAAGCTATATTATGTAATTGGCTCTCTTAACAGGGTTTTTAACTAGCTGTGGTGGTGCTCGTGAGAGGCCGGGAAGTCAGCTTTAATATGATTTTAATATGTATAAAACATCTTGTTATTTTAAAAATAAAATGTTTCAATTAGCCATTATTGTGTTAAATGACTTAAACATCTCCCTGCTGATCTATAAACCCAAGCCATCCAGATCTGACGTAGCACTTGAGAACAAGAAACCCAAACTGACTGCGGGCTAGCCGTAAACCTGAAGAATGTAGGGATTTTATTCTGTTTCTTCACTTTGCTTTTAAAAACTGAAGGCCCCAGCTCCACACAGATGTAGTCATTAACTTAATTTTATGAACTATAAACAGTCCTAGTCCAGTCAGTCAACTGTGTACGCAGTGAATAACCTAAGCACACGTTTAAGTGTTTACAGCACAGGGGCTAATGTGATATCATTAAGGGCATCTCTAATTTTGCAACAGATGCAGGGATTGCTTGAATTTAAACTAAAACGCGGGTGATAAGGACAAGTCATTGATTTCTGTCTGAAGGTAGTTTAGCGCCCAGAAATGGGTAGTTCAGCTGTAGCTGCTGTTTCAGGTTGAAGGTATTAACTGAACTACCTACTTTTAAGTACCTGCTTTTTACTTACCCTTTTATGTATATCCTGCCATTTGCAAACCACAGTTGTTGCTTGCAGTGTAGTCCCAACACGGATAACAGCAGCTTTGTGTGCTCAGTTCCACATCCACGAGTGGTTACAGCAGTGCTGTGTGATCAGCTTTGGTGTGATTCAAAGCCCAGCTTGGCTTTTCCGAAGCCCTGGACTGTGGGGTTTATGTCAACGGCAGCCTGGGGCCCTGTGCTCACTGTCACCCGTCACTGAAGGACTGGGCTGTCACTTCCCGTGCTGAACCTGTGCATCAAAACCCTGTTTTGTACGTGTATGTGTTCACAGGTTTGTGTGTGACAGGGAAGGGCTGCATGCAGCGTCACATCACCATCGACACAGTGTCTATAAAAGCCACAGAGGTGCTCTCGCTCCGAAGGAAGGCCACGGCCCCAGAAGGGTATTGCAGGAGACTCCCCCATGCCACCAACGGGTTACTCCACTGATGGTTTTCTTGGGTGGTTGGGTTTTTTGGTTTTGGTTGGGTTTTGTTGTTGTTTTGTTTTGACAGCAGTTCCAGGTGGAAGGAGGGTTATAAATACACTGTCAACGAGGGAAAGCGAATTGCAGCTGTCTGTTAGCTGGGACAGCATTTTGGGGGGCTGGTGAATGAGCCCCTGATCCTACAGACCTTTGTAAGCCTTCAGTAGAGGACAGTTTGTAGAGGAGACACTGTTACAGGAAATATGTCCGGCCTGAAATCTGTCACCGTTTGCATTTAGCTCCTGGTTTGCATTTCCACGCATTGCTTCCCTTGCCTGGGGACTAGGCAAAATGAAAGCTGAAAGAAAAAAACAACAGCGACTAAAACCAAACCAAAACCAAACCAAAACCTCTTTTACAAGTCCCATTTATCTGAGAAAAGAGAGAGGAAGGCTCAGCATCCCTCCCGGTGCTCCCTTACTCACCGCTCGTGCCCTCCGTCGCTGTGTGCCCGCAGGGGAGCCCCGGCACCGACCTCCGGCTGTCTCCGAGCAGGATTTGAGGCTCCGGAGCAGCCGGGCTGTCTGCTCGGCCCGGGTGGCTGCAGCAAACCGCCCGGGGAGGGATGCGTGTGGCAGTGCTCGGTCCTTCAACCCGCAGCCCGGGGCACCCGTCGGGGCATCGCCGTCGGGGTGACGGCGCCGTGCCGGGAGCTGGCTGCGGGCTGCAAGGGGCAGGGAGCGCGCATTTGGTCCTTTTGCTCCTTGCTGTGGCTCAGGGGAGAAGGACGCCCCGAGAAGTCGCGTGGAAAAGGCGGTGGAAAAAATCTTTCCCCGTCCAAACGGGCAGCAGTCGGCGAGGGGAAAGCCCCCGGCCAGGGGAAGGGTTTGGGGGCGCTGAGCGGGCTCCTCTCCTCCTTCAGGGCGCGGCTTTCGCTGCCCCGAGCCCCGGCCGACGAGCAGACGGCTGCCGGGATGCCCCAAGTGCAGAAGAGAGCAAAAGGAGGCTCCAAACGCTCCGCGTTTATAGAAAATAAAGATCGGGAGAGCTCCTGAACAGGGCAGAGGTATTGATAGGTTCTGAAACTAATGACGTACGTGCGTAAAAAAATGCTAAAAAGTGGGTAACTGTCGAAATAATTTGTATTTCTAACAGTTCGATAGACCCTTTGCTTGGTGCGAGCAAAATAAACTCTTCTTTCTTTCCTTTTAAGGAAAAAAGGTGATTCCCTTCTAGCAGATGGAAAACGAAGTGCACACAATTTGGGGCCTGCAGAAACGTCCCTTTCGTCCCCAAACCCCGCCGAGCTCCGAGGTGATGCTGCTCGGGGCAGCGCGGCTCCGAGGGGCCGTGTGAGCGGCGGGGCCGGGCGCAGGGTGCAAAACCCCGTGTGTAAGAGCGCAGGGAGTTAGGCGATTTCGGTCCTTTCAAGAATCACTGACAAAAAATAAAATAAAGCACCGCCCGATGTCCTCGTAGCAGCAGGATTTGCTCCGCAGCGGATTTCTGCCGCTCGGTAGCGACGTCCCGCAGGCTGCGCCCTGGGCAAAGCAGGGAGGTGCGGGGCTGGCGCTGAGCTGCGGGGCGCAGCGCGTCCAGCCCGCAGGGCGCTGAGGGAAGGGCAGGGAGGTGCGGCACGGGGACGGGTGCTCGGCGGTGTGTGCTGTGTGTGCCGCTCCCGGAGGGGAGGCTGGTTCAGGCTGCTGTGGATGTGTCCGCTCGCTTGAATGGGCCCCAAATTCTCCCCAGTTTACGCGTAAATTATTCTTCTCGTTATTCACCAGCGGCCTCTTTTGCCTTGGCCGTTAGAAATCGGTACCTTGGCGTGAGAGTAGCTCCTGCTCTAAATAAAGACGGACAAAATGCAGACAGACGGACGAGTGGCCGCGGAGGGAACCGGGCGGGTCCCGTCCCGGTGTGCTGGGCTCCGCCGAGCTCGGAAGGCGGCCCGGGGGGTCGGTGCCGGTCGGTCCCGTCCCGTCCCTGCCCGCAGGGGACACGGCAGCGGCAGCCGGGGCCCTAAGGAGGGCAGGGGCAGCGGCTTTCGGCGTTTGCGAGGAACGAGGGGCACGGCTGTGAGCTGAAGGGACGCGGGGCAAGCAGCAAATCCAAGCGGAGCCGCCTGGTATAAGTGGCAGCGAGGGTATGGGACAGGTTACCTCGGGAAGCCCTAAAAGCACCGAGCAGAAACGAATTCAAGAAGCACCTGGCTTTGGGCGCATGCAATGAAAGGCGGAGGAAGGACGTGGCGGGGGCATTTTGGCCGCGGCCCCAGGACCGCGGGGAAACCCTCCCAACCTCTCCCCTTGCTCGCCGAGCGACCCCGCGGGGCCAGCCCGGGGGTCCCGGCAGCCCCGAGCCCCCCGAGCGCGCTGCGGGCGTCGAGGCCGGCCCCGGGTCGCCTCGGGCTCCGCGGCTGGGGGTGGGGGGGGGAAGAGGCGGCGGCTCCTCCTCCGCTCAGCCCCGGGGGGAGCCGGCCCGGGGGGGCGGGCAGGTGGCGGGGCGGCGCCCGGGGGCTGCCCCGGGGCCGGGGGCCGGGGGTCGGGGGATCGGGGCCGCGCTGGAAGGGCCCGGCGCTTGTTTGGGTGTCTGCTGTCCCGCGGCGGGCATGCAGAACCGTGGGTAATTTGCTTTCTATGGCAGGGGATCAAATGCTCTGCCCTAACCTCTCGCTTCCAGGTACTCGCCCGCCCCGGCCCCTTCCTTCCTCCGCGGCCCCTCCCGCGCCCTCCCCCGCCGCGCCGCCAGCCCCGCCGGGCCGGGCGCTATATAGGCGGCTGCCCCGCGGCCCGGGGCGGAGAAACGCTGCCCGGTGCCGCGCCCCGGTGCAGGCAGCGCTCGCGGCCCGGTGCCGAGCCGTTCGAGCTGGGGGGGCCGAGCCGAGCCCTGCCCAGGGGTAGGGGTAGGGGTAGGGGTAGGGGCAGGGGCAGGGGCAGGGACAGGGACAGGGCGGGGGGCGGCGGCGGGGCGATGGGCAGAGCCCCCCCTGCCCGGCTCCCAGCGGCGCCGGCCGGGGGGCTGCGCTAGGGCGGCCCGGCAGAGCCTCGGCCCCGCGGCCGGGGCTCGCCCCCCCCCTCCCCGGGGGCGGCGAGGATGCAGCACCCGCTGGAGCTGGGGGCCGCGCACTACTTCCCGGCCGAAGCCTTCCCCGACCACCGCTCGCACCGCTACCGCAGCTTCATGATCGAGGAGATCCTCACCGACCCCCCGGACGCCAAGGGCGCGGCGCCGGCCGGGGAGCTCCTCAAATTCGGGGTGCAGGCGCTGCTCTCGGCCCGGCCCTACCACAACCACCTAGGTACGTGCTGCCGCGGGGCCGGGCCGCCTCCGGGATCCGGGCTCCGAGCTCCGGGCACCGCGGCCCGAGGGGTCCCGGGGCCGGGGAGGGAGCAGGCTCCGGGCTGCGGCTCGCCGGGACCGCGCTGCATCGGGGCGCCGCTGGGCTCCCGGGGCTGGCGGGCAGAGCGCGGCTTCGAGCCGCTCCTCGGAAGCAAACCCCGTTAATTTGGGCAGCGAGCAGCCGCCGGGCTCCCTGCACACCGGGCAGGCTGGGGGCCGGCGCCGCGGTGTAGCGCTTGGGGCCTAAAGCGGAGCTTTGCGTGGCTGCCACTGACGGTCCCGGGCAGAGGGCGGCTGCCCCGAGGATTTGGGGATTTTGGGGGTTCGGGTGAGGTGCAAGTGCCGGGGCCCTGCGCGGCGGGCACAGCCGGGGGGCTGCGGGGAGCCCCGCGGACACGGCGTCAGCTGGAAGCCCGACGGATGGACGGACAGACAGACAGGGCGATGGATGGAAAGCGCGATCTGTCCCCTCTGTTACAGCATCTAGGACAAATGCAGAACGTTAATGACATATCTCTCTCTCTTTTTTTTTTTCATTTTTTCATTTTTTCATTTTTTCTGTTTTCTTTTTCTCTCTTTTTTTTTTTTTTTTGGTCGTTGGTTTTTGTAAACGCGAGTGTTTCGGTGCGCTGCCAGAAGCTTTCGTTTCCAAAGCCGTCCCACCGCAGAAAGGCCGCTCTTTCACCCGTACGAACGAATGGAACGGGACCGTCCCGATTTCTTTTTTTTTTTTTTCCTTTTAAAAGAGAAATTGGAAACCGTCGAGCCCCACAGTCAGGGAGCAACATAGATTAGGACATGCGGAAATCTGCGTTGCTTTAAGTACCGGTTTCAAGCACCGGTCCGGCTAAAACGCAGTTCTCAGGCTGCCGGGCGGCGAGACGCGGCTTTGAGCAGCAGCGGGGTTTCTGCTGCGGCCGAGGAGGAGGAACCCGCAGTGAAGTTCCTTACAGCCCACCCGTGGGGATTGCTGCCGGGTTTTTAGGGCCGGGGGTCCGCGGGGGGCGACTCCGCGCCCGGGACCCGCTGGGGGCTGCGGGACCGGGCCGGGGCCCCCGGGCCCTGCAGGGCTCTCCCGGGGCCGAGAGGGGCCTGAGCCGCTCTGTGCCGGCCCTGGGGTGGGCTCGCAGCTCGGTGCCATCGAGGGAGCTGCCGGCCGTGCTCCCGAGCGCGTTTTCGCAGCCAAGCCGGGGGCTGTGGGTCCCGGAGGAAGATGCGATTGTTTGCGGGTTAAAATCGCGCTGCGGGGCCCGGGGGAAGATGCGATTCAATTGTTCGGGGACTGAAATCGCGCTGAGGGGCTCCGGGCAGGGAAACCCGCGGGGGGCTGCCCGCCCGGCCCCGGCCGCACGTCGGGGGCGAAGCCGAGCTGGCGGCCGCGGCTGCGGCAGCTGCTCGGGAGCATCGGCGGGGAGCGCTTGGGAATCGTTTGGGAATCGTTTTAAAGCGTTTCCACCTGTACGCCGGGAATCACCCGGTAATCACCGGCTGCCGGCCGGAGGGCAAAGTGTGACCCCGCGTCCTCGGGGAGACGGGCGGGCTCGGGGGGGCTGCTTGCGGGGTCTGCCCGGCTCTCACGGCCCCTCTCTCCCGCAGCCGTGCTGAAGGCGGAGCCGGCGGCCGTGTTCAAGTTCCCGCTGGCTCCCTTGGGCTGCTCGGGGCTGAGCTCGGCGCTGCTGGCCGCCGGCTCGGGGCTGCAGGGCGGCTCCGCCTCGCCCCATCTCCCGCTGGAGCTGCACCTCCGCGGCAAGCTGGAGCCGGGCCCCCCCGAGCCGGGCGGCAAGGCCAAGAAGGGGCGCCGCAGCCGCACCGTCTTCACCGAGCTGCAGCTCATGGGGCTTGAGAAGCGCTTCGAGAAGCAGAAATACCTCTCCACGCCCGACAGGTAGGGCAGGCCGGGCCCTCCGGAGCGGGGCAGGGCGCGGGGGGAGTTTTTGCTGGGGAGGGAGAGGAGCCGCGGGCCGGCCGGTCTGGGTCTCACCGCCTGTCTCTCTCCCGCAGAATAGACCTGGCCGAATCGCTGGGGCTCAGCCAGCTCCAGGTGAAAACCTGGTACCAGAACAGGCGCATGAAATGGAAGAAAATAGTAAGTGCCCGCCTCTGACCCTTCTGCGCGCCCCGCCGCGGTACGGGGGCAGCTCTGCCGCCTCGGCCTTCTGCATGCCCAGGGCAAAAATGCATGCGACGGGGGGGAAAAAAAGTTCTATTCTAATATTTAAAGTGATCTATTTGTGTGCCCGCGGTCTGTGAGGCCAGCATCGCCCGGCCCGGGCCCTCCTGGTTTTGCTGCCGCCCCCATCGGGCTGCTCGGCTCGGCTCGGCGCGGGGCCGCGGGAGGCTTCTCCCGAGCGGGGCCGCCCGAGAACCGCTTTTACTCGGCTGTCCCCCCCTGTGCTCCCTCCCCGCCTCGCAGGTGCTGCAGGGGGGCGGCCTGGAGTCCCCCACCAAACCCAAGGGCCGCCCCAAGAAGAACTCCATCCCCAGCAGCGAGCAGCTCTCGGAGCAGGAACGAGCCCGGGACGCCGAGAAGCCGCCCGAGAGCCTGGGCTCGCCGGCTGAGGTCAGCCAGGAGGAGTGACCGGCACGGCCCGGCCCCACCGCCGCCGGCCCCGAGCCGCTCCGCCCGGCCGGGAGCGCGGCCACCGAGCGCCGCCGCCGCCGCCCCGGGCCGGGGTCCCCGGGAGGAGCCACCGGCCCCGCACCTCCCCGCTCCGCCGGCAGCGACCCAGGGGGAAGAGGGCTGGAAGGGGGGAACCAAGCGGTTCGTGGACTGCTGTCGCCTTCGGTTTCCGACGAATCCAGCGTTTGGCCCGGCCGCGTCCCTGGCCCCAGCCCCGCCGCTCCTCTCCGCGCCCGCGGGGCGCTGCGCCCCGGCCCCCGCTGTGCGACGGCCCCGAGGGGCCAGGAGGAGGACACTGGACCCCACCTTCACGTCCGCTCGCTGTCTGAAACCCTGTGGTGCCCCTAGTTACTCGAAAACTGCATTTTACGATCAGTTTTATTAATGCGAAGATATTTACTTTATTTCAATAAAGTATTTTATGAACTATTGCTCTGAGTAGCGTCATGCTTTTCCTATTTTTTTTCCTATTTTTTTCTATTATTTTTTTTTCTTTCCCTCGGCAGCAGTTAATCTGTCCGAGATTCAGACGCGAGGCCCGAGGCCGCCTGTCCCGGTCGGGGGCAGCACCCCCGGGTTTGCTGGAGCGCAGCGGGGCAGGAGCGAGGCGATGCTTTCGCACTGTACAAACAGGGAACGAAGTGCTGCTGGTTGGAGCGGCTTTGGGGCTCGGCACGCCGGGTACGGGACCCTCTCGGCTCCCCAGCCCCGGCTCCTTGCCCGCCTCTGCCTCGGGTCACGGCCCCTTTCCCGAGGCTCTTTGCTAATTGCGGCGACGTAGCAAGAAACGGTGGCTTTTTTTTTTTTTTTTTCGGTCTTCGCTGTACTTTTTCCATTGAGGTATCAAATTATAGAGCATCTACAGAGACGTGCAATTATCATCATCGTGCAAAAAAAAAAAAAAAAAAAAAAAAAGAAAAATAAAAGAAAAAAAAGGCCCACCAAAACCCAGAAGCGCCGCAGGAAGCGGTGAGAGGCGGCGGGGAGGGAAGAGGGAGCAGGACGGGGGCAGCGGAGCCCGGCTGCGGAGCTGAGCCCCAGCGGCGGGGTGCTAATTGGCCGGGCCTCCCAATTAATTAAAGGCGGTGATTAATGCAAGGCTGCTGAAGGGAGGTCCTGCAGCGGGTGCAGGGTACAGTCGCTGCCTCTCGTCCCGTCGGGGGCCGGGCTGAGCCCTTCCCAGGCTGTGCCCCGGGGCCGCGGGGAGGGCCGCTTCCGCGGCGGTGGCGGCCGGGTCCCCAGTGCCGTGCCGGTGCCAGCGGGTCCGTGCCGGGTAAACGAGCCCACACCGAGCTCCAACTTTCGGTAATGCCGCCGTTTCTCGTTAAACGGCACGACGGTGGGGCAGGAGCGGTGCTGAGGGCATCGAAGTGCTGTAAAAAGCCCTAAACGGCCCTAAAAAAATAAAAGCAGCCCTGGGTCCCTCTCGGCCGGTTCTCCGCTGCGGCCCGGCTCGGTGGGGGCTGAGGGCGGCTCCTGCTCGCGGAGCCGTGCCCTGGGTTAAATAAACCCGGGATGAGCGATGGAGTGTTTGTAAGCACGGGACGCGGCCCGTGCCGAGCAAACAGGAAGCCAGCTCATATTCTTATGCTAAAATGACTTCTGGATTTAAACAAACAAATAGTTCGAGCTGTTTTATTTAACCTGGGGATGGGGATTAGGGCTGGGCAGGGCGAGCACGGCGGTTTCGAGGAGGGCTGCCCGCCGAGGGGCCGGCCGGCGCGGAGCTTGGGCTTTGTCCCCCGCGGCTTTCGGCTCCCGGCGGTTGGCTCTGGCCGCCCCACAGCGCTTGGAAGGAGCAGCCGCTCTTAATTAGGAGGTAGATTCGCGGGTGCGTTTACCTAAATTACCGGGATGACGAGCGGTGTTGAGCAGAGCTTCGGAAGCGGCTGGGGTCAGTTTATTGCTGTTACAGCCGCGATGCAACCTCCGTACCGTAATAACCTCCCTACCGTAGTCCCTAAGCAAACCCACGGACAGCGAGATTTTCTTTCCCCATCTGAGTAAGTGGCGCACAAGTGATTGTTTTTCACAGACCATGAATGAGAAAACGTATTTTACTCTTCCCTTGCAGACAAGGCGGAGAGAAGGCAGGAGCGGCTCCCTGGCGGGGCCGCGGCCCTTCCCGGGGCTCCCGGGGCTGGGCTCGCCTCGGCCGCCGCCGCCCGGCTCCGGTGCCCTCTGGTGCCCGCCGGCTCCGGGGGTCTCCCCCCGGGGGTCTCGCAGCGGTTCCTCCGCGGAACCCTGGGGATGCCTCTCTCTCCCTTTCCGGTGGACCACGACACGAAAAGCCTCGGCGGAGCCGGTAGCAGATGCCCGGGAGCCGCCTCCTGCGAGGAACGGAGGCGCCCGGAGCCCCCCAGCCTCAGCCCCCCGGGCAGGGCTCGGCCAGGCGGCCCCGGGATGCGCTCACCGTGTTTGTAAGCAAAGGGCGAGGAGGATTTTGGATACATAAACACGGTGTGAATGAAAACCTTGTATCTCCAGCGCCGTGCTGTGACCTCGACATTAACGGGCTCCATGTTTGGAGCCGCTTGACGATAAACGTTTTTTTTTTTTTTTAGTAGTAACGACTTTAATTACAAACTTTCCTTTTGGAAGGAGCTGCTCACACCACGGGTTATGTGTGTGCTGACTGACTGCCCCCAGGGCATCTGCACCGATGCGAAAAAAAAAAAAATCCTCTTAATCACACGACAAGTCAGAAGAAAACGAAAATATGCTTGATTTGTTTTTTTTTTTTTTTTTTTCCTTGTAAAATACTTATTTAGTTCGGTGTGGGTTCTTGCTCTCTTGATGAGTTCCCCCGTTGTCTCGGTCAAGGCCCGGCCTGGCGGGTGCCGCCTCCCCTCGCACAGAGCCCGGGGACACCGCTGCGCGATGGCCATTGGGGCTCGGGGCTCGCCCCGGTGACGCCGGCCGGCGGGTGAGCGGCCGGGAGGAGAGCACAGCGAGCCTCGGCAGCACGCTGCTTTGGTGCTAACATATCGATTTTCAGCTCGGTGCAATCGTTTTTCATTTTTTTTTTTCCTTTTCGATTGCCTCCTGCAGCACGGGTACCCGCGTTCGCGGCGCTTCAACAGCAGAGCCGTGTGTGCGGGGACCTGCAGCGCTGTCCGACGGCAGCCCTGGAGAAATTGGGGACGAATTTGTCCGGAGCTGGGGCCACCTGGAGCCGAGGGGGACGACGATCTCCCCCCATCGAGGCACCTCGCAGCGCTGCCCCTGCCCTGCGCCGTGTGCCCGTGGGCGGCCAAGGGCAGGCGGGGCTCGCCCCCCGATGTTCCTTCTCGTCCCCGTGTCAAAAAACTCTATTTTTGTAGCACATTTATTCTGGCATAAACGCATCTGCGCTTGGGAGCTCTGCCGTTCGAATTACAGCAGCAGAGGTAACGCGCGGCTGTTTTCTGTGTAAGCAGAGCAGAAGGGGGTGGGTTGAAGGCTGGGAAAGCCCCATCGAAAGTGGGCTCTTCCCGTGTTTCAGTGCTCATCCCGTCCCAGTCAATGGGCTAACGGTGTGATGGTTTCCCTAACAAAAGGCCGTTTGGGTGCGTTTCCAACTCAAACATCCTAAACTCGCTTTTCCCGAAGCATCTCGGGGAAACTCGAGGCAGGTCCTGCTCTTGCAGCAAAGCCCGCCCAAAAACAGCCCCGCGGAGCCGCGGCGCTTTGAGACTCCTGACGTTACTCCGGTTTTACACCGAGGCGAAAGTTTACTGACGTTGCTCCGATTTTACCCCGGGTACCGCTTTTAGCCCGGGGGGACCCCCGGGGGCAAGAAGATGCTGCACCCCGGGCATCGTCGAGACGGGTGTGAGGGCAGCGTTTGGGACAAAAATGTAACGAAGACATCAGCTCGAATTAGGTCAAGCTGCAAATCGTTAACCGGCAGGCGAGGTGTGGCTGTTAGAGGTCTGACTCGGTCCAAGTGGTTGGCCCGAGGTCGTGGCAGTGCTTGCTGCCGTGGTGATGATGAAGATGATGGTGATGCGTGAAGGCGAGCAGCGAGGCCCGCAGCAGCAGCGTGTGGATGGAGGGAGGCAGCGCCGGGGCTCGGCGAGCATCCTGCCAGGGCCCTGGGGCTGCCAGCTCTGCTTGGCCAGGCCTTCCCCTCACATCCATCGGGAACGTGCAGAGCTCAGGCTCCGGCTGTGTTCGGGACGGATCCTTCGGTGGAGTTAGCGATGGCCGTTGTGTCAGCAGCCAGGGGCTTCGTGGCGTAATGAACAAATCCGTGCGAGTAAGCCCTCAGCCACGCAAACCCGTGTTGATGGAAAAAAGACCAAGTCGCAGCCCTGGATGGTTTCATCAGTTTACAAACACAGTCCATTAAAACATGATTATGTACAAAATGGGTTCTCTCCATGCAAGATCCTCGTATCCATTGTTTATGTTGCACCTATATTAACAAACCACAAAACAAGCTTGTAGCATCTCTAAAACAGATTTCTTTTACTTTCTTTCCTCTCTCTCTCTCTCTCTTTTTTTTTTTTTTTTTTTTTTTTTTTTAGGCTGGGGATGTGGAAACTTTTCTGGATTGAAATGGCATGTAAGTTCAAAAAATATATGTAAGAAGACTGATTTGTGTCTAAAGCTTGAGTATTAGCTAGAATTAAAACATTTAATTTTTTTCAACACATTTTTTTTTCTTTCCAGATAATTAATTCAAAGAGTGTGAGGTGGTGTAAATTCAGTCTCTGAGCATGTACTGAAGTTGGTGAATTATATTTAAGTAGAGGGTACTGCTCAAGGAGGAAACCCTGAGCTAGTGTTGTAAAGAGTGCCTGCTGAGTTCAAGTACAGATAGCCTCAAAACATTACATCCTCTTCATTCATACTCAAAAATTACTCAAGCATGACTTGCAGTGAAAAAAAAAATGCAAAAAGACATTAATTTATGACAAGTGTTCCCAGCCTGTTTCATAACTGATAGCCTGATAACCTTCTTGTGCAGAGTCCCTCAACCTCAGAGACAGTCCACGAGGATGAAGAAAATCAAGAGGGAACAGAGCTGTGAAGAGAACAGGCAGATGTGCGGTGGTTATTCATATGCTGAGAACTGCGTGTGTGACAAGAACTTTGATGCTTTTCCAAAAACACGATATTGCAATAATTAGGAGAGTCACCCAAACCCTTCTCCAGGCATTCTTACATGAATTACAGAATTGCTCTCCAACTCCTAAACTTGCACTTTATGTAGTATGAATGTTGTATCATTTATACGTGCATAAATTTATGTATGGAAGTTTATGTAACCAAAATGCTGTTCTAACTGGCTGACAAGGAAATTACCCCCAAAATACAATTTTTTCACCGCAGTAAGTTCCGTGAGTGCAAAGCTGGCTGTTCAGTTGGAACTAACAGGCTTTTCCTTCTCTCCTGCTCCACTGACTGCTAGGTCTTGGAGCGATTCCACCTGATCAGATGCTGATATAGGCATATTTTGTGAGGTATTTACTGAAGATTAACCATAAGCATTTAAGAATTTAACATAAGCCCCAAGTAATTTTGAATGCTGCATTTGTGTATTTTGTTGAAATACAGAGGTGAATAGCACCTTGTCTGGATTAAAATAACTTTTATTAGATGTCTAAAAATAATAATTTGCATATATTGTACTTTACTCCTTTCTGTCAACATGAGGGTTGGGTTACTGACCAGTCCCATTTCTCAAGCAGGTGTTTTCCAGGGGCTGTTCAGCCCATGCAAAGTGCTGGATTTTCTACCAGTCCCTGAAGGTGTTCAGATGCTTCTGCTGCTGTTCAGCCCCCTCTGTCTCTGTCTCTTTGAGGCAAATTACTGCCAGAGCTGAAGTTTAAAGGCCACTGTAAGGTGTTTGTTTGTTTGTTTGTTTGTTTGTTTACTTCTACGGTATGCTGTGAATTTTCCCTGTTGATGGGTGTGAAAGTATTTCATATTTTGTGCTATTAAATGTATACGTCACAGAGCGCTGCTTGTTTCCTGGTTGGATGAATTAATCGCTGGATAAATGTACGGACCATGTATTTTAGAACTGAACATACCATGCTAAGCTCCGTGGTTATTTGAAATTAAAATTAATTATTTGCTAGTATTTGTACTATTAAAGTACAAGTGCTCAAATATTTGCAGAAAGCAAATGTGAAGCAGCTGTAAATATGTCTGAATTTGCATCTGAATTTTAATGAATATTTGCCAGTTTTTTGGTTAGTCTGCAATGTGTGTGTGTATGGGACAGAAAGCTTGTAAATTCCAGTGCTTTACACTTACCAGTGTGCAAACTGCAGCTAAGCCCGCTGGATTTAACTTTTATATCCTCAGTTTAAATGGAAAAATACAGACCAGTTTGAAAAAAACAAAAACCCTTAAAAAATACATAGAACATCAGAAACTTTAGATAAACACATAAATTAGTGGTCTGTAGCCTTCACTGGCTTGTGGGTAAAAACTAAGTAGTATGGAGTTAACTCTTTCATATCCAGTAAGAACACCCCAAAGACTGAATGAGGAATGTGCTGCCCAGGATCCCCAGTCCAGGGAGGAGTTCTGTAGGTCCAGATGGTTCCCTTTGGTTGCAAAGAACTGATTCCCTGCATTAGGGAATTTGTAACAGTTTTCATTAAACTTTGTCATAGCCAAATATTGTATTTCCAGCACTGCCTGGGAGAATCTTGACCTGGATGGGAAAGGAGGAGCATAGCAAGTTTAACAGGCAGTGTGGGACCTCCTTGCAGAAGTGATCAGATCGTGCTGGGTTTGTAGTGCTGCTGGACTAGGGGTGGGCACACTATTGTGTCATGGTGACAGTGACGAATTTCAAAGAGAAAAGTAACCGTTTAATCAACCTGTTTTCTCTCTTTGCCAAAGGAATGAGAATTGTTCAGAGTGGACAGAGAGCTGTGCTCAGAAGCTGTGTAAGAAAGCTGGTCGTACTGAGAGAGATGAGGAGCAGGAGTCAGGAAGGAGTATCTGGTTTCAAGACAAACTCTTGGGACTGCTGGATGATGCACTCCAGAGACAGTGTGTGGCATTGGTCGGTCACCTTTCAGCATCCTTGATACAGATAATTTCTGTTTTGTTTTGCTGTAGCCTTAACCCTAATGGAACAGGAAATGTCCGGATAACAAAAGTTGTACGTGTTTCCATAAGGGTCTTACATCTGTTTTCTTAAAGCTTAAAATCCAAACAAAAAAGTTACTCTTATATTGCTGCTCTGGATTGCCAGAACTACTTTTTGTTTTCACTTTCTGTTTTTGCTATTTTTTACACTGCAAAAGTAGCCCAAGGAATCCAGAAGCTGATGGACCCGCTGAGCAGGCATTGTACAAGCAGCCTTGTATGCTGCCACTGAGCTTTTGGGTGTCCAAAAATTCTGGACATATGGCCAGAAAAGCTGTAGATGAAGTGTAAGAGTGATGGTTTGCTGCCAAGAGCAGTAGCATTGGCAAGTATGTTTGTGGCATTCACGCGGTCAGAAAGTCATACCAACTGTCTCCTCCCCAGACTCACAAATTCCTCTTCTCAAAAAGGGTCATGTTTTCTGTTTTCCAGGCCTCTAAACACATAAAAGACATTTGCTTGTTTTCTTGCATCACATGATTCTGTAAGTGGTGTTTCATATGCGTATATATGTACATGCAGTTTTTAACTCACCATGCTTTCCTTTTACCCGTTGCTCTTTATTCCTCCAGCAGATCCCTTTTGGTTATGTTGTATGGTGGATTTTTTTTTTTTTTTTAAAGAAAAGTGAATTATTATTTCAGCAGATTATTTTTATTATTATTATTATTATTTTTCAGAACGAAAAGCAGATTGTCATAAAGGTAATGAGATCTTTGTGGTTTGCTGTGAGCTTCTTGTAACCTATTGGATCTTGTTTAACAGATATGCAGAGGAATTGCTACACATGGAAATGCTGCTCAGAAACATCTGTGAGGAGCTGGGGGGGAAGCCTCTGTAGCAGAAGTATTGTCTGACTTCTCTTTATTAAAGCAGCCCCAGTGTCATTTAGGGTACGTTCATACCATGGCAGTACTTAGGAGTTCCAGACACAGACCAGCACCTACTCTTTTGGGTGTTGCAGGGTCAGGAGTGTACTGCCATCCTGTTCTGTTCTCTGTTTTTGTGTTGCAATCGTTATTTTTTACAAAGGGATTTATAAAAGCAACTGACATCCTGACAGAACTAAGAAAGTTTTAAAATACGATGGTTTCTCTAAAGTAACCATATTGGGATGTGATCTCTTTGTTGGTTCTGGGAAAAAAAAAAAAAAGTTAGGAAGATAAGGTATTTCTTTGCAACTAATGTTTTGTATTCTTTACAGTCCCTCAAAGTATCTCCTATTAGAGGGGACAAACTCCAGAGATGATGGTATCCCTACATAAATTTTGAATAGTTATGTTTGGACTGGTTAAGAAAATACTACCTTTATAGTTAGAGAGCCCATAATTGGTGGAACCCAAAATTGGGCCAAAGGCTTTGGCACATATTTGTGTTTTCTGTCCTTTAAAAAAATATATATATCTGTTTTCTTAGGCTAGGTTATATACAGTCTGCAAGAATTCTCTTCTTTGACCTTACGTTTACATATCTCGCATTTTCCAGGTGCGTTTTCCCTGATGATATTTTTATTAGTGTATTCGTGGTAAATGTGTCCTTGAGTGTCCCACAGATTCTGTCCAACATACATTCTGTTATTACATTAAATGCAGATGAAAGTTTCAAGGCAAAGTGTAATTTCCTGAAAATTTTATAAATGGAGCTGCTGTACCTGGGAGATGCAAGATCCATATACATGTATGCACTGCTTTTACGAAGACACTTAGGTAGTGGATAGAGGGTAAGAAATAATGATTGCTCTAGAATGGCATGAATGTAGGTTCCGTCTTGTTTGTTCCTGCACTGCCCAAATTCTTCATCTGCATGACTGAATCTTAGTTGTTATATTCAGATCCCTCTAGTTCCTGTTAGACTGCACCTGTAAGAGCTGACATTTAATGGTTTTAAAAATTAGAAGATGAGTAATGAGATAACTTCAATTATTTCATTCAGTTATTTATACTGCAGTTTATGCTATTCTCTCATTCACTTCTGTCTTTAATTATATCCGCATGTGTGAAGCAACCAAATTTTGGTGCCCTCACACTCATGATTTCTCTGTCAAGACAATATTTACCCATAGAGAAGGGTGACAACGAGCTGAATTTCCTAAGGACCTGAAGACTGATGTATTGGTTCAGTTTTGTGTCCTACATTTGATAGCAGTCAGTATGCCTAGAGAAAGGCATAAAAAGAGGTAAGCAAATAGTAACTCTACAGGCATTTGTTGCTCAAGGTTTTTCTGAGCTGAAAGTGGATACTCATATTATCCTATAGTAGACATTTGTTATATTTATTTGTCATTTTCACCTGAATAGGCCTTGGTATAGGGCAGGTTGTCTTGCAACACATTTTTATTTATTGTTTTATACATGCAATATTCAAAGAACTACTTCCTGTTGCTTGCTTTTTTAACTTGCCACTTGATAATTTTATTTGGTACATTTTGTTCATGTTCTGACAAAGTTAACAACCTCGTTTCTTTTTCTCCGTGCAAGTCTTTGTTCTGTGGAACTCTGTCATAATTTTCCCCAGCCTCCTTCTGCCTTCCCTGCATCTCAGTCATACCAGTGAGTTTGTACTGAGTCTTGTCACTATCCTTGGTCTATGATGTGGTGGTCTTAATTTCTAGCTAAAGAGTATCACTGATTACGCAGGAATGTACAGTGCTTCTTAAAGTAACAAAAATTGCTAGCATGGAACATTCAGGCTTGTGTGTCTCCACATGTATTATCAAGAGTTTTTTCAGAGTTCTGGCTGTAAATTCATGTCAGTCTGTGGTATCTTAAATCCCCTATATCAGTGTCCTTGGAGTGAAACCCAGTCCTTGTCAGAGTAATCCCTGCTCATGTAATCATGTTGCCCTCTGTTGGTTAGCTTTGATTCAGAATGTTCTCGGGCTTGCTAATTACCAGAGGTCTTCTTACTTAAATTCCTGTGGAAGAGGCCTAAATGTTTTACTCTGCAAGGCTCTGGTTTGTGTGCCAGCTGCATGGTGTATCTACACTTTACAGAGGAAAGGGTGGAAGCCTCTTCGTAAGTTGTTGTTGCAACCATGTTCATTTACAAGGCTGTTTTTGATTTCACTTAATGAATGTACATTTTAAGAGCTGGAATTCATTGATGTCAAGGTCAGTTATTGAAAAGTTTGTGTTGACTTTTTAAGGAATTCGACTGAAAACAACTAAAATGAGAATTTTTTTCCTATGTGTCTAATGTTTCTGTCCCAGTAGATTCCCAACGAATTCACAAAGATGTTTGGTAAAGTCAGATGGCACAAAAAAGCCAAAAGGGAGGCAAGAATGCAAAAAGAAAGTTTATTACATAGGGAAATACAAAAACTCTCCCTTTAGCTGCTGGAAAATGGTTTTATTTTAAACCTAGCTAATAGATGAATTAAAAGGCTGATGAGGAGGAAAGATGGGAAATTTTAGCAGAGGAGACTATTTTTCTTGTTGAATGATTAATCTGGAACTGCTCTGAGTGATAATGGACTTCTGGGATGAAGCGGTATCCTGTGCTCTTTGCATATATTCTGGCTGCAACTAGGTAATGTGTTTGGGTGTATTTTCTCTTAAGATGTAGCTGAGGATCAAAGTTTAGGAAGTAAGGCTGGCAGAGCTGGGGATAGGTTTCTGCTATTGAGGGGTAAACTGGAACACTAGTCAGCATGTTGCAGCAACTTGCATACAAATTCTTTCACATCTTTGCACCTAAATAGAGTATGAACGTGATTGATGCTCATTTCCTTTATTTTATAAAGTGTTTGAGATCTGTGGTTGGAAAAACAAGCACATAGGTGTTAACTATTGCTATTGATAGAAATGAGTTTAAGATGGCACAGCTGAAAGTATTTCCTGTACTTTTTCTGGGATGTACTGTGGATTAGACTCTAAGTGTAAAAGCAAGAGATGTGTTCCAGTTGACACCAATACTTTACATATTATAATGACTTGTTTAGAGATATTACTTGATGGCTTTTACTAGGAATGTATATGCAGGTAATACAGCTGAATATTTGAAAATAGTAAAATAACTAACTAAATAAAAGTAAAAAAAATATATATATATATATATTTATATATAAATAAGAAAATCCTGAAAAAAAATTAGCAAAATCTTAACCAAAATTTTAAGCTTACGAAATGAAGATGACGTGGTCTCTTGCCACATGTATTTATGAAACAACCCATAAGGATTGCTTTCTTTTTTTTTTTAATCAGGTAGTTTATTATCACCCTTGAAGTTCATTTCAGTTTTGTCATGGGTTTAATGATGTGAAAATTTTACCTGCCAGATCCTAACACAAAAATCATAGCCCTTTTCCAAAATAAATGTTGTTTCTTTTCAAAGTAGCAGGACAAACAAAATACTTTGGAACGAGAAGTGAAAAAATAACATATATGGACAGTTTTAATTTTCTTGCTTGTGCATTATATATGCTTTTCCTATTAGTTTACCCAGACTTTCCATGTATACTCATGCACACACACAAAATGTTTTTAAAACAGCCATATGACAACAGCAACCGGGGACCCTGAAAACTATTTTAATTCTTAAATTGTTTTAAGCAGTATTTATTGGAAGTTAAAATCAAGGTAGAAGCAGTGTAATTCTCCCAGCAGTCTAAGAGGTAAACTAAGAATGTTTTATTTAGCAACATGTGCGTATTTATTTTTACTTGGTATGAACATGTTTCAGCGTGTTAATGTGTGGTGTGAGAATTTTTCAGAGTCATATCTATGGATCTCTGCATATTTATACATTACCCAAGATGTCTTATTCTCTTGGTAAAACTTTACTTGCCAGATACGAAGCTGTTTGGAGACTATTTCTGTAATAGATGAGGCATCGAGCCTGTTCAAACAAGCATACCTCCTGTCCTTGGTAAGCCACACTACCTCAGCAGATATTTGGAAAAGTCAAAGGCTAGCTTCCTTCATATTAGAAAGAGGAAAGACATCTGGTTTTCTATTGCTTTTCAGATGTTTCTTTGTTTTTATTAATGCCTAATACATGAGTGGCCAAAAATTGAAGTTTACTGGATTAATGCAGATGCTAAAGCAAAAATAGTTCCTGTTTTGCATCTGAAGATTTCGATTTGGGGTCACTTATGGGTGGAAGTACAGCTACTTTTTAATCATGTACAATAGAACTACTCAGTGGCTTATAGTGTGGGCTAATGTGGACACGATATATACTAAAATTGCAGGGAGAATTTTTGACAGTACAAACTAACCTGGAGGTTGAAATGTATGACAGGGCCAAGTAATCCTAATATAGAAGGTGTTAGAAGTGTGGGCTTGTTCAGCAGTCCATCTGTAATCTGTACGCGAAAACCTTACCTGAAGGGAGCTTGCTCCCATGTATCTCTGATCACAGACTGGCTTTATCTTTACAGAGCTTGTACAGTAAGACCTGGGTTTGTGACATAGAATGGTTTGGGTTGGAAGGGACCTTAAAGATCATCTAATTCAAGCCCCCCTGCCACAGGCAGGGACACCTACCACTCCACCAGGCATATTCCTTCTGAAAAAGTAACTTCATTTTGGGGACATCCAATATCAGTGCTGGTATGTGTGCACAGTGGCAAAACTGTTATATCAAAATAATTTAGAGTAAAAATAAATTACTACATATCCTCAGTGCAGCTGTTTTCCTTTTGAATCTTGTGGCCAATCTGCCAACATGATGTAAGCTGCAGTGGGGCAGTGGCAGAAGCTCTACGTGGGTGCCATTTTGTCACACCAGGCCTGGTGCAGGCCTGTAGGTTGCCCAGTACATCTGGAGTGACTGGGGAAGAGCTTAATCTTCCTCGTGTCCCCCCAGCAGTATAGGGGCAAGGGAGGTACTTCTAATAGCCTGCAGACCTCAGTGTTAAAGGGAGATTTTATGGTATTGAGTACTGACAACCTTCATTTGTTAGCAGTTTCTGGCCTTGTCTAGAGAAATAATACTGCTGCTTTAAAGCTGTTAAGCCTAACCAGAACCATGGACTTGACTTTGTTTGGAGGGTAAAAGAAGTGGAAGGAAGGAGAGAAGACAGTGGTGTGCTCTCTCTTTGATTTTTTTTTTCTTTTTTATTTTTTCATGGCCTTCTTAAATTTCTAATCTGCTGTAAACCTCACATTCAGATTGAAATTTTGCAGGGCAAGGACACCCCAGAGTGGTGCTGGATATTAACATATTAAAAAAAAAAAAAAAAAAGGAGAAAAAAAAAAAAAAGGAGAAAATAGCTCTTGACCAGTTTAGAGTGAGATTCTGGTTTGTGTTGGATCCTTGTCCTGTAAGCTTGGAGTACTCAGATCCACCTGAAGGATCAAAAGTGTCCTCAAGCCCTTAAATAGATGACTCGGAAATAGTTGAAATGTGTTTCATTTTATGGTAAGTTTAATGTTTCTAATCTCAGTGCAATTTGCAATTACAATAAATATCACAAAAAAATTAATGTGGCCACTTCAAATACAAAGGAACGACAGAGTGTAATCTGAGAAAATTTTATCAACATGCAATTTCCTTAGCAAAAACATCAATGTATCATTTCAGCATGCTGAGAAATATTTATCTTTTGGGACAGCAAAATCATTTGCAGAACGTTTTAACTGCTAAATAAATATTTTACTGGCAACTTCTGAGGCATCATAAATGCAGTCAATATAAACAAAGCAATGTGGAAACCAGCTCCAGTCTCAGTTGAAATAACTGTTGGCTAGTTCATGGCAACACAGGACTCTGGGATGCATTTGGCTGAGTCTCGGCATTTGGAAATAACTGTTTTTTTTTTTTAACTTTTTTTTTTTTTTTTTCCCTGCTATATAAGCAAGTTTGCTTGGTTTATTTAGGAGTTCTGGCAATGGAAGTAACATCAGGCTTTTAGTACTAGTGATGCAACTAGTTAGCATTTAACTGAAACCTGTCTTTTCACAGTTAAATCACTTTTTTTTAAATTGAATTCAGTGCTTATGAAAAATACTGCATCTGCAGCCTCGGAGGCTGTCTACTTGGCTGCAGAACAAGAACATCATGGCCACGCTAGCTTGAACTTCCTCATGGGCCCCTGCCAGTGTGCTTCACCTCTGACCTATAACTATGTTGTTTAACTGTCTATTTTATTCATAGTCTCTTCTCTGACTATCCAATGGAGATGACGCTATTAAGGATGGTTTCAGAAAGTTGCATCTGTCCACTGGAAATAGAAAGTTGTTTCGTAAATGCAGTTGAAGAATTGAAAATTGAAAGTTCTTTAACAGGACTTTCACTGCAGTCTTTATCCTCAAGGATTACCATTTGCATTTCCTAATGTCAAGTCTGAGAGAAAACTTTCATTTGTTGTATTGCTATTACTTAGCACTTGTCATCTTAAAGTGATAATTGCTACCTGACTAAGCTGAATCATAATTGCCTTTTTGTCAATATAGGTGCTCACTTTGATTTGTGTTATTTATGACTAATATTCAAAGGAATCATGCTCTTATTGAATATTTATTGAAAAGTGTTTCAATATTAGAAGGACTACACATTTGTAAATGTCTGTAGCATGTCCATCTTCTGTTTAATTTATTAAAGGATTTCTGTTGATAGAAATTAATTTCCATGCCTTAGTGTTTTCTTGTCTGTATTAATGGAATTTAATGGACATCTCTGTTAAGCAAGTAACTTCTTGGACTGGGTGTCCTTTTTCTGAGCTTAGGAAGAAGGTATTTGCCAAACCTCTTTTATATATTAATTTAACTCCTTAGATTTGTGTTTCTGATTTTCTTTTATCTATGGCAGCTCCCATAAAATAAATTTTAAAAGTAAGTTGTCTTTTTAAATAATTTAATAAAATATTTTAGGAAATGTGAATAAATAAATGTTTATTAGGTAGTTTGATATATCCTCAAATTGTCTAGACACAAGAAATGTATTACTGTGATTCAACTTGTGATAATGCTTCAAGAGTTTTGTTATCTTAAAGATTCTTAGCACATTCATCCCCTACTTCTGGGTCCATCTTTTAGTATAAGAAGTAGGAAAATAAAAAAATAAAAATAAAAAAAGAACAGGATTTTCAAGGACAAGTTAGTCATTTCACAGTGAAGTTTGGCCTTTGTGCCGTGTCAACAGCAGTGTTCTTTAAATTTTAAAATATTGTTGAAAACTGGAGGAGATGGTGTTAGAATTTGTTGAAGAGCTGCTTCCAGAGGGCCAGCAGTTCTTGCAAGGGGTCTTAGTGATTGGCTCAAATTGTTGCCTAATGCTGTTGTTGCTTAGCAAAGCAAAATGAATGTTCCCTGCATAGATGTCCTAATTCACACATTGAATAAAATGCAGTGTGAGGTGTGAGCCTAGCTGGAAACTTATCAACTTTCTCAGGAAAAGATAAAAAATAAAAAAAATAAAAACAGGCGGAAGCTACATTATTGGCTGTGGCTGGGAATTAAAGCACATTGGCTGAGAGGTGTCAAGAAATTTGTACTGGTGCTGCCTGAATTTCATGAGTAATTAGAGGGCTTTAGTCGTCATAACTCCCAGCACCTTTTCAGGAAAGTCGTGCAAAAGGGAATATTTAAAGAAAACTTCATCATCACTTTACCTTCTTTAAACTTCAGTTTAAAGAAGGTAAAGGTATTTTCTTAGCTGTGGAGGCACGTATGCTCAGAACTGTGCTTTCCACAGGTTCCATCCAAGATAATGTGTATGATAACATTATGATGTAAATATGTTTCCTCTATGGTCTCTCATGTTCTGACAGACTTGAGTGGCATTTGGTGTATGAATTACTCCTCCACCCAAGGGTATGAAGCTTCCCTAGATTACCCATCTCTGTCTGCATTTCTGCATTGCATTTCAGAGTTCACAGTTTAATTTTTTTTTTTTTTAAATACACTTTAGTCTTTTCTCCTAAAGGATGAAATCTATATGTTTGAATGCCAGGAAGTAGAAATCAGCTAGATGACATTTCACATGTTCAGCAGACTAGGCACAGGGGTTGTGCCTGTTTTGACTCTGGCTCCATTTTATGTCTGTGTATGCACGTGTGTACGGTATAACACTGGATAACACATTTGTCTACTGTCTGAGCAAATACTTAGTTTTGAAAGCTGTGAGTTGGATTACCTCTGCCTCGTGTGTGGGACATAATCTCATACACAAGGCATTAAATGTCTGCCATTGGCTCTTGTGATTTAGATCTTTTAGTAGTATGTTTAAAGAATAAACATCTCCCACTTTTTTAGTAGCACACTTACTTAACAGCGTGAGAAGGTTCCCCCAGTGTTTGAAGCATGATTAAAAACATCAGAAGAATGCTGCATCATACAGGGAAAGATGAATGTACATTTATTTCACTTATAATGTGTCTTTCAGATGTGACTGGGAAATACATTCTTGTGTTCAAAATTGGGTATAAAAACAGAGGCAAAAGTTTATTCGGTCCAAAAATCCATTTAAATAGCCTATGTTGCTAGGGTTTCTTGGTAGTAACTGCAATTTAATCCTTGCTTAAAAGGATTTTTTTGATTAATTGAGCACACAGGAAGAAACCGACAATACCGTTCCCTCACAAAAGAAACAGCTATTTTTAGGCATTTGCTTAAATTTTAGGTTGCTTTGTTCCTGTTAAATCTCAGCCTTTACTTTGGCAAAAATCCTGTTTTAAAAGCATGCTCTAAAGTTCTGGGACTTCAGCAGGACTAAGAATTATGCACGTGCTTCAGGGTTTGGCCAAATAAATTTTAAGTATGTGTTTCACAGACTTAAGGCTATCAGTGGTTTGTAGGAGATGGTCAAGATTCTTGCCTTTACAGGATTTAGGATGAGATTTAGAACTAGCTCTGCTTTAATAATGAAGGGTTGGGTAATATTAGGCTTAATGGGTAATACTAGATATTATCCAATTAATATTAGGCTTAATGAAAATTACTGTGTAGGAGATTCTAATCATTGTATCTAATTGAATGCTCTTATTGTTTCAGATAATTTGAGAGTTAATGCTGATTGTGGGTACTTGGAAAAATACTTTTATTTTCTTTAAGAAGTGTTATTTTCATGTCTTAACGGCTTAAGTTTCAACTGTTCTTTTCATACTCTTATGATTCAGCAGGACTAGGAAATAGGTACAGAAAATGAGATATTCATGTGCACACAGGTTAGCTGGTATATTATTATTACCTAGGCTTCTGAATGCAGCTTCTGGGAATTAGACTGACAGAACTTCACGTATTTTTCCCATGAAACATGCTATTTGCAAAGCTAGAGAGAATGGTGAATAATTTGCATCATTTAAAAATGATGGGTCTGTCTGCTACCAAAATGCAGAGAGCTTAAATAGGATTTAAGGGACATAAATATTGTGTCAATCTTCTGATACTGCCAGGTAATATATATATATTTTTCTTCTGTCTTTCATAATGTATAAATTACTTACTGGCTGCAGCTCCCTGCAAATAGTGATATTCACGTTGGTTTTTGCACAATAGGGTCCTTAGTTTTTATGTAGCAGGGGAAGAGCAGTGTCTGCATCTGTTACGGAAGTGTGATTAGCTGATTATCTCTAAACATAGTTGAGTTACCTTTAGTTTCAAGGTTAATCAGCAGTGTAGACTGAAGCGTAATGTGGAATTGTGGGAGGAAGTTTTAAACAAGGTCTTGTCTAGCTACTAGAGTTGGCTAATTTCAGAAGTATGGGAGTAAATAATAAATGGTGCAGAACTCTGCTTCTGTGGGTAGGTTGTGTATAGCCAAGGAGTCTCCCTGCTTTATATATAGATGAGTTAATAAGCTTGTTAGAGATGATTGTGCAAATAGGACTTTGGGTTTTTTTAAAGATTTACTGAAGAAATGTTGGCCTAATTCTGAACTGTTTTCATTTTCAAGATGAAATTTTCTGAAATGAAGCAAGGGAAAAGTGGAGCTGAAGATGAAAGCCATGCAGCTGCATGGACTGAGAAGGAATGATAGGTCACCGACCATGAGAGTGGGTTGGATTAGGAGGGCTATGCAGTCAGGACTTTGGGCATCTTAAAAGCGGAACTAAAGCTTCCACCGTTTTAACATTCTTTTTACCCTTTAAATCACAGAAACATAGCATGGTACTTTATCTACCCTCCTCCTCCCTGCCCTTGATTTCTGGTAGTAATGGGAGAAGAGAAAGGTTTGTTTCATGTACTTCTTGGGATACTATTTAGTCAGCTTTAGCTACTCCTGAGGACCTATCAGACTGAGGAGATGGAAGAGAGCCTCTCAGAAATGTCCAGGTTACTTTTGTCTCATCTATTCTTCTCTTGGCAATGGCAACTCTAATCCCCTTGTATTACAGGCTTTAGAGTAGCTTTGTGTGCTTGTTTGCCTGTGTGTCCCATGTCAGAATTTCATACTGGCCTTCGACACCCTCTGGCTACCACCCATAAAGGAAGATAATGTTCATTTCAACTGTTATCCTTCCTTCCTGTTATGGGCACAGACAATGGCTTTTAGATCTAAATCATCTTTTCAGAATAATCCAAATTAAACTTTCACATAAAGACCAACAGTGGGACACAAGTTGAATTTCTTCTCTTTTTTATTTGTGTTACTAATTTCATGTGAGGCTGGAAATTTTTTTGAAGAGTAGGTGGGGGAGAAAATAAGAAGGTAGCCCAGAGAGCCAGCTCTTTGATTTCCCAGCAGGTGAGCTGCTGACTGTGTAGTATACACAGCTATGTCAGGGGCCTGCTTATAGCAAGATCTTTATTGTTTTCTAACTGTAACAAAAAGGAGGGAGGATTTGTTTGTATTCTTAGTTTCAAGCTCTCTGCTTATGCAGAAGAAAAGAGTCTTTGTCATCTTAATAAAATTTTACACTACTGTTAAGATTTTAAGAGCAACCGCTGAGAAAACAGAATTAAGGAAGCAAAGGGAAAGTATGGGGCACTTGTCTTTGAGGGTATTATTTAGGTTGTAGACAGCCCTGGTTTTTGGCCTTGACAACAAGCAATTTGACAAAAGTTTGAGTTCCTTCCAAAATCCCTGTTGGCAGCAAAGAAAATTTGCTGATTTCTGATTTTTCAACCTGTTTTCTATGGAAACAAGACCTACAGAACACAATGTTTATCAATCTTTCTACTGCCTGCCAGTTCCAGTACCTTTTGAGAAGCTATTAGCCACTGTCAGCAAAATTTGATAGTGGCATGGAGGTGTCCAAAATACCGGGGTCTTTTAAGTTGCATGAGGATGGGTAGTGGACAGAAAAGACAATAGTGGATGGAGGCTTCTTTCCTGGTAAGGGCACTGATGTGTGCTTGAGGGCTGTCTGTTTTGTCGGCTTTCTGGTTGGGCAGTGGCCCTGTATTTATTGGTTGATTGGTCAATGTGTGCCTTACTCAGATCTGTCTGTGTGACATACTCCCTCTTACCTCCTCACAGTTAGAAGGTGGGAGGAAGTTTAGGCTGCTGTGTGAGGATTTGGGGGACTTGTTGGGAGCCACCGGTTCTATTGAAACTGGGGCAAATTAGAGTTGCAGAAGAATATAGAACATAAACTCACAGGAAACCAGGCTTCATTATGTTGTTGATTGGTGGTTAAGGTTTTTTTTAATTATTATTTTGTGTGTGTGTGTGGCAATGGAAGAATTAAAAGGAAGAGAATTTGTTTTCCCTTCTGTTTCTTTCAACCCCAGATATCCCTCCATTTCCAGTCAGAGATCAAGTTCATGGCACCATCTCTATGTATCTGTGATTGTATTTCTGAACTGCGTGACTTGGTACATGTTACCCGGTTATATTTCCTTTCGGTTATAAAACCATCAATCTTGTTTCCAAATCAGGAGCCAAGCCTCTAAGAATTGTGAAACTGCTTGAAAAGAATCACAGAGTTTAATGAAATGATAATTGCTCTGCTTGTGATTTTTATTTGGGCTGTGTTTTTAAAGCGTCTTTGTACTCTTACTGTTCACTTTGCAGTTCTGAGGGTTAGAAACTTCAGTCTCAGGTTCACTGTATAAATAACTTAAACTAAAACCAAAACCAACCAACCAACCAACAAACAAAACAAAACAAAACAAAACAAACAAAAAAAAAAACCACACACACAAACCCTACAACTAATTACCATGGCACTTAAAGATAACAGGCAATATTGTCTCAGTTCTTGGAGATGAGAGCTTCTTAGCTCATCTGTGGTGATGTGATGATATTAAAAATTATAACATGAATAAATGTGATTAATCAAATTTGTGAAACTTTCTATGGTTGTATAGGATGAAAGGAAGCAAACAACTTGATTTTGGTTTTAAAATATGTCCATTATTACTTCAGTGCCATATGTAGCTCTTGACTTTCAGGGCCCTGCCAGTTTCAGGTAAAGCCTAAAGCTTTACCTTTCAGGTAAAGTTTCAGGTTTTACCTAAAAAGCTGATCTTGCAGGGTGATTACAATGAATAGCACTGTGAGAGGGAGTATTGGAGAACTTTTTTTGTGCTGAAGTTCATGAATCCTCTATTTCTCAAATCTGCTTCTCAAGATAGTAATACGTAACTTGTGGGAATGTTTTTTTTGTTTTGTTTTGTTTTGTTTTTTTTCTCTGATTAACATGTAAAATGCTCTGGGATTTTTAGGTAGGAAGTGCTTTAAAGTGTTACTTGCAGGTGGTGTCAAAAGTGATGGTTCCCTGATTGCTTCTGAAATTTGTATCGTAAATTGCCCAGTAAGTTCCACTTAAATACTTGGTAGAAATCTAACATAGTTCCCACCTGTTGAGGTTTGTAGAATCAGGTAGCATTAGTACCTGGTACATTTGGCTGCACAAATACTACATTTTTTATTAAAGAAATACCATGACCTGCACCTGCATCATGCTACTAAAAAATACTGGAGTAGTAGGGAGTCAACAAATGAGTCAGTTTGTGCAAGTATTAATTTAAAGCGCCCTGTGTGTCTTGACAGGTTGGTTAACTCGTAATGTTTTCTGGCTGATATATTCCAAACCTTGCACTTTAAACATTGTATTTATCAACCCTTTATTAAATATACAAAACAAGATCGCTCTCGCCAAAGTCTGTCACAACCCATTTTGTTGTCACAGTGAGTTTTGGTATACGCTGAAGAATGAGAGTCCAAGCCACAAAGTCAGCTTGTTTTAGCCTCAATGGCTTTTTAAAAAGCCTGCAGCTTAAAATAATACATTATTAAGGTATTCAGACTTGTCAAAATTAATAATTAATATCACATTTATGTTCCCCACACATACACAGACTCTTTCATTCACTTCAGTTGCTACGCTGAGGCAGAGTTATTTGTGTTACAGCCAAGTGGCTGTGAATTGTGACCTTCTCACAGGGCAGAAGTGCATCTGGGGGTTTGCACTGGCAGCTCCGGGCTTCTCTCTTCTGGTTCCCTAGCATACATATGGATGTTGCTGTACAGAGGGTTATCTAGCATTAGTTTTCAGTTGCTGCTCTGTAAGCTATCTGAGTCTGTATGTGGTCTGATGGTCTAATATTAATAATATTAATTAAACTTTCAACAATTTAAGAAATTATGTTTAAAGATCCTGGGGAACTTGTTTCTTGTGATAAGGGAGTAATTTCACAGGCAATTATGGGTGTCATTCAGGCTTGTTGTAAGAAAAGGACTATTCTAATCACACACCATATCAGGTGAAGTATTGAAATTTGTTTTCTGTTAGAAGTAAAGATTGCAGAGACTGTGTCCTACCAGCAGAACTGCTGCAGTTCTGCAGTCAGTGCTCAGGGAGAACAGAGCATGACGACAGAAACCTCAGAAATAATAAAGACAAAAAATTCAGAGTAAGTTTTACCAAAGAAAGCAGAAGAATTCACTTAAATTCTACTTCTGAGATACCTGTAGGTAGCTCTTTAAAAATGACCAACCAATCACCACCACCAAAACAAACAAAAACACCCAAGACAATCAAAAAACAACAAACAAAACCAGCAAGATATAAACAGGAGGAGCTAAGTTTTGTATCAGGATGGTATTTCACACCAAACTGGTAGGATTAACAGTCAATGAAATATATGCTACATTCTTTTTTTCATTTTCAGAATCATGCTTTTCCAGTTTATCCCATTGTTCAAAATTGTAGATTCATTTAAGTAGTTTTCATATAAATAAAAAGTATTTCTTTTGCAGTGTTCTTATCACTTGAGATACCATTAAGAAGATTCCCAAAAAAGGGGAAAAAAAAAAAAAGAAAAAAAGAAAAAAAAAAGTGTTTGACTTTTTGATTGGGTGTTTTTTGTCTGTTTTTTTCTGGGAGTGTAAAAACATCTTGGGAAACATGCAGAGAGATGCAAGGCAATAGTTGCTATAAATTTTTACAGGAAAACTATACAGAAAAAATGCTGAGTTACCTTAGCTACCCTTGATTTCAGCTGAAGTTCTGAGTGCAGAAGACTTGTGAAATCAGAGACCCAGGTTCTCATGAGACCTCTTCTTAATTGGTGTGAATGAGAGAGTCAGACTTCTTCCCTTCCGTGGTCAATGAGATCATTGTTTGGATTCTTAAGCTGCCTCAAGCGAGGGATGGTGCATGGGCCGCCATATGGACCTGTGTCATCAAGAGCACCTGAATTAAGGAAAGATTGCTTTACGATTTATTAAGTTTCTGTTATTGGAGCATTACCCTCAGACACCGAGAACGAAGAGTCCCCATGCACCCTTAGGCTTAGTTGTAATACTTTGCACCTTGTTTAGAGGTTTAGGTCTGAGCAGTGAAAGAAAAAGAAAAAAAGAAAAAAAAAAAAAAGAGAAATCTCTGTGAAAATTGCACCAGATGAGGCTCCTTTCCCTTAATGGAAGGACTTTGTCAGAAAATAGGATCATTTCTTGTCCTTCTGCATGGAACCAATTTGTCTGTTGTTATTGACTACCAGGAGAAGTAATAACATGTCCCTTACCTCTTTCAGGTGGGATCTGAATTTATGGATCATCACAGTGTCATGTCTCCAGCTTCCTCCCTGCATATCTTGTTTTTCCACAAGATGCCAACAAATCTTGTCAATCTGCAGGAAGATGCACATTCATCTAGGCAGCTTTCAATCGTCAGCAGCAATCTAAATTGCCCCAGTGGCAGTTTTGAGGTAATTGAGGATGCTCTTATCAAGTGAATTAACTTGATAGTGCCTGTAACTACTTATTTGATATTCCTCCTATTTTATCTCACTTAAAGAATCCTCTTTCAGTATAGAACCAGTATCTGGATCCTTGTAAAAACTGATTACCACTTTACCGATATTAAGGTGCTTTTCAGCTAATAAATAAATAAATAAATAATAATAATAATAATAATAAAGCCAAGTTTCCATACTGGAATAAAAGAAGATTTCTAAATCATCTCATGATTTTTATTAACTTACAGAAACAAGCATGTTTTTTTTTTATTTAACAGGTTTATTTTGCAGGCATTATCAGTAATATAACAGGAAAATATCACCTTAGTTTTAAAAAGATATCACTTTGTGCTAATGCAAGATGAAATATATAGAATATATATTTACATGTATATTAATTATATATAACATTTATATATGATTATATATTATATATTATATATTTTATATAATAATTATAATATATAATTATAGAATCTATAATATAAAGAAATATATATAATTTTATTTTTATCCATGCAAGACAAAAAACCTATCTTGCTTCACTTTAGATTAAGTAAATATGACAGTCATTACTGTGAACTGCTTGCTTTAAATTAATGTAGAATTATTTTCCCGTGCTTTTAAGTGTCTTACATATTCTTACTATAGTTTTAATTACTATATGAAGACACAAATGTTAAAACAGTGTTGCTTTGGTTTTCCAGTTTTCAGTTGTATTTTGACAAGAATTTGGTTTTATATATTTGTATATTTGCATAATTTTATATTTATGTATATTTTTATATTTATGTTTAAATATATTAATTATATTTAAAGAGTAGGTACACCAATACTGAGAATAATACTATTATTCCCATAGTCATCAAACATAGTAAGCTTTCTGAGCAAAATATGGATGTGAATTCAATTTGCCCCCAGTAATCGCTCTTTGGGGCTTAGAGGGAAATATGCAAAGGACAAAAAAAACCTGAGAGAAAGCACTTCTAATACTACTGACTACTTAATACACAGTACAGTATTTTCTGGAGGATAGTATGGGAACTTTTATGTCCCCAGGCATATCTGGTCATCACCTGTTACTAATGACCATATGTTGGGTTGTGTTCCAAGTATTTAACAGCCCACAAGAAATATTAATGCCTCAGGGAACTGTTTAAAAGATTAGTGTGTGAGAACTGACCTTTTACAGTAATACAGTTCCTGAAATGATGAAAATTACAAGGCCAGATTGGGCATCATTTTGCCTGGAGGGCAAGTTCATTGAACTACTACAGAAATCCATGAAAACCTGGGTTACTGCTGGAACATAACAGAAAGGCAGAGGCAGTTTGTGATTCTCCAGTGCCCGAGCTCCACCACAACAGTTAGGTAGGAAGCAGAAGCACCAGCTCTCCAGGTGCTTGGATGCACTCTGCCAAGAAAAGGGAAGAGGAGAACATTTGTTTGTAATAATGAATTATATTTCATACGTTTGGGACAAGTATGCTTTGCTTCCATGTTAGCACAGCAGCTGATTTTTTTTCTGAGATGTACAGGAGAGTGCATATGCATACTGCAAGTTAAATTAAACCCCCAAATTGTATATGTGATGGTGATGAGGCAATTTGAAGCTAGTCTCCTGAACGTGACAGGAGCAGTATTCCGTGTGTAAACATGATGCTGTGGTTTTGGAATTAATTCTCTATTCTCTAGTGTTCGTACTGAAAGCACTAGAAGTAGGTGGCTTGCAGGCTCTCTGCATAAATCATTCTTAGCTCCAAGGCTGTACAACTGAGTTTGTAAGCCTTACTGTCTTTCCAAAAATCGATCTATTCTGCTGAAACAGTGCCAGTCATAGTGGAGATGATTTACTGCTTTTGTTTTTTCTGCTCTTTAAATACTGCCTGTGCTGAATAATCATTGAAGTGTCTGGTAAATGTGAAATAATTTCCCCAGTCCTCCTTCCCAAATATTTAGGAATGAAGTTCTCTGAGTCATTTCTTGTTAACAATACGATTTTGGAAATGTTTCCCTTCAAAGAACAAATTGCTTCAACGATTTTTCACTTCTATTTCAAACTATGTTGAAAGAGCCTTGTTTTGAGATAATTTAAAAGTAAGATCACTTCTAAACATGCAAAACTGCAAAAATATAAACCTTAAGTAAAATACAAAACCAATATGAGTAGAACAGTTTTGTTACTCTTTCCTTTGTGCCATCCTTTAAACTTTGTGTGAGCAAAAATGGCATTTGATTTGGCAGTGATCAGGTAAAATTAAATTAGGTGGCAGAGCAAACAAACTTAGGCATGTATGTATTGTAATTATTAGACCTGGAGGAAGTGAGAAGCCATACGGCAGTTAGTGGAGGGTCTCAGCAACTGGAAAAGGGAAAGGGACTTTACATGGACAAAATCTGAGATTAGATGCAAAGAGTAAATATACTGTTACATTTAGGCTTAATTCTTACATGGTATGAGGCTATACTGCTTATAACCTCAGCTGAATCATGGACTGCTTTAAGAAAAAAATAAAACTCAATTGTGTCTGAATCATAGACTTTAATTTCTTCCAATGCTAAAATCTTTCTTCCAGTGCTGGCCTTTTCACATGCCAGCCACAATGAACCCAACACCTGCTATAAACATACATATAAACTAAAATGCAATTATAGCTTAATGAAGTGTGAAGATAAATATAACAAATAGATAAATGGAAGATAGAGAAGAAATGGATAGACACCCTGCTCCAGCAGCCAACGGGCCAGAGTGGTCCATCCTCTCAACTGGGCCAGCTTCTGCATCTGCCCCAAAGAGATGGTATAAACAGCAGTCACTGCAATAAGGGTTCCTGAAATATCTGTATGATATTCTACACAGAAGTTTGTAATAGGTAGGCAGATAATATTTCTTTACAAATATATATATATTTGTAAAATATCAGTGTTTTAAAAATCAGTTGACATGTGCTTAGCTAACAACCATAAAGCAGTGCTCAGTGTAGCTTAGTGTGCAACAATGCTCTCTGCTCACTTCTTGTGCTCATGCTGAGATATATTTTTTGCTGTGGGGTACTGCTTCATTGAAACATGGAAAGCATCTGAAATACAAATAATCCTTTTGCTTTGTTCAAAGGAGCCAATGTTATGTTAGAATTTAAATTATTTAGTGGGTATACCAATGTGTCCCATTGAAGCAAAAGCAGTGCACTGGCAAAATTGTGCAGCTCTGAATTTATCTAGATTGAGCTGAGCAGAGAGAAATCTGGATGCATCAAAATGTTTTCTACAAAAGTTCAGTAACACCCAGAACTACTTAGTAGAGCTCTTGAATGCTTTGACATTTATAGTCAGGAGTTGATTGTTTCCAACAGTTATGTAGATTTATTCTAGGTCCATCTTGACTTTAGCTTGGTATGTGGATTTATCTGAGGTGTTACACACAGGAAAGAGTGAAAAAACTTAAAGAAAAAGGGGGGGGATCTGCATGCAGGACTTCTTGGTGTGTTTGCAGAACTATCTACTGAACTAATAAACTCTTTGGATGAAATATTTGTTCATCTTTTGGATGTGAGCTTCACTGTGCAGTAATAAATGTGTTTTTGTCTGTAAGCAGACTCTTGAAATAGTCTTGAAAACACGCAAAGCCCTGCTAGCAAGCATGTCTGAACTTACAAGTCTTAGGCTCAGGTTTTACTTCTCTACTAGCTGAAACATATACAGTGAGGATGCATGTGTGCCACTATCCTTTTCATCACGTGCTACCATCCTACTTGGGATATGCTTTGTTGTTTAACCTGTGACTGTTGTGCTGTATTTTAACTGATGATTAGCAGCTTTGTTTCTTCTGTGTTTTCAGAGGTAGGGTAGTAGTTCAGCTGACCTGTACTATGCAGGAGGGATTGTGACCCAGTAAGAAATAATCACCAGTGATAGAACCCGTGGGAATGGTGTCAAGATGAGGCAGGGGAGATTTAGGCTGGACATCAGGAAGAAGTTCTTCACTGAGAGGGTGGTTGCACACTGCAACAGGCTCCCCAGGGACGTAGTCACTGCACCAAGCCTGTCTGAATTTAAGAAGTGTTTGGACTGTGCACTTAGTCACATGGTCTAAAATTTTGGGTAGATCTGTGTGGTGCCAGGAGTTGGAGTCGATGATCCTTATGGGTCCCTTTCAACTCGGGATATTCTGTGGTTCTATGATTCTAAATAGAAAGCACAGATCTGAAACCAAACAACCACAGAGAGTGGCTAGAGTTCTGGAAGTCCTTGCTCTTGGTTAATATTTGTATTTATCCTCAGAGGGGTCAGCAGTGAGGTATAATCTGTTAGTATTGTGTGTCTCTCTCTGTATAGAATCACAGACATCTGCACAAGTAAGCACCATGTGAATCTTAAAACCATCCACTATATGAAGTTACTCAGAAGTGTGAGCTCCCCATCCAGCCCCTTCTGTGACATACAGTGGTCTAGCACTATGTACTTGCAATTCATGATCTAGCCTTGTGAAAAAGACTTTGCAGAAAGGATAATTCAAAGATGCTATCAACTTTGTTGTAAACTTCCTTGTGTTAATGTTGTTTTGAAAGTCTGGAACTGCAAATACATGGTCAGGTGGAGCACTGCTGTTATTGCACCATGGCACTAGGTACCAGAGGACCAAGAGCTGTGGTTGTAATGGCAAACATCTCTGTCTCAGTTATACAGTGACTTGAGTGAGTTTCGGATAAGCTTCTGATTTCTGGAAATATTTCCCAACCAAATCAGTACTCCAAAGCCTTGGAAGTCTGCCCAGGACTGTAAGATCATACTACTGTGAAAAGATCTGGTTTCACTACAGTGGCATTTCTTTCTCAGTACGGCTATGTGCAACAACTGATGTGAACATGCACTGGAAACCTAGTGTGAGTCTAATGAAATGTCCAAACTCTTCATCAATTCAGGCTCCAGGTTTGCTGGAACACTAATTAGTTTTTGGATTTCAGATTGTGGAGTGAAAAAGATTTGATGGTTCCTGGTTTGTCATGTTTCTGTCCCCTGACTGGACAAATTAGCAGGTCTGACTACAATTCACTTTGCATTTTTGAGTTTCCTCAGGGCCCGGACTTGTATGGGTGCCAACATGAATGAGGCATTCTGACACATTTCTAGACATCGTTTCTGTGCATCTTTGGCAGGGCTAATAAAAAGAACAAACATTATGTATAAAATGAGTTAAACAAACAAAAACCAACCAACCAACCAAACAAACAAACAAAAAAAAACAACAGAAAACATTGAAGTGAGTAGATCCAGTAATAGGCTTTTCTTCTAGCATTATGTTTTCTTATGCAGATAGTCCTCATTGGGGATTTTAGCAGCTGTTGCCATCTTTATTGCTAATCCTAATGCCAAATGTTTCTCCCAATTTGTCTTTAAAAGTTCTTCAGATAAAATATGCAGCTTGTCACACGAGTACATTGATAATTCTATTATAGAATTACTATATGTATGCTCAATATACATGTATATTATATATTATTCTTATATATATATATACACACTGTACATTGCTATTTATAATCATGTCAGTAGCAGAAAAGCTATTTGATAACTGTGACAGCAAAAATATGCAATATCTGGAAGAAAAAATAGGATGGGAAAGACACTTCCTAATTTAACGTCTACTTTTGATTGCTCTATAGCCCAGAAGATTAGTGTTGCATGTCAAAATGGCTGTAAGTGTTCCAGGTGGACTCTTGCATAGCCGATGATAAAACAGAAACTTGGAAGACTGTGCTTTAAAATATGTGTTCACTCCCCAAATTCATTTGAACTGCTTTTACTACTCAAAAGAGATTTTTTTTTTTTTTTTAAGTTGTATAATTTGTCAGTTTTGCAAATTGATTTAAATCAAATATTTTTGGAAGCTTTTTGTTCTGTGCATGTGACATGAAAGCTACATCTGGTTAGAAGCAATCTACTGCATTAATCAGGATATCTCTGTCACTTGATAACATGCCAGAAGGCCACAATGATGAGATAACAAAAATTGGGGATTAAGATTTTTTTAAATGTGTTAAGACACAGTGTAGTTATTTAATACAGTGGGAAATTAGACTAGTAGGAGATTATTTTTGAATATGAATACTTCTTCTACAGAGGTGTTAATAGCTATATTTGAATTACACCAAATGCTCTGGCATGTACTGAACCTTGATCTGTAAGGACTAATATTTTTATTTGTTTCGAATGCATAAATTGAAATAAGACAGTAATGTTGTGCCATTATTGTCATCACTTTGAGCATTTAAATTATTTGGAGTAAGCTTTTAGGTCAGTAGGAGATTGACAATTTTTGTTCTCTCTGAAAATGGTAACAGTCTCAGTGTTAAGCACATGCATGTCCATTTGCAGAATCAGAATTTTAAACAACAGATAATGTTTTAGACTAGTTTCAACTTTTAGGTGCCACTTTTCTTTTGTTCCTCTTGGTGTTTGTTTGAAATTTTTGAAAAATTTAAAGTCAAATTTACTTTCCTAGCTCTGTGGTTCTCTTGCAAAAAAAGAGCTGTGTGATATCTTACAGATAGAGGTATCCTTCTTTTAGGAAGGAGTTAATAAAGGTGGAGTTGGAAAAATCCTAAAGGAAGATCAAATTTAAATGTAAACATCTTCACTGCTTTTTAAAGAGAATTGAGGGAAAAGGGATATAGAAAATTACAGGCTTTGCTAAAATTGTGTCTCAGAGTAATGTTTTCTTTCCAAAGCCTTGCATAATATGTTGGTATATTTTAAAAAGACATATCCCAAAACCAGAAAATAATCAAGTCTTTATTAAACAACAAAAAAAAATTACTTCTCTATCAAATAATGGAAGTGTGGTAGGAAAATAAATTGGCCTTAACTGGATTGCTAGGCTGCACATTAGTAGAAATAATAAATAGTAAGAAAGGTGTGATTCCTGTTGCTCTGTCAAAACATGTTCCCAAAGAAAGAACCATTTCATAAAAAGGAAAAAAGAAATCTGAAATGCAACTAATCCTGGAGTGGTATAAAGTGATGCAACACAATTCTTTTCCTAATTTAGTTCCTAATCCTCACTTTGTGTCAATATTGGAAATAAAAGGACTGAAAATCAGAACTCTGTATGAAAAAAAGAAGATCAGTGAAGTAAGTCTCTATATGAAATAATAGCTTCGTTTCCACATAAATTTAAAATTTAACTCATATTTTTGAGTTATAACAAAATACACCTCTATCTTTCATTAGTGTAGTTGTGAGCTGAGAAGTGCCAGCACACTTGCAAAACAAATTTACTGACAAAAGTATGCTTTAATACAAAGAGCTGGCACTGGGATGAGCATGTTGCAGCTACTGTGCTGAATATTTCAGTGATAATCATCATTAACCCACAAAGATCTGTTTCCTCTTAAGGCTGCTGTGACCCAGTACCTTCTAGACAGTCAAGATTGCAAAGCATCGCTGCCTTTAACAAAAAAACCTTTAGACACAGCAGCGCTCTGCCTGGTAGACACTGTAAATCTTACAGGCTGCTCGGTGATGGGAAGCTGGGAAACAAGGTGCTGGGTGAGTGAGGCACAAGAAGGGAAGCAAAGAAGGAGCAGAACTTAAAGGACGCTTGGGCTTTCTGCTGCCCAGGTTTTGCACAGATCTTCTGCCATTATCAGCTGCCAGGAGCTGAATCCGGGATTTGTGCCATAAAAGTTTAGTCTATAGTTGGGATAGAGTTGCTGTCCGAGTTGGTAACTGTAGTTGGCTTGTGCTGTCTGTGGTATCATGCAAGGATATAATGCACCAAGTGGTGGATTGTGTATGTGAACTGATCAGCAAGCTTACTGTGCTTTTGAGTCTGCCAGTGGAGAAACGTCATGTCCTTTGGCAAACTGCAACAGAGGACTTGAGGCATCAGAGACTGGCCTCAAAATGTGTGGTGAATTTAGGGTGCCTGTCACTACTGTTTCTTATGCATGTTTTATCTCAGAAAAAAGGAAGGTGATGTAGTTAGCTATTAACGCTCCAGTTTGCTTTGTTTCTAGTCAGTAACACAAACACACCGAAATTCCTGAGAAGTCCATGGAGTAACAGATATGTAGAAATTTGATATAAAATTATTATTGTGTACCACTCAGAATAACAGAGCTGAAATCTTGATGCCAGTAGGGAGAGCTAATGCCCTGACTTTAGTAGGGGTATGTATCCCCCTGCCCCTCACTCCTCAGTAAAATTTGTTTTATGGGGCATGCAAAAATTCCATACTCTCAAAAGAAAATGGTTAAATATGATTGGATGGAGGAAGTCGAGAAGATCGTCCTTCAACTTCTCCAGAAAACTCCCCAATAGTTTGTGCTATGGAAATATGTTTTCCTTTCTCTCACCTTATAACGAACACTATTAAGGTGGCTGCATTGCAAATCCTCTCCAAATACTTTGGTCAAGAATCAGTGCTAACTTTCGTGAACACTAGCATGAGCCCAGAGCAATAAAAATACAGGCATTTATAGAGATTTTTGGCTGCTCCTCCAATCTGGAGACTCCAGGACACAAGCATTTGGGGTGCAATATAAGAAGTGTGCCTTTTAAAAACAGATTGTATTTCCTGAAAGTTGGAATACTCTCATTGGAAAATGCAGCTTTAATTTGGCCTGCTTTAGGATTTAAAGTTTAGACAGTATGAGCTTACTTTGAAAATCTGTAGATGTGTGTTAGAAAATACAAAAATTGTGGTTGTGGTTGTGGCTGAGCATAAACCAGAATGATAGGCACTTTAGCTGGTGTAAATTTATGGCTGGAACAATTTACACTGAGAATAAACAATTTAATGGATAGCTGGAAGGATTAAAGGATGTTCAATCCATCAGATTAAACATGTCATTCTTGCTGGTGAATGGTGCCATTATCTGATGGGAGACTTGGAAGCTAACATTCTTTCAGAAGACACATTTTTACTCGTTTACATCTATTGACAGAGACTTCCCTAATGCCTTCAGTGATACCTCGGCCCTGCTGAAATCAGTGATAGAACTTCCCTAGACTTCAATGAGTCAAAGATTTCAGCCTTTATCTTTTACTTGTATTAAATATTCAGAAATCACTAATGAGCACAGCTGTCTGCAACTAGTTTCTCTTTGACTCCAAATGATGAGCTTTGAAATATGACTCTAAAGTTTGATGGCCAATAGTTGGCGCACTGTTATGCTTTGGAGGTTTACATTATCATTTTTGCTAAGTGTTACTAAAAGAAATAGTAAGATAACTAGTGCTGACACACAGTCAATTTTACCATAAATCAGTGAGGTTACACACTTTTCCTATTACACTTAGATATCCAGATAAGAAAAAGCCATGATAGTTTGAAAGGCAGATGTAAAGCAAATTTTCCATGGGTTGTATCTGGTGAGGTGACCCATAGTTTCCAGTTCTCTGCTTCCCATTCAAAAACAAAAAGGCAGCTTGTGTTACCCTTTCTCATTAGCTGATCCAATGCAAGAAGATATTTTTCCCTAGATAAGGTAGTTTATGGACTGAGTTTTGTTGTTATTTACTTAGTGAACTTCTACAAGTTCAGAAAAAGCATCAATAGACTTTAACATGGGATAGTGTCATGGTGAAACTATTCTGGAATAAATGAGATATAAAGCTTGAAAGTGAAGGAAAAAAAAGCAGAAACTGAGTTTGTGAATGTGCAAAATAGACTTCAATAGCTATAACATAAGCTTGTACTGTACAGCAGTTACAGTTATGAAACTTATCTGTTCATAGTCAGATGTTTCCCTAACCCATTCCCAAGCTTTTTAATGAAGCCTGAACTTCGCTACAGCATTAAGCTGGAGGCTAGAGCTTATTTTATTAAAGGCAGTGGTTAAAGTCCTACCTGATTCTTGGCCTTACTTAAAAACTAAATTCTGCATCTGTCAAAGATACATAGAATCTCTTTTCTTGGCTCTAGAAAACAAAACAAAAAACCTCAAACCAACAGCAACCAAACCAACCAGGCTGAACAAAGGCATGGAAGTTTCATGTTTGCAACTTGTAATAAGATTACTGTGACTTAATGAATTAAGTTTCAGATGATCTGTGGTAATCATCAGTCTTCATGTTCTTGGCCCATAGCAAAACTTGATGCTATTCAGATAACTAACTCTCTAATTCAGGTTTTGTGTTCAGTTGCCTTACCTTTCCTGCAGGCCAAGAGTGCATGTGTGTATAGACAGACACCACGAGTTGGCTGATGGGCAGGAACTTACGAAGATAAGGTAATTTAGTTTTGATTTTGAGTCCTGACTTTGCTTTTAAGAGTAACTGAATGCATTTTCTGCTCCGGCTCTATATGCCATGGTATTACTACTCAGTGATTACCTGGGAGAGCTCTCTCAGTTGTTGGCAATTGGACCATGCAGAAGGTGAAGGCACTCTTTCCAGGTTACCTGGCTGAGCAGATTCTGTGGCGGTTCTCTCTCTAACCTCTGCCATCCTTAAGTGTTTTTGTTGTTGTTGTTGTTGTTTCATTTTGTTTTTTGTTTGTTTGTTTTACATTTTCATTCCTTTCACATTTCCTTGTGGAAACATTTGAACTGTCTGGAACAGCAGACTTGCTTATTTCCAGTTGGAGGCTGCTGCCATGAAGAAAAGCATTAAGAGAGCATGAAAACGCTGCACTCTTTACTCAGAATTTCTTGCATTCCAAGCAAGGACCACAAAAGCCTCTGGTAGTTGCTTCACAGCCTGTCTTCCACTGGAAGATGTTGAAACTTTCAGATGTTTAGAAATTTTTTTCTTATTTTTATTTTTTGTGGTAATCCCCTTAGTACGTAGGAGTTCTAATTCTCCTTTTTTCTCCATATAGCCATCATGAGAATTTTGCTTCAGACGGAAATGTAATTAAATAGTTTAAATAAAAAAGAGTAGATTTGTTAGTAGCTGTGTTCATAAAATGCAAGAATTGTTACTGCTTTATCACTCATGACTGACTGAAACTCTCTGGTAGCAGCCCTAGTAGTCTCTTTTTTTGTTTGTTTTTGTTATCTTGAAGGAAAATCAGCTTCCTGAGAGAGTGGTCTCCAGAAAAAGTCTGACAGAGACTTAGTTTTAATAGGAAGTCTCATGGTAAAATTGAAGCTTTAATTCCCATTTTTCCATACCACTGGATTTTTTTCTCAAAAGTTTACAGTATTACTGTAAACAGTATTACACGTTTATAAAATGAAGCATTTTCCTATTTGTGTTGTTGTGTTTTGCTTTCTCAGGAGACAGTATGGGAGAATGACTGAAATACTTGCAGTGGGTTTTATCCATTTCATGGTGCTTGTGAGAGTTTAATTTTGCTGTATTTCTTTTAAGGTAACATGATATAAATTGGAAGAAAGACGTGATCATTGGAAATCCTTTTAGTATGTAATATATATTTGGAGTTTTCATAAATCTTTGTCCTGGTTTTGCCTGGAATGGAGTCCATTTTCTTCATAGTAGCTAGCGTGGTGCTATTTGGGGGATTTAGGATGAGAAAAATGATGATAACACACTGATTTTTGGTTGTTGCTGAGTAATGCTTACACTGATTTGAGAGCTTTTGGTTTCTCATACCACCTGCCAGTGAGGAGGCTGGGGGTGCACAAGGAGCTGGAAGGGGACGGCTCCAGGACAGTTGGCCCAGACTGGCCAAAAGCCTATTCCATGCCATGTGGCATCGTGCTAAGCAGTGAAACTGTGGGGAGTTGGCAAGGAGGTGGATCTGCCATTGCTTAGGGATGGGATGGGCATCCATCGGCTGCTGGTTAGCAATTGAGTTGTGCATCACTTGCTTTGTTTATTCTTTGTTGTTGTTGTTGCTATTTTTTTTCTTTTCTCTTTCCTTTCTTTCTTATTAAACTGTCCTTATCTCAACCCACAAGCTCTTGCACTTTTCAGTTCTGTCCTTCAGGGGTGGGACATGGAAATGAGTTGAATGGCTGTGTGGTCTTTAGCTGGCTGCTAGGTTAAACCACAACTGTCTTTATACCAAAAATTTGCTTGTTTTTTATAAGCATGTGCCATTGGTCTGTGTCTCTTGTTGAAACACATAATAAACCTGACAAAGAGCAGTACTATGCATGTGCTAAATGCTTGTGGAAATCACCTGAAAATTAGAGCTAAGTAAAGACAAGAAAACAGCTAGCAAAAATAAGTGGATAGTATTAGAGAAATTCCTTATGTTTCTCTTGTTCCCTCTCTGTCTCTTTCTGTGATACAGGCCTCTTGGCTCCAAAGAAGGCAGCTCCTCTGAATAGAGGTAACTTTTGAATTCCCAGTGAACTATGATTGATTTTTCCTCCTTGCTGAAAATGTAGTGGAATGAAAAGGTTGAAATAAAAACAAAGAAACAAAAATCTCAAATCCAGAAGAGACAGAGAACCACCTCTTTCTGAAAAACATTGATAAGAAAAGGCACGACTAAAGCATCTGGAGAGACTGTGGGAGCTAAAGCTCTTGGTTTTATCTGTTCTTCTGCTCTTGTGCAGGTAGCTTGCGGCTCTTGATTTCTCAGCCAAGAACATGGAGAACTTCAATTCCTCCTTGAGAAACAGAATATACCTGTAATAAAACAAATCTGAGAGGGGAAAGGAAACAAATTCTAATTTATATGGCAAAGAAGGAAAGGATAAACTATAGCGGATTAGAAAAATCCTTGAGTTAGGTGAAAAAAGAACATTTGGAACAGCCTTCTTATATGAAATACAGAGAGGAAGGTGGATAATAATGTGTGAAGAAGGAAAGGGAACACAAAAATTTGCTGTAGAGAAGTGTGGGAGTAGAGAGACACGAGGTGCATGAGGCAGGCTGGAGCTAGTTAATACAAAGTTGTAGAAACAAGGAGGGGTGTCTGAAGCTGGAAATTTTATAATGGAAAGTCTAGCAGTCACCACTAGAATAAATTATGGGCATTAGTGCAGTGTGTGTGATGTTTCATGGAAGTGGTATGCTTGGGTAGAGAGGGTTCCCTTAATTTTTTTTTTCTTTTTAAAAGTTTATATGTTGTGCTGCAGTTGGTTTTGCTTTATTACTTTAAAATTCATATAAGGGCAATTCTGGAATAGCAATTTTATCTTTCATGGGTGTCATACTGTTGAGTAGCTTAAATATAAAATGTAACACTGGGGACAAAAGCTCATTTTGAACCTACAGGTGCAGAAACGTATGGAACGATCTATTTATTATAAAAGGTTGCTTGTGCATTAGGACAAATCTAAGCTATGTTTTATGGTTCTGTGTATGCATTGTGACTATTAAAGTTTTAAGTATACTGACAGCCTAATAAAAGGCATAAGTGATGTGTGTGATAGTATTTTTCAGTAGGAGGAATGCAGTTAATTTTGATTTCTTGCAAATAGCCAACCTTTTGGACCAAGGTTGTGGGCTCCATTGAAGTTATCATGAATCCAAATTCATAATTTAGTTTAATCTGTCAGAAATAGGGTTTCATCCATGCATGTGGGGCACTTCATTGTCTGCTTTGCTATTTCTGTCTTCATCTCTATAGCAAAGGTATGAAAATCCGGTAGATACCGGCATGTTATTCACTCTGCCCATTAAATCTTAAGTTGAATGCAAGACGAATTTTTGTGTTCTGTTTACTCTTTTTGGACTTGGATCTCTGCAGTAGTATAATAACAGTCAATTAAATGATGCTTGGTGCAGTCATCAAATTTCATATTGTGGCTATTGGATCATCTTCCCTGGTTTTCATCTGTTTTGTACTTCATAGATGAGCTTGAGCGAGGGCTACTTCCAACACAAATTGTAGTCACTAGAAATAGTCACTCCTTTGGAATCTGCACATTTTTATTTCCATATGAGATGCAATTTAATCATTAAGGGAATTTTTTTAGCGCCAGCGTAACATACCTTTATAGGAGGAAGTTGACCCCAATTTTGTAAGTGGGTGTTTGTGAAGTCAAAGGTGGACTCTTAAACAGACTTAGAAGCTGGGCCAGCAGCAGAATGCCCGATCTGGCACACACAGGAGAAATTATCCACGATTAAAGAGTTTCTGATTAATATGGCTTATGTGCCAAAACTGCACATGCAGCGTATGATCTCAATTAGAGTGAAACCTAATTCTTCAAGGCTAAGCTCCAGATTCATTCTGTAATTTCTTCTTTGTTTAACTTGGACATTTTTTGACAACAGGATCTAAAAGAAACTTGGGGGGAGGGGGCAGAAAACCCTTTACCATTATGAATTGCAGTTCTGTAGAAAATATCTTTCTCATGGTACTGCTCTGAATACCTTGACTATTTAATTTTTAGAAGGGTTGTTGTGCATTCCTCTAAGGCACTGCCATTTAGTGTTGCTAATGGAGCTGTAACAGTTTTTGGGAAAGAATGAATACTCGTGTGCAGGTTTTCTGCTTAAAAAGTAACTCTTGCCAAAGAAAACTGCTTGAAGGTGGAAAGGAATAAGTATATAATCACGCCACTGTCATTACCTCTGATATTAAGAAAGTAGGAAATGTCAAAGGCCTCTAAGAAAAATAAGTCCAGGTTTAATGAGTCTGCTGGAGAGGAATTATCAACATTAATCATTTAGCTAGTGGACTAACATAGCTGGCATCAATAGAATAACTTTTTCCATCCTGTTTTAATACACAGCAGTTGCTCTAGCTTGTTTCTGAGACTTTTTTTTTTTTTTTTTAACCACTAATCCCAAAACATCCTGGAAACACAAACTCTAATGAACTAGTATCATCGCATTTTAAGTGCTCTTCCAAACCAATATTAGTACTACTTAGAGAGAATTCAGCAGTTAGGCTCCTCGTGTGTGGGAAAAGAGGGGTTCCAGACCCAAGGGAATCTGTGCATGGGGAATTGTGAGAGCTGCATGGTGGAACAGGGTCCACAGCCCTGGGCTGCTGCGTGTACCCGTGGTGCAGGATGCTGCTGAATCTGTGCTTGCACGGGGCTTTCCTCACGCGTGGGGCCGAATACAGAACCGATGTCATTACTTAGCGTGAAGTCACCCTCGGGTCTTTTTCAAATAAAATGCAAAGCTTTGCTCTAGCGATCTTGAGAGAAAGGTCTTTTTTCAAGGGAAAGGGACGGTAGCATCGTAGCACTGGCCAAATCCCAATTCCACTTAAAACACCAAATCAAGTTTTGCTTGAAGCATCCCACCCTCCCCTGTTAATTCCGCCTGCCCCCTTTCCACTGCCCGGGCTGGGTTCGGCCGCGCTGGTCCCCGCAGACCCTCGGGGGCCGAGGCGCGCTCCCACAAGGCGGTGTCTCGGGAGCGCGCCCTGCGCCGTGCCCACCGCGGGGCGCTGGAGAGCGGCGGCCGGGAGCCTCCGAGGCGCGCCAGGCCTTCGTCCCAAAGCCCGGGGCAACCCGCATCGCCAAGCCATGTAAACGGGTCCTTCCCTGTTCAGCAGGAGGTGTTTGTACTGTAACAAGGCAAATTCTGAAATCCGGTCTCGAAGAGGTTGTAGACAAGCTGATTTGGGGTCAGTGGTCTTGATGTTAAAGCTATCAGTTGCTGTATAAAGAAGTCTCACGTTACATCATTTTATATCTCCACTATTCCTGTTTGTTTGTTTGTTTTAATAACAATGAAAAAGCTAAACATTTTGCTAGCAGATGTGGACTATCCCTCCCCAAAAGAGAATTTTAAAAAATTCATAGGTTCCTCTATTTCTGAGGTCCAAAGGGCCCATTCCTATAGTGTGTCAGCTGGCCCCAATCTTCAATTTATTGGTGGATTTTTAGATTCAAAGAAATCTAAAATTTGTGGAATTACAGAAAGATACTGTCATGAAGTCCCTTCTAATGACAGGGAAATCAACCCTGTCATTGCACGCAGAATGTGGCTTGAGAACAGCATGTGTGCTTTCCCAGCACTGTAGATGGAGGGAAAGGGGAAGTGTAAAAGTAGTACTGACCCCTAGTCCTGACACCACTGGTGTACAGCCAGGCAGCAGATGCACTGCACTACTTTCAATAACCAGGAGGAACCTGTTGCCACTTCTGAAAGAATTTTACATCGTGATGTGACTCCTTTCTTATTCTGATGTGTGGTGGCTTCAGCGGACAGCTTTCTGTTGACATCAGAGAGCAAGTATTTACACATTCTCCTTCTCCTGTAGTATTGTAAGATCAGATGCACTCACATTCCGTGGTAACAGAATAACCCCTGTGGCTTCTGCATGGCTTTGGCAGATATTTTCTGTGAAATGGAATCCATATGCTGGGGTGACCCTTAATGAAACCCTTTCTCTAATTGCTGTATTAAGCTCACTATTTCCTTGTCATTGTTTACACTTTTAAATCTATAATATATTCCAAATTAAGTATGTTTGAATGATAGCATTCTGATTTAATTATAGACATTATCATTGATTAGGCCAGACAATCTAAACAATGCGTAAGCTTTGGTGGAATAACTTCATGAATAAAACCAGGCAACTAAGAGATTCTTATTCTAATAAAGATAAATACAAGTACTCCATTAAGTAAATTAGAACTTCTGCCTCTGTAATTTTGCAAAATAGCAGTGTTTTCTAGGTCATCTCCAGCTAAATCATTTTCTGGCTACACATTTTTTTCTTAAAATACTTGATTCCTTATGTAATTTAATTTTTAGTATCCCTTCTTTATTCTTTGCTTCCAATTATTCAGCATGCTCAGAATAGTTAGCATTACCGATTTCATAATACCAAGGTTTGCTTGTTTTTGTTTTGAAATGAGGTAAAACAAAACTTTGGTCTGTACTCAATTTCATAAAGCTAGCACAGTCAAGAAAGAAACAGTTAACAAATTAAGTTGGGGGGAATGCAGACGGAGAGCCATAGCCAAGAGAGCAAACTCCTGAAAACATGCACAGTTTTGCAGTGTTGATGATGTCAGGATCAGAACAAGAGAGTCTTTAGAAAGACAGGAGGAAAGGTGATCCAGGCATGGAGGATGATTATACAGGGCACAGAATTGTGAGAGTGGACAGAAGACAAAAGATCCAGGTATGTGACTTGTGCAGGGAATATGAATGGAGAAGTTGGACAAGTGTGCATGAGGAACTGGACCAGAAGAAATTTCAAAGGCAAAACGGAAGAACTGAAAGATTGGAAAAGCAAGGACAGGAACCAGCAGCCTGTAGTTATAGTTGGAAGTATTTAAAGTTAAGCGATGTTTGGCTGAGGAGGTAAGAGTCTGAGCAAAGGGAAATGAGGAAACTGCAGTGCTGTGGGGGCAGCATGACAATAGGAATTTGATAATGATGACAGAAAAAAAATGGATAGGTTTTGGATGTTCTGAAGAAAAGCTGACTGTCATGACAGACTGAATAAAGAAATGCAGAAAAGGAGCTGAAAATGGAACCTGTCCTGGGGAGCAGTAAGAAGATAAGAGTGTGAAAAATTACCAGTTCAGACATCCCCTTGCTGGTGGTGAACTGGAAGTGGAAGAAGAGTAAGATGTGAGAGAGGGCATGTTTTCTTTTGAGAACAATAGTGATGATGGAGAGATTGTTGGATGAAAGTTTAAAAAATGCTGGCATATGAGTGTAATGGAAATGTGGAATGAAGTGGTGTTTGTATGTTGCTACAAAGGAGACACAAAGTGGGAGATAAAGTGGATCAGAAAATTGTAAAGTACGGTTTTCCAAGGAAGAAAGGGAGAAAAGTGAGGAACAGAAAGATGCTGATGGCCAAGCACTATGTGTAATCTGGAACATGAGGAAGAGAGCTTTGACTTGACCACATGCACGGCTGTGTGGCTTTCAGTGGGAAGGGTTTGGAACTGGGTTATGCAGGAACAGAAAGGAGATATTGCCAGTTAGCAGGATGTATCACTGCTAACCTTAAGGTTAACAGAGAACAGAGGAAGTTGGAGAAGCAGTGGGCCAAGAGAAGGGTTTATTCAGGTCCTTTCTCTGTGTGTTTTAACCATATCCTAGTCTCCAGACTTGGCAACCAAGGAACTTCCCTGTCAGTTTGAACCTCACCTATTGTTTGGGGAATGGGGATGCAGAACTGAACAGTGAGAGCAGCTGGGATTCTCACTGTGGAGCTCAAGTTCATTGCCAGCACCCTTCTAAAGTAGCCTTGTACCGAATATGTCACCGTTTTACAAGCCTGATATTGCTGTACTCTCACTTACTGTATAACTCTAAAGCAATTACAGCACAGTTTAATTTACAAATCATTATAGTGTTTAGCCATTACCAGTACAAAGTAGTTACTTTCTTTGTGCAATTGAAGCCTAATTGTGATGCCATCTGAAACTTTCAGGCATCAGGTAACACTTTATTTTATAGGGAAAAAATAACCATTTATTTAAATTGCAAAGTCTGTGTATTTACAGAGTGGCTGTTCTTACTCTTCAGGTTTCACAGCAATTACATTGGAAGGTATGAAAATTTGGGGTCTTATTTCTGAAAAAATAAGTTATCAGCAATTGCTTCCTATGCTTGCATAATTGGTTGAATAATTGTACTCAACAAAATGAAGCAAATTATCCTTTAATGCTTTTTAATAATTCTCATAGTTTGTTAATCCAGAAAGAGCACAGAAACTCTAAATACTGTGTAGTTCAGATACTAAGGCTAGAATCTGGAGCACATTCTTGTGCGGTTAACATGAAATGTGTTCACAAGTCAGTGACACAAAGTGGATTATAGTTCATTGTGCCTCGCAGATAAAAAATAGTGGTCATAAACTTACAAGAAGTAGTTAATCAGAGTAAATCTGAAGACCTTTTAGTGTGGATAAAATCAATATACCTTTAGCAGGTCATTTAAATACTGATCTATTGAACCAGTTGCATATGTGCAGAGTGTTGCATGTGTTTTTCCAGTCATCCTGCTGAAGTTAAAGATTCTAGTGCAGTTTGTGGAATCTCATAGGCTATAGTGTTTTTGCAAGTTATATTGGCATCTCTTTTTAACTTCTTCCTTAAAATCCTTAAAACCCAAAGACTTAAAGATATGGATGAAGAGGAAATAGGGTTTGTTTCCGTGTGTGGCATTGAAATGTCAGTCTGCTAAACAACTTGCTAAGAGCACTGGAATTGAGAATGAACTGTTATGACACAAAGGCAATGTGGGGATAGTAATACTTTCCCATGACTAGAAGGTTTCAGATAGGATCGTGAAATGATTTCTGTCTTGAAAATTACTTCCTATTTTATGTAAGGTATAGTTTTATAATTAATACTGTCTACATGCATAACATTACATTTTTTACTACATAAACAACTTGTGTTTTTCATGGTATAAGCTAGTTTGTAGATTCTTACCTAAGTAATTAAAAAAAATAAAAAAATAAATTTATTCACCTATTATTGAAACCCAGACTATTCAGATAAGAACGGACTTCCTGAAAAGAAAGTTTCAGAATAGCCATAATTTTTTTCTAGTAGGAATAGTTTGTTCTTTTGAATTAAGCATAAATTTCCTATTAATCTGTAAAAGTGTGCATCAGGAGCTGTGAACTCCTTTATTTCTCCATGAAATTTCTCCCTTTTGCTCTGCACATGCACTGAGTGCAGTCTGTGTGCAGCCTTGGGCTTCAGAGACTAACAAAATTTAAATCAGCTTTATACAAATAGTTTTGGTCAGAGAAGCTCAGTTTTGCTGAATTAAGGCCACAGACTGTAAAAAGGTGTTTAATTACAGTATGTCATTAATTAGCCCCAATATTCCTGTCAGAAACACTCCCTTTTTAAGCATCTTGTACTCCTGATTTCTGTAGTTAGCAGAAAATGTAACTCTTGTTCTTTGTGCCTGGTGGATTTGAATGATGACTGTGATACTGCAATGATATCACTATGAATTCATTGGTTTTATATCATCTGTATGCTGGTTCATCAGTAATAATCCAACTTGTATGTTATTGCTGACAAACTCCCTCCTCGGTAGCACACTCCCGGTGAAAAACAAATCCAGAAAAGGAGCTGCTCAAAAGCTGGCTATGATCTGCATGTTTCCAGCAAGGCAGACTGCTTTCGGCCACAGAATTCAGATGAATTAAAACCAAAGGAGTGTGTGCAAAACTGAAGACCTTGTTGCTGTTTGCTCTGTCCTTTCATTGTTCTTTCTCATTACCTGAACCTGCTGTTCATCTGGCAGTGCCATGCACTTCAAATTTTCATCTTTTTCTGTGGTTTCTTCTTTCCCCCCATCAACTACTTTTTTTAATATTGTTTGAAGGTTGCTTCTGCCTTTGTCATGTGTTTTTTTCCCATATTATTATATTACATTATGTTACCGTTTTTATTTTTTTTCGCCTTACCTGTCTCCTCATGCAATTCTGTCTCTTACTTCAGGTCGTCTTGTTTTCTAATTCCATGTGCTTCAGTTGCTTCTGCAGGAGCAAGGACTGTTGGATTTAAGATACACTTCTGGAGTGTGCATGTATGATAAAAAAGATGATATCACCAGAGAGCAATTAAGTTTATATGTCAGTGTTTGTCGGCATTACATAGCAATAACAAATACAGTGCAAAAACAGATATGTTATTTTTTATATCAGCTTGCAAGACATGACCTGGGAATTTAGGTGTTCAGGCACGTTTAACAGTCTCTTTTTTTTTTTTTTAATTGACTTTTTTTTTTTTTTTAATATATTGTTAGAAAGTAAATATTTAATCAACAATCCTAAAAATAAACAAAACAAAACTGTAGAGGTTTGTCTTCCCTCTGGATATGGGCCTATCTGAATTCCCTAGTTTGTATCTTTCCTGTCCAGTTGGATATCCTTTAAGGACAGGACTAATCTGGAAAGGTGCACATGTAGCATGGCAGGTCAGAACAAAGAACAGTGAGTAAAGTTGGTGTGAATGTCACAGGTGAGGTGCAGTGAGCCTGTCCAGGTGCTCCTGTGCATGGGTCAGGTAGCAGCACGGTGATCAAGCATCTTTTGTCAAATATTATTTTCTGATTGGAATTGTGAATATATGCCTTCTGCTAGAGGTAGGATGCTTTGGTAAAAAAAAAAAAAAAAAAAAAAGTCTGTGCCTCCTGCAATTTGAAGTTTTGTGTTCATGGTAGCAAGGTTTCACCCATTGCCCAGACTACATCCTGGATTGTAAAGTCACTTTATTCAATGGGAATCACATCTAGCCTATTTTAGTGGATAGAGTTAAGTGCTCTGTTATGTTTAGTAAATATAAATGCAAATGAGTACTGCCTGTTAACTGTGGAGATACAATAGCCCTAGATCTTATATTGTAGTTCTCTTCACCAGCAGATGGAGACCCAGATCGTGAGACCTGGTTTTGCAGACATAGTGGTTAACACGTAATAATTGGTTGCCAGTGGACTTCAGTGAAATTTCCATGTTCAAGTATCTTTGAGGTTTGGTTCCAAATCTATGGATATCTGGAAGCCCCTAATCCCCTCCTAGATCTTGGCTGAAATATTTGAAAACAGAAACATGGAAAAGGTAGGTGGGCATTACTCTCTGATAGTAAGAACCAAACAACCTGAACATTTCAGTATTTCTGTAAAGAATTTTAATAAAATACAGCATTTTATTACCCCAGGATGCCATGGATCTTGTAGAAGGAAAAATATAGGGAATGTATAGGAAATGTCTTCCTTTAGGATTTGATTTTTACCATCCCAGATGTTTGAGCTTAAAGCAGCTAAAGTAGTTTTCTATAGGAATGGTTGCTGTCTGCAAGACATCTCTGTCAAAGGCTAGGCTGTCTGCAGGGCTTGAGTATTTATATATATTGTTTGCAAAGATGAAGGCTAGAATGGTGTTGGTTGCTTCACAGATGCCTTGTGGAAGTGCTCTCCTCTTTCTCTCCATGAAGCGTCTGTTGACTGGGCAGTGGGAACTACAAAAAATTGTGTTGCTTCTTTTCTTGTTGTAAAAGTTTTCTCTGATCACTAATATAGTCCATGGAGATGGTGATTTATTGGTTCTTTCCAAGATGTATGGCCTCCCTGCCTGCTTAAATTTTACTTTTCTTACTTTGCTAAGTCTTCAGTGTTCTCTAGATATTCATTCTTATTAGAGAATCTTGGAGCTGGGGCTGAGTTTGGGTAGGATTCTTGTTTAAAACAAAACATTATTACTGTTTTGTGTCTTAATTTTGCCACTCCTAAATGTATGACTTTTGGGAAAATCATGTATTTATTTATTTATTTATTTTTAAATTTGGCCTTATCTCCAGTCATTTTATCACTGAACATGCTGCTTTAAAAAAAAATAATTGTTCTTACTGATGGAAATTAGAGATAATCCTCTATCAGAGAGGTGAAGAAGATGGCCCTGAAGGCATCCAACACACAGGATCAAGTCCTGTTGGGTACCTGGGGAGCACATTCTAGCTTCAGTTATTTCTTTTTATTTAGGAACCTGAAGTTCGTGTCAGTTGTGTTGGGACTAAGTCCAGACAGCACTAAGACAGTGCTGTCAGGATGCTCAGGATCAAGAGTGTTATATTTGCAGCAGTAGTCAACATGGCAAAATGCGTAAAGAGAAATGTGGTCAGATATGTTCAGAAATTCTTTGCTCTCTATTTAAGGGTACTGAGGTAGAATTGTGACACTGCCATTTACTTGAAGAAAAAGGCTTAATGGTACTAAAAGATGTTGAATGGTCATATTTTCCAAAAGGACAGCCATCTCTGAGCTAAGTTTCAATTCAGTTGCAACCTACCTTTCTGCATGTGCTTTACTTGAGCGCTAGCTCAAGGAGCAGATTTATTTATTTATTTAGCAAAAAAATTAAAACATCTATATTTATAGTGTTTACAGTATTCAGTGCATTGTATATTTTTTTCTGTGATTTTACAATTGTCAGCAACAACAGCTGTTACCCTCATTTTGCTCTGTGTGCACGCATGTGGACTTAAATGCCAGTGTAACCGAAATCCAACTGCTAGTTTTGTGTCTGGAGCAAAACCTAACTGTGTAGAAAGTAAAGTCATAAACTGAGTACTAGCGGTCAGTGCATTCCAACCAGTGTGTAACTTCATACTTGTGCACGTATAAGAACTGACAAAAACAAAATCCTGTTTTGGTGTGCGTAGAAAATATTCACTGTAAGGGGAAATGAAAATTATTTAGATTAAAGTCAAAACAACAATTTAACATCCCTTTGTGTACACAAACACTCTTCTCAAAGTCACAAATCATAGATGCTTGATGTTCAGAGTCATTTTAAATGCTACTTACCTAAAGCCAGGAGATGAGAAACATGTGGCAGACCTTTTTTGCAAAAGTTCAGGGAGGGGTGGGGGAAGCAAGAGGATGTTTGCATCTGCAGGAGGAGGGCCTAAAAATACTCTAAAAGCCGACGGTTCACTTAAATCATTAATCCTACATTGAAGACATTTCCACACTTTAATGGACTGCAATTAAACCCAATATTTCTTAATACGAGTGTCAGGTGTTTTCAGCAGTGATGCAAATGACTGCTTAGTGCTATAATTCTGAAGGGGAAGGCATTTAGACCAGGCTCATTTGAACAGCCAAATATAAACAAGAGCACATAATTCCATCTGCTTTTTGGCAATTTGTTGTTCCTTTTAGGTTCTCTTTCCCCGTTTGTCTTGTGGACACAGTTTGCAGGAAATGTCAGCCCGTGTGATTGATAGCATGAGATTGGATGTACTGACTTCATGCTTTCATAAAGCAAGACAGCTGTTGGGAGAAACTTTCCTTCAGGAGCTGGAAAGGTTTAAATTTTCCATCTCTTTGACTATTTGGCCTGATGAAGGATTGGGTTTTACCAGACAAGTAAATAAAAAGATGGCTAAGATGTACTAGAAGGTCATTCAAATGATCTTTAAATAGCAATTACTGGAGGGGGGGGGCGGAGGGAAAGCCCTCTACATTCTGAGTTTGCTTAAGTGAGCCCTAAAAAATTATGCTTGTGTTCTCTCTCTCTCTCTCTCTCTCTGTCTCTCTTTCTAACCACTCTGTAAAACAGACAATTTCTAATAATGTGATTTTACAATGGAAGCTTGTCACAAGGCAGTAGAGAATGAAAGTGGTTCAGGTAATTCAGTGATTGTCAGCTGATTTGCCGTGGTTCTGAGACGCTGGCTCTCTTCCAAAGTTTCTATATACTGCAGCACACAAGTCTGCAGTCCTTTTTCTTGCTAAACTTAAATGTGTTGGTTTAATTTTAATTAATTCTGGTTTTGGATAAATTAGTTGTAGCAAAATAAGCGTGCTTTCCTTCCAAAGTGGACAGGAAAAAAGCAGAGAGTTCATTTTTGCATTTATAAATGTGTCTGGGTGATATTATTTGATTTTGAGGAACATGTATTTTGGGGATGTTATGAACATACTCTTGAGGAAGATCAGGTTATTCAAAGATGTACCATGTGGTGCTCTTTTACTTTAATTTACTTTTTCTTATTATTCATCTGGGGGGTGCATTAGCTGGTAGATGGGACAATACCTAGGTTCCTGGCCACACTCTGAAACTTGTAGTCAGACTTTGGACTACAGGAATTGTAAACTGTGGTTCAAAATTTTGGTGAAGACTACATTTAGATTTATTTTTTTTTTTAATAGTTTGAGTTAGATTCCAAATTTCTCTTTAGTCTAGTTTTTTATATTTAGACAGTCACTGCTCAAGACCTATTAATAAATAATGCTTTCTTTAAAAACAGCAAACAGTGTGTGGGTCTGATTGTTAAAGAAACTTGAGCAGCTAAATAGTTTCCTGCCAAGGAGTATATTGCAAAGATCCTGAGCAGTCCTGTTCATGTACTGGGAAGCTTTAATCCAGACTGTTCAAAAGTAAGGCTTGTCCCACACCTTCAAGATAGGCTGTAGATTTCTGTAAAGGTAAGCAGAGTGCTGGATTAGAAGGGGACAGTATCAACACTTCTGATGTAATAACGAGAGATAGAGACTGGACTGCAGAGTCTACAGCATTTCTGTGCCCAACCACCATTGGCCGGTGCTGTTGTGTGGTGTGGGCTGCTTCAAACCCTCTGCCCCATCCTCATCTGAATTCTAAGTGCAAGGCAAAATAATTTATTGGAATTTATTTTAAGGAAGAGGACAACGTTTATAGAAGCAGCCATGATTGTAAGGAAATTTGCTATTGCAGCAAATCCTAAGAAACCTCAAAAAAAAATTTAAAATAGTTTAGGAACCTGACTGAAATAGAAACAGTTACTTTGGGCAGACGAATGGTGACATTAGCTCCTGTGTGGATATGTTTTGCAATACTCTGAGGTAAAAGGATACCAAGGAGCTATGTGGGTCACTTCATTTAGATCCAGTAAACATTTCCGTAATCAGTAATCATCTGCACTTTTTCTTAACTCTGTATGGATCCCTGTAACAATCTAATCACTTACAAAAATACACAGTTTCAACACCACTAATTAGGACTTTGTAGAACTGGAAAAAAGCCAGTCTATATTCTGCATGTACATGTACAATCAATGTATTGTTGAATGTTCAAAGAGCTAACCATTTGTTCACAACTAAATGAGAATCTTTTGTTTTATTTATTTATTTATTTTTGTTTCTTTATATACTTACAAATTAATCTTGAGTATCTTTCTATACAGGGTGCTGTATTCACTCTTCCAGTAACCCCATTTAAACAGGTAGTGTTTCATCAGGGAGGAATTTAATGCTTTGCATTGCTTTGGCAGATTGTGGCTGAACTATGATAAATAAGGTTCTGGCAGGTCACTACTTATTTTTGAACCATTGCTCCACTAAGTTCTCAAAATTCAGTGCGATCAAAGAACTGCTTTACTGTTGTTAGTAATACTTTTATAGCATTAGTGCCTTAAGGTCCCAGCTGAGATGAGGCCCTACAGCCCTAGACATTGTACAGACATAGAATAAAAGACAATCCATGCCCCAAGAAATTCATAAACTAGCAAGAGCAGACAGCAGTATGATTCTCCAAAAATAAAATAAAATACTAGTGAAAGAGTCTCTAAACCATCTCTTAATATTTTCTACCATAAATGTTGGAATGTGCTACCTTTGGAGAAGTTACTTCCATTCGTTTTGGTGCCTCAATGTAAGTTTTTTTTTAAGTGTGAATAATTAAATGTATTTTACATTTGAAACCGAAGTGCTGATAATTTACAAAACATTTGGAAACAATTGCCCATGCTTATAAATGTGGTATGTGTTTCCTAATGATCATTTAATATTGTATTTAATACTCATCTGAGAAATCTGTGAAAGTTAAAATTATCTAAGATAAATAGGCATTTATACAGCCTTGCCACACTACTGAATGCTTGTAGGGTATGAACATTGTTTAGAACAATAATCAGCAAAACTAATATCCTTACCAATACAACTGTGTGAATGAAAACATTTCTTTATGCAGAGTGACAGTGATGTGCTCAGTTCATACAAGAACCCAGGAAAAGATGCCTAACATTTATGATGCCTCTTGAGTGTCTTGGGTTCTTTCCTTGTTTCCCCAGCAAAGTAGCTACCTGCCTTATAGGAAATTGGAAGGCTTTGTTGGTAGTCGCAACTCCCTCATCCCCACAAAACAAGATTTTATATATCCTGTACGACAAACCTTGCTTCTCCCAATAGGTTCTGCATATCATGACACTGAAACTTATAAATAGGTACCATTAAATTGTTGTTTGAAGTTTCTTGTGTGTAATTGCTTTATATCTTAATTCTGCAAGAATATACCAAATTTTCAATTGAGTTTGTAGGCCTCTAATTAAGAGGTGTCAGTGTAAAATTGCCTAACCACTGTTTTCATATGGTGTATACAACAAGCAGCTATAGTTAAGGTTAAGAGTGTGATATGAAACATGTAAGGCCAGGCTAGATGTATCCCATATTTTGGATTCGTTGAGAACTTACTGAAATGGGTATGAATCACAGAATCATCTAGGTCATAAGGGACCTCCAAGATCATCTAGTCCAACCTCTGACCTAACACTAATGAGTCCTCCACTAAACCATATCACTAAGCTTTACATCTAAACGTCTTTTAAAGACCTCCAGGGATGGTGACTCCACCACTTCCCTGGGCAGCCCATTCCAATTCCTAACAACCCTTTTGGTAAAGAAGTTCTTCCTAATATCCAACCTAAACCTCCCCTGGCGCAACTTTAGTCCATTCCCCCTCATCCTGTCACCAGGCACGTGGGAGAATAGAACAACCCCCACCTCGCTACAGCCTCTTTAAGGTACCTGTAGAGTGTGATAAGGTCACCCCTGAGCCTCCTTTTCTCCAGGCTGAACAATCCGAGCTCCCTCAGCTACTCCTTGTAGATCTTGATCTCTCGTTACACCAGTGAAAATAAATTTGGACTGAGAAATAATGGTCAGTTGACGAATATTTTGTCAGAGTAGAGAATATGACAAAAGAGAGTAAAGTTCTATACTGACACATGGTAAGACCTAGTTACTGTTCATAGAGTAAATGTGGGGAAAGGCCGACTATAACAGGTGATGAAATACTGTACGTCTTTCTTCAGAGTAATGAAGCATCTGTAGTCATGTTAGCCTATACAAAAAGTTCAGAGGGAAAGATCAAACATAAAATTAGTGTAATTTATTTCAGGTACAGAACAACTGTGATTTGTCAATACTGAGCAGTACTTACTGAAATCTACAGTTAAGGAAAATGCTAAGCGTACTTTTTTTTCTTTTTCTTTTTTTTTTTTTTTTTTGGTGGTGGTATATTTAACAGTCTGTTTTTCAAATAAGAAAAAAAAAGCTTTCTTGAATTGCTTCATCATACTATTAAGTTATATCTTTCCTTTCCCAGCTGATCTGTGCTTTCTTTCTAGCCATGAAGGACTCATAATAAGATTGTTCAAAAATGCTAGAATTTTCAACACAAGCAGCATGCCATTTGGAAAAATCTACAAGAATGTTCACTTCATCAGAAGGTTAGCAAATATATTTCAAATTGACAGTATATTTAAGTTGACTGTGAGTTTTATTGTTGCAGTGTTCTCTGCATTGAGCTGCGAAAATTGCAGATATCCAGTATTCGTATTTGTTAATTCTATTGAAATAATGGAAATTGGCTGATTGTGCAGAAGGTTTTGACTCCTGATCACTGACAAAACCTTCACAGGCAGTTATGTAACAAAATATATGATTTGATAGAAAACTCTACAACAGTTGTGTTTGGAGGAGTTCACATGCCTTGGGAAGTGTTTGGTTTATTTGGACTTTCTGAAGTCCAAATAAAGTCCCTCCTGCTTTAAGCACAATTTGAGTCACTGGTGTCCTTTGACAAAACATCTTGACTTCAGTCAGAACTTTGCCTAGGCAAGGATTACCTGATTAGGTAAGCACTATGTTGAATTCAATTTCCTACCAAGAGATAGCTTTTCATATTCAGTTTTATTTAATTATGAGCATTTAAGAAGACCAAGTTTCTAGGGGGATTCCAGAAAAGCTTTGAATGGACAGCTGCTTTGGGACTGGTTGTCTGAAGAAACATTGCATTTTGTACACAAAATTTGCCTTCTGTACCATTGGATTGTAATTAGCTGTGCTTGAATGCTGATGTATATCGCTGAGCTCTTCTAATATTTCATCTGCTTTTCGATTCACTAATGTGTGGATTCACTAATGTGTGGATAATGTCGTCCTGTCTGTATCACTGAACTATTAGCCTGTACAGAGCTGCAATGAGGTAGAATGCTACTATTCTTTTTTCATGTAGGTGAGTCATAGAACAAGAGGTTTGGTTAAAATAAATAAATTAGCACTTTCTAATTGCACAAAATTAATGATGGATGATTTTAGTCAGAAAAATAAAGGATTATTTATTTTGAGCAATATGTGATATCTTTATTGAAGGTGTAATCAAAGTGCTCATAAATGCATCTGTTTTAGCAAAATATCCTTATTATTCTTGTTACCATTAAATAAATTGGAGGGGTCATGCACTATGTAACTAGGAAATCTTGTTTATGTTATTAATAGTCTTACTGTTGTAGAAGGATGTTGCAGGAAGCATATCCTGGAACTCCTGTTAATATTAATTATTATTGGAAAATTTTAACTAGGTATTAGTTATTATATTGAGATAGTATTAAATTAATTCAAGATCTCTATAAATGTTGTGACACGAGCTGATTTTTCAGGTGGTAGCTTAATGTATTTGTTTTCATTTGTGTGCAACATCAAGTAAACATAACAACCAAATATTTGTGCAAACACATTTACAAATGGGTAAAAAAATGAGAAGAATGTAGTATAGCAAGCATGGTTAGGAACTTCGCAAGATTCTGTACCCAACAATGAGGTGCAAATCTATGTTAAAGTGGTATCTGAGAAGAAATTCAGTTGTTCCATAGCAGTAGTGCTGCTTTTGCATCAGCATTAATAGAAGTCTTTAGGAATTTCCCCATGAAGTTACTGGAAGTGAACAAAAGAAGAATTTTAGAAATCCATTGGTTGAAGTGCATACTTAATTTTTATAGAACACACAAGCTTTCCAACCTATACAGGTTTCTACCTGTTGAAGCACTAAAAGGCTAGTACTCTCTCATTCTTATGTGACTTCCCTATGAATCAGTGCTTACGCAAAGGAACAAAACAAGTAGCAGTTTTGTGGTTTTTTGTCTTGTGTATTTGTAGAGCACTTACTACAGGCTCTGGTCCTGATCAGTATCTTTTGTCTGTTACTGTAAGTAAATAATAACATTGATAGTAATTCTTTGTCATTAGCAGGGGATGGAGGCAAATAGTTTGTAGTACTCTGTGGCCTTTTCATTGGAACCACAATATTTATATAATAGTTGGAGATTTTGATAACTTACTAGCGCTAGTTCCTTATGTTTAGATAGGTGAATGGAATGCAACACATCACTTTTTATTGAAGTATTTATTAAAGAATTTATATAAAAACATAGCAAATTGTACTAGTGAAGACAGAGTCGTCAAATCCCATATTCATACAGGCTTGCTACTACAGAGTGATTAGTTAACTTTGATGCATTCTACACTGTATAAGAATAAACAGGCTGGGTAGGAACTTACCAGGATCATTTATTTCCTCATAAACTCAGTTCCTCTATTTTCTTTGGAGGGCTAATGTCTTTCATTCTTTTTCCTGTGTGCATCCATTACTTTTCATTCATGGGTTGACATGACACTCAAGCAAAGAGAACTGATAGAAAAGCAATGCATTCAGCTATGCTCTACCTTTATTGTGTGATTAAACAAGAATTTGAAAGCTTAGTAGAGGTTTTATTTTTTTTTCTTCCAAATAAGTTAATACCACAAAAATGTTGTTTATTTTCAGTAATGCTAATCTACCCCTTTCTCTGAAAAGTCACCCATACTGTTTTCAGCTGTAAAATTACTTTCCTATGATAACAATAATATATTTTAGGATTTTAAGATGGGCAAGTGATATTTAAAACAAAATGTTTCATATAATGCTGCAGGCTATCAGGGTAGCTCCAGGAAATTTATGTGGATTGGATTCTGCAGCATTTCATAAGGCCACGTGGAAGACTAACAGAGTGCATGTGCTTGCTGGTGCTCTCTTCCTTCCTCCCCTGCTCTCAGCATGGTTCTGCTTCCAGGGGTGAATACCTTATGCTCTTTTGTGCAAATGGGTAGGGAGAAGACTTCATTCCCCTCTGCTGCACCTTGGCTACAAAATAAGCTTGTTGCAGAGGGCTAGTGAAATGGCAAATGTGGTAGGGAAGTGCTGGTGAAGCAACTGATACTTGTGGGCCCAGGTTGTACTCAGGTCAGCTTTTGTAGCTTTATAACTTTGTTGTTGTGATTTAAGTTGTGATTTTTTTAAAGTTGTGTTGTTGTGATTTTAGAAGAAACTTGCTGTATTCATGTGAACCATCACTGAGGCTATAATGCATGTGTGCAAATATTTGAATACCTTGTTTTTGATTTTGAATGTTTTATGTGGTAACTCCGCTATAGCTGTTCGCTTACACCAGCGTTGAACAAAAATCAGATTGTAAACCTACTTCTGTAAAGGTCTTTGGAAAAAATCTTCTCCTAAAATGGTTTGTTGTATTATATCTTAATCAAAATGTATTATGTCTAAACTTTTGGGCAGACCTGTGTGGTGCCAGGAGTTGGATTTGATGATCCTTATGGGTCCCTTCCAACTTGGGATATTCTATGATTCTATGTCATCCTCAGACAGCTCCCTAAGGAGGCTTTCGTATAATGTTAAATGAAAAGCAACTAGAAAACTTTTCACTAACATTTTATATATTTGCAGACTGTTATGCAGTTTTTATTGCAGTCTTAAATCAGTATAAACTGATAGCTATCCCCACAAGTAACTCTGACGTATACATTTTATGTATGAATCAAGGCACAGAACATAAAGAACAGGTGATAAAATATTACACCAACATAGGGAACATTAAAATGCTGATATTTTGAACAGCTGGCTTAGCCCGTTTTTCTTAGCTGGAATAAATAGTAATATTAAAGGATTAGCATAACCAACAACAAGTGTTAAGTGACTTGATTTCATTCCAGGCAGTAGGAAGACTTAGGAATCTGCATTTTGAGCATCATATGGTGGAAGAACTTGTTTCTCCCAAATATATTTTTAAACAATACTGTCTAGATATGTATCTATTTTATTTATTGTATTTTTTATTGTATTTTTTGAAACCTTTGGAGTATGAGTCTGTGGGGCATGCTTTTTTTAGATGTTTTGATATGTTACCTTTAAGAGAGTATATCCTCCTTTTTTCTGTTGTTGTTTTGTTTTTTAAATAATCACATTTTTCATTGGCTTATTAATTGAAAAAAAATATAGAAATGGAAGAGCAACAGTTATCTTATGGAGCATTGAGATCAGTCAAGGAGTAAAAACAGATCAAATCTTTTGTGTATCAACTTGACATCTCAACATAGATTTCAGAGTAGTAAAACATGATAAAGCAGTTGTATAAAATTAAAACTGTTTGTTGTGGTGTCATTTCAAAGATCAGAGAGAGACCACAGAGCAGCTGGAAGGTCAGAAAATGAATATATATGAAATGAATATATATATATATGCCCATATATATCAAATATATGAAGTGAAGAAGATGAAGAGAATGAAATGTCTCCTTGGACTTGAAATTGGTGCTATTTGAGTTTGTTTGCTTGAGCTAAAAGCCAAGTGGTAAGAGTGAGAACTAATTGTGCATGGTGGAATATCAGAAGAGATTTTTTATGAGCAGAAGTAGGCATGTGTGATATCTGAAGGATAGTTTCATGTCAATGGCAGATTCAAATGTGGAACAACTTGTGCAGCTTCAGATCACACTGAACAAGATATGATAAGGTTGTACTTTAGGGTTTACGAGATAGACGTGAACAGTGTTTGTATAGTTGCCATATATATGGGTCCCACACATGCTTTCTGTGACACCGGCTTCCCTGGCTTCTCAGTTTTGTTTTTACAAGTCTATAATCATTTCTCTTCATGTAGACATTTGCTTCAAAGGCTTTCATTCCCTTTCCAGTCACTTAAATCAGTATCTGCGTGTTAGAGGGAGCGCTCTTTCTCTTGCAAGAGTGACAATGCAGATTTATGAGTGTTAGGATTTTTCTCACCACACTAGAGAACATTCTAGAGCTTTCTAGTAGTGAAACTGGGGCAGGGGAGCAGCCTTTGGTGTTTTTTTCATTTGTTTATTTGTTTGTGGATGTGCTAAAGTTGACAGGGAAAAAATCAAAGAGCGTGGCTCTGAGGAAGCATCTGAAGGATGCATATGAAGGGTCAGAAGGAGTAGTGAGACATTATTCAGCTTTGTCTTGTAGTTCACTAAGATAATTTTGGAAAACAAAATAATGACACTTAGGACTTCAGCACATCTGAGTTTGATTTCTCACTGAAGTGCGGACAATTCATGAAATTCTGTACAGTGTTTGTAATTGCAAAGCAATTTTAATGACTGATTTTAATGTTTCTGATGTTTTTGAATAATAAACTTCCAGCATTCAAGTAAGAGAGTGAGGACTACTAAGAGAGTGCCATTTTTGTAGTATTTTGATTTTCTTCCCTAATTGTTAGTGTTTATATGTCAGCTTTTCATTTATTTATTTATTTATTTATTTATTTATTTATTTTAATGACACTCTGAAGTTAAACATGAGGAGACATGCCACTCATCAAAACATACATTTGTTTTGTCTTTCTTTGAAGTTTTCAGCAACTTCCTTTGAAGTTTTCAGTTTCTGCAGCCACACTCTTGACTATGGATGTCTTCCATTGCAGCCCTGAAGAATTTAGTGGATTTGAGATCTACGCTTTGCAAACAGTCAGTGTTAAATCCATATATTGAACTATTTTCCTAAACTACAAGAAACTTAATTCCACAGATACATTGTAGTCTGTCACCTGCAAGTGTAGCAGTTGTGTAAGGACTGTACATTCAGAAGTTGGTGCCAGCAGAAAGTGGTTCTCATCTTCCAGTTTTATCTCTGGGTAAATGAGTTTTGTTCAGCTAGCCAAGAAGGGTGTCTCTCCCACAGCTTTCGATATTTAGAACATGCTCTCACCAACTTCAGGTCTGTTAAAAATGAATACACTGAAAACAGTTGCTCAACTCAGAAAAGGTCATTCCCCCTGAGAGAACTCCAGGTTATCTGTGGACACAAAGATGCAAACGAATAAAATCATTTGGCAAATAAAAGTTCAAAGTGAGAGGAAAAGTTCTGATGTAATCATTGGCACTACAATTTCTTGGTCGTATTCCTTAATCTCTTTAAAGCAGCATCTCCTAGGTAGTAGCAGTATTGCTGGTACAGAAGAGGTGGTGGAATTGATCAGGAATTCAGTCCAGTAGCTGCATAATGTTTTGCTAGCTTGCAACCAGAGTAAGACTCTAGTCTTATGACTTTTTTTTTTTTTTTTTTTCAGATTTCCACTCTTTATTATTTCTTGGTTTCAGCTTCTATTACAGACAGAGGAAATGATCCATACAACATGTGAGCCTTTCTTCCCTGGGAAAGAAAGTTGCCTTCCACGGCAACTTTTCTTACACTGCTTTAGGTACATTTTTTATTATTTCTTATATACTTAAAAGGACATTTACAACCCCGATACACCAAATCATCTTCTGTGTCTTTCTTTCAAAATCTAGTTCCTTTCACTTTGGGGATAAAGGGAGGATGTCCATTTTGTCCCATCATGCAAATTTCCTTTAGAGGATCTTTAATGTTGTACTTGTTTTGTTCACCCTCCTTTTATCCAAAAGGATGTCAACAGCCCGAACAATTTGATTGTCTTCCAGCCACTGAAATGAGGCTCAAAAGAGATTTGTTTCCTTACAATGGATCTGTATTCCACAACTCTCAGATGATTATCATGATGACTGATGTATGACCTAAAATCCCTGTTGCCAAATTTTGATACTTTGGGTCTTTCGCTCTTGATATGCTCTTTTGATACCTTGGGTCTTTAAGCTCTTTCACTGATGTTCATACTGAAAAACAGTAAAACTGTTACAGTAATTAGGTTCTTAAATAATTTATTTTTAATTACTTTAATACTTTGATTGACATTACAAAGAAGCTCTGGAGAGGTTAAGATGGTCTTTGCAGATAGCACCATGCCTGTAGAAGTCTGTATTAATTCTTGACAATGTTTGTGGTGTGTGAGAATATTGATAGGAACCTGTCTAGTTTTTACAAATTGCTGTTAGAAAATATATTGAATACTAACATTTCATTGAATTTTAGAATTCTATTGTTATGGAGTATGAAAAATATTTTTTTAATGAAACACAAAGCATCTAAGATACCAAAATATTTCTTTCTTGCTTTTTCTTCAAAATTTCAGAAAATAAATGTTGTGGAGTATCTTGTTTGCTGCATAAATCTTTCAGGAAAAAATGATTTGTTATGATCTACATTGTTGTATGCTTTCTTATGAGAATTCTATTTCTCTCTCAACATTTAAAAGTGCTTAGAAGAAATTAAAGTGAAATTTGAGAAAATATAAAATTACTAATTAAAAATGGGTAACGTTCACTTCATAATGGACAAACCTGTGAAGTTCATTAAATACCACCATTGCCACAGTCACAGTGACCTAAAAGAGATTTTGCACCATTTTGTGTATGCATGGGCTGCATTTTACCAAAGGTGTCCTGTCCCCTAGCAGTTACCCTAGTAAGGACATCAATGTTAAAATAACTGTTAACCTATTCAAGTTATTTCTTCTTAAAAAAAGAAAATAGTAATAATGAAAAAAATCTGCCTGCGAACTTTGTATTGGAATCTCAGTGTATCCCATTTTTTGAGCATGTGTGTATTTACCCTTACAGTATGTAATCTGAAAGGGCATAGAGTGTGTAGCTGTTGAGACATATGTCTTGTTTCCGCTAAATGTAATGCCTTTATTGTTTGTGCATCAAGATTATAAAGACTTCTTGTTCACATAATGGATACAGCTGGGTGAATGGGGGGGCAGGGGGTTCTTACAATAAAAAGGCATTTGATTGCTGCTGGGATCCTTGTCAGTAAAATACTCAAAGATGGTTAATTGGACATTAATGTGTCAGGTTTTCAACAAAAAAACAAGAAATTTGCCAAAAATAAAACCCGAAGGAAACACGCCTCCAAATTTTACAACAAAGCTTTGTTTAAAATAGAAGTTAGAGCAGCTAAGATTTATGACATGTTGACATAACTGATGGTAAAGGAGTTGGCTGAAGCTACGGGTGTGAAGGTCCAAATGAGAACATCTGCATTAAGAAGCTAATTCTCTTAAACATACTGATCAAAATATTAATGCTACATGTAAACACAAGTGCTTTATCTGACAGTGATTTACATTTGGAACGACCTAATCCAACTATGCACTGCATCTTTATTCATTACCAGCAGCCTTTACTTAACACTTCATGCCCGCTTGCACAGGTGGACAATCTACTCAGAGTGACTATTGTGTTTATGTTATTTTTTCATAAGCAGGGTTTGAAATTTGTCAAACTGCATCATTGTTTAACTATGTGCCAGTCAAAGGGAAATTGCCAGATGGAGCGGCTTTCCCCTAACCTTGCTCCAGGCAATGAAATTACACATAGGCCACAGTCTTATGTCAAGTCTTTAAAAAAAAAAAAAAAAAGGAAAAAAAAGTCAGGCAATGAATAGGTATGACTATGTGCATTCACAAAACCTGGCTTTCTTATGCCACTAATTTTATATGAAGGCTCATGCCAATGGTAAATAAAACTTCATGTCCGTCATGTCACTCATTAACTAGGTGCTCATAATTTATGTATTTAAGGCTTGCTTGTCCACCAAGCAATCAAACAGTAAACCATGTTTTATAGGTGTTAGTGTTTATAGAAACTGTAAATAAATGTCAAACAAAAAAAATCAGCTTTCAGAAAAATGATCAGGGTTAAGTCATTTATCATTGTTCCAACTGGAAAAATCTGAGAACCTGCCAGTGCCAAAGCAAATGTTTCCCTGGCTTTTTCTAACTTGCAGCTTAAACTACCAGATTGTAGAATTCTATTAGCAGGATTTGATGAAATGGAAAATTTGCAGATCGTATGTTTAACTGAGCCTCTCGCTCAAAGAACGGGACAAGCTAGTTCTTTAAGATGGCCACCTTTTATTGTAACGATTTGTTGCTTTTTTATTTTTTTTTTCTGTTTATACTCAAATCAATGATTAATTGAGATGAATTAGGCAGAAGTTAGGCTGCTTCAGAATGGGGGCGGGCAGGTCCTTTGCAAGTGAAGGAAAAGCAAGTGTAAACCGCAGCTTCCACGCCATAGCTGTGGTAGGCACTGTCCGTTCTGGTGTACCTACTGGAGGCCTGGTCCAGCTGAAACATGCACAAGGTAGAAAGGGCATACAGGCACCTGCTGCTTAGCGTTGTCACGGGGTTGCTTTCCATCCAGACAAGTGCTTCAGGAAATCAGAGTGAAGTGCTGCGTTTCTGGTTTGAATGTGTATGCATTAACTTTGGGCCTACACTTATGCACTGCCGGGTAACAACAGCATGCTATTGCTGACTGTAGCTTTATCTGTATCTCTGAAGTGGCATGCTGTACATGATAGTAACATGTAGGAGATTTGTAAACAAGGAGATCTGTATTTTCAGATGCTACTGCTCACTTACAGCAATACTGTAGGCTGATAGATGGTACAGAGGCTGCCTGCTAGGTCCACATCAAAGTATGAGATCCATTTCGCAACAAAAGCATGTCTGTGCAGCTCAGTGCTAACTAGGTATCCATTTGGTGTTGTTATTTATTTATTTATTAAGAATATAATTCTAACATTTTTTTAGATTGGTGTGCCTCTAGAATTGCACTTAAACAAAGCTCCTTGACTAAGTAGAAGAGAGCTACCTAATAACATGTAGCAGCCATAATTTCTGTTTTCCAGTGGAGGGTAAGTGAACAGAGATCATAAAGGGAAATTAATTAAAGTGCAAAAACCAGTAAGGTTGATCTATCCTACAGAAAGGAAGAAACAAATAAACAAAGTGTAAGTCAAGATAGTGGCATTCCTGTTTCTGGTGTTTTGTTTGTGAGTTTTTTGTTTGTTTGTGTTTTTTTTTTTTTTTGTTTTTGTTTGTTTGTTTGTTTTTGTTTTGTTTTTAATCACTAGAGGAATGCTAGTGACCACAAACATGGGGGAGGTGATTTGTACATTGAGAGTGATTGTCAAATAGCCTACACGTGCCAATGTTGAGTGTTTAATGGATTTTTTAATTATTTTTCTTAAGCTTATTTGTATCCGTATATGCCTCTATTAACATGTTCTTCCATAGTAAAACTAAAAATGTGTCAAATAGGCTAGTGGCTTGTTGAAGAGCTACTGATGTTTGGAAAGTATAGCTCTGTCGGGTTTCTGAAGATGTCCGGGGAAACGACCCTGATGTGCTGTGATCTGAATTGGCAATTGATCCCTGTGTGGGAGTTTCTGTACCTCATAGTGCCACAAGATGATATGCTTCCTTGTGGTAACTTAGAAAGAAAGAACTTTCAAACATATTTATAACATACAGTTTGTATATTTTCAGTAGCCAAGGAAGTATTCAGCAGGTAATAAGTTAAAAAAAAAAATATTCATAAGGTAATTCAGCATTACCTTAGCCTTGAGTCAGATTCTCACGATATATTTTTTTTTTTTAGCTCTGTTCATACCGGCAGGATGGAACATGTTGATGAAATCTGAGGGTACTGAGGAGCTCTTTGATGTATGATGGGCTAAGAATTTTGCTACAAGATGATGATTATGAAAAGTATAAATAATCCGGAATTGTTTACACGACCAACATCTTGACTTCAGTTTCTATTTGGAAAATAAAACTAGAATTTTTAGCATTGTAATCAATCTGTCTTATACTTGAGCTCAAACTTGCCTGGAGTTTTAGACTAATAATAAATAACAATTGCACTTTTTTATATCCTTTCTATTTTTCTGTCTTCTCCCTGTATAGTAAAAATACATTTATTTTTAAACCCAAATTATTTTTTAAGTTGTCACTTTATTATTGGGTTTGCACAAACTTTGAAAAATGTTCACTGAAGAAATGTGGCACAGGTCCCTCAGATGCATTTATGAGTTCTGTCTCGACAGCTACAGATAAGGGTATGTGACACCTTCAGCTTCAGTATTGGGTACCTGACAGCTTCAGCATTTCCTGCCTGTTGTTGTGCCCACCATAGATTACTTTAGTTCTCAGTTATTTGAAAACTCATCCAAATTAAACAAAAAGGCTCTCAACTTTCTGAGTAAGGTAATGCATGGTATTCAATTTCATGGTATTTCTAGTGACTTTTTTTAAAGTGATATTTCCACTTATTTGGCCAACTCCCTAGGTCTTCATTGAGGGCTCAGTTGAAAGCAATTTCTTAGTGGTACAGTGCACCTGTATCAGACAAACAAGCCCTGAGGTTTTTATTTGATTCTTACTCAGCAAAACTCCCATCGACTGGTCAGGCTCATTGAAACCTGTAGAAAAGTTCCCATCGTTGTTAGGACTTCTGTATGCTAAACAGTTTTCAATCACTGTGTAAATGGGGCAATTTAAATACTGTGCTGTTGCATAAATTGATTTACTAATTTATGAATGACATTTTAAAATATATAGTCAAGTATATCTATTCTGTGTTTTCTTGCTTTCTGAAGACAGACTTTGATTCTATAAGTTTAAAAAAAATATAGGCAATAAATACTTTCAAATAGCTAAGGACATAATTCATGCCTTGTAATGCATGTTTTAAAAATCAGGCCTTTTTCTGGCTCATTACCCAGCCTGAAGACTTTATTTTTTTTTTAATTAATGTAAGAACACCTTCTTTATGGCATGTTCATGTTTACCCAAAAGTCACATCATTTTTCAAATTATACAGGGTGTCACTACTAAGTGTAATGATCTTTACTGCTAGCATTCCAAAATGAGCACTACTTCCCCTCTACCTCCCTAATCAGTCTAGGAAAAAGAAGAACCAGAAATCTTTTTACCTTGTAGTGTTTTGTGCTAATGAGCGCTATACATAAAAATTGCACAGAGAAGCAATCAGGTTTCCTTTTATATGAGTTGTTTGTAACAGTTGAGCTCTACCACCCAATGCACAGCAGATATCCATGCATTACTGTCTAGAGTCAGACTCCAACCCACGGTGGTGCAATGTTTATGTTTCTTACAACAGAGCATGCTGGATAACTAGGATTCTTATTTGGTAGTAGTGGAGCTCACATAATGGACTAAAGACAGTCTAAGCATAAGCAGACACAGTTCCTGTTGACTTTCATGTGTCTGAAAACCTGATTGCTTCCATTACATGTTTCTAATTCTCATTTTATTAGGTGAGATCATACCGTGCTGAAGAGTGGTGTACAGAGCTAGTTCAGGATTCAGCTCTTTAATTTCTGCTGCTGATTACGAGAAACTGTGTAGTCCTGATTATCTTGTGGAAGTTAGAAGCATTTGGTCTTCCTTCATTTTTTTCTTCCTAAAATAGGCCTTGGGGCTTTGGGTTGTCTTTTAAATAAATGCTATTAGAGAGACCTGTACTTCTGTGTCTGTGAGTTGCGCGATCTAGGACTGGGATTCATCAGTGCTGCATTAACAGAAACACAACAGCTTTGTGAGGTGGATAGTGCAAGTAATTTGCAGAAAAAAATAGAAGAAAGGAACTCAATTTTTTCCTTGGGGAAAAAAAAATCTGATTATATTTTATTTATTGTATTATTTTAACTATTTATTTATTTGAGTGATGCCTTTTAGATTAACAATGCTGTTTACTGGTACATCCTGAACACATAACAGGGTTCATCAGTTCATGATTTTGTCTTAGCCTATATAATATTTGCCCCTGTGATCAAGTCTGAAAGTATCAGAGCTCTGATACTTTCGCTATATTGATAAGATACAGTTACCAAAATCAAACAGGCTGTCATTCTGTACAAGAAAGTAGGGAAGCTGAATGTTTTGGCAATCTACTATTGGTGCTCATGTAAGTTTTCCTTTGATGTTGTCAGTATTTCCACAGTGTGGAAATGATCTCATGTGGTATGATCTTTTGCTAGCATGCAGCTTGAGCAGATCCTCCTGACAACCTTTACATCACCAATTGTCCTGCTTCCTCTCTCAGCCCTGTTCCTCAAGCACGCTCCAGCCAATGCAATGGCCCATGCTGAAAAGGATGTATGGCCAAAGCCTTCTCTGTATGTCAGTAATGCCCATTTGCCTTTGTCCATCATTAAGCCAGGATCATCAGAACTTGCCAGCCCAAAGTATGGAGAAGTGCAAAAGGCTTCCTGTATTTATGTCAGACAGGATTATTGACCCTGTGTTATAGTGGGGAACTTCTTTGTAGATGTGCTGCACTTGTGAAGGCTTAGTGAACTTCTAAGTCTATTACTCATTTTTCTTGATGATTTATTTACTTATTCAGTAATAAGTCAGTTTGGTAAAGCACAGCTCTTTGTGTGGTTACACAAAGATAAGCCTGAGTTTCAGGTATCCATCATGTTCCATTTTCTGTCCCAGATGTCTTTATTTATTTATTTATTTATTTATTTATATTTATTTTTATACTACTTGCTTACACAACAAAACTTCCCTGATATGCCACATTTTGCCTTCTATGAGCTGGATGTGCTTTTCTTCCATCTTCTCTCATTTCTTTTGGAACTCATGCAGACTTTCATGCCTGTGTAACATGTAAAACAATAGGTTGGGAACAACCTTCGTATCCTGAACAACAGTCGTAATCTTAGTTAACTGTTACAGAAAGGTGAAGTCCATTCCACAGCAATGAATTCACATGTAATTAAAATATGAAAAAGTATCTTTTTTTGTGGCCAAAGGATATGAGTACCTGTGTTTCTTGTGTTGTAAGAATTAGTGAATAATCATGCTGTTTTGAGGCATACAGAGCAACAGTGATGTATAAGTTGGCATTTGATTGGGATTCTGTTTAAACTTCTACTTTCCTGCTTATTTCTAGTTGCTGAGTACTTTGCTGTGCTTGTCAACTTGTTCATTTTCATTTTTTTTAATTGCTGTGATTTTGTATTCCCATTAGACATTTTGATTTGGTCTATTGTCTATGACATTGGTTTCAACAACCAGAGAACCTCATAATTATGAGGATGTTTATAATGAGAAGGTACTGATAATGAAACGAGCAATTCAGGTCTTTAGGGTTGGTTGTGATTTTTTTTTTTTCCTAGTAAATATTCTCTAAAATTCTTCTGTCCAGCTAACCTAGCATTATTGTGTCGGGGCTGAAGCCCAAGCATTTTGCTGTATTTTTTTCCCTCAAAAAAGTCATATTTCTGGCTGTCTTGCTAAATTTGTCTCTCTGCTCACTGATGAACTGATTCACAATTAAATATGAACCATTAACAGCTTCAGAGTTTTCTTTTGGGCATCCTGGGCATATATTTTGTGGGTGTGCACTGTTTGGAAAAAAAAATCTTCATGTCCTCCAAAAGTAATTGCATGTTATAATATTGGCTGAGGGGGAAAAAAAAAAAAAAAAAAAAGTGTTACAAATGAGCCCTTTCTAAGTAGAGGAGATCATAATGAGGTTTGTTTTGTACGAGGTGCTTTTTGGCCGTAAGTCCAGGTGCTACACTGGGTTTTGCTGTGAGTTATCTAGGGTAATACAGGATACATAGTCAGGTGTGGATTTAACTGTGGTTTCTGTGGGGTCCTGCACAGTCACGATTACGTGACAGGATGTATGCATGTGTGCTGTAAATTGACTGAGGCACAGGAAGGGCAGAATGGGAAGGGGATAGCATACTCTTTTCTCTTTTTGAGAAAACTCCCTAAGCAAGGAACGAAGAGACCCAGTTACCTGGGAAGAAAAATAAAGTATTTCCTTTTATTAAAAGAGTTCATTTGGGGACTGATTTGCTTTGCTTACAGGTTTTCATCAGGGGAAGAGAGTTGAGAGAATTCTTTCTTACACTCCTGTGATTCACAAAAATGTACTGCTGTAAATGATTGGCAGACTAATAATAGTTACTTTTATTTACCATAGTTAGTATGTGAATGAAAGTGCTATTTCTTATGCAGCCCTACGTATGATCAAGCTCTATTTAAATGAATGAAAGGCAAGCTTGGACTTCAGAATTTTGTGTAATCTCGGCCAAAATCCTATAATGAGAGATCTTCTGTTTCCTATTGTCTCTTGTTTCCTCTTGAAAGAACTGCCTGTTTTCAAAGACATACATATTTTTAAATTGAATGTGTAGGTTATGATTATGCTTCTCTGGTTAAACTTTTAAATAAAAGAATTCATATACAACAAGGACTGTAAGTAAACATATAATTATGCATCTAATTATTGTGCTGCTGATAATTACAGATTTTTCTCAGTGACTCAGTTTAGCGTAAAAAGAGACTTGATTAATTTAGTTGCAATGCACTGAATCTGATGAAAATCCACAGCAAATGCTCACAATGTTAGAATTCTGAAACTGTATTTCATTTTCAGTAGACAGATTTCTGTAAGCCATCTCTTTGACTCTTGCTTTATAATCACATATAGAAAATTTATGAATTCAGCTGGGTTGCTTAAAACTCTAAGGCAAATGATTGTGAGATCATAAAACAAACTTTTTTTGTTACTGTATTTTAAATATTTTATGGATACAACACACAAATAGTATAGGATTGAATTTCCTATCCTGTGTTTCATAAATCAAATCCACAAGTTGTACAATAAGTGTGGATGATATTTTAATTCAGAAAATATTATTAACCCTAATCTTATTACTTGGATTTACATAGTGCTTTCAAGTTATAAATCTTCTTAGTTAGAGTTATCAACTTCTTAATTCTACTTTCATTCAAAATATCTCCATTTGCCCTCATGCTGATGTATGTATTCTCTAAGGTAGTTGTGTTTAAAGAAGTTTCTCTTAAATTCACTTACTCCAGTTTCCTAAAACACTTTGTACGGTGATGATAATCAGCCTGTGTGGTTTAGGTTTTATAGCATAAGCCTGTAGATGTGTTAGCTCTGAATTCACTTGATCACAAGTTGAGAAAACAATGAAATTCTTTTCCCAAATTATTTAGCTAAGTAGGAAATGAGTTGAATAATCATCTTCCCAGGATGAATTTTACACCATTGTTTTGTCTAAAATTCCTCCTTTTTTTTTTTTTAATTTTTTTTTTTTTTTTGAATAATAAAACTTACAGAAATACCAGCACTGGAGTACTTCATGGGTAGACAAAAGCAACACATGACAGGCCTCCGTGTCAAGATGGGCAGTGTGTCTCCAAATGTGAGAAGGAGCTACTGGAGAGGGAGCTAGCATCTTGTGTTATTTCAGAGGAGACTGTGTGGTTCCAATAAATGCATCTGACAGCATCCAAGTCCAATTGATAGTGCACTGAATATTGATATTGTCGTTGGTAACAACGCAACTTTTGAAAAATGGGATGAATTTTTTTAAGAAATTAGCCCTATTTTGGCATTCTTCTCTCTCTGGAGAACATTATGAAGAGTAATCAAAGTAAGTACTGTTAAGACATCAGTGTTTTTTTGGTGTTTTTTTTTTTGTTTGTTTGTTTGTTTGTTTTGTTTTTACTGGAGCTTGTAGTTGCTTGTTGAACACCCCAGATGCCAGGTAAATAGCCAAATATTAACTTATTTTAAATTGTACAGAGAATTGTATCTAAACATCAGCATGAACTTCAGCTACTCAGAGCTTAAGACAGATTTTTTTTATGACAATTTTTTAGAGCTATTGACCTAGAGAGCATTCCACTGTTTCAGTGGGTAACATTCCATTTTTCTCTTCACACATAATGAGCAGTGAGCTCCTTGATTATTGTTGTCTGTTCCCTCTACTGAGAGACCACTGTAGCCAACAAATCCAGTGTTTCATGCTGCAATCTAAACAGAGTGATGCATTGCAGGTGCTTTCCTCATCTCCTCACACCTCTCAAAAACATTAGAGGGGATTTTCAACTTCCTATTCAACTTTTAAATGGAGAGTCAGGTCAGTCTTTGGATTAGAAAACTAATAAATCTTCCAACTTCACTTATTGTACAAGTATCCAGCTAATATCTGCTGTTACTCCGGCTTGCAGTACTATGCCACGCTGACCTCTCTTTGAATTGGTAGAATGATAGCCTAATGAATATATCTAAAGACCCACCATAAATTGCAAGCGGAGAAAAGGTCACTTCTCTGATGTTTGTGTATAAAAATTGGACCTTAAATTGCTTTCTCTCTTAATCACTCTTTGTTTGAGTTACCCTGTAGGTGGCCGTTTCCAAAGATGGGAGCTTCAGTGCTGTAAATAAAGTCCAGCAGGATGCAAGGTGCTGAAAAGAGTGACTTCACTAGCTCTGCTGCTCCACTGCTGCAGTGAAATGAATGATTGTTGATTTGTATTTAATGCTCAATTTCCTCTCCATTACTACAAACCATGCAAGACAGACCTTGTTTCAGGCTATTCATACGAGAGCTCAATCTATCCGGTTTCACATCTGCTAAAAGCCCCCATGTCATACTAATTACAGTCTTCTCCTGGAAAGAATTCAGGTTTTAAGACCAAAGAAAGATATACTTATTTATAGCTAATGTTCTGATCTATAAAATTTGCTGTCTGCAAGCTAGAATCATACTTTTGCAGTTGTAGATATATTCAAATGGAAGAGAGATGTAAGTACAGAAAACAAATGCAATGATTGTGCCTTTTCCAAACATTTTACAACATTTGTTCAAAATAGAAAAATTACATTGCCTCTGCTTTAATTTCTGTGCCACAGCAATTTCTCCTCTTTGGCCCTTGGTCTAGACATCCATGGACCATAAGGTAATATTTTTACTCTTAACAAATCAAAGAGATGAAAGGTTAGCTCTGGACAAATAAGACAAATTCATACTATAACAGAAGAATGTTTCTAGGGCCTTGTTTGCTTTTGTCTCACCTCTGTCTCGTCTGTCTCTTTGTGTCCCATTCCCCCCATTATTTTTTTAATGTTGCCTTTAGTATTTTGATTTGTAGGAGCTGATGCCTTATTTTCCCCTATTTATTCTGTCAGCTGTTATTTTGTTGAACTGCTGATCTTTAGTTCTATGTTTGCTAATAGGTGTCTCAGATCCTCCAGCTTCCTTGGGCAAGAATGAAACAAAGCAAACAGATTGGATTCCTTCTTCTGGAGCTTAATTTGTCAAGGCTCTAGTTGAAATCAAGGGCTCCATTAGCAGTGTAAGACTTGAAAGGGTCTTTTGCCTTGCTGTGTCCAATCTGCTGCTTTTGTAGGAAATTATGGCATGTAATTTCTTTTATGATCAACCTCAATCTTAAAAATAGTCATTTGTTTCACTGTTTCTGCTGAAAGCTTATTCCAGTCATTGAAGGTATTAGAAATTTTTTTTGAAACTTTAAACTAACTGTATTAATCATCAGTTTTTATCCATTTAGTATTCTGCATTTTTATACTCTTCTTTACACTTTTCTTCCTTGGCATTTGCCTTTTTTTTTTTTTTTCTTTTTACAGTGGTCAATAGCAGATGTTTAAGAGAAGCACAGGAACTTGTCAGGCCTGAAATTATACTCACAGGCTGCAGCAGTTTGCAGTCTAGGGATTTTATAAGCCAGAGGTGGTTTCTTGTTGCTTAATAGCCCCTGATAGATTTTTGCTCCAAGAATTTGAACAGACACTTTTGAATGCAGGCAAGCTTTCAGCACTCATCTTGACTGGGTCAACTCTTCTGCAACTTAATGCAAATTACATAAAGACCTGCCTTCTTCTGTTTGTTTTGAACCTGCTTCTTATTAATTTTATAGATACCTTGCATTTCTTCCCACTATAGGAGTTAAGGAATAGTACTTTGCAGTTCCGTGTCATGATTTCCTAAGTTTCTATGCCATCGTTGTGTCTTGCAGTGTTCTCAGGGATGATGGGTATCTGTTATACTTTTTTTGTCTTAAAAAAACAAAACAAAACAAAAAACTTTATCAAGATCAACTTTTTTTTTTTTTTATGTTGCATTTTGTTTTCCCCCCATTTACTTCTATAACTTGTTCTGGAATCATGAATAGTGTTGAAGCCAGTAATGTATTGCCATCTGCTGCATATCTGTTATCACTGTCAATATGACAATAAAATAAAAAGACGACTACTATTAAATAGTGTTCCTTTAGTGTGTGCTGGGAATGGTTTGGTTTTCCCCAGGCTTCTGGGCTTTGCATCCCTTTGATGGAATTCTGTTTTTTCATAGCCTTACACCAATTAAGCATCCTGCTTCATATTCAGCATCATTATCCTGACTGATAGGAGAGAGAAAGCTTTCCTGTGCTTACTGTGTTTTCCTTAGATTGCTTGCAGTACTTTTTTTTTGTCCATTACAAATTGATTTGTTTTATCTTTCAATGTAACTGTCACTTGTGATAGAAATTTAAGTCTTTTGTCTTAATATCACTTGCACACTCACACTCCACTTTGGGCAATTCTTATTGCCTTTCTATGATTCTTGATCTCTTAACTCAAAGTATTCTTTGCTGGTCACTCATCTGCTGATTACATTTTACCTTTGCTTGTAAGAGCCTTTTGCAGTGACTCTTTGTCTCTCTAACGTAGGTATTTTCTCTATAGTTTTTATTTATCCATGCTGTGCAAGTTCCTACTAGTCAAGCACCTCTGAGCATTAAGAAGTTCCAAGCTTTCTCTGTATTCAGGACAGAGAAGTCTTCAACTGTTTTATGTTGTTCAAATATTATCCATTTTCATTATGTTCATCAGGATTTCAGGTTCCACCATTTCATCAACTGGACTCTGTGTCACATATTGAAACTAGCACTTATTTCCAATATATATATCTTTTGAAACCAAAAAGCCATTTAGAAGAGTAGGTGAAATCATTTATACTATGTAAAAAAGCAACTTTTCCCCCTTGTTGTGGGGAATTTTGTGCTTCTTCAAAGTGTTGTTCTATACTGTAGTGACAATTTTCCTTTTAAAAATTGGTAAGGAAATTATCCAGCTTTTTGGTTTGTAAATCAGAAGGATGCAGTCAAGAATATGCTCCTTCAGGGTTTGTTCTCACATTGTTTGACAGGTAGTGTTGGTAAAGTGTTTCTGCTAAGTAGCTGTCGAAGTATAAAAAAACATCTGCTTCAGTTGGTACATATAGATATTATAAATGAAAATTCTTATATTAACTAAAACATGTAGATTGGAGTGGAAGTTTCAGTTTATCTAATTTTGCACTTGACTGTAATGTACAGCTAAGTCTGTATTTCCTCTGTATAGTTAGTCATTTCTCCCCACCCCCACCCCCCTTTTTGGCTGGATTTTCTTTTGAAATTGGGGAAGAAAAAAAAAATATTTTAACACTTGGAAAAAAAATAATCAAGAACTACCAGGAACATATTTATTTATTTATTTACTTATTTATTGAGTTTCTTCTATTTTAGAAAAATATTGCAGCGTATCCTGAACTGTGTGCAACAAATCTGAGATTTTTCTGTTGTAGATAAAGTGTAACCTCTTGGAATTTGGGGGCTTTCAAAAGCACTTGTATGGCAGGTGGTTTAGGCCAACTTTTAAGTGCCCAAAAGAATCCAATTTTAAATTTCATATGACGTTATGTGATGCATCATTTCCTTGTGCATGCTTCAACTACAGCAAATTATTCAATATATAAAAGCCTTTTTTTTTAAATTTTTTTTTTTTACTCCCACATGGTCATTTGCCTGTGAAACACACATTACGTTTAGTGCTTGTTTATATTATAGTGAAGTGATCCCTGTAGATGGCCCAAACTAACAGCCTAGTACCACTGGAGGGAAAAAAAAAAAAAAAAAAAGTTTAACTCCTTCACAGGCTTTGCAGATTAGTTGTGAAGTGTGGAGGAAAATAAGTCAAAATGAGGGAAAACCAGCAAAAGCCAGAGTTGAACTAAACCAGAAAGTACATGATATTTAATCTTCTAGATATGATAAATGGGACGGTGTGTCTGGTTCTTTTACATTATTGTTTTGGTTACCTTAAGATGTACTTTGTGTCACATAGACACATAGTTTTACTATAAGTGTCATATAGATTTTATGCTTCTGGAGAGGATATTACTTAGGGTTACCTAACCTATGTCTGTAGGATTATGTGCATTGCAATTCTCTAAAATATTTCTACACATTCTACGTGAGGTGTTGAGGTGTCATTAAGTGTTTTGGTTGGTTGGTTGGTTGGTTAACCAGGCAATAACTCTCTAGTTTGTAAAACTGTGGATTTAGGCATATCATACAGTGATGATGGGAAACAATATCTGAAGTGATCCAAGAAATGTTGATATAAGCTATTAAAAATGGTTTGCTTTGTTTTGGGGGGAAATGTGGAATACTGTTGACAGAGAATATATGCTTTAGCTTAAAAAGATTCCAATAAGAGAACAATTCTTAAATATAATGTGATCAGACACATGCCACAAACTAGGAATGTTGCGGCTCATGGTGGAAAGTAAGTGTATACTGTTGAAATCAAAGCCTTTGTCCATGAGAAAATTCGAGCAGTTCAGAATCATTCAAATTCAGTATTTAAAAAATCAGTTTGTATGCTAAAGAGAACCTGCCAGTGTCAACTGAAGTTCATAGTCAGGTGTCTTAGTTGCATCCCTGATTTCCTTTCATATATGAACCACATTTTCTGTGTATAGCATATTGAACCTATATGTAAAAAAAGAACATTTTTATAGAGAGAGATACAAACACATTATAAATCATCTGTCATTTATAATTTCTTAGTACTAAGTGTTTATGGTTTATGAGTCACAGCTGTTGAAAAGCTTATGATGAAAAAATGATACCTTGGAAATGGTTGCACAACCATGAGCTGCAGTTTATTGATATTATTACTGTTATTTTAAAATATGGCAGAGTTTTGATCCTCAGATTAATTTTGTTCATTCAGTTACAGCAGTTGTATAAGCCCAGCAGGAAAATATACGCATAAATAAATAGATTTCCTCTGAATAGTATTTACAGACATTTTGCATATGTAGTTACATAGATGGGCTTTATAAATGCTATTTCAAAGGCATTTTCCCTTAAATAGAATGAGATTTTCACCTCTTCTTTACTTGTTCTTTGATGATGAAATCCAGTGAAATTATCAGTCTTAAAATTTAAAATTTGTCAATATTCTGTCATTTATTGGTTTGAAGAAAGTTGTTTGCATTTGTTAGGAATTCTCTGCTTCACCTTTAAGGAACTATGCCTCATTACATTAAGAACACCTGAATTCCATTTGTTGACAAAACCTCTAACAAAAGTCAGTATAAAACAGTTAAAGTGTAATTTACCATAAAGATAAAAAGCATTGCATCCAAGCAATGTGTCACAAGTCAAACATTGCCAGAACTGCTTTGGATTTCTTTCAGATAAGGAAAAAAGTGATGCTAGAGGATGTGCTGTCTGCCATCTCCTCTCCCTGGTGTCTGGATTGATGGCTCTTACAGCAATGTAAAGAAACACTGAATTGTTGAGGTCTAAAGATTTTCTTCTGAAGAGCATTGGGAGCAGCTGCTTCTTGTATTCTGGAAAATGTTTAAATTTTGAGGTCTGTTTGTCAGTCAAAAGAAGGCCCTTGACTTCTTTTTCTGTTTCATTCCTTTCTGCCTAGCAATCATTGGTATTTTTGTGATTAACAGTTAGGTAATATCCAGGTATTTCACGTTCTTCAGTGCATCTATCTGACAACAAGCCTGGGAAGTATAGAGGTGTTGCTGTTCTTATTCTTATTTCTGGATGAGAAATGTAAGCAAAGAAATAGTGCAGAGAACTTTCTTATGTCTGCGTAAGATATTTGTGAGAAACTCAACACTGGGAAACCAGTTCTAGTCCAGTGCTTTTGTAGCAAATTGTTCAGGTATCTGGAAGTACAAGTAACTTCATGCTCTGTTGTGAGGATGAGCATATTTCCAAGAACTTCACAGGGAGTTATGGAATTAGACTAGCTTTTTGAAAACCCCCTAAAAGGCTTGGGTTGAAAGAAAAGATCACGTATATCATTTATTAAATTAAATCATGAGCATATAAAATCAGTTTAGTTCTGTAAAAGTACGTGGAAAAACTTGCCAAAGCTTTTCTGACCTCTTGCAAAGAGGGGATACATTTCTTCTTGTGTAAGAATCTGCTATGTTAAAGAGGTCCCCATGTTATTCCACCTCCCGAAAATATGGTCTGCCTTAGCTCTGTGGTTTTGTTGTAGAAAGTAATTGTGGAATTGCTGTCTGAAAAAAAGTGAAAGGGCCTTTCTTATTCTTTTCTCCTCTCTAGATACAAGTTTCTACTTTTTCCCTTGATGGATCCTAATGCTGGTTCCCTTATGTGGCTCCAGCATGGCTATGTGAGCAATAGTTCTCTCAAATAAAGACACAGAAACTCATAGCTGGGGACAAAAGCATAAAGAGAACTGGTAGTAGGCCTTAAAAGGATAATGGCAGTACAACTTCATCGTGATCCTGGTGACAGCAAAATGTCTCGAGCCACAGTGAGTTGTGGCTTTGATGGTCCCCGTAACCAGCAAATGTTTGTGATGACAGGACGACCTTTCAAAGCATGGCAGTTTTTATCTGTGTGCAGTATTTTATGATCTTAGGTTAGAATCAGAGCTGCAAAGAATAAAGCTGTAAATATTGTCTCTGTCATATAAAATCATGAAAATGGCCAGCAGAGTCCTTATGGTAACACAGTGTACTTCATTTTGAGTGAAAGTAATGAGAGAGTTTTGTTCTTTTTTTATCCGATTTCCTTTGGCATGTCTGTTGACATGACTGTCCAGTGCTTTGTCTTGCATCATGTTACTCTAGTCATACGTTTGCATTCGTATTGCATATGAATAGTCTGTATGAACAATAACTGTTTTCTTCTCCTGATCAAAGATTAGTCCCATCCATTCTAGAGCCTCTGTATATAACAGTAGGTACAGAACTGTGCTATACTTTTCAGAATAATAGTACACTGAATTTTACATGCTCCAAGCAGTAACCCTTAGGGTTTGGGATTTAAAGTTATGGTTCAAGGCTGCTGCCCTATATTGGGTTTATCACTGCATTCTGAAAATAGAGTTTTTCTCTTTTCTAAAGTTGCGCTTTTTTTTTTTTTTTTTTTTTTTTTTGTCACTGCACTGGAAAGCCAACTAGTCTTGTGGAACATGTCTGTTTGTGGAAATGAAATTTAACAAGACTGGATAGTATAGCAGTGGTCAAGATCAAATCGAACATGTGCAAAAAGTTTAAGATAGTCTCATGCAAAGCAACTGTCCCATGCAGCACCATCACAGAGCATTTGTAGGGCATTGGTCTGTTTCCAGGCATCAAAGCTTGCTCCATTTTTTTTTTAGCAAAAAACAACAGACAACTGTTACTAATTGATGAAGACATAATTGATTTATAGTACTGACAGAGCAAGAAGGACTACAAGTTCCCGAAGTTCCCTCTCCTGAAAGGTAGTTGCTGACTATGTTCCACATCGAGGAGAGTTTTCATCTTGGTTCGTTAAAGGATTGAAGAAAGGTAAAGGATTTCTTTTACTTGCTGTGCTGAATTTCCTACTCCTTTTGTTAATTTACAGGCTGGAGTGTGAAAGAGAGACTTGCACTGAAGAGGCTTTGTTGTCCCTAACTGACAAAAGGAAGTAGCAGTTTTCACTTTTAAAATCTTTAAAATGGTTATGAACCACTAGGTAAAGTCATATAGTGTGTAGGAAGAGGAGACCTACATCTTTCCATTAATCCACGTACATCTAAATCTAGATCTGAGCTTGATAACAACTGTTATCTTAGGAGTACCATTGTGGAGGGTTTTTTCTATTTTTGTCTGTCTTCTGATCATCCCTGTAATAACTGTTGAGCTGACAGAATGTAGTGATCTCACATGTTGTGATGGTACAAGCTGCAGAATAACACAAGAAAGCAGTTTTTAAATTTTATTTCAGTAAAAATTCCATTTGATGTACAACTTACATTTGACCTCCCTTTTCTCCCAGTATTTTAAATACCTCAGGCTTTTTCCTTTTTTAAGCTTAAGAATGGTCACCAAACCCTGTAGATCAGACATGTTTATAGTGTGAGACTTGCTGAGTTTTATGATGGAAGTTGCCTCCAGTAGACCACTAGCCCAGAAGCCGTCTGTAGAAAGTTTCTTAAGTTTTCAAAAAAAAAAAAAAAAAAATCAAATAGGAAAGTTAATTGAATTACAGGTTTATTTTGACTGATCCAGACAGTTTAGCTGAGAGTTTTGTTGGTGGCTTATTGATCTAAATGTATTGAAGTAAAGGTTTCAAGTAACAATTTCTAGTTTCTTTTTCTTGTAGAATGCCACTTTTTAGTATTCTTTTCAGCAGCCTCTTGACATTTTTCCTTCAGATTTGTTTTGAAATACAGATCTAACCTTGTTTGTAGTAAGCTCTGAAAAATTAAATAAAATGAATGCTTAAATTTTGCTTCACAACATAAGTAAGTGCTAGAGTTGCACACCACAGTTGCACTTCATCCAGGGCCAAAAGGAAATGAAATCCTCACAAACATGGTGGTAGCTTGACAAAGCCTCTTGGTTAGATGTTTTCATAAAAGGAAATAATTCTTCTTCTTTCTTTAGTTACCATCCCACATGACACTGTGTTTCAATGAACTGTCAGCTTGCTGTAGTTTATTTCTTTTCAAGACAGATGGAAGAAAAGAAATGTTGAAATTGAAAACAGTCATGTCACATGCATCTCTGTTTTTCTTTTTTTTTTTCTTTTTTTTTTCTTTTTTTTTTTTCTGGAGCCGGTGAATGGCCAGTGGGCATTACAACAGATGAGTGTCACCTTACAAAAATGTCTTCAGCTGCCTTATATGTTCGAGTGTTTTAGTGTTCCACAGGATTTTGAATCCACCTTGTACTCAGGCAAAACCTGATCTTGGAAATGCTGGCTTTGGGGGGGGGGGGAGAGAAGACCACGCAGAATATTTTTATGTACATGCATGTGTCTGTATGTACACATTGTGAATGAGATGCTGGCCTAGGCACTGATTCTAAAGGGTTGGTGTCTGTGCTACTTAGACTTACCCTGCAGTTATCCTGTCAGCAAAATAACACATGGCTTTTAGAAGTGACTGTTGGAACTGATTTTTTTCTCCATTACTTTGTATAAATAATTTGATGCCTTCATCTTACTCGGGTTAGTCTGGAGAACTGTAAGAAGTAATTCTCTTGCCTTGCCTGAAAAAAGCAGCACAGAACCACTCATTTTGCAAACTGTTTCTCTGACTGCCCCAAGTAAAGAACGCAAAATAGAGTTCATTTCCTTTGGTAAAAATAAGACAAAACAACCTCTGGTAATTGTGCTTGCACATGAAAAAATTCAGGCAGTCCTGGAAACTGAGCAGGAGTTTGTCCAGGGAGATCAGCTGGAATGGACACAGCCAGCTGGAGAGAAGGAGACATTTGCCACCTGCTTGCCTTCCAGATAGCAAATAAATAAAATGTATGTTTTTTACAGCACCACCATTATCTACATTAATTTGTACTGAACACAGAAAACAGGTGATTTTGGGGAAAGTATACTCATTGTATTTGATGTGGGTAGTAATGGGAATAACTGTGGTCCCTAATGAAATTTATTTATACCACATGGTTTCAGTCTTGTTCTTGGCAGTAATCAACCTCTTTATCTCCTGATGACTAACAGGATAGCCAAAGACAACAGGAGTTCTTCAATGGGGGTAGACTAGGCATCAGGACTCTCACTGACTCTTCAAAAGGCTAAACTGAATCCTAAACTTAACTTAATTTTGGCTCCTACACTGACTGTAAACACCAATCCTTGTGTGCTCATGGAGGTAACTAAGGAAACCCTTTCACCCCTTTTACATCTTATACATAATGTGCAATCGCTTTGTTTTATATACTTTGTCTACATTTTATATTGGGCCATCCCACTGTGGCAATGAGCGTGTTCTGAGACCATCTTTGGTCTTGGGGACTGAATAGTTGTGGCTTTAGAAAGTCAAAGGAACAAACTAACACTAAGAAAGATGATTATTGAACTCTCATGTTTGTTCCAATGTCAAAGTCCCTCCTATAGCCTCCTCATGGCCCCAAATACTAAAAAACAGATATTGTTGGTGAAGGTTATGAATTCCATTACTTTTTACTGTGTATATCTACTTTTCTATCTGTATATGTTGCAATAAAACAACATGAACAAGGTTATAAAAATAGCCTGGAAGTGATTGACATGCTAATAATGCTCCATCAAGTCAATAATGCTCATGTAACAAGCTCCTGAGAAAATAATATTTTTGGTCAATAATACACATTTTAAAAATGAACTGTTTGTTTTTAATTAACCTCATATTTAGCCATTTAGTCATGCCATGTCCATCAACTTGAGCAGAGAGAAACACGTGCTGTCTTGAAACACTGTTTTGTTGCCTTAAACTTTCATCTCTTCTTTCTTGGCTTTCTCTTCTGCATTCCACCTTAGCATGTTTTAGAGGATTGAGGCAAATCATGGCTTGTCATGTTACTTCGAATTCTGCCCTTGCCCTTTGTGTGAGTGGTGTTAGGTGATTCATCTGTGACAGAACATACCATTATATTGTGACAGATTGTCAAGGTGAACCTGCTGTAAGTACTTAGCAACAATATAGTGCTTCTAATGTGTCATTTGGCACTTTTTTTATTTCTTTTTCTTTTCTTTCCCTTTTTGGCTAAGGGCTGACAGGTTTTAATCCATTAAGTGATCCAAAAAAACAATGTTTGGGATTGCATAATGCTTGGTAACATTGAGCAGGACAGACAGTGCCCGCAGATTCCTGACAGGGAGGAAATAGGTCCTGTGGTCTTAAGATGACTCTTGTCACATGATGCTAAGTAGTACATTGTGGGGTTTTGTTTGGTTTTACTGTAGTTTTTATCTTTTAAGAGAAAAATTGCATGCTATTAGTAAAAAACAAACAAACAAACAAACAAAAAAACCAAACTTTTAATAAGAAAATGGATTCGTAGCTCAGTTATGAAGGAGATACGAAATAAATTCTAACGGTTGCAAGATGGCTTTCAGATACATATTTCCTTGGGTTGTATTGTTTCTGCACTTACCTATATACCCATATGGGCTTTTTATTTCATTCATTTAAAAAATAAAAAATATTCCTGTCCATAAATCCTTGCAACCAGATTGTGCTAGGGGGAGAGTTTGTGTCTAATCTTTGGTACTTTTTGTTAGTGCTTTGTGTTGGACTGAATGGCATATCGATATGTGGCAACTGTTCACATCTTTGCATGTGTTCCACTTCAGCACAGGGTTTGGCAAAGATAAATTTTCATGGAAGTGAAACAGAAGTGGGGTTTGGCTGGAGAACTGGCTCCTCTCTAGACCGCACCTAGCAGCAGTGCTGCCATGCTGGGCACTGGAGTTCATGTTCCACAAGCTCAGGACTTCTGCTATTCCCTTGCAATCGTTCTGCCTCCTGGCTGCTGCTGGGATTTCACAGTAGATCCTTGTCTCTTGCACAAGGCTTGTGATTACAGTATGCTTCCATCCCTCTCATTAAAAATAATTTTGTACCTCTCAGTGCAATCAGATTGTGTTTCACTCATATGAAAAATAGGATTGTGGAGTTGAGCTTCAGAAATGGCTTTTACAGCTCCCTTGGAGACTGCTGGCTGGTGAGTGCTTTGGTAAATAAGGTGTCCTAATTAGCTGCCTAAATGTTATGTTGTGAGCCTGTCATTAAGTAACCATTGTTTGGACAGCTTTTATGTGCATGTGTATTTATATATGCTCACATAAAAATCATAATGCATATAGGAACCCTTACTTTTTGTTCATGCAAAATTCACCTATCTTCCTGAAGTCAGTAGTAAATTGATGGCTTACAGTTTTGAACAAAACTACGTTAGATGACATCCATCAATATGTGGTTACTGAGCAACATGTTTAAAATAAGGCAAATACTAAAGGGAAAGAAAGACAGAGATTGGGAATCTGATGCATTTTTAGTGTGGAAATGAATCCTTCTTCACCCTTCGATACTTCTCAGCATTGCATTCTTTTTCTTTGCCCTAATGGTGAGAATTGAAATGTGCATGGGATAAAGGTTGCACTCATTTGAGCTCCATGTAATCTTGATTTTGGTTGTGAAATTAAGAAATTCAAACCTTTTGGCTCTCTCCATCTACATGCATTTGCTTACTTTAGTCTGCGTGATCTTGATTTTGAATTCTCTACAGGTTTTTCAGCATTTTTTAAAATTTGACTCTTTAATATTGTTGTTGAAAACTATTGAATATTTCTTTTTAAACAGAGGTGAAAATGTCTTTCTTTTTAAAATGGTCCATATGTATTAATGAAGAGAATCCAACTTAAAAAACATTTTCACATGCTATTTCACGCTGATATTTTTGTAAGCACAGAATTAAGTGTGTTTGTCAAGTTTTTAAGGAAGACATCTATGATTGCTTTATTTGTATTATACTTAGTTTTCAGAGTCAAGAAGAGTATCTTTTTTTTTTTTTTTCCAGAAACAATGGAATTATTGTGTAATTTTATCCTCTCATCACAAACTATTTGTTGTAGCTTCAATGTCATCTCATTTTTTTCTTTTTTGTTTTGCTTTGTTATGTTTTGTTTTGTTTGAGGAGGAATCTCTGACAGTGTCGTGGTGTTTGTTTTTTTTTTTTTTTTCTTTTACTTGCTTCACTGGTTTGTAAATCTGAATACCTCCATGTAAAGTGTAAGCACAAGCCATACATAATAACTTTTCCAGAGCAGACTCTAGCTCAGTTTGCAGTAGCATTCAGTGGGCTCAATTCCCATCTAAATTTTGCCTGGTGAAATTATCTGTGGGTAGAGCATAGCAATCCTGGAAGAGTACAGTTCTGCTTGGCTTTTGGAAGACTCTCAGCTGAAGACCCAAATGATGCTGTTCGTGAGACTTGACTATAGTCAAGTTCCAGAAAAGAGTTGTTGTTGTTGCTTACCTTAAACGTCCTGTGTAGTATGAGCCTGACCTTTTAGAACACGGTGACTGCTGAACAGGAGAATAGAAAATAAATTGTATTGCTTAGGTGTATGGTTTTCTTTCAGTCCTTTTTCTAAAAGCAGAGAATATAGTTGTTGGTAAATTGTTCTTACATTTGATGTAAAGTCGGCCTTTTTAAAGCAGAGCTTCAGTTTGCATTCTTAAATCAGAATTTCTATATATACAATTTTGATGCCCTATAGTGTTTCTCCAATCTTTGTTGCAAATTATACCAATCCTTAGCTGTCTGTGCGCTGTCTTCTTTGGAAAACTGCTTCTCATGTGGTGGCTTCACATGAAAAACAGCCCTGTTAGTAGTATTAGCTGAGTGTGCTGTCCAGATTGCCAGTGTGGCAGAGTTGCACCCTCCAGTGTGACTGTGCATTCTCTCGATTCATAGAAGGATGGAGAGCCTCTGTGTGCCTGGGAGCATGTGTATATGTTAAGGATACGTGCAACATCCTTCACGTATTGTCAAGCGAAGTAGAGGGGAACTATGACTAAGCAATGCTAATGATCGACAGCTTGATGTTTTTTCTTTTCTGTTCTCTTATTTTTAGATTTTCTTTTGTTTTGTTTTGTTTTTGTAATTATTTTTATTTTGCTTGCAACTGCAATAAGCTCACATCTTTAAAAAATATGAGATGCAGACAGAAGGACTAAAGCTCGGCAGCTTGTACTGTGGATTAACTAAAAATAATAATAACATGAAATCCACAAATTATCCATGACACTTCTGTAAATTTAGAAAAGTACTTGCCATACTCAGACAATTCTTAGAAATGTTGTATTTTAGTAAACCCAATTTTAGTGCTTAGTTCTTTATCTGAATTTGCTTCCCATCACTGCTAGTTATTCAGAATTTTGGGTCTAAACCAGGGCATTCTAATAGATTTGCTACTTCTACCCAACTACTCATTTTGCTGTATCTCGTACAACAGTCCATAGAATCTTTAGCTGTTCTCACCTGTGCACAACAGATTTTCTGTTGAAATTGCTGGAATACTAATATTGAATTAAGCAGGTTAATTACAGGGTGGAACCAGCAGACAGAAAAGGAAATACAGTAGAAGCACATGGCAATCATTTGAAGAGACTGCTGAAATGCATCTTTATGAATGATTGGAGGGAAGTTCTGCCAAGCTATGAATAAATTGTCCTAGCACAGGCTAATGATTGTTTATTTTTGCATATAGTATTATTGTGTTAGTGCTGAAGTATCATATATTTTTCACATGTCTGTGAAGTTCAAGGAGTAAGGTTTTCTTCCTGGAAATATAATGCCTTACACAAATTATAAAAAATATTTCCTCACGGAGCATTAAAACTTCAGTGTGTTTAGTTCTTGATGATATTTCGTTTTAATCTGTGTAAAAAAGGGCCATGGACCATGCTGCAGCAAGAGTCTATAAATGATTCCTGGTCTGAACACAGCAGCATGGTAAGTGTGTTTGAAATCTTGTCCAAAACCTTTGTTTTAAGGAAAGAAAAAGCTTCCTTCGAGTTCAGAGAGTTTCAATCAAACTATAAGGACAACTATATAACGAAATATTTGTGTGTTTATGTAGCATTCAATGTCTTTGATTGTCGTTAATGTTGGCAGGTGTTCTGCAATGATCATGTTTTCAGAGTGCAATGGAAATGTCTATGCTAGCAAAGCATCTGATTCTCAACTTGAGATGGGGCAACACTATTTTAAAATAATAGCAAACTTAAAGTAAATGGAAATGCATATGCTTATATGTTATTGGACAGATTAAATGCATGGGCAAGTACTTTGTTTTTAGCATTTCATGAAATTTTTTCACATCACAAATTGCAAAATCTCATAATTCTTTATCCTTATGTAACCCAAGATGTATATTTACTTAAATCTTATTTTAAGGGGTTATCATCATTTTGAGTTAAGCTGCTTCATTCAGATTTAATGCTACAAATTTCAAAATTTCCAGTATGAACAAGCCATTTGATTCCTGTATAATTTCAAGGATTTTATATATAACCATATGTCTTATTAACAGCAGATCTCAGTGACAACCAAAACAAGGAATTTTTTTAATTTGGTGCTTGTTGTAGGAATTCACATTACATAATGGCTCCATTATTGAATGAAACAACTGGGGTAAACATCATTTAGCTTTCATGCAGAACATGTTTCATATGACACTTCTCAGTCTGCATTCGGGGATCTGCTTTCCATTTTCTAAGTGTATACCAAAACAAATATAAGCGCAAATATACCTTAGTTTCCTCTGTAGAACAAGTTTTAAAGCTGAGGAAATGTTTGGACAAACAACTTAGGTCCCAGTTCAGCGAGGTATTTATGCTGCTCTCTACTTGCTATGCAGGTAACACAGTTGGTTTTAGAGCAGTAGGTGGGACTGATGGTGTAAAGCTCAGCTACACTTAGGTTCCTGTTACAAAGATACCCCATACTAAATCAAATTATTTCTATGACAGTGACTTTACTTTAAAGATTTAGTTCTGTGGCATCTTTTAGTTGTGGAAGCTGAAATAACATCAATGTGCATTTTTAATACACATTAACTACTTTTCAGCCACATCACTTTGTTAGCAACTATGCTTTACAGCTCTTTCCTCTACCTTGGACTGAGAGTTTTTGCACAGGGAACAAATTCATGGTATAGGAATAAATAAATAAAAGAAAAACTACATTAGTTTTGACTGAATTGTGTTATCTAACCCTGAAATTACTTTCCAGAGCCCTTGGGAACTTGCCAGTAGGGTGGAAATCAGTTTTGTTTAATAGTACAGTATTTGCACTGTTAATTGTTAGTGCACCCAGAGATAAGATCACAGCCTTTCTGGGCTGCAACCTCAGCGTTACAGTTACAATAGGCTCACATTTCAGTGAATCAAAATGACATAGCAGAGTGTTTGGTGGGAATAGAAGAGAGTCAGGGTCCTCCTTTCCATGCTCATAGAATTCTGCAAGCAGAAATCTAATTGCTCCATGGTATGCACGTAGACACCTGACATGGTAGTGTTGTCAGCAGACTAATGAAAATGAACTTTGCAGTTCACCATGGTTTACAGTGGCTTGTAATACAAGAACAGCAGGAGTGGAAAAAGCTGTAGAAAGGGTCACAGAAATTTCTTTAGAGCCTGTCTACTTGATTATCTGTGGAGTTTTCTTGTTACAGTGTCTTAATGGTAGTTGAAGCTCAGGGAATTTTATTCTTTTTAACTGCTGCATTTGTGAAATCTGGAGCTGTGGAACTGTTCAAATCATGGGCAGTTTGGTTAATTTTGGCTACTACACTACGTAACTGAGCTTTCCTTACATTGAAATACTAATTTAATGTTGTAAACTGGGTTAACTGAACCTGAAAGTAGTTTTCCAGCTCCTATGACAAGAGGTACCAATTGCAGTGTCAAATGCACAGTATTAAGGTGTCACCCCATCTTGCTTACTAGGTGTTGAGCAATGCAGTCATGTCCTGCCTGTGTGGTCAAAGGTAATGGTGGACTATTACCCCTGATACAGAAAAGGGTGACTAAAAAAGGATGTCTGAATGGCCAACCATGCCAGAAAAGAACAGAAATTGTTCATTTAAAAGAGTAGTTGTCACAGTCTTTTGGCATGGTGAGGTGTCTCATAGATTGGACTGAATCCCACTGCTTTTAGGGTCACAAGACCTAACACTGAATGTTGAATGAGCAGCAACCCAAACTACAGAGGCTGTCCTCCATACTAGGTCCTCCATGTGTTCTACAAACCTCTTTAGTTCTTTTCTTTCATACTGAGAAAGCATTGAGCGTTTCTTAGGAGCCCTCTAGAAGCACTTCTGGACTGAGTCTTAGCCACTACCACCCCAAAGGCCTTCCTGTTTATTCACCCTATCCTTTTCTAGACCCTTTTTGATTAGTTTGCTCCCAAATCTTTATTCAGGAGATTAATAAACAAGGCTCAATCTCTGAGGTCTTGTATATTTTCTATGATCTAGCAAAAGAGCTTGATCACTTCTCATCTCTTTTTTACATCAGGGTATATGTTTGCATTTTTTCCAATGGTAGTAGTATATTGACCTGTGCATAAATGCAAGGGAAGTGGTTAGATTTCTTTTCTGTCATCCTTCACTAGACTCTGAATAAATGCAGAAGTTGGTCTGTTTTCAAGTTTTTGAAACTTCCCTTGTATACAGTTTTCCATTGTATGCAAAGCACACAAATTATTCAGTGCTTTGGGGATTTGCATTTTACTATGATTCATTCATATCCCATGGAGGACTATAAAAGGAACAAAGACTTAAGTTTTTATGCTTCTTTTATTGGATAAAATTTCTCAGAAAATATTATTGAAAATGCCTATGTATGTTTCAATACAAGAGTAAATTTACTGGGGACATTGAAGAGGCACTGCTATGAAGCAGGAGTGAAAGGCAAACCAGCTTTCTAATAGCATCCTGAGAGCTTTCCTTTTTGCCTATGTGCTACAAAAGGCTGATACTATCATGCTGCCAAATTAGAACATTAGTTGGTAGATGTTGTCTTTTTGATGCTGTAACACCTTGTGATAGATGAGGAGACATTCCACATGTTATTTGGCTCTGTATGATTATAGAGATTTCTTACAGTGCCTAAATGAATATGCGTGACTTTTGATGGGAACTAAGGAGGCTAATTGAGGCTTGAAATTTCTGAAAATGTTTAACTTTGAATCTGAGGGACCAACAACTTTTCTCAGTGATTTTTCTTTCATGGTTGTCACTGAATGCCAAGAGCTGGATGACAAAATATGTGATTTGCCAACCACAAAATATAGCATCCTTTTACTAATGAACTCTAAAGTAATATATTTCAACAAATACATAAGGAAGCAATATATTTCTCTTTAGCCCTATAATGTTTGTACCATAGCAAAATGTTTCTCCTTTTTCTAAAAGTGGATGCATAGTCCAGTTTTGAGAGATTTTCTCCAAAGAGATACTCAATTTTGGCAAGTTCTAAAATAAAATGTTATTTTAAGAAAATAAGTCTTAAATTTTTACCTATATGTACACATAAGAAGTCTGTATTTAGCAGCTTCTGCAAGTTGAGTATTTAATCCCCAGACTTAAACTTTTTATGTCCTCTAGTGGAGAATTTTACTAAAATATTTAAATCTTAGCTAGCATGCTGAGCAGAAAAGTGAATAAACTAAAAAAAAATAAAAATAAAACCACTTTCATCTGTGGGAAGGAAAACCTGAAAATATGGGTTTTCTTCTATATTTCCTATTTGATTGCTAGTGGTGTACTTTTTTGGCTCATCTCTGAATTGCTTATAATCCACTTTTCTAACTGCTTCCTTTTAAGAAAATGGAACTTTCCTCTCTTGGATTTCCTTTAAAAATTCTCTCCTCATTGCAATGCTAACTTACTTTACCTTACACACACTTTGGCAGGAATGTTATTCAGAGAACTGCTAAATTGGTCTCTGTTTTATGCAACAGTTTGATTAGTAAGTTCAGTAAATGATGTGGAAAGGCATAGAGCAGTGTTAATTTCTTACCAAAGGTAAGCATTGTCTGGAAAGGGAGAATTGCATGATTGTTTTTGCATGACTTTGGGACCTGAGAACAAAACAGAATGCACTAACATGATCTCAGTGATGCAAGTTAGATTTAATATGGCTTGGAATGTTGTAATTCTGTTATCCTCCAATGTGGGATCCTAGGGATAGGCTACAGAGTCATAAAAGTCCGCCAGTCTCAGTCAGAAGGAAAAATGCAAGCCAAATAAAATGGGAATGATTCAAGAGTTCTGGACCTTGTACTGGAGCTGAGGCTGGTGCCAAATAGAGAGGAGCTGCGGTGGTATCTTTTAGTAAATGAAAATATATTTTGGGGAGAAAAGAATACACTAGCTTTGGGGAACACAAGCTTCCCTTCATATCAGAACTAGACAAAGCAAACCTCAAGCCAAATACAGTTTCGGAGTTTAGCTTCACATCCAACTCAGTTGAGTAGTTTTCAGTCCTTGCCTAGCTGGTGTCTTTATTGCAGAGATGAAAATTTTAACTGAAAGTTTTTGAACTTATGGTGGATGTCATGAATCCTGACTTTAGGCTTTTCACATTATTTTACATGCTATCTTCACAAGCCATTATATGCAAGTATATTGGAGGACACATTTATAATTGCAAATGACTTTGACAAATAGGATACGGGTTTTGATTGCTTGTTTTGTCTCTACTGAAGACCATTTTTTGACCATGTCTTTAATGGATACAGTGAACTATAGCAGTCTTATATTGTCACAGAGAAAAAGGTTTGTGTTCAGTAAATAGCGTTGCTGTTGAAATAAGGATTGTTTCTATGTCTTGGGGTTCTCTGCCATTGGAGGTATTTGACAGCAAGCTAGATAGGCATCTTTTGGGAATGATGCAGGAGAGGTGATCCTATTCTTAAGACCAATGATAGAGTATGCAATATTTTGCTATATGATTTTGTGTTTTTTAAACTATTGTAACATTTGGAGATCTTTTAAAGACATATTAAAACTTGCTCATGCAACTTCATTGTCTTTGACAGGGTTCCATTTGGTACAATTCATTATGAGAAAATTACCACTGAACAATATCATGCAGCAGACATCACATTTACAGCATGCATTGTTACAGTGCTGCTGTTATTACCTAGTTTCACATAAAGCAAAACTTAAGTCTTCATATGCATATGTTCCTTTCCCCTTCAGTAAGTGCTAGAATACAATTGGTTTGCTTAATATTATTTCTCTCTTAAAAGAAGCACTGTAATGTGTTTACTGTCTGGTTAGCCACAGAGAACCCAGACAAGAAAGAGCTGATCTGCAGATGTTACTTCCAATGTTTGTGAAACAACTGCTTGTTTCCTTTATAAATCTTTAATGTAGATGAGTCTTTTACTATAGCAAAATATGAGTGTTATTAGTGAATTTATTCAGTACTTTTATCTCACTAATAATGAGTTTAATCTTCTGTCCTGATACATGCACAATTTCCAAGAAAGAGAGTAAATTTAACTGAAGTCAGACCTGAAATTTTTCAATAAATAGAAAATGTGTAGATACCCCTGAAGTGTACTCAGTCTCTTTAACCTTTATTTTGGAAAACTGACTAGCTATCAAATGTGTTTCACTTAGTTAAAATCTCCCTCTTCTGCCATTTGCTCTTACTGTTTCTTGAATATTTAAGTAATAACTCGTTAGGAATTTCACATCTTTGTTACTTAATGTATATGTAGGTAACGATGCGGTTTAAACTGACATGGGAAAGTTTTCCTTTACTCAGATTCCAGTTCAGTGAGGTGAATGCATCTCAGGTGGAATTAAACATCTGATCTACGTCTGCAGCAAGGCAGTCAGCTGTGTAAGCTATATGTTATTGTAGGCATTCTGTAATGCCCATCACTGTGGGTTCTGAAGGCTCTAATAAACATGAGTGATATAGAAATGGTAATGCTGTTTTATAAGAAGGGAGACTGAGGCCAAGTATGTATAAATGATCTGTTCAAGTGCTTCAGAGTGAGGAACCCAAATGTGTTCTTTAACCCAAAAGAGAGACTGGTGAAGCTGCCTTGCATTTAAAGCATAGAGACTCTTGCATGTGCAAAATGGTGTTCATTAACTTCATGAAAACATTTAGAAAGCCACTGGCAGCTCTTCCGTTGACAACAAAGAATGCTTATGGGATGAAACGACTTAACTGCTTCATCATGAAGGCAACTGCTTATTTAGGTCATGGTCAGAGTTATCTTCTCCATGAAGTGGATTGGTGTTACAGGGTTATGAGTAGGAAAATCTTGTCAAGTGTGTGACATGACACCTATGCTGATTGCCCCGGTTCTGCGGCATTTGTTCACAATTTAGGCAATAGATTGCAAGACCCAGAAGTCCATCTGTGGTACACTCTACGTGTCAATAGCTTGTCTCTGTGTGTATATTTCTGCTCTCTGGAGTTTGCAATGTTTATTTTGATTTGAATGTACTTTTCTATATTGATATAAACAGGGAATTGGAAATGCTAAGAACTGTAATTTAGAATGTGGGTGTTTAAAATGCATAAGGAGTTGGAGCATTAAGTCTCCATTTTCATCTCCAAAGCATATATGGAATGTAAGGTGCACACAGGTAATGTTTACCTCTTTACTTCTGATATATGATATGTTAAATATGTACTGTACATTTCAACTCAGCTATACTTTCAGCATACAGCAGACTCTACAAATGTGTTGGGGTTGTATTTGTCCAGTTGAAACGATGTTTTGCAGACCGTTATCAAGAAGGTTCTTGTTTTTATCTGACAACTTCTCTGTTTCTCCAAGGTGAAATTTAAGAGTGAGCTGCTGGAGTCTTCAGAATCAGTACCAACCTGATGCCCATATGAGCTAGTACTCAATCTCTGACCTGTTCCTTCTGAATAAGGGATGGGAAAGTAGTCACCATGATTGCTGACAGAATTGCCATGTTTCTGAGTGAGCTCACCATCCTTTGTTCCAAAGTAAACACTCTTTTTGAAGAGATGAGGCTTCTCAGAATGATGTTCCTTTTGGCTCACCAAAGAGGCATGTACTTGAGCTCCAAGTAGGCGGCGGATGCAGATACAGCACTGACTGGTTATTCTCAATGTAGCCCTGCTGCTGTGAGAGCTCCTTCAGAAGCATTGTTTTCTTCTCACCCTTACAGGAAGAGAGGCAGAAGGGCTTTGTTTAGCATTCTATCTACTATGGCTGCAGGTTTAATATCTTTTTAGGTGGGACAAACTGCAAAGAGGAGTTGATTCAGAAGGACAGATTTTTGTTATGGGAACCCCTTCGCACTCAGATTGCTTTCTGAGAACATTTGATCCAATGAGGGTTATTGCAACAATGATCATCCAATCAGAAAATTTTAAGCAAATATTTCAGCTTTTTGTTTCTGTGAAAATTTTGAGTTTTTTTTTTTTTTAGCGTGGCATGAGAATCCTGCTGCCAAGAAATATGCACGTATGACTAACGTAATTTAAATGAGAAAGCTTTCAGGCAACTGTTCCAGAAATTATTTGATGTGTTCATAGACAGTTTTGAAATGGAAAGAGTCCTAAATGGATGGAATAGATTATTCATTAGCCATTACTCACCTACTTCTATTAGGCAATTGCTGGTCATTCCAATTTAAGCTCTGGTTTACTTAGGAAGACCTGGCAAGCTGCCTTGCTGTATATGGTAAATGAAACTAATTGCATTGCCTGTTCTCTGCTTTGTTTTGCAGAGTACAAATACCTTTGGTTTTAAAGGCAATATTGAGGTAAACATTTGTGCTGCTGTTAAACACAATTGTGGCACCAGAGAAATACTTCACACTTTAGCACTGGCCATCTGTGGACTTGAGGTTTCATTTATTATAATTTTATTTTATTTTTTTTAGTTGATTATGCTTTAGAACACAGACTTGCTGCATGGTAACTCTTGAAATATGTACAGCTGCATATTTAAGTTTAATCTACTCTCCTCCATATGCACAACCCTGATGGTTGTGGTTTTTTTTGTTGTTGTTGTTCTGATACTTTTTTTTTTGTTGTTGTCCAAATAAATATGCATTATCTGGGCAGATATATACAGTGGAGCTGGGCTTTGTATATCCAGTGCTTTTTGTTAGTGCAGCTACTGAAAGCCAGAGTGTTTAGGAAGTTATGGAGGTAGGGGTTGGACTCAAGCTGGTATGGTTCATACAAGCCAACATCATTATGCAACAGCTGCAGTCAGTGTTGAGAGAATACTGCTGCCCTGGCAGCCAGTAAGACAAAAAGAGGAGGAAGATGATGAAATCAGGTAACACCTGTGGATGAACTTTTCTTGGAACAGCTTCATTATGACTATTTTTGTCTTGCAAGACTACCACTAGTACAATTAGCAACTTAGTGTAGGCAACTCAGCCTGCAACTCCAACAGCATCATTTTAGCAAGCAATTGTCTTGGTTCTCAGCAGCTATCAGAAGCCCAACAGTATGGTACTGTCAGGTTAGTATTCAGGTTTTTGTCTCACAAATGTTCAGTGCTACATCCTATAAAGCTTAACAATTACATCACAAACCATAGGGATCCAGAGCAGGGTACTTTTTTTTGTGATTCTTAAATAGTACTGGTGTTCTTCTTGGAAACATAGATATGCATCTTCTCATTTTGCTCCAAGACTTGGTTGATCATTGCAGATTCAGTCATATTGGCTTGGAAGAGCCTGAAGTCTTAAGAGACTTTAAAGTTCATCTGCTTTAGGAGCTAGACCTTGAGCTTGTATGGCTGCTCAGCGTGTTAGTAATGTGATTCCCATTGACATTTTTGTGATCTTTCCTAACTGAACTTTTTAAAGGACTTTTGGATTTGGAGGATAGAGTTATGAACAGCTGCTCAGTAACAGGGATATGTGTATGTCTAGAGCTCTAAAGTGGAACATTTTCTAGTGAAGACGCTGAAGAGTGTGGGGCAATCTAAGAGGTAGTAGGTTGTTCTTTGAGGCTATAAGCTACAGTGTTAAAGAGTGATTTTTAGAGTGAGTATTATTATTAATTTCATACATGTTTAGATTTCATGTGGTGGCTTTTTGAAATGAAATCTTACTGTATTTATGAGATGGATGTAATTAAAAAAAACAGTTTTCTTGTGTTAAAATTGTCAGCGAATATCCCTGAATGAAAGGTGTTTCTGCTGCTACAGGAGTTCATGTACAAACCTTTTTTTTTTTTTTTTTTTTTTTTCTTTCTTCCTTCACAATACCTAATGGTAAGGGGGGAGGGAGGGAAGAGCTATAAATTGATGGTGCATGTTCAATCTCTGTTCTGGATTCTCCTGTCTCTCATCTTCTACATCTGGCTTCTGCAGAGGCTCATTTTGTGTTTACTGAAGTACTGGAGACTCTGATGTTATGGTTTCTTTAGCTCCTTAGGCATAGTCAGCAAATCCAAACAAAAACAAAGCAAAACAAACACACAAACTCTGCATGTTCTGAGTCAAGTAGAGGGCTCATAAGTAAATAGGTGATTTAACCTGATAAGAAACATTTAAGGTTTAGGTAACAATGAGAAGCCTTCAGTGAAAGAGCAATAATTGTGTTGTGGTGACACAACCATGTGAAGCTGTCTCTAATTGAAGGAGCTTAATCCACCTGGAGTCTATGTGCACTTATTTGCTAAACACTTGCCTTCTTTTTCCATTACAAAACTTCAGGAAAAAAAAAAAAAAAGTTAATCTTTTAGCACCTGAATGTGATCACATTTTACAGGCAAAGCAGCCTAGGTACTTTGTCTTATCGATGGTTACACAGCAAGGTAGTTTTCACAGGCTTTCACAAAACAAAGACTATCATGTGTTTATAGTATGCATATCCATGGGAATTGAATGTGTAATCACCTCTGTTTTGTGTCGTGGTATACCTTGTATTGAATTAATTGCAGTATTACATTTCTTCTCTTGCTGGACATGCTTCTCTTACCTGACCATTTTAGGTAACCTGACTGAATAGCACAGTAGCTGTGAAATTGAGAATGGTCTAAAATAACTCAATACCTGAAGGTACTGGGAGTCCTCAAGTCCCACTGAAGTAATTCCATGACTTCATCTCATCATACAGGCAGGCATGTTTACTCGTTAGCATTAAAAAAGAAAAACCTCTCTCCATTTCTGGTTAATTTTTTTTTTTTTTTTTCCCCTGTTGTAGCTTTTGTTGGCTTTGTTTCGTTTTTCCTAGTTAAATCCACACAGACATCACATTAAGGCAGCAAAAAGACCTGTAATAGCTGTGCCTTGATTAAAACTCCTGGCATCGATAATGGCATGAGCCTGTGGGATTTATTACTGACTATGTGGATCCTGTTTGTTTTTTCCTATGGAAATCCAAGTTTATAGAAGGGCCATCAGATGGAACCTGCACGCCATTATTATTACTAATAGTGGTTAGAAGTGCAGCTCCAAATGGTGCATAACATTTTTTAAAAGTAAACCATAAGCCAAGTTAAATGAACTTTAAAAGTGAACATGATTCATAACAGATACAATTTTAAAACTGACCAGACACAGCAAATGTAAATTTTGTCCTTTTAACTGTAAAATGTTTAAGCTTATTTGCAAAGGAGTTTGAAAAATTAAAACCATACCTTCTCTGCATTTCTCCAGCCATGAAGAAACATCAGAGTTTGCATTTGAAAGGATGGCAATACTAACTGTATGGACAGACTAGATGTCTACTTGAATTATCTTGCTTGTTGAGGGGAAGTCTTAAACTGATGATCACATATAATCTGTAATGTATTAAAAGCATATTCTTTATTGGAGTCCCCATATTACATTTCAAATACATTTACATGGAATGTTTCAAAATGTCATTCGAAATTATTACTTTTTTCATTGAAATGGCATGTGTCCCCTCAACACTCATCTAGAACTTTATTATTATGATTCTTTGGACAGTTTAAAGACATGAGATCACTTTTTGTGGTTTTCTGTGCCTCACACTACCTCTGTTCCTTCTTCAGTGCTAATGCCAGCTTCACATTCCCCCTAACAGTTTAGCTCTAGCTTCTTGGCCTGTGTAGGTTTTGTTTCAGTTGATCAGAGGTTTGGCTAACTTAAATATTTAGGCAGTATATAATAACTGTATCTCAAACAAACACTTATTAGAATGATCACTTGCAGTGTTTGCTGTTGTTAAGAAATACAGTTCTGGCTTCCATACTAGCCCCACTTTTTTTTTTCTTTTTTTTTTTTTTTTTTTTTTTTTCAGTTGATTCCCCCCCTCCTCCCCATGGGATTTGTCTTACCTGGAGGGTGATTTTGCAATACAAGGTGTTTGGTAGAAATTACGTCTTGAAAAGCTGGAAGTCAAGCATGGATTAAGTACTTGTGTGAGCACAACTAAATGAGAACTTTAAATATGTGTAGAATTATGCTATGTTTATAGCCTAGTGGGAAAACTGAGCCAGCTGGAGCTCTGTGTATATATGTGTGTATATATATACACAAATGCACATATCAGTAACAAACAGATACACACATACATACCAGTAACAACCCATGAGAAAAATTGATGGCAGTATCAGTAATGAAGATAGGAGCTGGACCAGTGCTTCCTGAAGTCATTAGGCTTATAAAACGTCATTAAAACACTTAAAATCTGAAGGCTACTGCACTCAAATAGGAGACTTCAAGAGAGTAACACCTCAGATGATTTAAATCACTTTATACTGTTAAGCACTTAATCTAACCTGAGCCTTACTTGTGTTGACTTACATGTATTGTGTTTAGTGAAAGCACCTCAGTTCGGGGCATGCTTCAGCTCGTAACAGAGGTTAGCCACCAAAAAGCACGTGCTTCAAGGCCACAGTGCAATTGTCAATGCATATTTTCTTCCACTCCTGTTTCACTTAGGGCAGTGGAATCCAGTGGAAATATTCCAAATATTTAATTAAAAAAAAAAAAAAAAAAGTTGTAAGCAATTCCATCTTTTGAATGATGACTTCTTCTGGCCTTTCCTGGAGACTGACTTGGCACATTCACTTGAATTAATCTCTATCAACTTTTGTTAAGTAATAGAATTGATGCAGTAGCTTTTGGAGATGTGTGTTTAAACATTGTATTTTCTCTACAATTGATGGCTTGAGGAAGACTATTAAGGCTGTGGTCCAATAGTTGGTGGATCCTCAGCTGCTTCTACAGTGTAAGGAGTGGAAAAAGAAATAATACAGAACAGCTCGTTAAAACAATGAATTTTCTGGTCCTTAAAGTGTTAAAAATAACAACAGGTATATGGATCTTGCTGTCTATTGGCTCCTAAAAAAACATCTGTAACTTGAGATACCACCGTGTGTGTGCTGAACTCTAAGCATGTAAGTTGACCTGATTTCAAACTGGGAAATAAGAGTTCCTTTTCACTCTATAACAGTAAACCTTACTGTGTGGCTTTTCCCTAAGCTTCTGGCCTTGTCATCTGGTGCAATTATCTGCTGCATATTCTTCTGCAATTATTCTTCTGCATTTCTTACTCAGACCTTGATACCTATTATTCCTCCATATTCATCTTCCCTGATGATATTCTAAAGTGGACAGCAGTTTGGGATTAGAAAAATATACTTTTTAAATTAGATTACAAGCTAATGAGGGTAGAGATTGTCTTCCATGCTGTTTGTACAGCACTGACTCAGTGTGGTGCTCTCACGTGACTCCTCTAGGCTGTACACCCAGGCCTTGCTGCCCCAGGATCTAGAATCAAAGAATCATTAAAGTTGTAAAAGACCTTCAAGATCATCTGGTCCAACCACCCCCCTACCACCAATGTCACCCACTAAACCGTCCCTAAGCACCAGGTCCAACCTTTCCTTAAACACCCCCAGGGATGGTGACTCCACCACCTCCCTGGGCAACCCGTCCCAATGCCTGACTGCTCTGAGAAGAAATGTCTCCTAATTTCCAACCTGAACCTCCCCTGGTGCAACTCGAAGCCATTCCTTCTAGTCTTATCACTAGTTACCTGTGAGAAGAGGCCACCCTCCCACAGGTGTGTGAGCTTCCCACACCTTCCTTACAGGCAGTTGTAAAGAGCAATCTGGCTGCGGTCTGTATTCTCATTACCCACTTGTATAGTTTATTAAATTTCTGGTAGAGTATAGACTTTTTCTGTTTGCCTGGCTAATTGTTGGAGCAAAATGCTCCAACAATTATGTTAATATATACAAATATATGTTAATATATGTTAATATATACAAAATAGCACAAAGGCTTAATTTGGAAATTTCCCAGATGAATAAAAGCATGGTCTTCCTTAATAATATCCAGGTTACCTTTATTTTTGTATATTTATTTATGAAATATAATATTTTAACATTGTTAGTTACATCTAATACATCTAATCTTTCAGTGGTAGAACATCCGTCTAAGGTGACAAAGCGGCAAACAGTTCAGACTTGCTGAAATTTATGTACATTTAAAATACTCAATACATCTAGGGCTTATGAGACTTTCTACTTTCCGTTAAGCTAGCCTGTACTTCTTGTATTTCAGCATGCCATCTCAGGTGTTTTTTTCCCAAGAAACTGTTGTTCCAGATCATCTGACTGTTTCAGGAGCACTTGAACAAGAAGAAAAACACGACAGCCAATTAAAAAACAATTTTTTTCCTCTGGTATCATTAATCAAATGCACAAGCAGTCCAAGCACTGACACCTGGCAGGGTTAATGTTTAAGACCTATGGCAATTATAGCTCCCCTGAAAATCGCTTGGCCAGCAAGTCACATAAAAGCCTGTGATTATGAAGGAAATGGGAATTAGCAGAAAAATTTAGGGAAACCAGTTGAAATACATTGGTAGCAAAGAAGGCAGAGAAAAATCTGACTGATTGGAGCTCCCCTGGGGAGAAGAAACAGGGTCTAGGGTCACTCCTTCACTAAATTAGTAGTGTCTGTCATCTGAAACCAAAATAAAGCAGGAACAGAAATAAAAGATTTTCTGTGGAGAAACTGGATTCTATTCTCTTGCACCTATATCTCAAGGAGGCCAAGTGCAATTAGCATGTTGATTTTTACTGATACTAATTCAGCCATAATTCTTTACCCTTAAATATCTATTTCTTAGTAAGGAACACGCTGCACAGAGAATTTGACACACTATTTTTTGCAGTGAGTAGTTCAAAGATTGTATGCAGGCATTGTTTCCATTAGCTGCTTGTCTGTCTCATCCTCTGTTGTGCATCTCTGCACAAGTTGCTCAACTTGAGTAAACACCACTTTAATGAAAACTAAGCCTCTTGCAGTTAGAGCACATGCTAGTGCATATGCTTTCTCTAGCTGAAGAATATATCTGAATATTCTAAGTGCCAGACAATTGTGCCTTATGAAAAAATCTGGTAAGTAAGCAGTAGTTTAAATGAGGAGTGATGACTATTTGGAGCCAATTTCTTAATATCATTTGTTAACAAATCAGTAGCTTGGAGCTACTGAAAAATATATTGATAACAAGCATGGTGGTATAACCTTAGTTTTCTGAGTTCAATTCATGTTAGGAAAATATAGGAGATAGAGAGTGGCCTTGTTTCCTGCTTGGACAAAGATCTCTTCTACTGGAAAGTAGTTCTCTGCTATGGCAGTTTGGGTGCTGCATCTGTGAAACTGGTAATTTGTTGTGTGCTCTATTACAAACACTTTGCTGTCTCACAGAGCTGCAAAGTATATTAGGCCTCTGATTAACTTTATGTTAATTGAAAGAGTGACATGAGTTGAAGATCAAGTGATTTCATACTGTTGGGCTAATTCAGTAGTGATGCAGAAAACAATTGAATTTAGTAAGAAATGAGAAATTAAAATACTGGAAAAAGTTCTGTAGCTGTAGCAAATTACTGCGAAAATTCTGGAGTTTGGATCCAAACCACTATCATGCAGCTTCAATGCTGCAGGATAGAAACTCACTTAATGTAGCACAAACATCAGAAGAGCAGAAATTACCAAAAAACTCAAAATGCAATCCAGGTATTTGAATGGTGTGTTGATCATCATCTAAGCATCTATGAGGCAAGAAAGTAAAGTAAATTTAAAGTTGTTTTGGGCTCTTTCTTTTTCATTCGTCAATAGTTGTTTTTCATCACTTGTGTTTCATGAACAATAACTACTTCATAGCTTGAATGGAGAAACAGGAGAATCCTTATAGCATAACTACAAGCTCCCAGTTCTGCAAAACTTGCAGTTCATACTCAACATTGTTTTCTTTGAGGTAAGTGGAATTGCTCACTAAAGATAAGCATGTTCTTTATAGCCACATAAAAGTTACTTGATCAGAGGAAGAAAAATTGTATAATTTCATATAGTGAAATGGTAGAGGCAGTAAGAAGAGACATTTCTGTGGTTTCAAACATTTCTATGAAATGAATACTGCTTTCTAAACAAAGAATAGTAAAGCTACAGGGAAATGAGGAGCAAGGTATGCATGCATACGTATGATGGGTTTTGTAAGATTTTGAGTGAAGAAGGACACACTGACAGCATTCAAACTTAGAAGGAATGAGTCCCCATGAGGTGGAGAACTGAAGAAGGAATGGACATTTCAGCAACTGAAGCAATCAAGGGAGGAAAAGGTAAAGTTACTGAGAAATGTGTCTGGGAAACTACAGTGATATAAGGGGGTTTTCTGGCTTTTTGAAATAGTTAATAGATTTAAAAGATTGCTATGAGCAAAGCCCTGGTAATGCAATTGGTACTGAAATCCTAATGTCACAACTGGAGAAACACATGGATATTTATATACTAAGAAAATATATAGCATTATGCATTATGTAAAATATGAATCAATATACAAAAGACACTTGAATTAACCCTGAACTGGCTATTTTCTTGCATATTTAAAACATCTGGTATAGAACAATTCCATACTCTGCATTTTGTGTATCTTAAAATGTGGACTGTTTTTCACATTTCGATTTAATATATTTCCAGTAATTCAGTTCCTTCTGGAAAGGAGATGGTTGTGCTTTTTGTTTTGTTTTTCCTGTTTATACAAATGGTAAAATTGCATGTATAGACTTAGATAGTAGGTAAAATATTGGCAAAATGTAGTAAAAGTAAATTCATTTAGGATCTTTCTTTTTCTTAATCTTTCATGTTTAAATAGATATTTCAGTACTAATGTGTTAACTGATTTCATGCATCACTTTATTTTACTAGACAGGATATATGTAACATAGTAATAATAACCATGAAAGAAAAATAACATCTTTGTTATTAACTAAATTGAGGCCTCCATGATTCAGTATTAACTATTGCTTCCAGTATTGCTTTTATTTCTGTGATATTTCTTCTCATATCTTTGTTTGCTTTTCAAATGCATTGTTGAGCTTATGTTGATATCTATTCCAGATGTTTTCAAGTTCTGCTAATTTGTTTTCCATGTGATACCTACTTACAAAACCATTTCACTTGCAGTTACTGCAATTGTATCTGCAAGCTGCATTCCCTTTTGGATGTAACATTTTTCTTCCATCAGGATAGGTTTTCCCACTGCTTCTGCTATTTATTTCTGTATTTCCATAGTAGTGTCCAGGTGCATTTAGAGTCTGGTTCATGTGCCTAAGAGTTTACAGGTTGAGATTTGGAACTTGGAAGCAGGCTGGTACTTTAGTCCATACAAATAGTTTGTGGATTTTAGCAAACTAATTCAAAGTTATATCTCAATTTTAGAAACAGGATAACAAAGAATTTGGTTCTGGTAATCATGCCTAATCTCACCCATAACGCAACAATGAACTTTGGTATTGGCTTAAATTCTGTATGCTGCTAATAAGATTTATATATGCTCTTAAACACTGTTGTAGTGTACTCATAGTATTGCATTGTGGTTATACAAAATAAATGACCTTTTTCTGATAGATCATGAGAAGAATAATATTGCACTAAGTGTCAAGATCCATGCACTTCTATATACTTCTGTATAACATCCAAACCTGGATCTGAAATTCAGTTTTCCTCTGGTGGAGCTTCTTCAGTGTCCATTAGTACATTTTTATTGCTTTCCAGGTGTATATGTAGCTATTTGAAGTTTCTTTGTTTTCTTCTTTTTGACCTATTATTGCTTTGGACTTTGTTTTTCTTCCTTAGTATGCTTCTTTGTTATCACAGCTTCAGGTTCTAGAAATGCCATTTAAGCATCAGTGTGTTCCAATTGTTCTTTGTTATTCTGGCATCTTGAAAAAAGTGTTTTAAATTAAGAGATCTAAATTAGGCACTTGGCCACGTATTGAGTAGCCTAACATTCAGAAGTGCAGAGCATGTACAGCTCTGGAAATTGGGCAGCAGAGACTAGAACTTGTAAGCATGTCTAGCTGAACATGGACATTTTCCAAAGAGATAAACAGTAACTTAGCTGAACGTCTTTTCCTGAAAAACTTGGTACAGATTTTATATGTGATAATATGAGGTCTTACAATCTTAGGGCTCATTGCTCAGTTCTGTGCAATGCTGTCTCTGCTTGCTGAAGCAACCAGTGCACTTAACAAGCTAAGCCAGACCAACTGCAGTAAATGGTTTAACAGAAAGCCTTGTGATGGGAGTGAACAAAAATATGCTAAACTCTGTAAGATTAGGAGTTCCTGGTGTTATTAATCATCTACTGATAAGTGATATTGTTTGCTAATTCCATTAATTCTTAATTTGCATATATATATTTTTAATAGCAAAAATAACGACAAACATTGTGAGCTGATGTAGGTTTGGTTCATTCTTTACATAATTGGGGCCCTTCTAGTTTGAAAGTTATATTATATTCAGTACTAATACATATCTCTTCAGCTTGCTTCAATCTGTTTAGCACTGAGACAACCCATAAGATTATTCTTTCAAGAAAAACTGCACTGCTAGATAAACCTTTTCTTACCAGTTTCTGGTGAAAAGAATTGGAGAACTACACATGGCATACAGGCCATAATAATTTCTTGTTTTCCAGGTATGGTAATGATGACTAATGAATTTTTAATACTCTCTAGTATTGTCTTTTAGAAAAAAACATTCTACTTAACAATTTTCGTGATAGGATTGGCTTAGTTATTTTTGCCCTAAAAAGCAGAGGACTTGGTCCAAAAGGGCCTTGTTAATAGGTGACAGTCAAGGTTGGGGAGGATTAGAGTGATAGTTACAGGAAATGATTAAACAATTGGTTTCTGTAATGTTACATGTGTACATGTTTTCTAGTGAGAGACAGGATTTTAATACATTTTGTTTAAAATTTTTTTCTTTGTAGTCATTTCTATAGAAAGCCAAATTAGCAGTGCCAATTGTTTTTTGAGTTTCTGATGTATGATATGTAGAAAATTCTAATATTTCTAAATGTGCCATCTTTAATGTTCCAGCTAAAATTCAGAAATTTTAACAGTAATACACTCTTGATTGTGAAAACTAAGAAAGGAGGCTCTCAAGATCCAGTCCCTTCTTATTTTCTTTCTAGACACACAATAGATAAAACTAATGTTTCTTGTTTTCGGATGGAGTAGTGCAATAAAGAATGTATCAAATTAATAAAGAAAATTTGAGGAAAAATAAAGTAAAAATCTGAGAAGTGGAAACTCTAGTGAGGAGAAAGAGTGGAGAGGAAATAATTTGCTGGACTCATAAGTGCGTATTGTGACACTTTACATCCTTTATTATGTTAGAATACAGCAAAAATGCCACATGTGCATCATGAAAACAGATATATGTGTATGTAGTTGATGTTGGATTTAGTAATAAAGTGCTTGGTCCAGGTGAGTTCTCAGTCCTTGAGAACCATAAAGAGACAGAGCAGTTTGTGTGCCTGGGTTTTGTTAGCTGGTCCAGTCTCATTTTTTTTCTATCCATTTTAAAGAGGATTGTGTGTGTGTAGGTGAAAATTAATGTGATTAGGAGATTTTACAAACTTCTTTTTCGAACCACTGTGGTTATTACCCTCAGCATTCATGGACAAATGAGAAATATACTTGTAAAGTTCCAGCAGGCATGGCTAGCTTAATGCCAGTGTCATACTCCAAACCTGCAGTAGCTCTGAAAATACCCTGATCAGTCTCCAGTCTATCACACCCAGTTGCCTTTATAGGATCTTGTGAAGAAGGACCTAGGGGAGTTAGTAATGCTGGTTTAAGAATGTCAGAAATCATAAAACTTCCTGTTTCACCTCCCTTGTGCATGTTCTAGTCTCTTATGTACTTAGAGCATGTATTAGGATGGTAATGAAGAGCATGTATTAGGATGGTAATGAAATAATAATGAACCTTATTAGAAAAAGGCCAAGTTGCTAATGTGAAAATTGGTCTCAAAGATAAAATTCTGTCAGAGAAACACATTCAATAATTAAATGGAAAAGGCATCAGTTTTCTTGGCAAAACTCAGTTTCTGGTTGCTGTGATCTCTGCTAAAGAAAACTTTTATGTAATTACAGGTTAACGCAGTATAGAATGTAAATAACAGAAATAAAGCTACCTCTTTTTTATAGCCTTGAACTCCGTTGGGTCCTGTTGTCTGGTACATAAAGTAATCCTTAATCTATTAAACTTCTTCAGGAAATAAATATAGTTAGGTAATATAAAATTTTATTTTAAGTGAAGGTGTTTTTTCTTTTAACAGTATGGTATTAATATTCAGTTGTATATATATCTTTGAATGACATTTTATATGTAATTTCTTTCTAAAACAGTAAATGAAACAGCAAATAACTCCAAATAAAACTAACAACTGAAAAACAAATGAAGTTCATGATAGCTATATTAAATTTAATGAACTTTCTCTTGAGTTGGACCCTTGATGAGTGGGTCCCTTCCAACCCCAGATGTTCTGTGATTCTCTGTGGAAACTCCTTTAGGAAGGTTTTCAGAAATAAAATTGTTTGTTACTTATTTTTTTAAACATTGTGCTTTATGTCACTGTTCAGTATGAATACCATCTGTATTTTAGAAAGGTTTATTTGAAGAAAAAATATTTTTAAAGAGCTCTTCTGTATCTGTTTTGTGTCTTTATATTCTCCTTCAATAGTATTCTTATGAATGAGCTATTGCAATTACTAGGTTATTCTACATAACACATAATCCTTAGAGAACTATCAAATATACAGTATAGCTGGCAGGGATGAACTGCTGCACCTACACAGATCTCCTGTGACAGCAGTGGGGCTCTGCACTGGAGAATCTATTCACCTAGCTATTGTTAGCCCAGGACTCTGTCTGAAAATTCTTTTTCGATATGGTAAATTAATGAAAACCTGTCATACTGTTTGGAAATGTTATTTATGTACTTTGTGCTTCAGAAAATGCCCTGTAATTATTTGATAGTTATATTAGTGATCTTTCTTGGTAGCACTTTTTTATTTGAATACATCAGAAATCTTAAAATTACTAAGCTGAATGTGGTTATGCCACAAGGAGATACTTGTGCCTGCCTCTCTTCATATTTAGGTTCACGAACTAAAAAATCTATTGAAATAACTCAAGGTTAGCTTGGAGGGCTTTGTGGATTTGCTGCAGTTTAGAATAAAAATTATTGTAATAAAACATTGATAGTATCCATTTTTTGCAAAATTAATTCTGTTATCCAGCACAAATTTATGCAGATGCTTGCTTTTAATATTGCTAACACGCTGAAACTTAAGATCATTGATTATGGCTTTCTTCACACATACATAAAATATCAGGTGCTCTGAACTTTTTTCAAGTAGAAAAAATAACCTTAATACAAAGTCAAACCTGTATTTCATTGCAAAAGTAACCTGTATTAACTTTTTTATTTGTGTAAAGATATTTTTCTTATATGTAAGTAATTGTACAGTATTTATAGAAAAAATAAGATATCCAATACCGATCAGTTTTTGTAACTACTAAAGAAAACATTTCATTTCAAGGATTGCAAAACATTCATAAATGGGCTGGACATAGTCACAAATTGCTTTTCAGTTGTGATCAACCTTTCCTAATGAATTTGGACTTCCTAAAATATCCCAGATTGAATTTGTATGCATAATGTTTCTATGAACTTCTCAAATGCTCACAAATAATTGCCCTTGACATTGGATCCTTTGAAAAAGGATTGTATTACCTTTTAGAAAAAAATTGGCTTGAACTAGGCAAACTTATTGATGAAATAAGTAATGGTCCTATGGAAGATTATGTTTCTTAAGCATCTTGGCTTTTTCATATTCAAACTTGTGATGTAGGTTTTCACTTTCTGTAGGTCTCTGCAGCTAGCACTTGTGAAACTAATGATATATTTTTAATTTAGAGAAGCTTATAAATCATAAAGTATGTTCTTATCAGTACATTTCATATTCTTTAGAATATGCTACTATTAGGTGTGTTGTATTTTATGGAACTACACAGAGTAAGTCATTATCAGACTTTTCTCTCTTTTAGAGACTGGGTGACTTGCTTCATGTTTACCTTACTGCTTTCAAAATTATATCCTTGTGTACAGTGGCATTTCAGATTATTCTGCTCTGGGTTCCTCCTTTTTGTAACTCTTCACATGAGTAAAACGAAAAGCAGCAAAATGGCAGAATGGGATAAAAATGCCCTCTGTTACTGCGCCAACTTTTATGAGAGTATAGTATGGTAGTGGAAGATTTGAGAAGGCTCTCTTTCTTACTGGCCACCAGTTAGGCACTCTGTGTTCTGCACTGGTCTGGAAACTGTCTGTGAGGCGTATTCTTCTAATAGATTGGCTTAAAATATACTAGATTAAGTGTTAAATAAGTTGGTACTAAATCCTTGCTGTATATTTGCCATACTGAAGACTGTATCCTCATCTCCGGGGATTAACAAATTTAGTGGCTTAAGCTAAAGACATTTTGTAAATACACCCCATAAATTACATATGGGCTTTTGAGAATAATCCAAACTGCACTGTGGGATACACATCCAGGCTACAAAATAAGTCAGGGATGGCCAACATGTGGCTTTTCCATTGCCTGTGGGTCTGAAGAATGCTCCCAGGTATGTGTCTGAGGCCAGGGCTCTGTCAACCTGCGGTCATTTGTGCTGCGTTGGCCCGGGGGCTGCTGCCTAAGGAAAACCATAGGTTGTGGGGAGAATTGGAGCAGTATGGGCTGATGGAGCCAGTGTTTCTGGTCCTGCTGAAACCTGTTTGGGGCCTGCTGCGGGGTCACTGTTGTTGTCTGACTGCCAGTTGAGAGGAGCCCTGCACTCAGCATGCAGGAACGTGTGGTACAAGCCATATGCGCTTCAGCTACTTCTTGGTGTGAACCTCGTGAGGCCAAGAAGCCATTCTAAATTCTCATTTTTCTGATTTTAAGTCCTTACAGCTTTCTTTTTACTGCCTTACCATAGCAAAGGTAAAATCTTTCTCCCTTATCATTAATCCTGAGTGTATATTTCTACATATGGAGGACCCTGATTCTCTACTGCTAACAGCTTGGTATTTCTTTTCTGTGCTTACTTGCACCATCAACCATTGTACACAGCTAAGTACACTTGGGAATCAAAAAACAATTTTTAATGTTAACTTGGGAAAGCCTGCACTAGTGAAGAAGCATGTTGTTTTGTTTTTTGTTTTTTGTTTTTTTTTCTCTCTCCTTCCTAATATAACTAAATTCAAATTAATGCTCTCAACTTACTATTATGCTGGCATAACTTACATCATGGATAAATCTCATATTTCATTCAGTGTTGTGATCTGATATACATTGCCACATGCATGTGCTACATATTATGAATAAAGCTTTAAAAAAGCCTCCTTTTATAGCTGTTTATGTTATGTGATTGAGTTCTTGTAGAGAGAAAATTTGCCAGGACTAAAGGTTATTACTGGCTGTTCTGCAACTAATATTGCGTAGAACTAAGGCAATTAGTCTTGACAAAATATGAGCTGCTTAAAAACATGTGCTTTTGAAAGTTGGGCTTGTAATGGAACTTGATTTAATATATGCTACTGACATGAAGATTTTAATTAGAAGAAATAGAAATAAATAGCTGCTCTAATAAAATGGGAAGTGAAGAGAGATTGTTCTGCAGGTAACCAGAGTGCAGTTCGTTTTGTAGAGGAATGGAATACAGAACTCTGAGGGGATGGGATGGATGACTGCAATGAATGTATTCTGAAATGTACAGTGAATAACACGATATTGTGACTAAAAAAAAAAAAAAAAAGTGTTTTTTCTTTGTACCTTTCCCTCTGAGGACCCCAGAAATGTTTTTCAGTGGATTACCTTTATTATACCCAGCAAACCCTAGAGGTTTTGGCCATGAATGGATGCCGTGAATCAAAAAGCACCAATTTCCATGCTTTATAACATAGTTGTCAAAAAGATGGTGAAAAAGTGCTATGGAATTGTCAAGAAGATCATCATCCTACAAGTGAGCCTTAACTCAGATCTTTTAGCTTACAGCAGCTGTATCTAAAATACAGATATGTGAATACCTTACTCTTTTAATTTCTCTCACAAGACCCCAAAAATGGGGCTGAATTGGATCATTCTGAGTCACAATAAAATGAAATCATTTTTTCACTGAATTGAAAAACAAAACAAACAATAACAAACACCACCAGCAACAAAAACTTAAACCAAACCAGAATGCTTAGTTCAAAAAATAACATGTTTAATCGTATTATGTTTACATTTTTATTTTTAATTTTAGATCAGAAAATATTAGTCCTTGTACAATTCTTGTATCTGGTTCAAGTTTTGGAAGAGGAGTCTCTGCCAACTCCATTGACACAAGCAGGGGGGTTTTCCCTCATTAAGGTGTTCCATAATGGTGTTGGTATTTCTTAAATTGCATTTCACCATTGCTATTGTTTCATTTGTTTCTCTCAGTCCTGCAAGAATTCCCTTGGATTTAATTTTAAATCATCAGTCACTGATAAACTGGGATAGATTGGCTATTTATAAGTCTCTATTTTTCTATGCTGTGAATAAACTTAATGTCATCTTAGAAATAAATATTAGGCTTAGTGCCTCGAGTTCTACATTCTCCATTAGCTCGTACATTAGCACTATTTCAAACAGCTAGATTAAATACAATTGTAATATAGTTGCATATTATACAGTGTTTTAAATCAAATATTATTTTCTGAGAAAGATTTAGCTTAAAATTAACCATCACTTGGGTAAGCAGAATACATGTACAAAAGGCTACTTAGTTGGAAGAGGCATGCATTTGTGCTCTCAAGCTTAACTCCTCTTGCCGCAACTGGTTTCTGCAGATAGCAAGTTCATTCAGATAGCTTCATTCAAGGCGTTATGACAGCTGTATTATTGTTGCTGGGTTTTGCAGTAGTCTGCATAAATAGGACTTCAGGCAAGCAACTTCACAGGATGCTTGTTCATGGCAAGACATTAGCAGTGATGAGGCAGGGCGTCTTCCCACTGGCTCCAGCTGCAGTCCTGCTCTCAGCCAGATGCTTTGACTGAGCGTTTTGTATGTTACCCCTGGGATGGTTGCCTGGTTCCTCCACCTAAGTAACTGAGCTATGTCTGTGTGCCTGGTGAAGAAGTGAAATACCCAACAAGGAGTAAGAGCTGTGGTCCTTCTCCTTATCTACTCTGGCTTTTTAACGTTTTCCTTCCAAGCAGGTTGTTTTGGAGAGCACTGCAGGTTGTCTCAGAGGTGTGATGCGGTGCGATGTCCTTTGGTGCATTCAGGACATTACCACAGTTGTTGAGGCAAGTGAATGTTGAGGAGAAGAGTCTGGCTGATATGTCAGCTCTATCACTTCTGGACAAACAAGCCTTTATATTCTCCTTTCAGTCCTTACCAGGCACGTTCAAAGCTACTCTGGACATGGAGGAAATAGGATGCTCCTCCAGTAGCTGTTTTAATGTGGTGGAAAAGGAAAGAAAAGAGCTGCATTCAGCTTTGCATCCAGAAACTCTCCTTAAAAAGGTATTTTGACTCCTGATTTGACTAACTTGATCTCTGGAGCATTTACGACCACATTGCTGTAATTCTGCACAAAGCAATGCTGTTCCCCTTTCATTTCTGTATTTAGGTTTATTGCAAGATACTTACCTATGTAGAAGTTTATTAATTTATTTACCAGAATTTTGTATGGAAGTGTTATTTTAATGTATATAGTGAGAAACAGTACCATAAGTGATCACTCTTGTCTCAGAAAAACAACTCTTATTTGTGAGGCCATAAAGAAAAAAATTGTGAAAGGCTGACTTTTTTTTCTATGCTGATTTGAGGCCTTACTAGAAAAATGCTATTCAATTTAATGATACAAGACTAGACTAATAGTGTTAATAAAGCTATATGTGCATATAGTAATACATACTTTAATACATACTGAACTGGGCAGGAAAGCAATGTACTGAGAACAACTAAAAATGCATGTAGCACCAATTAAAACTTAGGAGTGGCACAAGTCTTAAAAGTAACGTAGCAGGAGAAACCATATAATATCCAAGTGATTCTTGTAGAAGCTCCTCAAAATTTTCTGTTAATATGCATTCAGGGATTTTTGTATTTCAGTGTTCTCTACCAAGTTCTCTACCAATTGGGGGGGAAGGAGGGGGAGAAGTATGCTGTTAAATTATATTGCTATGAGGTGTTTCTAGGAAGAACTTTATTTACAATGCATGTCACAATTGCCAGTGGAGATCGCCCATGTGATCACACACACACACACAAACCACAAGTTTACTGAATGCATTTTAAAGTGTTTGACAGTTTGAAGACAGAAAAATAACATGAATTACTTCACATGAGGAAGGCTATAGAAAGGTTCAAGTTTTTTTCTAATTTAGAGTTCTAGTGAAGCATAAAGAGTATAATTATTTTTATTTTGCTGCATTTTCTAAACTGCATAATACCGTCATTCTTCTAGATTTTACAGTTGTCATTTTACAGTACAGTTCAGGACTGCAGTGGTAACATATTTTCCAAAGGTCAGTTTTCCAATTATAATCCAAAATTTGACGTTAATATTTTTTCTTATAGCCATGTTGTAACCGCATTCTGTTAATTTCATAAAGATACCATTTAGCTGAGGTAGGTGGTATTCTGGGCATAGGAACAGTCACCTAATGTCAACAGTAAGCAGTAACTGTAACTACTGACTTCCCATCATTTGCAAAAAAATATTTTCCCAAAAATTATAGCATGTAGAACTAGACAGCATCCCAGTCTCTCACTAGGAAATCACAGAGATTTTCTTATTGCTTTATATATTGCAGATTATTTTTGAGTCTCATTAGAGTTTGCTGGCTACCTTATGTGCTCTTCAGTTAATATCTGATATAAACTTGTTTTCCAAGTCGTAAGGATTTCAGCTAGTAACAATTGTTAAGTATTTTTGTCTGTTTGCTTTAGATATTCCGTAATGAAAACACACTTTCAGATAGACTTAAAGTAGCTAATGTAAATATTAGAATTGGAATAAAGGATAATGTTTTACTTCTTTCTTAGTGATTTTTTTAAATTATTGTATTTTCTTTGCATTGTTTGCAGTAAACTCATTATTTTAAAACTGGTATATTTAAATATAAGCTTCCATGCTAAATGCTCAGAAATCCCAAGATGCAATCTCACCTGCCACAGAGAATTCCATAATTGGCTTTTGATGTGTGAGCTTGAAGATGCTGCTCTTTCACACTGTCCTAAAGTCAGTGCACACAAACTGCACACGGGTTGGCAAAGTTTTGTTCTGTGATAAAGCAGGCAAATGTAGTTGAGATTTTTGTAGCCTAGACAACATGGCAACAACTTATTTTATATTTGCCAAATACTACTGATTCTTATTTTAAATACATAGCTAAATTAAGGTTCAAATTGTTCCAAGATTAATTAATATATTAATTCCACTGTTATTTTCTAATCTGTGTAGACAATCTAAAATTTTATAACAGGCTTTTCAGCATTATTTGACACAACTTCTGCTCAATAAACATTTGTTGAGTTCTAAATTGAGCTAGCAAGTGGCACGTGCACTGTCAAATAGGTAATTATCTGATGTCCGGGGCACTCGTTCAGAGCCAGATCCAGTAAACAACTTAAAAAAACTCAGTTACTGAAACAAGCAAAATGCCCCTCAATAAATGGTGAAAGACTGCTTCTCTTCCCATTTTGAAGCCATGGACACAACAATTTGCTATTTCATTCATGCTTGTGTAGAACATACTTGTGTAGAACTTACCGGTTACGGTTTTATATTAACAAATATGTGTCATGTTTCTGTCCCTGTAAACGAGCAGGTAGTTTATGATTGAGTTGCTCAAACATATTTCAGCCAAAAGCTTCACTTTCTTGCAAGTTTGTTTGTTTGTTTGTTTGTCTGTTTTTGTAATTAAATTCAAACACTCAAATATTTGCAGAAACAAATATTTAGGGGGAAAGGAGGCAGAAGAGAGAGAAGCCGGCAACATCTAACAGAAGTGGAAAGCATCCTGCTATATTTATCCAGTTCTTGGTTACCCTAAGATAGGCAATCCTGCCATTGTTTGTGATAATAACTGACAAAAATCACGAGAGCTTTTAATTGTTTGACTTATTTTTCCAGGTTTTCAACCACTCTAAATGATATTGTAGAGAAAGAATGATGAATGGGGAAGGGTGGAGAAAGTCTTAGGAATTTTGCCTTTTTGGTCATTTGCCTTTATGTTATTGTAAGTGTACCAGTAGATATCCTGAAGTCTCTTAGCAGAAGGCTGCAGGAGTATTTGTGCGCATTCATTGTGCAGGAAAGATAGATGTCTGTCTGGCCCCTTCATGCTCCTAGTTTAAGAGCAGAATTTTCAAAAATGAAATATTTTAAAAGAGTTCAGTGTCTTACTTTTGCTTCACCTTTTCATCATTTCTTTTAATAATTTCATTAAGTTCCTGAGTTAGGAGAGGATGAATTACTTTCTGGAAAATTCATCTGATAATTCAAATGTATTTATTGTCTGATAAGGAAAAAAATAAAATATTTTTTGTCTAGTTATCCAGTATTTAAGATAGGCACAGAAATTTATGTAAAATATATATAACATATGTATAGTATATATTATATAATATATATCAGAAATATATTTCCAATAGGTATATAAGTTAGTATTTTTATGAAATATTTTAATACATACTCTGACTGTTTCTTGAAATACTTCTTAATGAAAAATGATTGTTCCCTCTTTCATTGGTATATCTTGTATCAATTAGGAGTTATAAAGACTGCATGGAAAATGTGGCCAAAAAAAAATTTACTCCAGTGAAATCCCAAGCTTATTGAAATAAATGAAAAACCTCCAAGTGAAAATAGTGGAGTCAGAGCTTCATCTTTTGATTATTTATTATTTCTTTTTAATTTATCTTCTTAAATTCTGAAAAAGTTGAGCATTTCAGGTGCTAAAACATTTCCAAAATCTGAAAGCAGGAAGAATATTACAAAAAGCAAAGCTGCTCCTGCATTTCACCAATAAAAGGATAATTTATGATCTTGCTAATTAATAGCACAGAGATTCACAGTGAAATGGATGTTACACACGAGTTTAATGCCCCTCCAAGATCCATTCATAGAGCAAGCAAGCAGTAATGTTTTTCCACATACCGCTATCGGCACACCTCAGTGCTAACCTGTGACATTCCAGCTATTTCAGCTCTGGTCTTCTGGGCAAAAGCATTCAATTGAGCAGATGTGTGCCAAATTATGTGGTGGTTTTGTAGTGTATGGACAAATGTGTTTTGCTTTGAGACCACCAAACATATTTTCACGTGTGACTTGAACTAAATTTGAACCCAGGCCTCCAGAAGGAATGAAGGAACATATTAACCCCCTCAGTCCCTACTATATTTAGTGTCAATAGCCATAAACATGCAAATATCATGTCTGCCAAGAGCAATAATATATTCCAGATAACTTTTTTATGTTGAATACCTACATAAAATCACTTCGCTGTAATAAATACTAAAGTAGTGAAATGTCAGTTTAACACTTGTTTTGCTTCTGGAATTGTTTCATTTCTCATGAAAACTGCAGTTACATTTTGTTTTCAAGTAATATTTTGAGAAACCATTACTCATTAAAAGGCTAAATTCATACTTGTGATATGCACTAATTGCTGTCATTTGTTAGCGCCTTCTATAATGTATGTAAATAAATAAGAAAAGATTTGCTCCAGCAGGCAGGATTTCCATTTTCCACCATTCTCTGCATATTCATTTATTCTAGAGCAAGATGAAAGTAGAAAAATATCCCAAAACAGTAATTATTGGAACCAACTATATCCGATACAGGCAAGGAGTGTGGAATTCTTTCATCTTTGCAATGTGTGATAAATCATACATATAAATAAAGAAATCATGGATAAATAAGTAAATTATTTTAAGAATGGGTGCATTTCATAGTGAAGTGTTGAATATTACACTTAAAAGTATTTTAGAAAAATAAGTCTGAATCAGTATGTGACAGAGAAATTTTTAAAGGTAGCTTTAAAGTAACTTTCATTTAATTTCTGCTGGATATCCAGCTGTGCCTTCTGAAAACTCTTAAAAAGATTTTTACAAAATAAATTACCAAGTGGTTTCCGCATCATTGATTTTCAGTCTTCCATGACTGTTAAATGCAATTCCAAGTAAACAAAATTGAGGTAAAGGAAAGCTTTCTTGAGGACCTATTTTACACTTTCACTCCCAAGATTCTAGAATTTTGTCTGTGAATCAGTCGAAATATTGGCACCTGTATTTTAATTTCAATTTTTTTTTGTCATATGATTGTTTCTAAGCAGCTCTGCTGCTTGAAGTAATAGAACTATAGAGGCATTCTAGATTTATCTAAAATGCTTGCTATTGCATGGGTTCATGCAGCTTAGCTTGTAGTTTATGTGATTCGGTACTCGTTACGTGCAGGAATTACCCTTCTATCCATTGGGGTGAGCACATTGCTTGAAACTATGTGTCACAGAAGATGGTACTGCTGTCTTTACGTGATGAGCTTAACGGCTCAAAGTTGAACTGGGGTCTACACCTTCCTGGATGTGACAAAAAAGAAATGCTGGCAGATGTTATTATTCAGTGTTTTCAATTTGACTGTGTTATTTTTTTTCCTTTAGGTTATATCCATATAACTGCATATCTGACACCACTGCAGGTACCTTCTTCCAGAGGGATTAGCAGGACAGTTAGTTAATTGTAGAATCTTGTAAGGGGATGCTGACAAAGCTAACAGGTATAGGAGTGGTCTGCTGCATATGAAAACTTGAAGTTGTGTGAAAGGTGTGTCTGTATACATAGTTTAGCTGAGGGAAGAAAAAGCTGGTCTGAAATTTTTGTTTTGGGTATTTTGGGTTATAAATGGAGCTAAATCCTAAAGGGAATTTTTGGATTAAGCACACTGTGGTATTTTTTTTATTATTATTTTTATTTTTATTTGCTGATGCCTCATTATGCCTAATCTGGCAAGGAGAGAGGTGTTGAAAATATTTCCTTCACCGTTACCCTTTTTGGCATGAAGCCAACAAGTGGTACTCTTGGTTTGCTAGCAGCACCTGGGGCAATTCGCCCTGCCAGGGCTGTGCTCCTCCAAGTCTCTGTGGTAGCAAGGTGCAGCAGAGAAGCTGTGCAAGTGCTGTGCCTCACCTGGCAGCTTCAGGAAACTGCCAGCTGCAGCAGCAGACATGAAGCACATGGAGGAGAGAAATGTACCAATGCCTTTCTCCATCCTCCCATGGTATTTATTCTCTGTGCAGGAGATGTTGGCCATGCTCGTGATGGATATTCTGTGAAAAGATCACATGCAGAAAGCTGTCCAAAGGAACAAATTAGTTTGAAACCTAGGAAAACTGGTATGACTGTGTGCCTGTTTGATCTGTATCACACCTGTGATGGTTAAGTGACCTTGAGAACGGAGCAGCAATTGCATTATGAGATGGGGTAGCAGTTGCATTGCCAGGCTGGTGGGATGGACAGCAGCCCTTCCTCACACCAAAGCTGTTCTGTGCACTGAATTTGTGCATTGCTGGGATTAAGCACATAAATCAAGGTGGTAGTTGTTTGGTAGTGAGAGTGGAGTTGGGAATATTTAATCCTGAAGCAGCTGTGCATGAACACGCCTGTGTCAGCACGCTGCCTAAGAGCCCTCCTTTACTATCAAATCAAATCTGACAGAAAATAACAGCTCCCGACAGAAAAGATTCTCACCTCCTTTCAACCCTCATCAATTATGCTCTCAAGTTCTTTCACCTATCAGTCAAGCTTGTGTTTGCTCTCTGCCCTTTCAATTAACCATTCAACCTTGAATATATTTGTGATTCCCCATAGGTCTTCTGTGTAGGCATCATCGAGGCAGGAATGGCACTTGGCGCTTCCACCCTGCCAGGCAGTGCTGTCTGCTGCTCAGCACGTTTGCCACCCATCTCTCCAGTTTTCAGGAGTGATGAGTAATTCTTTTCAGATCTTCCATTACGGTGATTCTAAAAAGTGTATCATGGTATCACTGAAAAGCTTTTTATAGCACTACGTTTTGAATCCCTGGTGTGATGCAGTGTCAAACTGCAAAGCAGTTTTGATGAAAATTGCCTGAGCATAACTACATAAAGAAAGTTAAATATAAATATATATATTTATAAGATGAAATTTAAAAGATTTGCTATCAGTTCAAAAAAGGCTCACTACTGGGGTCTGCAGTATTCAGTCATGTACTGCCAGTGAGTACACACAGCCCAGAATTTTCCAGAGCAAAATGGTTTCGCTACCCAAACTCCTGAGGGTGAAGCATCAGAGAAATTCCTGAGGGCAGTTCAGTGAGTATTAGCAAAGAGAAATGGTGTAGTGGAAGGGTATATTAATACTGAAGTTTTCAAGAACAGTTTTTAGGTCATTTTTTCTGAACAACAGCAAGTAACAATGCAGGAAAGGCTGGTTTAATTTCTTAAATTTGCTAATCAGAAAGGTCTTTGAATAGGCTTTGTGAAATCAAGAAATCTGTCACCATCTATAATATATATTTTTTTACAAAGGTAAAGAAATTCTCTCATCCTATTTTTCATTATTTTTTTTTTTTTTTCAGTATACAAATAAAGCAAAACCCTTCTTTAGATCATACGTGAAAACAACTTGGGATTCCTTCTGACCAAATCAGCATACTGCACTGGTGCAAAGGCTACTTTGGACTAGCTGGTGTTTGGATTGCATTGTCCTGGCTTCTATGAACCTTCCTCATGCTTTTCTCCCAGCTTGTCCTGCTCCCCGGTTGTTTAATGTGGGTATGAGAAGACTCCTTTCGCTGTCAAGAGTAAGCAGCTCTGGGGTGGGCTGTGCCAGCCAGTGTCCCACTAAATAAAATCCTTTCCAGAAGGATGACAAAAAGCAGTATTGGCACCCAACATTCTCATTTAAAATATAAAGTATCCGACTAAAGGTGTTGTGCAATGCAGTAATGTAACCATAGCTCCTACCTCACTCATTTTCAGAGCAAGTTCAAATACAAGCCTGACTGTCTTGTCAATTGTCACCTACTAGTCCCTTATTAATCAAGCACACCTAGATATTGCCAGTTAGGTTGGCTTATAGCTTGTCACTGCTAATCAAGTTTGTAAACAAAGCACATATATTTTAAATGATATTAAGGATAATAATTAAAATAGATTTGTAGAGTATAAATCAATATTGATAATTAGTGGTTGTTGTATTGTTTGTTGTTAATATTTACTGCACATCATATAAATTGCTTATGAGTTATGCAGATAGACCTGTATGTGTATATGGGTTTTTGTCTGTATATTGGCCACAGATAAAATATCCTTTAATTACAGATGTTCATAGCATTCAATTTTCTGAGAAATGTAACAAGTATAGCTAAATATTCCGTACACACATGGGGAATAATTTGAAAATTGACTGATAATTTGAAAATCAAATAGGTAAAGATATCATTGGTATATTTAATTATGACAAGTAAAACTAATAGAATCAGGGAATCTGAAAATTTGAACAGCAGGTTTTATACTTGCACATGGGAAACTTAACTGTGGGTTTAACAACTAATCTAATAAAACAAATTAAAGAAATCGGACACTGAAGTTCGTTCCCAGTATTTTCATTTGACAGTCTCACTGTGCATTATGCTGTAGAATGCTTCCTGCTATCCTGCAAGGCTAAAGAATAAAACAGAGCTTATGAGAAAAATCCTTGTGAAGGTAAAAGCATGCAGGGGTATTGAGGCAAAGGAAGAAATGACAATACTGTGTTGAAAGATGGCTCCAATGTTGATTTCTTGCTAGCAGAGTGATTTTGACAGAGACAATGCAGCAAAAGCATTGAGCTTTGCTTTGCTTTGTTGGTCTGACAGAGGTTATGTTAATTGCTTTTGGACAGACAGTAACACCTATCACAGGATGAATGCATTTGTCACAGGTCTGCTAACAAATAGGAATTCCAGAGCAAACACAGGTGTAAAGTCCTAAATAGATTTTTTTAGGCTTATTTCTTTCATAAGGGTCATTTTTCTTATAAAAAGCAAATTATGTACATTCCTTTTGCATTAGTCACCAATAAAGAATTATTTGGCTATTCCAAAACGTGTAATATGTAGTTTTAAGTAAGGGCCAGTGATGTATTCCTAGAAATAGCTGAGGAGGGCAGGTATTTCTGCAAATTTCAATAGATTTAAATTTCAAACCTTGATTAACAGCCTTGTATTTCATGTAAGTTTTATTCAAAATAAGCATTCTAGCATTCTGCTGTGTTTATCCTAGAAGCCTGAAAAGACGTTGAACAGTTTGAAGTGATTTATAATTTGCACTTAAGAATACCCGTAGATAACAAAGGAAAAATCCTGCAAGAAAAGTGGAAAGCATAAATAAGGGTGTCTTTAAAAGCATGTTTCTATCCCATTTTTTTTTAACGGTAAATGAAGTAGTGCATTAGTTACTTTAGTTATTAATATATGAATGCATTTTGGTAATTATTAATATATCAATGTAATTAGTTACATTAATGAATAAGTTATATTAATGAATCTCTCTCAGAGAGATTCAGTACAGCACTAAAAACAACAATGCAGATGAAGGCAAGTGAGATTTTATGCCTTTGCAAATTTTGTTAATTAGCATAGGACCATATTGATATGGAGACATACATGAGATGTTTTGATTTCACTGCAAATACACATAGGAAGTAAATAACTGACATTACCAAATTTACCTGAGAACCACAAACTTAGCCTTTGAGTGGAAAAATGAAAAATATATTGTATTTTCTTGTCTGAAATACCTATACAGAAAGAATATTTCTTTTGCACAGAGTTGTGGGTCAAGATTAGTGCTTTGATTTGAATAAATACAAAAAAATAAAAATAAAAAATTGCAATATAATGTTGTGCAAGTCACACATGCTGCATCAACGTACATTGTCTTATTTTTGTCACTGTCTTGCACGCTCTTTCATGTGAGTTTTACCGTACTGGTCTGGCAGATTTCTAGGTGACCAAAGCTGTGTTTCTGTAGCCTTGCCTTGCAGAGGTTCTGGGAGACATCTGGATCTGTGTGCCAGACAAGTTTCTGTTTAGTTTGTTAAAAAAAAAAAAGGGCTAAGCAAATTATTGCCACAGCTTTCTTTGTAGGACAACAACTTGCAGAGAAGCTTTCTGAGTCTTGTTGAAACATTTTCTTTACCTGTTGGTCTGATGATAATAGACAGGAGAATGTCTGTAACTAATAATTCTCTCATTTGGAAATTCATCAGATTCCGCAGACATGAATGTACGCCCATTGTAAAAGAGTAATTCATTTGGATTTCCTTCATGACTGAAAATGAGGCCTTGATTACTGTTCTGGAAGTAACCTGGGAAGTGAAGGCTGCTCTAGTCATTTAGTGAAGTAATCAGTTGCAGTAATAGCATAATAGTAGCCTGCTGGTAGTGTTTCAGAAGGCTTTACTCAAGTTATGTCCACCCCAATCTTTTTTTAACCTGCCAGTTGAATTCCAACGAATATTGCTAAGTTACAAAACAAAAGACAAGCCCTGCCACTGTAGGTAGTCTTGATTTTATATGAACAGGCTTGTCCAACACATTCTTCATAAAATAATATATGATAAAATAATAAAGAACCCGAGTAAATGGAATTAATGTGCATTGGTAAATGTCGTCCCATTCATTCAACATGTCCAGATCATTTCACAGCAATTATTTAACTTTTAGGTTTCTTTGGTGATTTGTGTAGTTGCAGGTGTATATTCTGAAGTGAGTTGTCCATGTAGTGACAGCCTCACCAGGCCATTTCATGGTGTATGAAATTTCTTCTCCATGTTCTCTGGGAAATTATGGACTATTCTGGGGGAATGGAGTCCATTTGGACAAGTGAAATCAAGCCTGCCATATTCAAGAAAATGATTTGTCAAGTCAATTTGAAGCAAGCTCATCAAACTTTGCAGAGCAGTAATGATGATAAAATTATTTCATATTGGACTTACAAAAGCATCCTATGAAAATGATTTTCTGTTACTACTGGTTGCTGAAAGCTGAAAAACAGTATCTTACTATGAGTTGTTTGAGTCATTAAAACTCCTAGATTGCTTTTGATGGTTGTTTGTTTGTTTGCTTGCTTGCTGTTGTTGTTTTAATTGGAAGAATTACAGACATGTCTACTAGCATTTGAAGAAAGTTTTAAAAAAAATCGGGAGTAATTGCTCAATTGATTTAGTGGTAGCCATTCTGTTTATCCATAAGATTGGTGAATATCAATGAAAATACCATGTGAAACATGGCTACTATTTGTGGGTCACAGTACTGAATAAATCTTGTGTCTAATTCACATTAAAAAATATTTCTAAAATGAGATATAAAACTGAAATTATTTTTTGAAGTTACAAACTTTAGCTGGAATGATAATTGCTCAACTCGACAACTCAACAATATCTTGGATTTAAAAAAGAAAGAAAAGTCTCCAGAAATCTCCAAAGGAGAGCTAGTGACTGCAGAATATACGCTGGAATTATATTGACAATGGCATAGGATGGGTGGAGAGGTGCACAGTTCATTCTTATTTTCTTAATACAGAATGAGCAATATATTGTAGTGAAGTTCTCTGGAGCCTGGCAGTCTGCTGTCTGAGCACTGCAAGCAGCTGAAAATCATAACTGGAGCCCAGGAAGAGGTCGCGTGATTCTGTGTTAGATTCCGTGACCTAATTCCACCTCTAAAATCGTGAAATGTTGTTTCCAATTTTAGAGGGCAAAAATCAGTCTATAAGTATAGACTGGTTTTGAGACAGAAGTGGTAGAGGGTAGTTGCACTTCTGTTTGTGTCTTGTAAATATACTTTCAAAATGATGGCCCACTACTACAGATTTTTTAGCATTCTTCTTCAGAGTTAGTTACAGTTCTCTCCCCCTCCCCTTCCCCCCCCCCCCCCCCCCCCAGACAAACAACATATCATCTGGGATGAATCACTGAAATATCATTTAACCAATGAAGTTCACATTTGCTGACAATCTGTTCCACAAAAACAAATATCTACGAATGAATTATGCAGTTGCACTGGGAAATAGGAGGTGAACCCTTTCAATAACATGACAGTATATATTCTGGTTGTGTTTGCTGCTCATTTCACAGGAAAACTGCTGATTAAAATTATTTAATTGTGTTAACGTAGTGCATGAGAGTCTTGGCTATGCGCCTTAAGCCTATTACAGAAAACACTACCAAAATAGGAAATTAAAAGAAAACTTCCTTGCTGTTGGCTCGTGTTAAACAGTGAGTAGGTATAGTTGTCAGTGATTTACGTTGTTCAGGCATAAAGCCTGATCTTGACCATCAGTTAGCTGAAAGAATGCATAGTAAGTGGAAAAGTATGTATTAAGTTTTAGAAATCTGAATGACGTGTCTTTCCTTTGTCTACATACAAGTAGTGTTTTCTTGCTTCAACAGCCTAGAGAGGGATTTGATGTTGGGAAGGATTTGCAAGAAGAGCACCGAACTAAGATGGTTTTATGTATAACAGCACCTCTTTCACTTGCTTTCCTGCAGAAGCCCCCAAATAGCTTCTCCATTGGAGACAGGAAGGTTGGTGTGGCCAGTAGGTGCTATGTGGCAGTGTTGTTTAAAAACATACTGCAGTGTGCCCTGTAGCTGGGTTGTGTGCTGACAAGTGTCATGGAAATAGAAGACTGATCTGGAGGTTCATTCCCCTCCCTTCTCTCTCCCACTTGTCCTGTAAAAATAAGTTAAATGTCTTAAATGAATAGCACTGCTTATCCTTGATGTGTAAATAATGTCAGTACAGGATGAGTTGTCCCTGTTTCCAATAGACGAGTTGTAAACTGATGCTTCATACCTTGTTCATTAATCTGGAACAATGTTGTCAGGATTAGAAAGGACTTTATGAAGTACTTCAAATTAAGTTGTTTGGAGCACTTATATTTGATTCAGATGGCTTTGCTAAAACTGTGATTTAATTCACGTATATAATATAGCTGAATTTACCAGACCATTAGTATTTGGACTTAATGTTATGTATATCTATATTAACATCAAAAATGCTTTAGCTAAGCCAGCATTAGTACCTACTTTTCATGGAAAAAAAAATAATAAAAAAAAAAAAAATCTGAGCGCTATAGTCTTTTAGTTTCTTTTTCTAAAAATAAATAAAAAAACCCTTCATCACTCATGCAGCACTGAAAAGAAATCAAGGGTTGCTTGATTGGCTTTTAGTCACCGCCATATGCTTTTTTCCTTAGTAAAGGGCAGTAGGAAATTATTGCATTACACAAGTGGAATTTAAAATGTTGCTGATGTACTTAAGGATGCTCTTTCCTGAGAAGAATCATTATGTATGACCATGCTCTTTAAAAATGTGATTACAACAGTTCAGCAGATGGTAGACACTTGGGGTCAGCTCTAAGGAGATCTGTATTTACAGTGTATTAATAATGGTTTAAACTTTCTCATAAATAGATGTTGATTAATTTTAAATCCATTTGTAGAAACCTAGCATTGCCAGACTATTTCCTGAAACCACAATACAAAGTATGATAAACACCATCCGTTAATCCAGACTAATGTACTCCACACGTTAAAAAAATTCACTAAAAGGATTAATGTAATTTTTCAAACATGAAAAAAAAACAGATTGTATATTTCATATGTACTTTGTGTGTTGGATTTTTGACAGTCAACTCTTTTCGATGATAGAATTATGTGTTTTTATCCTTTGCTGTAACATACTTTCAAATAATTTATATTTAATTTTATATTCTGTTTGGGATTTCTTTTTCACTTTGTCACACAGCTATTTCATACCATTGAGTGGAAAATAGATTAATCCAATCAGGTGAAACAGCAGGAGGAAAATTTAGGAAAAGCCTATTTTAAAGACAGTCTGACATAATTTTGCTGGAAATAAATAGCATTAAACAATGATTCTTAACCTTTGGCATATTTTGACCCTGTATTCTGAGTTTGAACCATGTGACAGTATAGGACTTATCTACAAATCCTAACACCTGTTTGGAAGCCCCAGCCTAAAAATCACTGGGCTGAAATCTTGATCAGTTTATGTTAGTAAGGGCTTTAGCGTGCTCTCAAGGGAGTGAAGAGGCACAGTGTTTGTAAATATCTAAAATATCTATGCATACAGATGTACATAGTTTGGATATAGCATCTAAATATACAAACAAGTATGTATATTTTTATGGCTCTGTATGTGAGCAAGCAAATGCAGGAGCATGTCCTCAGTGACTTCAGATAACTTTCTGAAATTTAAGAGTGATTAAATTAAAATTTTGGCCAACCGCTGATACTATATCACAATTAACAAAAACATGGACTACAAGTTCAGGTTTACAGAGTCATTTTATCTCTTTCCTAAAGGCTTGACTAAGGGAGAAACTCTCAGCATATTTTAAGCAGTGGAGAGTTTATAGGCCAAAAAGAAAAAATAAGTTGATCTGCAATTGCTATGAGCCAGTTACTGTGTTCCTGAGACTTTTTCAAATGACATTTTAATACTGGATCTAGAGAGTGAAGAACTGATGTTGAGCTTTCAGCTTAACTTTAATGTTATAATTTTTGTATATAAATATATGTGTGTATATATATATATATTTTTTTTTTTTCATAAAAAGACATAAACAAAAAATGCAGTAACTTTTCCTTTGCAGAGTTCCCTTCCTTTTCATTCTTTGTCTGTTTCAGAAAGGTAAGGGCTAGAAATTGCCCATACAGCAGTAGCTCTAGGAACTCCAACTGTTTCAACAAGAGCCACAGAATTGAGGACTCCTTACCAAGATCTAAGCAGTGAGAAAATTACTCTTTTTCATCTTTGGTTGGCATCTTGTTAATTGTGACCTGGATTGAATTGTAAAGCTTTAGCCTTTGTATGTCTTCCCACTGAAATGGATAAAACTGAAGAAAGCTCAAAATGTGTGTAAGTATCATAATGTAGTCCAAAGCAAGCAGTTACAGGTGCCAAAGAAGTCTAAGACCGACAGAAAGACAGACCCTTTGTCATTGTTAAAGCTATTGCTTTTACACTGTAAAATGGATTAATCCCAATCAGTAAAACACTTAAAGTACATCTTGAAATCACACTAAACTTAAGAGCACGCTTAATTCAAATGGTGTGGGCTTCAGAATATGCTTATGCCCTTATGCACTGGGACAAAGGAACAATTATGATATTCTTGTGAGGTGACTTCATCTTTATGCCCACTTCCAGTCTGTTTTTCAGCTCAGCATGCAATAACTTTGCACTCTGATCTTTGTCTTCAATTCCTACATGCTTATACATAGTCTATTTTGGATGGCTAATGTAGCTCATCAGAGCTTGAATGCTTTGAATACATTGTGATTCTGATGTCAGAAGTTCCTAGTCCTTGTCAATTCAATTATAAATTGAATACAATTCTATCTTTGCACCCTATGCCTCAAAAATTAATGATTGTATACTTTATAATGTAGCTGTACTTTATAAAGCATGATTTTATAAGCTCTACCAAGGACATACGATGGTTCAGTTTTATATCTTAGCAGGATTTTTTCACTAATGTCTCTCAGTGTCAATAATGACACTTCACTGTCTGACTTCTGTGTTGCTAGCATAATGGCTCATTCCCTATCTGTTCTCTATCCAGTTGTCCTTTCTCAAAATGTTTTCCTAGGCTGTTGCTGAAGATTTCCTTCTGGTTTATGGCCATTGCTCTTTGTCTGCTTTATCTTCTGTGTCTATAACTGAGAATCTTCCAGATGAGCAGCTTCTGAGGCCATGACTCAAGCAAAAGAAAAAAGAGCTCCTTCCTGCATCAGTAAGCTATTTGGGAGGCAACACAGACGGTCAGTGCCTTGAGGGTACTGACTACATTTAAGGTCTTCAAAATTAATTTGACAATTGGGAAAATAGAACTCTGTCTCCTGTCTCATTATCATGAGACTTGTTCTTTGTATTCAGTTTTTTAAAAGAGTTTTTCCAAACTGTGGGCTAAAACTGTGAATCACCTCACACATCTACTAACTGCCTTCTGTAATAAGAGTGTTATGTATTATATATGTGAATTCTTTGTGATATATGCAAGAGAGAAACTGCTTTGGTTTCATTCCCAGTCCTGCCATGTGTAAATATGGAGAGTTCCTATTTACCCAAATATGCTATTTCCTAATACTCCCGACTTCATTTTTTCACCAAGCTTGTGCTTACTTAGCAGCGTGATTTTTCATTTACTAAAACTGCTGCTTAATTTGTACATCGAACTCACTCATCTAATCCTTTCAGGTTAAATTTGAGTAGATAAATTTTCTGAGTTCTTAATAAACCTAAATGAATTTTACAGTCTGTAATAACATTCATATTAAATATTTTCTGAAGTATTTAGAGCAGTATTAGCAGTTCATGAAACGTCTTAACTTTGAACACTTTGTGAATGCTTTGCCACAACTGTTTCTATTCCTTTTTTTTTCCTTTTTTTTTTTTTTTTCCAATTACTAATAACAGTGTTGATCTTTCTGTTTGGTTTATCAAGTGACATGCTAAAGAACATTCCAGTACATTAATTTGCACAGAATGTTTTTCTATCGTCATTACTGCTGGATATTCCTAAGTTCATTACTACATAAAACAGCTATGTTAAAACAGTGTGATTGTATTTTTGGAAGCAAGGAAAAGAGCATCAAGTACATTAGTGAAATACTCCATAATGACCTCTGTTATAATTCTTTCAGATCCATTAAAACTGTCTGTGCATAGTAAGTGCCATAATCATAGAATAATAGGGAGCCTGTGGTAGCCCAGAAGACGCTTGATACTGAAGAAATTCATTTGCAGCTGTCCTTGAACCGTGACTGTTTATTGCGATGGTACTAAATAGCCCTTGACTGAAGTGTCCGTTTATTGTTCATGTCTATAGTGTAGGTATTTTAGCAATGCTTAGGAGTACTTGCTTTTACTCTCTTAATGTAAGATGGTAGCAAGAGCGTGAGAAGTTTCAGCAGTTCGCATCTGCTGCAGTAAAAGAAAATGTTTGACTTTCTGCCCAGCATTGCTAAATACAGAAACTTGGAAAACAGGAATTTAAAAATACCCTTTCCCTTGAAAATGCTCTGTGATGCTATTTCCCAGGATATATGTTTTGTTGTTGTTGTTGTTGTTTATAATAGCGTGGTGATGGGATTTTTTATGCTAAAATGTATGTGTTAGAATTCATTGTTTAATTTAGTCAGATGTAAGTTGTAACTAGGAAGTGCAAAGACTTGGGTTAGGTACAGGAAATTCAGCAATTAGGGAATTAGGGTGGCATAATTGTACTTTGATCTTGGCTTGTGTTCCCTACATTCCTACCTCACAAAAATTTGCTGAAGTCTCTCTAAACATTTAAAAGCTGAATATTCTAGATATCTTAGGTACTATCTTATGCTGTTTAATACAGTGATCAAACATTACTCAGTCACACAGTGACTGCATGCCATAGCACTGGATATGTGTGGTGGGTCTGGCATTACCCACACTACCCATCACTGAGAACAGCTCCTAAATTGTCCATGAGTAAGGCAGACATGCTGCAGTCCAGCTTAAGAACAATTAAGAATAACTTGGACAGTCAGTAAGTTTCTGTCCATGCACTATGGGTTTGTACCTGCACCTACAGGTTTCTCGAGCCCTGTAGGTGTCTGCAGCTTTCTAGAATCCTACTAAACTGCTTGGTCTGCCCATGGGGCTCTGCTGTCGAGTCATTTAACCACATGGTAAGGGTACATGGCTGCACGTTTTGTTTTGAGACCAGGTTAGGGCTGTGGCACAAAGCTGGAGCTGGGTTTATATGTTTTTTGTTTTTTTAATCTGTGTTTCTCTAAGCCCTGAATCCGTGTGCTAACAGGTCGCCACAGCACAGTCACACCCCAGCAAGGACAGGGCTGTCAGGGGGTGGGAATCCAGCCAGCTGGACACACGTCCTTCCTAAGACAGCTTTTGGAGTCAGAAGACTTAAAGCATTTGAGGATTTCTCATCTCCAAAGACCTAAACTTGTATTTGTCACAGATTACTTGGTTTGGTTCTTGTTGGTTGTGCATGTGTTTCCATGTTAGAAAACCCCTGGTTCAGTAGGAAGGCCGATCTTTGTTGGGAGGGTCTGTGGGCAACAGCAGCAGTAATGCTGCAGAAAGCCTATAGAGCATGAATAGCAACTCTCTCCATCTTACACGTGGCCGTTTGGTCCTACCTTTGTTTTTCATAGCAAATAATCTTTGGCAGAATAAAGTTGGTGGCTACATGGTAGTATGCATACGTCCTATATATAGCTCAGTCCTTTTAGTTGGTCATTAGTAATTTCCTGCATGGTGGATGCAGCATTCAGACTATACTAAGGAACATAAATCTGTGGCACTCTGGTCACTCGCTTTATTAGGATAGGAAAAATCCTTATTATGTTGCAGCAGAAATTCAGCCTAATGCAAGTAGCAGCTGAAACTGTTCCTTAAACTCCATGGAGATTTGGCTTTTAGAATAATTTTGAGGGGATGAGAGCACTAGACAGGCTGAAAGCAAAGGCAAAGTACATGAGTGGCTTCATTGTTGGCCCAGATGGTATGACTTAATTAAATAAAATATCTGTGTTGCTTATGTGTTGATGTCTGACACTAGCCCTGGGCCAGGCTTGCAAATAACTGTGGTTTGCTAACGTGTGGCTTTTCAAACAAAATCTGTATTAGCGCTCATGAACCGTGAGTAGTAATGTGGCCTGGGATTGAGGCACAAGCTGGGTACTGAGAGATGAACAGAGTGGGGCTTGAAGAAGGAATTTCACAACCTTTAAGAGACGGTACATTTGAGAAATCCTAGAAATCAGGCTGGTGGAAAAAAAAAAAATCTGAGCATCTTTGCTAATTGTTTTTCATTTCTTTCAGGTGTGCTAAGACCTTGGTTTTCAGCTGTTGTATTTCAGTGGGAAGCACAGGACACAGGACAAGGGTAGGTATAAACTGAAGTTGTCTTTCACCAGTGTCTGTAGGTAGGGTGTAAAGGTAGCATTGAGGCACCCTTCCACCTCCAGGCTTGCTTCTGATTTTCACCATGTTACAGCAGCTACCAGCAGAGCTGTAACTCAGAAAAAGTATTTTAGCCTCCTCACTTTCTAGTGCCAATCAGGGCTTTATAACAGTTCCTCACTAGGGCTGCTAAGGAAATTTCTCTGCTCTTACAGCAGTAAGATGTCATCTTCCCTATGGTGGTATTCCTCCATGGTGTATTCTGCTGTCTCTGTGGCCCCTTCTCACCATCAGAATTTGGGTACCTAGGGAAGCCAAGAGCTGGGACTGCCAAAATGGTGCTGCTTTTTCCTCTGTTCCCCCAATGGTAAATATCGAGGTTCCACTTTCAGCTATAATGTGTGAAGTTACTGTGAAAAGATGCTGTCTGAGGAGCAAAAACAGACAGTGTATTCATGTCTAGACTAAAGCATGTGCGAATTTCCAGCTTGGAAAAAAAGGTCCAAAGAAAAGTGCTGAAAGAGGACTAAGTAAAAGTTACCCTGGCCACCTGTAGCTGACTGAGAATGTGAGTAACATAGCGGGAGCAGGGGGAGGTACTCAGGGCAGGGAAGCAAGGAGAAGGAAGGAGTCTGTGGAGGGCAGGTAGCAGAAGGGTCAGGTGAAGAGAGTCGCTTCAGACAGTAACTGGAAGTCAGATGTGATTGTGAGAGCATTTTGTCCATGGAACAATCATATCAATGTTTTTGTTAGAGCAACTAATTTTAGGCAATAAATGTGGTTGTAATCTTGAGTTAGTAGAGATACATCATCTGTTCCTTGACTAGCTTTTGGCTTTGAAAATGACTGCTGTGTCAGGCACGCATCTTTGCAGTCAAAAGTTGTGGAAACAAGTCCTTCACATTCAGTGTATTTGTTTTTTTCCACGTTTTGGTTTCTTTATAGAATCTCCATGAAATGCTTGTCTTTCAGATCTTAAGATTCAGTCTGCAGAACTGAAATATAGCCTATCAGTACTTGGAGACGTATCCTTGCAAACCCTAAGTACAAGCATGCTTGTGGTTCAGAATGGATCTTATTATTAATGGATTTGACCTAAATACTTCTAGTATTTGCTAGGTGGTTTTCCTTATCTCTTGGGAAGTATGTGTAGGCAGACATCAGACCTATTCAAACTGAGTCAAAAGTTTAACCCCCCCCCCTTTCAATTAAGATAATCTAATATAGAGGGTTGGTGCATATTGTTTTGATGGTAACCTGAAGGGTTGACTCTTAATTTTAATTCCTACTTAGAAGTTGCACGTATCTTGCAAAGATGATTGCCATCTGGAAATTGAGATAATATTCTTTGCTACTGTAGAATTTATATAATTTGTTTAAAAGAAAAAAAAATCATAACATTTCATTCTGCAGTATATTTCCTTTTTAACTACTAACACCCTTTTATTCAGACAGAGAAATGAATATCTGGCAACATTTTGGGTTTGATAAAAGGTTGGAAAGCAAGTTTTGAGCTGGGAGAGAAAATAGCATTTGTGATGGCTTTTCCTGCACTCTTTTCAACATCACCCATTTTCAGTGGGGGTGACCTGGTTTATGATCTCTTGTTTAATAAAGCCTGGAAGCACGATGTACCTAGCTTAACATATTTGCCTAAGTAACATTTACTGAAATATAATTTAACTCTAGACTTAACTCTAGACTATTAAAGTTTCCTTTAACAATATACTTCTAACCTTAGAATCAGATAAAGAAGAAATGGGTTATGCTTCAGTGCTCAAACTATGTGGATTAAAAAGAAATTCTGACATAGAGGAAAGCATACAAGTGAAGGCTACCCCGAGGCAGCCTTAATGTAAAAGCTGACAAGCCAGTGCATACTTTCTCGCTTACTAATTTACTTTTTTTTCAACAAAACGATGAACTGATCATGGCAACTCCCTCATCACAGAGCATGCATGAATAATCCTGTGAATAAAATAAAATGTGCCTTGCCCTCTGCACTTCTTCTCAACTTTGGTTCATGAAAAATTAAGTAATGAAGTATCTAATAGCAGTGCATATCTCATCATTGTCAATTAATGGCACTAAAATGAAATCTAGTTTAGCAATATTGAAGAGGTCATGCAAATATCCTGTAGTAAGGTGCATTTTATGTAAGAACATACTATACTGAAGATGTAATAGTGGCATACGTAGAAGGCACTCTATGAATAACTGCAAAAGGATATGTGCATATACAACTTTTTTTCTTTTTTTTTTTTTTTCCATCTGAGTTTGTTTACTTTCCTCTCTGCAAACTCTGTCCTTGCCATTCTTTTCTGACTAGTACAATTACAGCATTTGCTATCTATTTCATGCCAGCCCTGATAGGATTAAGGGCTGGTGAAAGAACAGTGGGGTTTTATGTGCACTGGTAGCCATTCATTCTTCCTTTTAATTATGTGAATAGTATTGCTCTGATCATTTTGAAAGCTAAAGAGAAAGAGAAAGTTAATGTCTGAAATAATAAAAATGTAATAAAAGTAGATTGTTTGCAGAAAACAAACAAACAAACAAACTGCATTTTACCTTTTATGTTATTGAATTTGGAACATAGTACTACATAATTCAGATGAATTGGAAAGGTATCTTGTTTTTGCTGTGCGTCTTTGACTATAATTATAATGCTAGCATATCACTTGGTGTCTTATCTGTCTACTAAAGAACGAGCAAGCTACTGTGAGCCTGTTCTGGGCATTTTTTCCAGAGAAGGAGCCTGCTAGCATCAGATACAGAGCATCACACTACGAGGAGGCATTTAACTGCTTCAGAACACTAATTCATTTCTTAATTCTCACAAAAGATTTTGCAGTCTGGGAACCCAGCCTCTGAACACATAAACTGTGTTTGTTTTTTTGTTTGTTTGTTTCTTTTGTTGTTGTTGTTGTTTTTGTTGTTGTTATTTTTGTTTGTTCATTTGTGTTTTTTTTTTCCTGAGGTATCGATATAGTATGGTACAGTTCTTTTAAAGTATTGGGCAGGTGAAAACTGACTGACAAAATCATTGAACAGCATTTTCATGCATAGTAACCCCCAGAATATTGGCTGCAAAAAGGTTTCATCACATTTCTGAAGCCTGTTGTCCATGATGCTGGGATACAGAGATCTTCAAATATTCAGTAAGCCAGTTGTTACATTGCATGTAATTAATAGTGAAACAATTCTGCAAGGCTTAGGAAGTGATGTGATTTTTTTGCCAGTTCAGCTTTGATGTTCAGTAAGAAATATTGAAAAGAGACGTTGTATTAAATAAAACATAATTGTAAAAGAACAGAAGCATGAAAACATAAGCTTGCAGCATGGAACGAATATGGAAAAGGAGAAATAGAAGCACTGAAACCAGTTTTCATTTTTTAATTGAAGCAGTAACTAATTAAAATATTTGCAATTTGGATAACAAGGAAATAATTCCAATGTGGATCTGCTCTGAGGGTGCAGTTTTAGACCGTGTAGCTTGGTAGCTCACCTCTCCCAACCTGGGTAGTTGTGTTGCTGCAGGAGCACAAGGTTTAGTGTGGACTTTGCAAACACAGGCAGGTTTGTGGATGTCTAGGCTGTGTGTGTTGCTGCACTGACTAGAATGAGTAAAATTAAAGCTGATTTGGTACTTGATTAAAGCAAGCTTGGATTTACACAATTTATTTCAGTGTGGATCTACCCCATGGAAACGTTTGCTTTTAGGGCTGGTTTGTTCAGCCAGCACTGAGATGGCTTATCAGTTTGGGAGCAGTTTGTCTTCCATTTTATTAAACTTTATAAACAGCTTTAATGACTTTAAAGGAACTTTTTGCCTTCTTTGGAGTACATAAGGCTATCTCAGTTAGACCTATTTACTGACAGAAATTATTAAAGTCCTTCTAATGCTTTAATAGGCCTGCTGGGCACTCTTCCTGTTTTCCTTCTAGCTTGCCAGCTTAGCCCTGGCAATGACATTTTAATCCTATATACCCACCAACGCCACCACCTTGTTTAGCCAGACCAAGAGGCTACAGTCTTGGTCATTATATTCATTGCTCTTCACAATAAAACATTTGTACTCGGGCTGTCAGTAAATGTTTCTATTTAACTAGTGATTTAGTGTCCTGGATTATGCTGAAAATACTTTGAACTGATGGTTTTCTTAAAAGGCCAAACCACTTTTTATATTGCATCCAATATTACTTTGAATGCACTGGGAAGACTTATCCAGCACTGAATGTTTCTGCAGACTTCTAATAATATGTTAGAAACATATTCAGAGAATGAAAAATTGCTTTGACAGTCCTCAAAGTTCTCACATTTGAGAGAAGAAGAGGTGGATTTTATTATCCTTCCTTTGGATTAACCGTGCCCTTAATACCAATGTGTTTCCCTATGCAAAAGCAAAGAGAGTAAATCCCTTAGCAGGTATTTGCTTGCTTCTGAGGTTATGTTTTCCAGGTGATTTGCAGAGTTTTCATATGTGCTTTTCATTAATCTTAGAATGAGTGCCCTACAAATTCCTAGTCAGCACTTGGAATATCTACCCATTATTTTCTAACTGTACGGAATTCTTTGTAACTAGCACTGTACTACCTGGTACAAAATCACTGATTTTTGCTAGTTGTGTAGAAAAGTGTTAATTCTCAGAAAACATACATACATACATACATACATACATACATATATATATATGATAAGATATATATATATGTGATAAGAAAAGATACTACTTTATATACATATGTATAGTATAGTAGTATCTTTTTTTTTTTCTTTTTCTTTTCAGCTGAAAACAAGGGAAATCAAATAAACAGAGAGCAGCTGATTACAGTTTCTGGGTATGTGGGTTTAATAATAATTCACACATATCGTGAAGGCTGTTGAAATTGATACATCTTTCCATTTAGCTTCTTGTGCTCTAGATCCACTTCTTAAATCACTCCATGGCTGTGCGTGTTTGTCATAAAGTGCCGCCAGAGTCCCACAGCTACAGTCCCTACGTTGTTTTCAGAAAGGGTTTGAAATGCCGTTGCTGGTACTGCAGCTTCAGAACTGCTCAGAAGACTGAAGTGAGACATGTGCCCTGGAGTATCTTGCATGGTTAAAGAACTCCTTTAGGAAGAGATTCTTGGCACTATCTGTATAAAATGACAGATAATAAAAGATACTTCAAATAGAAATGTATATTTAAAAAAAAAAGTCACCTGTAGGAAAGAGATAGTAAATGTGACATGCTTCTTTTTGTTCCCCTGAATGGCTTTAGAAATGTAGTTTTAGTACCACTAAAAATGTAATTTTTCACGTTTGTATGTGTCACTGTAATCCCAAGCTAATTTTCAGCAGTAATAAAAACAAAAATACAAATAACCTGATTACTAATTCTAGCTGTAAAGCAGAACACTTGTAAAAGCTAATTCTATAACGCGGTGCAACCAATTTGTTAGTCTCTCCTTTACAGCTCTCGTTGTAAAACGTTGTATGTGGATTAATTGGTTGTTCACAGCTGAGACTGCAGTGATAAAATCGGAAAGCGTTGGAAAGCTGGTAACTGAAACAGATGCTGGGACTTCAGCGCCGTTGCTTGCAGATGACAGCAGAGCTTCCCGTAGTAACAGCAGACCCGCACAGAAAACAAAGCACGAATTTTGTTTAAAAAACCGCCTCGAGAGGCCACAAAGCACCGACGAGCCAGCAGTTTCTGCCGCCGGCACCTCACGGCTCCCTCTCCGCGGCGGCCTCCCCGTGAGCAGCCCCCGGCCCGCCGCAGGACGCGGCCCCTCAGCGCCCCCTCAGCCGCCGCCCGCCTCCAGCCCGCGGCCGGCCCGGCCCGGCCCGGCGCTGCGAGCCGCCCCGCACCGCCACCTGGCGGGGCACCGCAGGCCGGGCCCCTCGGTACTTGCCGCCCGGGGAAGCCCAAGGGTCTGCTCGCTGCCTTGGGAGGCTCCCCCCCCCCGTCCCCCGTGCCCTGGTGCCGTGGGGGAAGGAGGCTGGGGACAGGCAGGGGTGGGTGTGAGGGGAGCCAGCTCCCCGCGCCTGCACTATGTGACCCGGTCGGCTCAGCGGTGGAGGGCGAGGTGTAATGGATGCCGGCTTTGGGCGTTGGATTGATGGCCTTCCAAATAAAAGATTATCAAGACCTGGATGATAGTGCTTGGCCAAAGTTCTTTCAGATGGCTCCCGATTTAGGCAGTATTAGTGCTGACTGAACGATCCTTAGAAAGGGAACAGCGATAGCCCCTGTTTCTGGCAGATATTTGTGGGACCATGGACCAAATCCTGCTGCCTACCTCTGATAGAAGTGCAAAACACCCACACCAACCTCAGTGAAATTCCCCTGTATTTATGTTGGTATTGCCATGAACTGTCTGTTTAATTTCAACCATACCTGCTTTGTACCCAAATTTTCATATCCTCCAGTAAGTGAAGTTAAATCAACAGCAGTCGTAGGCATGCTCTGAGGGGGTGGCATTCATCAGGGATCAGGCAAGTGCAATACTGCCTGCCAATTACGTGGGAATCTGGAAAGATTTTTTTTTTTTTCAAACCTCTCCAGCATTCCCTTCAATACAGGTCAGTAATGAAATCCTTCAGTCATTTATAAAGTCATTATACCAAATTATTTCCCACAAAACTGTATTTAGTCTAATGGGTTTATGTAACTATTGCATACATATACGTGGGAAAGAAAAAGCCACTGAATTGCAAATTTTCTTAAGCTCAGTAAAAATCATTCCTACAGTGGTTGTTCAAAATATTTCCAAAGCAGGCTTGTTTAGAAAATCAGCTTTGCACAATTATCTTTCTACTGTTCCCAAGCTGTTCTAAAGTAACTGAGCAAATGCTTCAGTGTTTGTTGTCTTATACTGAAATAAGTGTTGAAATCCTTTTTGTCTCACATCATGTCTTTCTGTCATTATATTGCATGCATCACACCTTGTCAGCTGGTTCTAGAGAAAGAAACACTAACTCTGTTCCTCTCAATACTGTTTTCTGTCTCCAGAAGGATTTTGCTGTAGATTATTGATGTGAGACAAAAATGGGAGGAAATGCAGCCTAACCAGTGTAAACTAGCAAATTGTATAGCTGCACGTTTTAGTGATTCCTGATAGCACAATGCGTGTATATAGAAGAATCTCATGGAAGATCATCATAAAACTTAAAAAAAAAAAAAAAAAAAAAAAAAGTTTAAATGTAGTAATAACATTGATGGCAGAGACAAATATAAAATATAAAGAGAGGCAAATACAAATTTAGTTTTCAGTTATGTTATTCAACGCTAATTTTTGGTGGCCTTTTGATCTTATATTAAGTTTTATTTCATCAAGAAGCAGGAGAGAATCAAGGGGAAAAATACATGCAAAATGAGATTTAAAGCATTTATTAATAAAGTTTATATGTCCATAAAGAATAACATACTGGAAGTGAAAATACAAAAGTTGGTTCAAAGAGAAACCATTAGAAACCACAAAAATACTTTATTGACATTATACAATACTCTATAATCTGATGCTTAGCTGTAGTTCAGCATCTATTTTGCACTAGCTGGGGATTTTCCTTTCTGGTTAACTAAAGAAAACCTTTATAATGAATACACTGCAGCTTTTGTGTTGACAGCATGAGTAAATATTGATTGAGCATTTAGGGACTAATAGAAGAGAAATACAACAGTTGGAGTAATGGAGAGAGGTTGTCATTAATAAGTAATAGATTCTCTAACTTCTGTATGTTAAGTATGTTTCAAGTATAGGTATTATAACTGCTGTTGCTGAGGGTCTAGTTTTAAATTTTTATTTTCATAAATGTTATAAAGAATTAGGATATTGTTCTGCTTAGATTTGGGCTGTGAGTTATCAGCAAAAGCAGAAATCTGAGCATTAAGGGCTGGAGCTAGGTTTTGGAAATATGAGCTTTGTTTTCCAAGCTTCAAGAGCTTGGAAATATAAAAGCATATAAGACGCTTTGGAAAGCATCTGTCATGTAAAATGCTTTAAAATAAATTCTGCAACTTCCTTGTATATTTGAACCAGATTTTTTTTTAAAAACCTCAGTGTAATTCCAGTGAAAGTAATACTTTATAGTAGCAGTACATAGTGAAATTTGTACTTAAAAGCAAATCAGTTGGTAGATGAGCTCTGATTTAAGTATAATTAATTGCTTAACTTATCAATCATGCAAACCAGAGCATCACAGCCGTGTCATTTAAATGTATATACATTACGTATTTCTCTGTGTTGTGCTCATGAAGTAACGTGAATATGTGTGTTAACATTGGCTTGTAATAACAGTTGGCATAGTTCAAATAGATGATGAAGTAGATCTGTTTGCACAACAGGATGTAAACTGGGCTAATCTTGTTTAAGGTTTGTAATGTTTTGTTACTTTTGTCTTGGTCTCTGTCGGCACTGCTCACGTAAGTGGAGATTGTGGCTCTTGCAGAACAACCTTGATGGTGCTCTACACCTGCTTGCACTTAGGAAAAGAAACATTTGTTACTCTTATTTATGTAATTGCTTAAATTGCATTTTAATTTTAACAGCTTAAGTATGTTGGTGGAGAAAAATGTTTTCTGAATGAAAGTTTGATCAAATGCCCAGGGAGCCAGAGAAAGTCTTTCCATTGACTCAAGAGATTTTGTTTCAGGCATTTTATTTAAACAATATTCCTCTCAACCATAACTGAGCAAAGTTACGTGCTTTTCATGAAAGAAGGAAAAAAAAAAAAATTTCAAACATCCATATTTAATTTAATCTTTTAAGGAAAGAAAAAAAGAAAAAGAAAGAAAGAAAATTAAATCTTTCCATTTTATATTTTCCTTTAAATTTAAATTATACAGAAAGCTGCATTTATATTTTAAAAAAGATGTATCTGTTTGAGTATTACAAAACTCTATTTCTTCTTGCTAAAATGGAAATTGGATAGGATTCTGTTGGAGTAAACTCAACAATTGCTTAACTTCTTTTGTGTTATTCTTCATTCCCATTAATAGGAATAACATGATACCTATACATAGCAGTTCCCATCACTATGGGCTCTTAAAAAAACATTAGAAAATATTAGTCTCAACGTTAAAGACTCCATTTAGCACAGTGCCCAGCTATGTATTTTATATTTGCAAATAGGGCTGGCAGTCCAGATTTTTTTGACCACTCATTACACTAATGCTCACAGGCTTTCCAGGCAAGATTCTTTACAGAGCTGAGCAGGTTCAAAATGTATCAGGGGGCCTTATCACTCAAAGTAAACATTCAAAGCATATTTCCCCTTTGCTGAAAGATTTACATTAGTTCCCTGTTAGACAGCGTATCAATTACGGTGCTATGTTTCCTACATCTCATAGGTATGAGCTTCCCCTTCACTGTCACCCCAATCAAGTTTAAACTACAGATGCTATAAAAGCAGGATCTGGCTATGTCCATTTGACAGAAGTCTTTGAAACTATTTAGTTGAAATCTTGGAGGTGTTAAATCACACCCATGTTTACATTTTGAGCTCCAGGCTTTGATGCCCTTCATTGTGCCAAACAGCACAATATGCTACAAAATTTTCTGAAGACTTTTTCAGTGCTACTGTGTAAACAACACTTAGTTGATCTGACAAAGCTTATCTCCTTGTCTGTCCCTGAGATACGTGATCCCAAGCTAATCTGAGCAATAATTCAAGCAAAATGTTTACTGATGAGCAAGTGCATAGGGAAGTTATGTTTTACAGATTTCATTCCCCAGAGAGCAAGACTGGGGACTAATTCCCCTGCCTGGGGTTTCACCAGGAATTGCTGCGCAGCTCCACGCTGCCACGGTGGACATGGACATGAGCCTGGGCTCCTCTGAGCTGACACGAGCAGCTGAGGAGCTGCCTGCACGGGAATGTGCAGGGAGGTTCCTGCGTGGGAATGTGACAAGGATCTCTGCAAACCCAGCATAGATGCTCTGCTTTACGTGTGAAGCTGCTTTGGATGATTGCAACATTAAACTTAACGTCTCTTTCTCAAACGCATACCAGATAAATTCACATTGCCCTGCTGAACACACAAACGCTGCTGATGTCTACTGATATTAGATAAAAATCACAGGTTTTGGTGCAGGGGGCATTTTTTGGTTAGCTTTGTAGGTGGAAAAAATATAGCAACTAAAATTTTAACAGGCATAAAAAAAAGTTACTCTTAACAGAAGTTGCCATCATTCCATACTCATATTCCATACTTCCCAGGAAAGCTTTCCATTTTGCCACATCTATTTATAAACTATGACCTGATATTTTTTATTCAGAGAAGTTGTAACAGGAACCAGATTAACCTAGCCATCATGACAAATAAAACACAATTACGAATGAGAAAACAGAGTAGGCTGAGAAAAAGCTGCTCAGGAAGTTGTACTAGGGAAGGGAAAATTGCGCATTTTTTTTGCTAAGTGACTACTGGAATATACTCATTGCCTGTGTATATGTAGTGATAGCTTCATTTGAAATTCTTGCACAAAAACTGTGTTTTCCTTAAAGGTGTTCAACAGATTATTATAAATTTGCTTTAGGCTGTGCAGGTGTTGAAGTTCTTTATGAGAGATAAGTTTTACAGGAAGTCAAGAGAGATCATTGTAAAAGTCCTTTCTTGTTTCAATGTTTGTGGCTCCTTAAAAGTTTTGTTTTCTTGCTGCTTCTTGGACTCTAAAATCCATACCTTTATCGGTGTATACATTCAAAGAAGTTGAACTTAATTGCTTAATTATATAGAAATATATACATTTAAAAAGTCCTGGTGCTAATTTTTGGATGTTGTATGTTTTACAGAGATGAAAAGAAAGAAACAAATAAAGTATAAAGCTAGTACAAGCAGATCTTCTGAACCTCTCTCAGTGGAACCAAAGGAGACATAATATAGGACTGAATTTAAAAATTAGAGGGTGAAAGGTTCAGAGTAATTCATTTATGAAAGATCATCTTTATGAAAGATTATCATTTTTTCTTCCTCAGATCCATCTCCAAGTCTTGAAACAAATCTGAACATTTTTTCTTTGAATGCAAAATACAAAATGCCTGTGAAAGCTCAACTCTTAGTCACCAGGGAAAAACACAGGTTTTTTGGGTATCAGAACCTCCACTGCAGTGTACGAACTGAAGCGTGCTATTTTAGTTTGTCTTCATTAATGCTACAATGAGCATTTTTCTTATTAAAGATGGAAAAAAAAATTAAAGGAGTGCTTGTACAATAAGACATTCTCACACAGCTATCTGTGCACCATAAGCTGTTTGTAAAATAGGGACTCATGGCCAGAAGTATGATAAAACTCATCAAAAGCAGTTTCATCCTGTGGCAAAATGCCTTTTGTCAAAACTAAATAAATGTTTTGGCAGAACAAGAATGACAAGACAACCAGACCCCAGGGCAAAGCTGTGATGAAGGCAGGAGACCTTGTGGATATAAAGTAGCTGCCAGCCAAAGATGGGGAGTGTCTTGTCCACTTCCATGTGGAATAACTTATCCTGACCTTAAATGTATCCCAGCTATGAAACGAGTCCTTTACTTATTCGGTGAGTTGAGAGTATCTGTATTTTGTGCTTTGCAGGGCCTTGCTTTTACAGTTTTTAAAATTCTTTTTCTCCATACTAAGCAAAAGTCTAAGCGAAATCCTGTCACATTTTAAGCAGCGGCTGTTTAAAATTCCAGTCAACGGTTGACTTTTGATGTGATATTTTTGCTCTGAAATTCCACTATATAACTACTTACTGTACTATATCAAGTAAATGCTCGCTGGACACTTCAAACCTAATCATTTTGATCCACCTTAATCAAGATTTGTCTAATCTGTCCAACTCCTTGGCAAATGCTACAGCCAGCAATACTAATATGTTAATGTATATAGCTCTGCTCTATGTAATGCTGTCTCAGTTTAGGATCTTCAAGAAAAATACAAGAAATACACTGCATGGTCTGCCTTCTGTTGGTATTTCAACTCTACTGGCTTCATCGAGGCTCTCAGAGCAGGGTGGAATAACAGGATTTGTGCAAAGGTGAGGAGCAGTGTAATCTCACTTGTACAGGGAGGAATGACAGAAAGCTTCCCTGTGAAGCATTCATATGGGAAGGAAATATGTCCAATTTTCAGTCACTATTTTTCAGGAAGACCTTAAATAATTTTGTAGGGATTTTGTTGCCTTTGTGAAGTCTAGAGATATCTCAAAACCAGAATATATGTATAAATAAAAGGATAAAAGACAGAAGGGAAATCAGCAGGAAAAGCATTAAATGTTCATTCAGCTTCATAGAAACTTTCATAGAAACTTTCACTTTCATAGAAACCTCATAGGCCTAGGTGCTATGTACTTGCAAAAAGTTTTTCTTTTCATAATGTACTTACTAAATATGGGTGTTTTATTAACTATATACAAAATTGTGGGTTTTATTTTTTTTTCCTTAAATGAGAACAGGTGCTTTGATATGAAATTTTAGAGTAAATGTGAAGCTTAGTCCAGTATTTTCCAGTTTGCCAAATGAACATTGTGACAGTGTCTGCAGTAGGCATACATGTATGTCAGGTATCAACTGAACATGCATGGACTCATCCTCAGGTTGGGGCTGAATTCATATTTTAAATTGATAGATTTTTGTCACTTGAAAATATTTGTGTTGTGGTAATTTGGCCTAAGCAAAATGTGATTTAATAGCAGTAGAGTGTGCCATTTCTTGGTTACAAGAATGACTGCAAAAATAAATAGCTCCTGTGGCATCAGAACCTTAGGCTAAGCAGTAAAATGTCTAATTGATTTTAAGGGAAACAGGATTTTATCCTTATGAATATACTTGCTCCTTCAATACACATAGTTTGAAAATACCTTCTTCACATTGCTTTCCTTTATAGTATTCATGACATTTCTGTGGTTGGTGAGCCATTTGGCCTGGTCTCTGAAAAACCATTGCAGAAATTGGAAGTGCTTTTTTCCAGTGAAGGTAGCTTCCAGTAAAATTTCATTAAACTCATGACAGGCAGCATCAGACTGATTTATAGTATTTTTAAAAATTGTTAGTAATGGTAAAATTAAATGATGTGTCAGTGTTTATTATAGCTGTGTTATTTTTACTGGGACTAATATTTGCAATTGTTTTTTGTAATTCTTTGTACTTGCCTTTTGTTTTATTGTTATTTTTCTTGTACAGCAGCAGTGACCTTTAGGTCACAGCTTACAGGGCAGATTTTTTTACAAGAATAACATAATTACTGTTCAAACTATATATGAGTGCTTCTGTCAGGTGGCGCACAGTTAAAATTCCATTTGCAAAAGCCTTATTATGGAGTATTGGCAGTCCCTATACTGTAAACATGCTTCTTGCAGGCAATGGGACTTGGAGTATATTGCCTGTTCGTACTTGATGTAATTGCAAATTAAGTCAAAGCAGTAGCTTTGCCAGTGATACTTAGATGCCTGTATATGAAAAGAATATTTTGGTTTTCAGCTTCCTGGTTTTATAGCAAAAATGTACGCTCGTAAAGCGGAAGCCAGCCTTTAAAAGCATGACACGAGAGGTGCTCCATGGGCACGAGACAGAGTTCCTTCTAAATCTAGTTTGTCCATTTCACGAAAACAGTAGAGAATGGGGTTTTGGTTAGAAATTGCTCTGCAAGTGTCTGTTCTTTCCTTAGTCAAAAAACTGGTGGATTTGCTCATGTAGTACCAGAGGCTGAAAACTTTTCCCATTAGCAGCAAAAAAGAACAATACTGATACTTTCTTCAGTGCAAATGCTGGGACAGACTTCAAAATGTAAATTTAGATTAAACAACCAGAAACTTGTATAACTTGCTTATGTTGTCTGTCATAGCTTAAAGGCCAAACATATCTGTGCTTTAATGGCTTTGACTGTGAATGCTTGGAACCAGAGATATATTTGGTCCAATGACTGCATAAATGAAAAATCATGGATATGCAAGCTTTTCCTTTAATTCTTCATGTGAACCTTTCCTAAAACTTTTTATAGTACATGTCAGCCAATAAAGAAGTAACATAATACATTAGAGTAAAAGAATCTCGTCAGTACTTTGGGCTGGAAATGTCTTGTGTTAGGTTTCACAGGCTTTAGGGAAGTTTGCATTCCTATTACTGAAGATTTTGCATGCAATAAGCCAAATTTTGCTCGTCTTAATCATGTAATCATCCAACTGACTTCAGTTAGTCAGTTCCGCTGATGAAGTCTAGCTAGTTTTTGGCATGTTGGGGATTTTTCTGATTATCGAAAGCAGCAGCCTTAATATGACACAGCATTGGATTCCAGCTCACAAAGGACAGGAAGAAATGGACACTTGGGTGTCTCAGCAGTGCTATTAATAAGTGTTTTAAGATGTGAAAGTGGGAACTTGGAAACCAGGCCACCACATAGTCAAATATAGACATGGATTTAATACAGCTCATTTATAACTGGTGATTGCTTAGAGGCATCATGGACAAAATCCTTAATGTAAGAGGAAAAAGTGTAGGCTGTCACTTTCAGTTCCAGACTTTAATTTCAATTGTATGAGCAGGAGCAGCTGCACGTTGCTATCAGGCATATGCAGTTTTTAGTGCTAAAAAGGCAGCTGGACTGGAAATACCCCAGAAGTACATATCCATTTGTCTGGTTAACTTCAGCACTTAGACTATCAATCAGGTCAGCCTAAAGAAAAATGAATGACATCAGTCAAAACAATAGGATATCTCTGTGCAGTGATTAGCTCCGTGTAGTACAAAAACTTAAATAATTTGTTCTTTGAAAATGTGATGATTGATTGGCTTCCATTAGGCTTGGATTTTAAAACATTCCATGAACTCTCAGATAAAATGGCACTAAAATGTTATTGCAATAACCAAATAAATCATATTAGACTATAGTGTATATAAGTACTTTAAAACATTATAGATACTAGAATTCTGTGTATAATAAAAAGGTGAAGAATGTAATCCATGATTTTTTTTTATTTTTTTTTTATGCTCTCATCTCCCACTAGCATTGTCCTGGGCTATATCCAGTAATAATGTTCATATGGATATGATTTTTAGTTTTTATATTACATTATATATGCACATAAAAGTTGCACAGTTCTGGATATGTTTGGTCAAATGGGGAGGTATTTTAAAGATATCACAGAGCAGAATATCTGTGCTTTTGTTACCAATGTTGCCCATTTTGATTTGATTAACAGCCGTGAAATCAGCAGCTGAAAAATACACAGTTAACATTTAAATATGGTGCATTTTTCAGTATCGTGTATTTGTGGTTTTCATAGAATCATAGAATATCCCGAGTTGGAAGGGACCCAAGTCCAACTCCTGGCACCACACAGGTCTACCCAAAGATTCAGACCATTTAGACCCTCAAATTTTTTTTTGTTCATAGTCCCATATTTCTGAACAAAGAATCTCTGACCTGTAGTGGTGTTTAGGCCTGAATCTCATGTACAGGAATAAAACAAAACCTTGCCCTGATATTTAGGGTTGCAGTGTAGCTAACATTTGTGATTTATGATGCTTTTCCTAATATTTCACATTTGTCTAATAACCAAGACTCCGCAGGCAAATAATTCTGTGAATCATCTCCTCAAAACAAGCTCTAGGCCCAATGCACAGAAGAATTGCCTAGATATTGTAAATACTAAGGATCATAAATCAGAAGGCAAGGAAAATAGTTCCATCAAACAATGTTTTATTTCATTATTTTAGTATTTCACTCATACATTTTTAAGTATGGGTGTTGAGCTTAATTAATTGGTGCCATTGTAAATCTTCAGGGAACCAAAGACAAACAGCACGCATGCAGCACGCACTTGCCTTTGAAGTCAGTTATAAGTGCATGGCTTTTATACTGTTTGCCAGTGTATTTTGTAACTTGTTTTCTAGCGAGAGAAAAAGGATTGCATTGAGAAGGTCCAGATACCTCCAGAATAGTCTTGGAGTTTACATTTGACTGTTCTCCTCTAAACAGTAATACCTGTGATCTAGGGTATTGCCTCACACTGGAAGTACCAATCACGAGTTATCACGTTGCTGCAGTGAATGGCAGGCTCTAGTGAAAGCATCGTGTTTGAGACTGCCTCACACTCTAGAGCTGATGAAAGCTTTTAGGGAGCTGATGAGGTTGCCATGGGTAAGATCTCAGATCCACCTGTATGCATTTATGAAGTCATGGTTATTAAATAAGCAGGGGAGTTCATTCTCCAGCTTCTGAATTTCGCAAAGGTAAGGCTCAGGGGGTTCTTAGTGTGTGTAAAGACCTGATGGGAGATGGTGACAAAGATGGAGTCAGGCTCTTCTCAGTGGTGTCCAGTGATAGGATGAGAGGCAATGGGCATAAGCTGAAGGGCAGGGCATTCTACTTAAACATAAAAAAAATACTTTTACAGTTCCAGTCACTGGAACATGCTGCCCAGAGAGGTCTTAGGGTCTGATCCTTGGAGGCAATCAGAACCTGACTTGACACATCCCTAAGAAACTTGATGTACTTGAGCCTGGTTCAAACAGAGGGTTTGGTCGGGGTGATCTCCATAGGTATCCTCTTTAATATCTTCATCGATGATCTGGACGAGGGCATCGAGTGCACCCTCAGTAAGTTCGCAGATGACACCAAGTTAGGTGCGTGTGTCGATCTGCTTGAGGGTAGGAAAGCTCTGCAGGAGGATCTGGATAGGCTGCACCGATGGGCTGAGGTCAACTGCATGAAGTTCAACAAGGCCAAGTGCCGGGTCCTGCACCTGGGGCGCAATAACCCCAAGCAGAGCTACAGGCTGGGAGAGGAATGGTTGGAGAGCTGCCAGGCAGAGAAGGACCTGGGAGTGATGGTGGACAGTCGGCTGAATATGAGCCAGCAGTGCGCTCAGGTGGCCAAGAAGGCCAACGGCATCCTGGCTTGTATCAGGAACAGCGTGACCAGCAGGGCTAGGGAGGTGATCGTCCCCCTGTACTCAGCTCTGGTGAGGCCGCACCTCGAGTACTGTGTTCAGTTTTGGGCCCCTCGCTACAAGAAGGACATCGAGGTGCTTGAGCGGGTGCAGAGAAGGGCGACGAAGCTGGTGAGGGGCCTGGAGAACAAGTCCTACGAGGAGTGGCTGAGGGAGCTGGGCTTGTTCAGCCTGGAGAAGAGGAGGCTCAGGGGTGACCTTATCGCTCTCTATGGGTACCTCAAGGGAGGCTGTAGCGAGGTGGGGGTTGGCCTGTTCTCCCACGTGCCTGGTGACAGGACGAGGGGGAATGGGTTTAAGTTGAGCCAGGGGAGTTTTAGGTTAGATGTTAGGAAGAACTTCTTCACTGAAAGGGTTGTGAGGCACTGGAACAGGCTGCCCAGGGAAGTGGTGGAGTCACCATCCCTGGAAGTCTTCAAAAGACGTTTAGATGTAGAGCTTAGGGAAATGTTTTAGTGGGGACTGTTAGCGTTAGGTCAGAGGTTGGACTCGATGATCTTGAGGTCTCTTCCAACCTAGAAAATTCTGTGATTCTGTATCATCCAGTCTCAAATTATTACTAGTGATTAATGGCCATATACATTTTCTGATTTAGACATTAATGATATGTCCAAAAATTTACTTTTTTTCTTTAAATCATAAAGCCATAGTCAGTATTTTTTATTAACTGATATCTACAAACTGTAAATCTGATTTAGGCTGTCTGAGATGGGCTTGGATTGTCAGTTGGGCATCAGGTAATTTAAGAAGCAAGCACAGAGGCAGAACTGTCTGACTATGTTGAAGTGGGCGTTAGGTCAGAGGTTGGACTCGATGGCCTTGAGGTCTCTTCCAACCTGGAGGATTCTGTGATTCTGTGATTCTGTGTAATTGAGGCATAGCCTCAACATCACACAGTAAAGTATCCTACCCCAAATTAATAATATTTAACAAAAAGAGTAGATAGAATTTTAGCTCCCATTTTAGAGCAGCAATTACTTGCATTTAGAAACAAATCTACATGTTAAAAAAGCTAAAGAGTTGTGTGGGTGTTTTTTTAGTCTTTGTTGAGAAAGCATGTGTGTGTAAAAAAAATCTTTCAAATTCCTAAAAATCGGTAAGATCAAAGCTGGAGCTAGGCTGTGTTGAATTTCATGATGATATCTGCTGATAATATCTATTGCTGCTGGCTTACTTTTTAGATTTTTCCCTGGTAGATTATTTTGGAATTGGATGCTTTGAAGGGAAACAAAGAATTTGCTTGTGTATTTATCCAGTTCCCCTCTCAATGGGGCTGTTGTGCCACAGACAGGTTTCCAGCACACTGGCTGACTGCCCCTGCCCATGGATCTCACTGCCTACAGCCTAGGCAAAATGAAGAGTTTGGCTCCTGCCTGGAATGAGGTATGGGAATTATTTCTAATTACTTGGTGACTGGGCTGTCTCCTACCTTTCACAACAAATTCTCAACTCCTCCTTCACAGCAAACTTGCCCCCTGCATACATTACTTATGGCACTGTCAGGGGTGCATTTATAAAGCAGTTCTCACTCTTAAAAGCACCAAGCAATATTCAGTGGATAGTTATACTTCAAGCATATTTGGAAGTGAAATTTTTTGTAGATGAATTTGTGTGGCGAAAATTTCGTACCCATCCTGCCATCCAGTGAGTAAGTGCAAGGTCTGGCTTTCTGGTAAGGGGTTTTGTTTTGCTGACACATATACAGAGCTGAGAGGCAGCTGAAGACCCCACTCTGTTGGCTGATGGCTTTCTCCTTTCTTCTGTGGCAGACTTTTCTCTCTAGTGTAAAACAATTCAAACTGTTGCCGAAGCTAATTTTAACTAACATGGCTTACGTGCATTGAAATGGAGGAGAGTTAGTTGCCCATCTTGGCATTACTGAGAATCTGCAAAGAGGGACCTGCTAACAGCTGAAAGCCAAAAATAGCCCAAGCTTGAGTTCTTTTACATAGCTGGACTTGCCAAGAAATAACCCTGAAAAACACTTTGCAGTAGTATTGCTGCCACTGGACGTACCTAGTGGGCATGAGAGTCCCTACTGCAATGCCAGCCTGAGCATGCATGGCCGGCTGTCAAATGTCAGTGAAGACCTCTACTCTTGGACGTGTGACGGCTTTGGTGGATGGAAGGGGATAATGCAATAAGGGGAAACTGATTTTCAGGCAGGAGAGGATGAAAGAAAGAAACAGTTGTTGCCCTTGTTGTTAGAGGTCTCGTGGCTGGAAAGGTGATATGGCTATTGTTAGTTCCCTAGCTGAGCTCCATCCAGATCAGGTCCACAGCAGGGCAGGGCAAAACTGCAAGGGAAAGGTGGAACCTTTCCAGTCTTGCCAAGGCTTCAGGAGTGCCTTCAGAGGGCTCTGTGCAGAATTTCTTCTAAGGGCAGCCAGGTGGGCTGCTGGGCAGAGGGAAGAGGATTCCAGCCGTACCTGTTTGGAACAAACGCAGGGCTACAGGCGACAAGGCTTGGTTCTCGAAGTAGAAAAGTGAAAATTTTCGTTCTCTGCATGGAAAGGATTTTTAACTATAAAATTTGTCCTTTAAAATCGAGAACCTGGTGTTCAGCTTCTATTACTAGCATTTTTGTTATGTCAAGATTTGTAGTTTGGCAAATGACTGATGTCTGGGGAAGGTTATATTTGGATTTGCACTATTATCTTCCCTTTTCTCATGCTTCATCTTTATTCAGACATGTAACTCCTTTGGGATGAAAACTTTTGTATTTGCTCTCAATGCAGAATGTTTGTGGGAGAGGTTGAAGGAGTTGGGCTGCTTGTTACAGCAGCTCCCAAGTGTGAAGGCTTTTTTTATCATAGCATTATCTTCTTTATCATAGCGTTTTACTTTTCCCAAAAGCTATTTCTCTATTAAATTGATTTATATAATTCATGCCTTTACTTAATGGCCTTTAAAAATTATTTTAATGTTCTCTTTTAATGATTAGGTAGATATGCTGCCTATTAAAATCTCCAAAGTAGCAAATTTTATTGTGTTTATTTTTATCTATTTTTTTTTATTCCATTCATATGCATATTTGTATTCCACCATTTATTTCTATCCTGAGTTTGTGACTGAAAATACGTATTTTCCACTGGCCCCCTTCTGGTCATTCTTTTAGCTTTCATTTTCCTTTACATGCTAGTGAAAGTTAGCTGTACCAAGTGAAGAATTTTGGGCTAGACAGAAATATGACTCTAAATCTTTCTTATTAATCAACCTTTATATTTCTAAAGCTACACCAGTGCAGAAAAGTTGGCCAAAAGGTTTGTAGCAAGTTACCAGAACAATAAATAAATAAATAACAACATTTCTCTTTTTGTCTTTCTGCTCAATGCATTTTCTGCTTGCCTTTTCCAGTGTTTATTTCAGCAGCATACTTTAACAGAAAGCATTTTGGCGACATTGTCTTCCTGAACTAAATCTGGTATTACTTAACAAAGTGATTTTTTCTTTCATCCCTCATATATCCCCACGTAGATGTCACAAGCAATGTTCCTATTTGGAGTGCTGCTTTGTAGAATAATACCACTTTTGTTCTGGCCTTTGCTTTTCAGCACGTTGAAGTTGACAGTCCTCCCATCTCCAAGCTGGAATTAAATACCAAATATAATGTATTTCCATTGCAGGCCTGTGAGTTAGTCACAGCTGCTCATGTTTGGGCTTCCAGATGTGTTTGCAGTTATCTCATTGATTTCAACAGCTCTGGCAATCAGCCTTGCAGTGTCATACCCTTTGAGGTAAAAGTCCAGATTTTAGAAAGTTACACCAGGACCACCTTGCACAATGCTATTTCCAACATGCAACATAGACTCAAGAGGAGGATTTCAGTACATGGCATCTGCATAGCAGAGCAAAGCCCCGAGAGGTACTTAGATATGTATATTCATAGCCTTTTGGGGTTCCACTTTACCTCCTAATGCTTTTTTTCTGATGTTGCATCCTTCATTGGATGGTCCAGATCCACTGATCCTGGCTTTGGCTTATTCAAACCAATGAATAACACCCAGTATGTCACTGCAACACACAGAGAAAAGGGCACTGAAATAAGATGCAAGCAAGATATGCACTAGCATGAGTGCCTAACATGGCAAGTTTATTTCATCAAAGCCTTGTTTCACATATTTACAGTGCATCATTTATTGGTGTGTGCTGCCTGACTTCCCATTGACTACAGAGAAGCTGTTAAAGACTTACGCAAGTTTTTGCTGGCTTTAATATAAGGTGTTTAAATAATGATGGATGTCTAAAGAACTCCAGTTTACCTCAAAGTGCTACCTCAACCTTTTGCTTGGTTAGCAAAACAATTTGGGGTTTATCATGTGGCTTTTTTCACTTACCAGGTTAATGTCTTTCAGATATTGTAAACAGAAGAAGGCTGGTTCTGTGACTTAGGTATACCTGAGTCTCCTGGACTGGATGCCAAAATCACCTAGGTCAAATAGCTGTTTCTGAAAGTTTTACCTGGGGAAGTTATGTCAGAGCCTCAATTTAGCTGCCTGTCCTACTGCTTCTGCTTCCACTAAAATTGTTGAAGTTGCAGCCAGGAAGAATATGTCCCTGCTATTCACAGGTGACCCATTTCTACATGAGAAGCCCCATTAAAATCAATCATAGGTGAGAAACCCTATTAAAATAAATAAAAGTTCAGTTGCTAGCTTACTTAATGGCCTGCAAAATGCCTTTGAGCAAGTCACTTTCTCTATCTTTATTTTTTTGTTACAGTGGTAAATTATACTCACCTTTTAGAGGGGCTTTGCACCTGCCAGGAACAAGTTACATGGAAAACCTGGGTATTGTTGCGCTATGAAGGCATGGAAACAAGAACAGTCTTTTGCATGAAACCTCCAAATCTTTATTGTCCTCCAAGTGATAAAATAGCAAGGAATCAAAGCTGAAACAAATTTCAGAGTCATCTAGGAATATAATTCTTCAAGCAAGGAATATAATAACTTCAAGCAGATGGTAAGAAACACAAGAAATTTTTTGCATTTTGGATTGATTGTCTGTGCTGCGATTTCATAGCTAACTTATAGAAGTGCTCAGAATATCAGAATAAAACTGTATGGAATTTGTCAATAGTATTTTTCACAACAGTTGGAAATTGTTTTTAACGTTAAAGAACCCTGTTACATTTCAAGGGCAAGCGTTTTATCTTTTACACTAAGACTTTCATACATACTCTCCTTTCTGCAAGACAATAACACAATCCAGTGAGTTTGTTGGTCTTCACCTGGTTAATCTGGGCTTCCAAGCAATGTTTCCATAAAAGGGATTTTAAATGCGTGTCCTCCCTAAAGGATGCCTGCAGTCTCTGCCAAGGTCTCCTACGCAGGCTAAATTTGGTAGCATATACCTGTTCTACGGTTAGCACACGGAGATAAACGAGCAGAGCAAACTCCAAGCCCAAAGCAGTAAACCACACCAAAGGCAGATGATGTACCCCAACAAGCTGCCAAAGCATGCCAGATGCTGCAAGTTTTGGCAGCAAAATGGAAACAGAGAACATAGAGAACCATGCACAAGTGTAGTAATAGTTTTTCACCTGTTTTCTTTATTTTACCTAGGAAGGGATTCTAACTAATCCCAAGGTAAAACTGGAACCTGTTAGAGTACTGCATAGGCTACTTTGCCCAAGTGAATAGGAACTCCTTTACAGAACAGATCAGGAAAAATGATACCAATGATTATACGTTTCCTCCAAATATCACATTCTCCTATGGCTCTGCATAGGAAAAATGTTCAAAGGATCCTATTAATATTTTGATTGGGAAGGAGCAAGACTGTCTATACAAATTACGTGTTATGAATCATGCTGAATTAATTTTTAAGAATAAAAAATAACAATGCTGGCCAAGCTGTTGGGGAGACAGAAATCAAAGAAACAAGACAGACTTGGGTAAGCCCTTCTGCATGCTTTCACATAAGAAAATTCACCTGGGATATCCACTGATACTGATCTGTTCAATATCAGTCCTACAATTACCCCTTCTAGTGCTTTTCTTCCACAAAAGGCAACTTCACCAAATGGCAACTTAGCTTTGCTGTGGGTTCTTTCCTGCTTGAGGGGACAGATCCGGTTTTTGTACTGCACAGCACATCTTATCAGCACACTTCATCACAATGTCTTGAAGCATGTTAGACCATTGTGTTACTAGTCTGTGTTACTGAAGCACAAATAGCACATGGAATACATTACATGTGGTAATCAATATAAGGCAGATAATGATGTGTAGTGCATTATTACTTGAAAGTAAGCAGCCTCTATGAAAACAATAGTGATAGAAACAACATTGCTTCTTAGTACTTAGTTTTCTTTACAGGATCTATGTTTCTGTTTTATATGGTATGCGAATACTCACTCCATTACTGTCTATCTACTGGAAGCTGTGTCTTAAAGCTAAGTAATAAAACCACTTCTGCTCAGAATTAGCCAAATCTGTTCATAACAGATTACCATCAATAGCTTTTATAGAGGTGATTATCAGTTCCAATTGTCTGCCAAGTGGCATTAGGTTTAGTGTTTCCATCCGCCTAGTCATTAAGCACATGTCAAGCTCAAAGTAACTGGTAATTTCTGCAATTAAGGCCACCATTATTGTTTCCTTTACTTAAACAGGGAGTCCAAATTACATGATTAAATATAACCACCAGTTGTTCCCCCACACACTTAGGGTCTATGTTGCAGAATGGTGTTAATCCTATGAGAATAAGAGTTTGATAACTGAAGATTGCATTTGCTACTGTGAGTGTAAGTCTTCATTTTCTTGAAGGCATCTAATTTGAGGAAAGTCACAGACATCAGTCAAAGGGATCTCCTAGAACCTTAAGAACAAATAAGTTTAAAACTTCTGTTTAAATTTATGTGTATGCTCAAGAAATTGGTCGAGCAGTTGTGTGCAGTGAGATGAAAACCTTTTTTCTAGCTGTTGATATGAGGAACTTAGTTTCTTACTTGAAAAAAAACCTGGAGAAAAATGAAAAAGATTCATGAATATGATCACTGGGGAACAAGCAAAACTGAGGAAAAGCATTACAGGACATTGATGAACAGGAATAAGAGACAAAATCTGCCTGAGAATTCCCTGATCAGTTCATACAGGACCTGGTCCAAAATCCATTCCCAGCCTGTAGAAGGATTTCCTGCTGACTCTTTCAGTAACCTGGATTTTATTTCCACTCCTTAATTCTTATGTTTCTGAGTGTTGATGGTAAATGAAATCTATCACTACAAAGGCATTAATTTGACATAGGCCAGTTCCCTTGACACTTTGTACTGTGAGTGAGGATGAGTGATGAGAACAGGATAACTGATATTCCATTTACCATTGGCTACTATTAATTAAGATGAATATTAATAATTGCAGATGGCAATTTACTTCAGGGACCAATAACTGTTTAATAATTTCTGAAGTAATTGTTCAATCTCTTTCGCTTCTTTAAGTATGTGAGTCTAATACAAGAAACAATCGCATGGCACTAAGAACCAAGTGTTAGCAGTGCAAAGCCACAGAGACTCCCAAAGGAAAGCTGGTAAATTGCTTCTATTTAACAGTGGTGCCCTTCTCTTCATAAAGCAGGACTAGGGAGGAAGGTCGTATCACTCCCTCGCTGCAACCTTTTTTGCTTGTTGGTTTAAGACCAGCTGTAATGTTATTTAAATGTTGGTTTCTGGATTTGATTGAATGTGCCTTTATTGAGAGAAGCAGTGCTCTCATACGAATGTGACAGTTTTTGCTGTGTTTTTTTTTTTTTTTCTTCTTTTCTCCAAAGGAAAACAAACCTATTCAAATCACTTAAAGAAATGTGTAAAAGCTACAGTAAATTTAATTTAATCTGAGTGTGTGTTTAATCACCTTTAAGGCACTTAAGGGATTTTGTTGATTCATGTATTTAGTAACAGGGGTTCTTTTAGATCCTGCTTCATGAATGTATGGCCCCTTCAAATTAAGAGTAATGTTTTGTGTCTATTCTCTCTTTTGGCCAAATCTAGTAATTCCTGTAATTGGCAGTGCAGCATATGTAAACTGCTGAGGGCCCCATGCCCTGCAGAGCAAGGAAACCACCAGGTAGATAAAAATGGGACCTAGTGAAAAGACGAGGTGATGTGTTTTCACTTGGCTGGAGCAGAGCCTTTAAGGATGAGTGCCCCTGCCAATTTAGCCTGTGCACCCTGCTTTCCTTCCGTCCTGAAGCACCACTTTCCCTAAGAAGTACTTTTCTGTCCTTTCTTGCGGTGTTACAGAGCTATAAATACAGGTAATGTTGTGTTTGATTGGATAGAGTTTTCACTGTGGACATATTTTTGAAGGACATAGACAATGTTTTTATCCAAACATAGACAATGTTATTTACTTCTCCCAGACATAAATGTATACACTTCAGCTTCTGATTTAAAAGGGGGAGAAATCCACCACCATTATCAAGACGTATAGGAGGCTATCATGCTCCACCTGAAGTGTACAGAGAAAAGGAGAAAAATGGAAAATTAGATTTATTCCCCAACATAACAATGATGTCTTCATTAATAGTTATAGCTCAGCTCTGAAAAATCCTACATGTCAAAGCATTTGAGAATGTGGAGAACTGAAGCATGCATTTGAATAGTCCCAGTGACCCTGTTTGGGGTAAACATGAGGACCTCATTAAAGTGCTTGTGCTCCACCTGAGGTTCATGGTGTGAAGCTGCTCCCACTAGAGTTCTTCCAGTGACTTCTGTAGGAATTGGCCGAACTGCCTTTGAGGATGGATGAATTCCAGTCCCCTCAGGTTAGTTAGATATCTTTCTTCAGAGCCAAGAGTTTGTCTGATGTATTAAGATGAGGTATCAGTCACAGTAAGAAGAAACTCTATGACCAAGAGTGCCTCCATGGCAAACCTTTACTGAGAGACTGTAGAGGAAATACTTCCCTCGTTCTCGCCACATGATGTAATTTCTTCCTTAAAGCAGTGTCATATCTCTTTATCCTGGGGCTAAATATTGATAAGGCCGCTCTGTCAAGCAGAGTCATGTTAGTGAAGTGAAGTGGGAGGGGGTGCGGGAGCTTGGCCCAGTCCCCTGACAAACTGCAGACATAGCAGGCCACTCAGGCACTTGTTACAAGCACATAAACACTTGCTGTTTCAAGATATGGGAGAAGGGCAGCAGCTAAAAACAAGCTAAATCAGAGGGTCTGTGAGACTCTGCTATTTATCAACTCCTAATTAACTGTTAATTTGCTGGTCTTTAGGTTCAAGCACAGCCCTAATTCATCACAGGCAGCAATGACAATGTCAGAGCTGGGGGGAGGTACTCTGCACAGCACTTTAGCTCTCTTTTCATTAACAAAAAAACATTATGTGAAGCAATTCATATTGCTGTCCGCGGCAGAGATAAGACTGCGTGTAAAACAGAGGAATATTTCAGCAGTCCCAGCAGCCTGGGACTGAAACGTGTGTGAGCTGGCTGCCGGCCTCCTTCTGCCACCCGCAGGACTGCTGCTGCTCCCCGGGTGGTGGCTTCTACTCCCCGGGGCCTGCTCGGGGACAGCCTCCACAGCCCGGGCTGTGAGGTCTCCCAGAGATTTTAAACTGCAGTTTCTGGTTGTACCCGGAATTAGTAACTGAAGTAGTCTGTAAGAACTGCTATAAAATATTTGGCCCTAGCAATGTAATGTGATTTTTTTTTTTAATTATTATTATTATTCTTTGCACATGCATTGAAAGTGCTAGGGTCAATGTTTTAGGGCTTTATTTTAAGTGTGTTTTGACTGCAGCTTTTGGGTACATGCCTACGATCTCATCATATCATCTTTAACAAATTCTCTCTCCAACAATTTAAGACTGCCCTTTTCTTTCCAGAAATATTCCTTCTGTGATGCAATATAATCTGGTATGTCTCTGTAGCAGGGCTCTATCTGTTGCTACCTGCCCCTTGCAGTGCTCAGTGTGGTGAATGTCTCTGTTTGCACAATGGTTCAGGACATGCCCAATGGCAATCATGGCCCCAGTGCTGCAGCAGAACCCATAGGATCTGTCCCATGGATTGACCGAGTGCTGGGCGTTCAGCACGTGTGTAAGCACAAGTCTGCAAGTGCTGGTGGCAGGAAGCAGAGTTTATGTGGTATCTGTAACATTTGTGGCACTCTGTAAGCAGTTCTTTATAGAAATGCATGTTTGCTTTTTGTTATCAGGCTGTATGTGTATTCCCCGTTTCTCCCCAGTGATGTGATCTACGCTGCTGTGCCTGCAAACCTGCCACCATACACGTTGCTGAAATGATTATTTTCACTCTTGTTAGCGAAATAGCTTACAAGTAGCAACAGCAGAAGGAAAAGATTTTACCCAGAGAGGCTAAGATGAGGAAGAGTTATTAACACAGAGGCCTCATAGAGAGCTTGTGACATTTACGCACTTTGTGCCACTTCATATCCCCTCGTTATAACACCTAGTTAACGTTTTCCCTTTATGGTCTTCCAGGCATAGAGCACCTTATTAACATCAAGCCTGCAGCTCTCCCAGCCAGGGCTGGCTGCTGCCTGCTGAAATGAGCCCTCCCTTCCAGGGGAAAATGGTTTGGGGGGTGCCTTGAACGAAGTTAAGGGGCAAGTTGCACTAGTTAGAGTGCTTTTTGTGCTCTGATAACAGAAAATGCTTCATTGTTTACACTGTAGTTTGGCAGGATGCTCAAGTATTTACTGCGATCTTGGGAGCAGGGGTGCTGCTTGGCAAAGCTGGCTGCTTTATTAACACTTGAAAATTACCTACTGCACAACAGTAGCTTTTCACTGTGATTTCAATAAACTCATCTGCATCGAGGTGACCTGCAAATCCAACACCTCCCTTTTTTTCCTCTAGAGGCTCTTGGATTTGGGAAGAGTGGTTCTGAGTCCAAATTGGGTAGCTCGTGCTCATGTTTGCAGTTGGACTGGTTTAGCTCAGGCACAAATGACCCGATCTAAAAGGATGCTGCTTCTGGACCTAGTAAGTCAAAGGCAAAATGGTTTGTTTCATTGTAGGGTTGATGGGCCTAATTCGGAAGGAAGGAGAGTCAGAGGTGTTGATTCACAAATGCAGATTAGGATGATTTTGTGATTTATTGGATCACCTGGAGTTGTCCACCTCATCTCTTGCATGGATGGATTGCATGGCAAGGAGCCTAGAGGTGCTGAGATGTTTTAGCATTCTGTGTACAGGTTGTTATTGGTAATGTGCTGCACCAATTAGCGTGATGAAATATAATTATTACATTTAGACTTCTGTTCAATTACTGTTTTTCATGTCATGTTGTTTTCCTAGGGTAAATTCTTAGGCCTACTGGACTGCATTTGCTTTGTGGCCAGAAGTGCAAACTGTATTTCATAAAAGCAGTTGCATTCAGGAACCACAGATGGGTCTGAAGTCTGCACAGCACTGCTGCAAGGCCTCAGCAATTCTCTGTGGTGCTCCAACACTCAGTGCGCTGCTGACCAGTCCCGAGCTCCATGAAAGATGAGGTGGCACTGGCAAAGCACAGAGATCTTGTTGTTTCATTGCACACAAAATTAGGGGTAATAGATGGGCACAGGCTGTCGCGCTGTGACTGAGAGAAAAAAGAATCTGTCCTCTTGGGTATTGTTTCCATATGGTGGTGTCAGTGAGCCCAGCCACAAGTTACTAACAAACTACACTGTGCTAAGGGATGGACCGAGTTACTAAGAAAAAATAGGAGGACAGTGTTGGCCTATTTTTGTGATAGCATTAGACATACTCTGTCTGAGCCCCATTGCAGCTCTGTCTCTAAACCTTGGCATGGGCAGTCAGAATGATTGGGATGAACTGCCCAGCTTCCCAGAGAGGGAGTTTGCATTTTCAGCACACAGCTTGTTGTATTCAGAGAAGTAGCAGGTGTTTTGTGCTCTCCTGAAAGACAAAGGGCTTTGCACCTTCACAGGATGGAAAAACATTGCCCTTGGGAAACCTATGTTCTGCAGCAAGTTGTCAATGGGCTGTGAAGGTGAATACTCGTCCCCCGAGCCTGCAGGCTGCTCTCTGCCACTGCTGGGTGCTGTGGTGTTTAACGCTAACAGAGTCAATGAGGCTTAGCATTTGGGGACCAAAGTGAAAAAAGACGTGTATTCACTTCCCCAACTCACCACTACCACTATTGCTTTTTTTTTTTTTTTTTTTTTTTTTTTTTTCCCCAGTAAAATACATGTGCAGGCTGTTTTTGGACTCCAGAATACTGGATACACCTGTGTAAAATGACTTCTTGGTGGTCCCTGAGTGAGCAGCACATGCAGGTGCTGTTGTGTGCCACCCTTGCTGGTGGCCTGGAAGAGCAGCAATGTTTTCCTGTGCTTGTGGGCACTGTAGGAGGTCCCTTGACAGTGTTTTACCAAGGAACTGTGGAGTATGGGTGTTTCTCCAGACCTCACTGTAAGACAGCTCATGGCTATGGTAATAGAGGGGTTGGGGGCAAATGGAGAGCTGATTTATTTCTTGTCTTTTCTTCGCCCAAACCCGGAGTGAGGAGAATCAGGTAAGTTCACATTTGCGCTTTATTATTGCCATGCATTGGCATTCTGGGTGAATTATGGTTTGTGTCTTTGTTTTTAATTAAAGTTTAAAGTGGAGACACATTTGTTTGCACTCACAATTACATCATTTATTACTCATTAATTACCTAAGTTTGGGGATATGGAATTATCTCATAGTCATTAATTGTGCTTTCCAAATAATCTTTAGTTAAAATGTAGGATGACAACTGCTCTTTAGTAGTGGAAGTTATTAAAAAAAAAAAAAAAAAAAAAAAAGTAAAGAAAAAAAGTATCTTTAAATGACTGCAAAATCCCACAGTATTCCATTATGAAAAGGAAAAATAATCTACATTCTTTGTGTTCTTATGCACTTGTGCCTTCTTTTCCCAGCCTACATTTCATTAGGGTGCCAAGCAGACAGTGAATTGCCAGAGGAATATAAAATACAGCTATGTCCAAATAAGCCTCTAATTCATTTTGATGACAGCTTCTCTCCTTGCAATGGGTGCAGCCCACTTAACGCAGCTGTTGACAGCCAACTATTATGAGAAGTGTGGAGACAACATAACTTCTGTATCTTCTCAAGTTCAATGAGATAAATCCTCCATTCTCCCTCTTCCCTCCCAGACTTGATGTACATACAAATACCCTTCCCTGAAATAAATATTTGTATGGTGGCAAAAAGTTAATGAATTCCTAGCTAATGAGCTCTAACCAAAATGGTTTTTCTGTACAGTAGTGCCTCAGCTATGTGCATGTAACCTGAGGAGTACTCACTTCTGAAGAAATATGTACAAATGGGAATTTTTCTTCCCCTGTGCTCTCCTGAGTCTTGTATCTCTGTGATTTATGTCAGAGGATGTGAAAGCCAAACCTCAAATAGATGAGATTGATGTGATTGATACATTCTTTGTTGTCTTGATTTCAATAATCAGAGATGGAGGCTGGCCCACCACGCCTCCGCTGGGACTTCGGGTGCCACCACAGTGCTGAGTGCAGTGTTACTGCCGTAACTGGAGCATGTTCTGGTGCTGAGTGCCCATGTAAAGTGCTGGCCTGTGGCAGGGACTGGCGAAAGATGTTGCTTTCCATGGCAGGGTCCCCTGAGTGCCCCCAGCTGTCTGCAGCTCCCTGGGTGATCAGCGCAGGACCCTGTCCTGCCTGCCCCCTGCTCTGTCTGTGGCAAGCAAAATGCTGTTTGTGAGGCTCTTATATAAGAGAGATGAAATAATAAAATTAGATAAATAATTTTATTTTTAAAGAAGCTATGTCACTTAAATGAACAATATAAAAAAAGACCCTTTAAAAGCGATTAAACTTTTGTGCTGAAAAATTATACATCCTCAAATTTGCCTGATTACGTTGACTGATACTTTGTTTTCTCTGTACATCTCTAGATCTTCTTTACAGTGACACTTAAATACATCAGAATGATTTAAGACCTACTTCATCACCACATTATCCCTTCCCTTTGACCAGAGCTGGAGCCTTCGCTGCTAATTCATTCGTCTGCTGCAGGAGAGGAAGGGTCCCCTTAAGCTTCCTTATCTTTCCTTTCAAGTTGTCCTGAGACTAATCTGGACTTCCCAAAGGCCCTCTCTGTAAATATGTACTCTATCTGGCTCTGTGATGTGCATGGGTTGTGAGTTCCTGAATGCTGTAATTAGCAGATTCAATTAAGGGTGACTTGGAGGTGCTCAGCATCTTACAGGATTGATCACTGAGGTTGGGAACAGAAAGGTGGCTTCTCCTAAAACACAAAATGTCTGTTTCCTTTAGCAGTGGGTAAATTCAGGCATTTTCATCTGTATTTGGAGCACGGTGTTCTTTCATCTCTGAGAGACACGAGGTATGCTTACTCCATGACCTAAGCTGGATTGCTGCTTTTTCTCTCTTCCTTTTCATGCCTGATTTCTGTATTTGTCAAGGTCAGAAGTCTTTGCTTTCTTTCTCAGGCTATATTCTGTATTACAGGCAGGTAAGAAGGTCACTGTGATTTGATCCCTTTTGATTACGCTGGAATTTGAGCCAGTGTGTGAGCACCTGGGAAGCAGTGTGTGCTAAACCCAGGCAAGGTCTGTGCCCTCAACTTGCAACAACTGTGGGGCAAATGTGGGTACATTTGGAGCAGGGGCAGGCACTGTGTTTATTTGCTAGCTTTATTTTCTAGGAGGAGGATACACTTCAGTAGCTCTAGTTAGTCCTTGTCACACTTTTCCCAGTGTGTAGGGCACAGGGCCCCTGGCCTGGGTGTCCCCACAGCAGCTCTGTGGCTGTGTCAGGGTTGATCTGGGCTAGAGGAGATGAAGAACTGCACTCACGGGTGGCCAACAGCTGTCCCAAGGGGATGGCAGCTGCAGAACTCCCAAGTCCAATGAGCAGAGCATCACCCAACACCATTTTTTCTTCCTCCTATTTCTGTAGCCTTTTGAAAAGAAGATAGGTCATGTTGTATTGAAGAACTGCCTCGAACTACGATACTACAGACAAATCTTGCTTGCTTTGGAGGAAGGCGTTTTGACCAATACTAGATCTGAGGCTGGTGAACTGCCTCCGTGGACTACACAAAGTCCCAATCAGAGAGGGAGAGAGCTTTTATTTTAATTGTCTGGTTACAACCTCCCCCCAGCTCAAGAAAGTCCTTTTAAATCTATACCTCTTGTTGATCTGGAATAACTGGAGGAGAAAACAAATTTTTCATCTGCTGTCTCCCCAGATCTTCAAACCTCTGTGTGAAGATACTGCACACCACGCAACTGCAAAGCCCTTCTTCCACCTGTGCACTGTGACCGCTGCGAGCCTGGGACTCTGCTGCACTGCTCCAAACGGGAATGCAGGCATCGTGTCTGCATATGTGAAGGGTACTTAAAAACTATTGTTAGTAGGATCAGATTAGCAGTAATTTAATTTTAATGGGAATGTTTACGCTGAAACATCTACAAGTACAAAGAGCTACAAATCATATCTGCCTTTAATTAATTCTCTTGATAAATCAGCTTCTCAGACTGCACCAAATTACCTTAATGAGGAAAAAATCTTGTTTATATCAACAACGTTTAGCCAAATGTGGGATGTTTATAGCAATAATTCAACAGTGTCCTTCAAGGAGCACAAACAACCATGATGGATGTTCAGGTTGTGCTGCTTTTTCTGTTCTCTTCCCTCCCGTCAAATTAATAATATGTTTGGTTTAAAAATAAATGGAGATGTTTTGGGTAAGCAGTAGTATTGCTGAAGGGGAAATGGGCTAAATTATAGCACTAAATTATTTGCTTAGGTAGGCGAAGGTCCCACCCAGTTTGGAAAAGACCTTTTATAAATCAGACTCACCCTGAAGATTGGCTTTATTTTAGGGAGACTTTGGTTAATTTTTTACTTTAGCAACAGACTAAACTTTAGGTAAAGCTTGGTCAGTCTGAGAAATTTCCTCTCTTCCAGCCCCACATGAGCAACCCATTCCCCGCAGCGTACACCTGCTGGCACCATGCAGCCAGGCTCCATTGCGTGACACGGCATCCCACAGCTGATTTTCAGTTTAGCTTTAACTTGATTTTCAGTACGTGCCACTGCCCTTCCCTCCATGCTGCCACTGCCCTTGCCAGCAGGGCTCAAAGCGTGTGCTGCAGGCACCGATACCTGCGAGGGCACCAGTGGGCAGGGCAGCACTGCCAGGTGAGATGTGTACCGCTGACCGAGGCGTGTACCGTGCGATGGCAGCTTTGCTGGGGAAGTGCTGGTGTTTCTGGCTTATCTGTGTGCTGCATATATCAGGGCTGTTGACTCAAGATGTAATATTTCTGATGTCCAGTGCAAAGTTTTGCCTGTTCATGGGCACAGATATTGCTGAGCTCAATGACAGTTCAGGGTAGGCATGGTGGCAAAGGAGGAGAATGCTTATAAAAGAACATATGAATAAGGTGGTGTGGAAAATAGACTTATTCAGTGCCTGTTTTTTTGCAAGGAGAATGCCATCCTTCCTGACAGCATAAGGCTGGGGCACCTCCTCCTTTGTGGAGGTTTTTACTGCCTTCCTCAGTCTCTCATTTCTTCTTTAACTGCAGCAAGGAAGCTATACATGGGTCTGCTTGTGATTAGGGTTAAGAAAGACGTTTTCAGCTGACACTATTTTCTAATGGTTTTTGTGTTTTGTTCTCTGACTTTTTGAAATCAATCTTTCCAACATATTCACTGTTTGAAATCTCTCTCCTTTAACTTTTTTCAGCTCATAATTTGTCAGCATGGTTTAGAAAGCATTCCCTGTATTTTTCTTTAATTGGAATTCATACATTTGGGGTTTATACAGAAGTCATGTACTATTTTCACATGGCTTGTTTAAGTTAGCATCCTGCTGAAAAGGCCTCATGAGTATTTGCCTATACTTATGAATTCAGTATTTCCTTTCTGAAAATATTTTCCCATCATTCACTTTTAGAAGAGTTCTTGCCCATCATGGGGTATACCCCAACAGTTTCTGGAGAAAGTCAGTATAAGGACAGAAATATGTATTTGATGAATTGGTTTTAAAAAACTGAATGGACACACCAAATAATATCTTTCATCCAGTCTTGTTCATCATATTGAATAACACCAATTGTCATACTCACAATGAAAATGGGACTTTTTCAGGTCCCTTTTCCATATCAGTTTTACAGCGCCATTGATTTGGTTTGTCTTTGCAGGTATTTCTGCAGAGATTTGTAAAAAAAGTTATATTCATCCTAACAAACAATAAACGTTTCATAGCAAAGAGGTCACGCGAAATAAACCTCAGAATCTTCTATACTCTTGTTGCAATATTATAAATTGTAGCAGGAAAAAGTGTCCTTGTAAGAACAGCGCTCACCACCTATGAGAATTATCTTTTTCCTTTCTATTAGCTGTCCCTTTCACTTTCCAAAATAACTTAAGTCATTCCTGGGGAAAAAGGGGGGAGTTTTTTATTTAATAAATCAAAATTGAATATAAATAACACTTTGCAATTATGAGTGTTTAAATTCCAAATTTTTTAGGCTAATCACTTTCAGAGACAAACAAGAGATTCAATTTATATCGCCTGCAGTTGTTATTGGAAAGGTATGCCTAGAGATTGCTAAATGAAGTCAGTCCCAGTGCAATTATGATCACTCAAGCATGCTTTCAACGTATCGTGCCAAATTAGGTAGATTTGAGCAATTTGACTTCCTGTAACAAATCTCCAGGGCACTTTTGAGAAAGTACAGACTGTTTACAAACACTCTCAGGTTTCATGAGTAACTCAGCGCAACAGCAGTCCTAGCAGCACACAAGCACACACCTGTCAAACTGTGACAGCATGGACTTCTCATGCTACATGTGCTGGAGAAAGACCTCACTCTCTTGGTTTTGTTATCCTTTATTTGCAATTTAAAAACTGAAAGGCCACCAAAGTTTTAATTACCTTGGACTCAGCCTTTTGAAAACCAAAATGCTACAATCTGTTAAATGTAAATATTGTCAGCTTTCTGTATTACATTTTTTCTTTGAATTATTTTGTATTGCTAGAGTTGAACTTTTTTTCTCTCTCTAGCACAAAAAAACAGAGATTGTGTATCTGGACTATATACATGGAGGTGAAACAGTTTAGCTAATGCTTCTGAAGCACTGCTATTGCCCTGTTCCTGATCCAATATAGATGATCGCTACTTCTGCAAGCACTATCCAGCAGATCATTTAGCTGACAGCAGAGGTCTCAAAACCAGCACAGACGATTTAAGTCATATATTTTCCACTGAAAACAGACCAAACTTTCTTAAGAAGTTAAAAGTGAATCTTGCAGAAAGTACTAAAGTTGCTCTTATGTCATGAGTACCAGATTTGCAGAGTACAGTTCTTCCTGAGGCGGGGATCAAGTTGCCGTAATGCAGTTAGTGAGCGGCACATTTTTTCCTGTTCAATGTACCATAATGACATTTGTTTCCAGCTGGGGGCTTTGGGCCCAGCTCCGTACCTGTGCCCAAGCCGCACTCACTCCAGCAGTAAGTGTTTGCGTGGTCAGGGCCTGCAGCCATGGGCGCATAGGGTTACACTCTGTTCAATCGCTTTCCTGGGTCATGGCCAACGTGCTCAGCACCTTGAAGGACTGAGCTCTAAAGAGATGTTAAAGTGCTTGCTCTTTCCCCAAGCACTGCCACTGAAAAAAAAAAAAAAAAAAAAAAAAAAAAAGTCTCTAATTAATGGAGCTGTACAGCCCAGCACTTCTGCAGCTCCTCCAGCACAGCCATGCCAAGCTCCTGCTTGTGCCCTGCTCATCCCTGGGTTGTGGTAAAAGCCCATAGGTGTTGGGTTTGTGTAAACAGAGTTAAAATGCACTGCTTTAAAAGCACTTCTTTTGGAGCAGGAGGGTGGGCGGGTGGGTTAAGAGGGAAAAGAAGGCAAAGTTTTTAAGCCCTTCCAAAGTGCTGCAAACACATTCGTTCACATGGGTCCGTGGCGGGAGCAGAATGTAGTTAGACCTCAGTGATTTGCAATAGCTGCTTTTCTGCTGCTCACTGAAAAATCAACTCAGTCCTGTGTGTAACATCACAGGCTGGAAGCAGCAGCACCATGCGATGTGATGGTGTTTTGCTGCAGCGCCAGCCCCAGCCATGCTGGGACCTTCTGCCCGTGCACTGCACTTTTCATGATGTACGTGGAGAGAAAAAGGAGTTCCCACAATTACTCCACTGCAGAACTAGTTGTTCAGCAGCTTATAATACTCTCCCTTTTATAAAGAAGAATTAAAAGCTCACTGAAATGCTCTGGCAGCTGGGGTTTTTTCTTGGTTCTGTTTAACAGCTGGGATGACCTGTTGCAGTAAGCGGAGTCTCCTTGCTGGCATTTCAGCATCTTGCTGCCTTGGTCTTACCGGATCAGTCCCTGCCTGCCTACAGCATTTGTTCATGTCACTGCACGCTGCCTTTGCTCTTCCTACTTCAGGGCAGACAGTCAGCTGCTTCTCAGGAAGATGTAAACTAAAGAGAGTAACTTTGGCCTCTGGTCTGGAGTCCTGCGTTACAGATGTGCAATGTGCTGAGGTGTTGATGTGGACACAAGATTGAGCACTTGGAGCTTCAGAAATGCTCATGTCAAGTGTTTGCAGAGCAGAAATGTCTCGGGGAAGGTCTGCCCTTCCTTCGGGAGACCCTGAGCAAACCACCGTCCTCAGGACTTGAATCTTTGCAGGACCGCACAAACTGCCCCGGCCTTTTCCACAGGCACTGGGGAGAAGAATGTGCAGACGTGCTCCAAAGCCTTCAGCCCCTCTTCCCCTCCAGGCTCAGGGGATGCCTGGGGTCTTGTGGTCTCTGAGCAGAACACATCGCACAGTGAAGGGTCTGGGCAGAGCTCCTAGCCCAGGACCTGCCAAAGGAGCCACAGCCTGCTTTCCAGTCTGGTGCAGTGCTAATAGGATTAGAAAGATATACATTTTTTGAATTGTCTGGTTTAAAGTTTACTGTTGTGTTGGGTTGTTTTGGCCTGTGAAGCTGTAACATAACCTCCCTCGCTCCTGTAGCTCATCCAAACAGCACACAGCATCTTCATCTCTGCCATGGCATCTGGGTTTTTGTCAAGCTGCTGCATTAATTAAAGTTGGTCCTGCCTAACAAGCATGTGGGCCTGAGCAAGCTGTGCTAAAGGCCTGGCACATCTGAGTTTATTGACCAATTAAAAATCCCCTGCAGCTAATTAAGCTCCCTCAGCTTTTGGGTATTGATGTGTTTGCCATACAGCAGGGTATGTGCTGGCTGGGGCCAGGAAGGGCTGGTTTTCCACCACCACCACCACCGTGGGCTGCCCTGGTGGGACCATGCGAGGCATGCCCTGTGCCACCAGCTGAGCTGCGTGCCAGAGGGTGGGCAGCACGATGCTCATTGTGGTTTGAGCCCTGCAGCAAATGGGCAACAAGGAGCAAACTTTATAGGCTGTCTGAAACATAAGCAGTTGCTGCACTGTGAAAAACAGGGGTAAGTAAACATGAGAGAAAGTGACCACATAGCACAAGGGCTGCATCCATGGGATTTTTCATGTCTGCAATTATTCATTCCCCTGCAAACAGTGCCAGAGCAGGCTGGCAAGACTGTCTGGTTCCTGTTTAAAGTGCAAAAAACACTTTATTGTTTATATTTCTACTTGTTTGTGTTCATGATTGTCTTCATTACAATGAAGAAGATCTAAGAGTGTGTTATGAAAAGGTACTAATTGTGTAGAGCATAAACTAGATACCTGAATGTTTTGCAAGGAAATTTTTGTGCAGTAAGTTGGAGTTTTTGCATCTACTGTATAAACATTTAATTTGCAGTGTCATTGCTCACTTGCACTGTTTGTTCCTGTGATATGACACATTGCATTTCAGCAACAATGTAGTAAGTTTTCTGCAGGAGCTGGTAATGCATCGTCCGAAAGCATTTCTTCCCCCCAGCCTTTGCCAGCTATACCTTGTTTATCTTTTACTTGTAATAACAGTGATAAAGCAGAGAAACTATTAGTTGTATATTAGTTGAAACAAGTGATCCCTAACTTTTCTGGTTTTGTTTTGTTTTAGTAGTTGTCATTGCAAATTTTATTTTATCTTTTTATGCTTATGCTATCATGTCTACCTAATTTTAAGAACACTAGGTAAGAAGTATTTGGAAATAAATATGTAGTATTTTTTTGAAAGTCAGCTGGATGTATGTCTTCATGTTTAACTCTCAGCAGACCCAGCTGTGGGAGTTTTAAACACAATTGCAACTGAGGATTAGTCTTGCCACTCAGTATTTTAAATGTAGTTTCCTTCATTGGAGGCTCTTATTTAAGCCGGTGCTGGCCCAGGTGTGTGCTGAAATGCCAGGTACTGCTCCTTGTGCCCTTGTTCTGTTTCTTCCAGATGCCCAAACTGAGGGAGATGCTTCTTTCAGGACAGACATCCTGGCAGGCTCTGCACCAGGTTAGATTTTAAAGTGCAGCCAGATATTAAAACGTGAACATGTGCTCAGGCTGTTTTACCGTCCCAAATTGTGTGGAAGTTCATGTTTACAGCTGGAGCACAAAACACGCCTGCAGTGTGCACTGGGCTGGGTGATGACCCCAGCACAACTGTGGGGCTGCTTCCAGCCTTGCCCCTCACTACTGCAGCATCTTGTCTCTCTCTGGGGCTCCTAAACTCCGGCTCAAGTTTAGCACGCTCTCTATGGTAAATAAGCACTAACAGATAACATCTAGAGTTTTTTCCAACTTTGAACTTTTTTCCAAGAAATGCAAAGGTCAAGTGGAGTGAAATTGTTTTTAAAAGCAAACAGGCCAACAAAGAAAAGAATTAATTGCAGGTTTGAAAGAACGGCATTGGAAAGGAGCAAAATGGGTTTGTAGCTTGAAATCTTTTTTTCAAGTGATTTATGTTCATCATATTTCTGCTTGTAAACAGAGATTAGAGAATAAACTTAATAAATCTCCCACTAAGGCACAGAGAGGCACATGTGCATTGCTAATGTTTTAAAGGTTCCAGTAAAAGCTCTAGATTTCACTAACAAGCAGACACATTTTTTGCAATGAAAGCTGAGGAGAAAATACTTTCCTGTGAATTAATGAGCTAATTTTTGGATTACACTCACAGCTGTTACTACACGGGCTGGCTTTGGTCATTGTAATACATTCTGATAGTCCCCCTAGTAACAAGTAAAGCAGCCTCCCAAGCTATGAGCAGTTCAAAGCTTTTGATTACACACAGGTCCTTGAAGCTTCCAGTCGACCACTTGCTGTTATGCATGCTCTCCGTCTGAGAGAGCATCCACATGACAGAAGCTTGCAAGAAGGCCTGCTTGAGCAATGCTTTCAAGATGTCAGTAATCAGCTAACAGCAGACATTAAGAGCAACTATTACAGCCCTTGCCATCCAGGTTGGGGGATTTCTGTGTTCCTTCAGGAATGATCAAACTTAATCTCAGTAATACAGAGCACAGGCTCTCCAAAAGAGATCCAGGCTTGTCATGTGTCACACTGTTTTCTCAAGCCAAAAATAAATATATATATGTTTTTTCCTTCAACTTCTACGTTTCATCTGCTGAAGGATTTGAAATATAACATGTGCACGGGCCAGCTCCATCGGTGAGCCTAACCTGGCTGCCTTATGCAGGCAAGGCTTTAAATGGGAATTGTCTCCAAGAGAGACCTGAAACACTGACCTGCAGCTACACTCACTTCGTGAATGGTTAGGATTTGTCTTTCTGCTCCAAACTTTACTTCTACGAGCCCTCGGGTCCCCTTCATACCTTGTGCATTATACACTTTCCATTAACAGATGCCACATGTTAACAGCTTTAATAGAACTTATTAGGTTTAATGGGATGGCGGTAGGGAAGTAGCAAGCAGGATGATGGATAGTTGCAATTCATCCATTAAGAAAGCTTACTTTAAAAGTCTTTGTCGGTGTTTTACCTGTGTTTAAAGCATCTCTAAAGTGATCAATTAGCCAAGAACTTTTAAACAAAATTTAAAGCTCAGCGCTGACTTGCAGCCTAACAGAAAGTACAAAAGATAAATGACTTGTGTAGCGCCTCAGCATTTACACTAATGTATGTGGGGAGGGTAATTGCATCGTTTTATAGGCTTTCATTTACATAAAAAGGAAATCAGTGCTTGACATGTAACAAAGTTATGTGAGAAATAACCACAGTTTGCCGTACTGTGCACTAATAAAATCTGTTTGTTTAAAAAGGTTTGCTCATGAGACAGCTGTTTGCACAAACTGATAGCATAAGCAAAGACGAATACTTTATGATGTGCTTTTTTTTCCTCATTCACTCCAAACACTGTGTATGCTGCAGTGCTTTTACAGTAAAATAGTCTTGGCTTATACATTTCATAAACAGAATAAAAATGAAGTGGCTAGTAATCTACCTTGCAACCACACTTGTCCACGGTGAAATTATCAGAAAAAAAGATCTGACTGTGTTTGAATGTAAAGCACTGAGAATACTTTTGGAGCTGTACAGCTGGTTATTAAATTGAACCCTTTCCTTGCATTTCAGATTTTAAAATGACTCTTTTCAAACATTTACCTGAGTTCTCTTGGGTGTTTTGCTGAGGCATTGTCAGAGATGTCTAAATGTGCATTAGCTCAGCTGTGTGTTACCCAGTGAGCTTGGATGTCACAAGCTGCTCTACTTGTGGGCTGTAATTCAAGAGGAAAGAAACATTCCCACTACTGCCCTCCCCACGTTAGCGCTGCTGTGCCCTGCTGCCACCAGACATGCTCTGTAAGGAAAATGAAGAAAAATGTTTCAATGGTCCATGTTCATTTTTCCTAATTTTAGCTAAGTTGTCTTGGGGTAATGTTTGTATCTGTGCTTCCATGCCCTGTGTGCTGCTTGCGCTTGGCAAGAGGAAAATCAGGCATTAGTGAGAGGCAATGCCCGTGCCAACCTGGGCAAGGGGATTTGGCCACGTGGAGGAAATGGGACCTTTCGGCAGAGTATCACAAGTACAAATGGCCTTAGCTTGCATTTCGCTCATCCAGCTCAGCACTCTCCTAAGGTTTTGGGGATGTTCAGGGTCAGGGTTTTGAACCGAGTCAATACCAGTTCTGTGTTTTTAGTAAACCAACAGCAAAAGCATTGATGAGTCCAAGTTTAAGACTCCTCTAAGCTTCCTCCTGGAAAATAATTTTTATCTATTATATTTCTGAAAGGTGCAATTGTTACTCAGGCGAAGAATGACTGTTATTTAAATCACAGAACATGAGTAAGAGTTTATTTATATCCAGTCAGTTCCTTAAATGGGAAACAATGCACTTGTGTTTGTTCTAATGCATTATTAATTTCAGTCTGCTGGATTTCTTTTCTTCTGGAGTATGAACCTATTGTCGAGAAACAGCCAAATTTTGTATATATTTAAATATATACACATTCCCAACGTTTGAAGTGACATGATTTGTGCTCTTTGCAATATATTTACCCAGAAAGTTTTGGATTCGGTAGAGCATCTGGTTCCCAGTGCATTCCTCATTTTTAAACTTGGTTTTGGTTTTGACATTGAAAGACCAAGTGACAGAAGGTCACATACTGAGTCCTGACTCAGCAGGAGGCTTGAACCATGCTCTTGCTGCCTGCATGCCTTTTGCTCAATGTGCTGTCCAGGCTGGGACAGGTCACCAGCAGCAGTGAGTTGCACCACAGCAGGGAAGCATGCCAGCCAAAGGCGCCTTTTACAGTAGGAAGCAGGAATGACTGCTCTGTTCTGAGGTCTTCTGCATAACCCATATCCTTGCCAGCCCAAGGTGGGATGTGGGTACAATGCTCATTTCCCCTTGTTCTATGAGAAGTACAAAGATGCCGGTGGCTCCTGGCAGATGGGCAGCACAGGAACCCTAAATTGAACAGCGTAAGTGTGGTGGGTTTGTGACTTTCCTATGCCAAAAAAAAAAAAAGCCATATATTAGTGGGTATAAAAAGCATTAGATTCCTCAAGGGCTGTTACAGAGCAAATGTCGGTATGTGTGTCCCAGTGGGCATGGTGCAGGAGAGGGAAGGCTTGGTGCTGCCCACTGGCCTGGGCTGGAGCTGAAGTGCTGCCCATGTGGTTGTAAGAAAAAGTCCAAATGACTTAATCAAGTTAGTAATTGCCTTTCTATTTTCAGATTTAAAGGGGAGACAAGCGTGCTGGGACAGCTCTTCAGCTCTGTAAGTGCAGCTTCCATTCATGTCAATGCCAAAGTACAAATTCAAGTAAGTTTCAGCTCTGAGCATTTACTTTCTAGCTATGTTTAAGCTAGATATCTGTGACACAAAATCATACTACTTTCCCAAAGCAAGCCATTGCTTTTATGCCATATCTGCAAACAATTAGTCAAAAATTGTACTTATTTGAACTGTAATCGTCTTAATCTTCCTGTTCAAGAAAATTCCTAAACCTTGAGCCAATATTGTGACAGTTGGTTTATTATTTGATAACACAGGCATTCTATATAACAACACTGCTCTGGATGTGGAGTGTCCTTTAATCAAGTGCAGGGCTGGAGACAGAAATTGTAGATGTGTTGGTCTCATAGGTGATAGGAAGCCATCAACACTGACTGGCTCTGCAGAAAGCATGTAGTCAATATGGAGTGGCTGTTCTCTTCTCTTCTCTGGAAACCCCTTAGGATGCCCATTGCATGTCTACATGTTCTCACTGAGGTCTGAGAACCAGACTTGCTACATTTCTGCAAATCCTGAGCTTAATAAACATGGACAAGGTGGGACCTGCACCTGGCTGTTTCAGATGGCACAGTTCTGTGCTGACATGGAAATTATTCATTTGCTCTTTACAAATCTGGAAATTCCCATTGACAAATTAAATTCTGGGGATCCGTGGAGGTTCTGGGACATGCCTCCACAGACACATTCTCTCGTAATTGGCAGCTGGCACACAGTATTTTATACTGATTCAGAAACTGATATTCCGTACCACTCACAGCAAAGTCTAAGAAAGTTCTCTGCTGAGATCCCTCATAAATTTCTATAACACATTTATGTTCCCAATCTGCATCTAATTTAGGTTTAATAAGACATTTATACTATAGCGTATTCACTAACACTCCATGATTATTAAAATCTGTGGGCGATTAACAAGTTCATGACTCGCAGTGCCCAGGCTGCTGGCCCACTGCTGGAAGGACTGCTGCTGAAGGCCCTAACCCAGGCCTGCCTGGTGGGGCCTGCTCGCACGGCCCCAGGCAGGGGGTTCCCCGTCTGACTTGGCCCAGAGCAGCCAATGCAACAGCTGAGCAGTGAAACCACAGCAGGATTACCTCTTGGGTGTGGAGACTTGAGATTTCATCCCTCAAATTTCCTCATTTTTCAAGGCACACCAAGCGCTGTCATGTAACCGAGGGGCAGCTTGGGGTGCCTGGTGCCCTCAGGAGCTGCAGAAGGGGCATTTTCCTCACTTGCACCCCAAACCCTAAAACTCCCTAATCCACTTGGAGGTGGCTGTGCAGAGGGGCTCCCGCCCAGCTCGCACTACATCACATTGCCTGTGCTCCTATTTTAACCAATCTACAACACAATAGACAAAACATGAGAAATATTAGACAAAATAACGGAGGGAAAAGTTAAATTTCTTGTCAAAATATCTGTTTTTGTTGTTTGCGCAGGCCTGACGACGTCTCCTAGCTTGCGGCATGAAAAATGGGGATTATTTCTCCCGGTGCTGGAGTGGGGACAGGGCCCATAAGTCGCTCAGAGCTGTCCGGACATGCCGATCTCTGCCCCGTGGCCTGATAACATCAGGGCAAAATACCTGCCAACAAGTCGGCAACAGGAAGCCGTCAGAGTGGGGAAGAAAGCACAATAGCGTCATCTCTCTCTGCTCGTAAAATAACAGCACTTTTTTTTACGTGACCCAGGTACTAAGTAGCAATGCACCAGCCAAGCTGTAAGAGAAGCCTTTGTTTAACAGCTGGAAAAAGTGCTTAAATGAGTCATAAAATATTACCCGCGTTTGACAAGTTTATCTAGCAGTACCGTTGAGATCCTCAGCAATGGTGTTTCTGCAGTCAAAAAGGAGCATTTTATACGAGGGTGGATGTGTAATTATTTAAAGCATTAATAGCAGTTCAGCAGGATACTCTTGTGCTGTCCACACTGAAATTTAACTACTTCTGCACACTGAGCTGCTAGTACCTGGGAGGGCAGGTCGGAGCCAGGCACGATTTTAGGACAGTGTGGTGTAAAGGACCACGTCTGAAGCTGAAAACAACCAGGAGAGGCAGGATGCTGGCAGTGCTGTTATGGAGCAGGCTCCACATGTCCTGTGGGACCTGCAGCATTGGGTCCCAGCATGGCCCCACTGCCCTGCAGGGCTCAGTCAGGCAGCAGGGCTCAGGTCCCCAGCTGTGCTCTGTCTGGGGCAACACACAAGATACAGGTCATGCTCTGCTGTGAATTACGGGTCAGAGCTGCACCCATAAAGGAGTGCAGCTTTATAAGCATGGTTTCATGTCAAGCCATAGGAACTGCTCTGATCAGCAAGTGCCAGTAATTCAGTGGGTCCATCGCAAGGAGCATGGATGAAGAACTGATACAAAAGAAATTATTTTCATTATCAATCTTTCTATTCCATTAGGATTTATTCAGGCATTCAACTTCCATTATTATCTATGGTTGCTGAAATTTCATTCTTGGATTTTTCGGTCAACTGTCCTGGTCACTGGCAGGAAGGCTATGATGAAGCACCTTTTATCCCATTGAGATTTTTTTTTTTTACGTCCTCACAAGCAGGAGGCTGCCCCAGGAAGTCCTGGGGCCAGGGACCAGTCAGGCAGGCAGTTAACAACAGGCGGCTTTCATTGCCGGGGCACGTCGTGGCGGCGCTGCCGGCTGCGGCCTGGCCCCAATTCATTACCCGCCATGAGCGCAGAGGTCAAATGCCCGAGCCCCCGTGATGGGGCACCTTACGCAAAGTGCACGTCCTGGGAGGAGCCCCTGACAGCTTTGATTTTTCCCACACACAAACTGTTGGTACAAGATGTAATCTGGGAATGAAAGGGCTGTGGATGGGATGATTGGGGACAGCTGCTCCCCAGAGGGCTCCAGCAGCAGGGCCTGCACTAAATACCCTCCGCTTTCCATGGCCCCAGGACAGGAGAGGTGTCAGGCTACAACGAGGCACAGATGGAAGTGAACAGGATTAAGTAGTGCTGATTAAGTATAAGTATTTTTCAGTAGGGGAAGGGAAGGGAAGGGAAGGGAAGGGAAGGGAGAGGTGGAGATAAAAGAAGGCGGATGGGCCCTCACCAGCCTCTGGATGACCAGGCTGTGCCCGAGATGGTTGCCCTGTGTCTGTGGGTGCCTCCATGCTCAACAGCACTTGGCTTCAAAGAACATGAGTTCTGCAGCAAGGCTGCCCTGCCTCGATTGCTGCAATGAGGAGGAGAAGAAGACACAGCCCTTTGTACCCACTCAAGTTAGCAGCTGTGGCTGCAGTGGGGTTTGGATCAGGATCATGCAGTGTAAGAGCTGCTCCAGTCTTTTACTAAAGCACAGTGGCCTTTTATTCCTTTCTTCTGCATATAGAGGTGACCGCAGCAAGTGTTCACTGTTTCCCTGCTAGCTCTCCTCTGGGGGTAAAAGCACAGATACTTGCTGATAGAAGCACCTATGGCGCATGGATTCATCCTGCTGCCCTCTAGGTTGGAAGAGGTTTCACAGAGTTCTCCCAATTTCATTTATTTTGTCAAATCTTATGTGTACTAGAGCTGGATGAAGAATAAACACACCTTTTGCTCAATTCCCTCCTGATATAAATGAAGGACTTTTTTTTTTTTTTTTTTTTTTTTTTTTTTTTTTTAAATCAGTTACCTTGACACTATAATAACAGCTCTTAAATCTGAAGAGGTGGAAATGTGCAACTGCAAAAAAAGGCATGAAGAATCCATGATGTGATCAGAGATATATGGAAGAAATTCCCAATGCGCAGGACAACAGAGCTGATTTATGATGTTTTGATTAATCGGTGTCACACAGTTGATTTTGGCTCAGACTGACAGTTCATTTTAATGAACCTCAAATACATCTTTTCTATTGGCACATCTATGTTATTCTTCCCTCCTCTCAACAGCTTGCTGTGCGCTCCTGAGGTTCTGCAATGCTCTGGCTGTCAGGAAAATCTGATACCGAAGCGGTGATGCTGTAACTGGGGAAAGTTCTGTTGTTTTTGTCAGTTCTCTCCCACCCTTGAAGTGTCAGTTAAATCACAATCAGCCTACAAGTGTTTTAATTTTCCTCTCCATTCATAAAGGCGCCGGTACAGGGAGGTCTTGTGCTTTCACACCCGTAACAACTGAAAACAGTTAGCAGCTCCTGTACTAGGCCCTTGTCAGAGACCTCCCATTACAAATCAGTTGTGCACTTCCAAATTGCTTTTGCTGCTATCAAAACCTCCCTCGTGCTCCACGATATACCTAAAGGTTACATAAAGAAGGCTAGCTAATCCAAAAGAGGAGGAATTTCCAACTCCATTAACTTTACTGTAATCTGAGAAAACTCTTTCCAGATTGTTTGTGCGCAAATTGCTTTCACTAATGGCCACAGCGGAGGTGGCAGTGCTGCCTTGGCTGCTGCCGCATGTGTGCGTGGAGCCCACACTGTGCAGCCTGTATTTCTTCTAACTGCTTGATGAGCAGGACTACATTTATCCTGCTTTCTCTGGGAAGTGGACATCAACCACCACGGGAGCCCACCTGCCTTCCCCATGCAGGACTGGGGGACAAGCATGGCACCAAGGCCTCAGGGTGCTTGTGGTGCTGCTGCTGCTGCTGTTCCTCTCACCTGCCACCTGGCACAAAAGGTGTGTTTTTTGTTGTTTTTTTTTCCAGCTTGCCTGCCAAATCTGTTTCTCAAATTATTATTTTGCTGACAGAAGTATAATTTTGTAATCAGTTAAACAGCTGATCAAGTAAAATTGCAGTACTTTAACTGAGCAACTACATGTTCATTTGTATCCTACATCCCGACACTTGTGCTGGCTTTGATGACAGTAGCGTGTCTCCTACCTGTATTTCCCACCACAGGTGACATTTCATTATGCTCATTGCACAGTAATATTATGATTTTGGAATAAAATGCTTACACAGAAAATAAGTTGATCCATAGGGGCTGTCAGTCTGTGGTGAGAGAAACTTTCAAGAGGAGGAGTGATGGTCTCTTGAACTCAAGTGCTCCACTTGCAAGCATGCAGCAGTGGCTAGTGTGATCCTGCATTTACACATGAGGCTGAAAATGTGCCTGGAGCACTGCTTTGGCCTGGTACAGAGCACAACTTTCCTCTGAAACTGCCCAGCCAGCACAGAACCTTATTTCTGCCAGTAGTTCTGCTTTCTGAGGAGATAAGGAGCAGCATCCTTCTCCGGTAGTACTGGAAAACTGGAATGCTTCAAGCAGAAAATCTCAGCTAGCATCATTACCATCCCAATCCTTGGTACCTGGCCCTGATGCCTGCCAAGTAAGCGCATATGGGGAGCTTTGTTTAGGATGCGCACCTTGTTTTACCATGGACGGAGCATGGTGGAACAGAAACTCAGAGAAAACAGCTCACACACATCTCTGCTGGGCAGGTGGGGTGGGACCTGAGGTGGGAAGTCAGCACCTTTGGTCCTCCCCAAAACCATGGCCATGACATGTGCAGGGGCAGATCCAGTTCAGGCAGGGTAGATCTGGGGAGGACTCTGTTGTCCACAGCAACTGCTCATCACTTCAGGATTTACAGGTGGTTCTGGTATCAAAGCCACAGGCATAATACAAGAGCTTCGTTGAAAACCAGGACTACAGGACATTGCCCAGTGCGTACTGGAGCAATTTCCAATAAGGGTGAATTCCTATTTTGACTCTGTGCATTCATAAATGCAGTGCATGCAGAATTCCCAAATTACTGTGCTATTGCCCAGGAATTACCAGCCACCCCACCTGTAAAAATAAATAAATAAATAAATAAAATAAAAAAACATTTCATTTGGATTATGTGATGAGCTTTCCATCTGGAATAGTGATTATCTTGTCTTCATTATAATAGGCCCAGTGATCATTTTTAACTTACTTTAGAAGAGAAAAAGACCAGCAATTTCCTTAGCTCTGGCTCTCAAAGTGTTTTTCATTTTGCCTCCTCATTGAAAATGCCACTGCCCTGACCAAGCAGATGATTTCAATGTAGGCTGGATTTTGAGAGGCAACAATCACTGAATCCATGCGACAGCTGGGTAGGAGCCAGCAGAGAGTAATTTAATAGGATTAATGGCATAATTATTTTCATATAAAATTTTATAATGCTTATTTATTTATAGACAATTTAAGATTATGAAGTCATGTTTAATACAAAATCTGCTACTTCAGCTCTATAAAAATACATCTTTATTTCCATAGTTGTGTGTGGCAGACGCATGCATTTCGTAACTGCAGGAGAAGGAAAGCCCACACTGTATCTAGTTTGTGGTAAAGCATTTGACTTTTGATTAATGTGTTGAATTTTGCAGTTTAGAAAACAAAATGTCCCTAATTAGAGAGGTCAGGGATGGTTCAGAGCACACTGTGTGTAACAAGTGGTTGGTTATTTCTGCTGTGGATACTGTAATACCAATGGTTAAGGACACTTGGAACATACTGGTTAGCAGTGGTTTTCAGTGAAATTTTGGTCTCTCTACACAAGCCCTCCAAATTCTGGCTTCTCTTGCAGGCAAGGTACTGTATACGCAGATGGCATGGTGGTCAGGCCACAAGCCAGGGCTACAGATAGAAGAGAAAACTTGTTGCTTGTGTATAATTCAGCATGTTACATACAGCAGATGATAGACAAATGGAGAACAAAAATAGGATCAGCTCTTTAATTGTCATTGCCTTCAGACACCACAGCAAAGAAACACAAGTTGACCAAGTTTCCTAAAGGTGAATTGAGCTCACCATCAGCCAGGAATCTGGCATTATTTCTCAGAAAAGGGCTTTTACTTTGCAGGTGGGTCCCAGGCATTTCTCCACAGGTCATGGTGGAGATTACATTTCAGGTCAGCAGCCTAATGAGGAGCTGCCTGCCCTGCCAGGCAAAGGAATGCCATATGGCTTTTCTTCCCTACTTAACACATTATGAAAACTAAAAGAAACATCATTTGGAGCTGTCTTGGATTGCTGAGAGTTCAGGGGGGAAACGGGACTAAATGTGTGATGCGGTTTGTGAACAAATGCTAGCAAAATCAGTTTTGTACCGAGCAATATTGCTTTTCTGCTATTTTAACAGATTCTGACAGTTTTTGTTTAGCATAGTTTGGCAGCATATTAAAAAGATTTGTTCTCTAAACAAGACCCCACTTAACTGTTTACTGGTATCTCCTTTTCTATTTAATATAAGTAGAGGCAGCTTCCACATTTGTTCTGCCAAAGCAAGAAGGCATTGAAATAAGTCTGAAGGGTAGCTTGGCTTCCCAGCTATTTCCAGGGAGCTCAGTCACTCATGTGCATACTGGAAGTCAGTTGCCCTGTGAATGTACTGTGATCAAAGGGCTAAAAATGTGGCGTGCAGGTGCTGCGTGGTGCAACTGCACAAAGACCTACCTAAAGCCTCAAAGTGCGAAGAAGCCGATTCAGAGAACCAGGGTTGTAGTTTTGAGGCTGTCCAGCTGGTAAATGCATGGCAAAATTATTGTCTAAAAGTCTCTAGGCTTAAAAATTTAGGAGTTTTCATGTTAAGCTTTGTCAAAACTGTATTCACTCTGTCCGTGAATCTGTCCATTCCTCTCACTTTCTCTTTTTGAGTGAGGGGTTGAGAGGTTGGCAAAGGGATAGACTCCAGATGTCAAGGGGGGAAAAAGAAGGGAAAAAAAATCTGAACTGATCCCAACAGAGTGCTCTAAATCAATGGCCTCCGTAGTCTAACAGCCCGTGAACCTCAGCTCCAGTTAACAAAGGCATTATCTGTGCCAGGAGCGATGCCGCTGCTCTCCGACTGTATTTGTACTACAAGCTTTTCATATTCAGAGGAAGTGCCCTGGGTCGGTGAGTGTTCAGCTAGGTAACCCCGGGGTCAGGTTTAATTGCTCTAAAAGGTGGCACATGGCAATGAATGAGCTCTAATGATTTAGATAGTATCTATTTCACATCAAGAAGTTTCTACTCTGAACAGACCTAATCGAAAGTAATCTGAAAATTAGGGAAAATAAAAACCATGCCCGCAATGACCTAAATACCTATTTCCTTGAATTTTATGCCCTAAATAACCTCATTCCTGGGAAGTTTAATTTTTCCCTTCTGCTAAATATACAATTGCCTGGGAGAAACGATTGGTCATAATCAAGCTTTTTAGAGCTGCAACTGTTAAAATATTATTGTTCTACTAAGAGTTTTGGAGGGGGAGAGCAGCCAGTATAGAGGGAGGGAGGGAGAGAAGGAAGAAATATCCCCAGGCTGTCAGAGCAAACATCGTGTGCACTGCTGTCCGTGGGAATGCTGCTCATGCAGCACTGCTTTTACTTTTTTATATACACATGCATATATGTATGTGTGTGTATATATGTGTGTGTACACACTACATGTATAAATGTTTGGGGATGAGATGTTTAATATCCTTTGTTTCACCACCTGCTTCCACCAGTAAGTACCAACTCACATTTTCAGAGGAGACAGTCAGTCTTTGTCAGCCTCACTTCAGCAGGAGGAGAACATGCCAAGGAGCTGGCACAGGTAGTGCTGATGCCCAGACTGCAGCCCCCTTGGGGACGGAGCAATGTGTCCACAAGGAGCAGCGTGCTCCTGTCTGCCTGCACTGAAACAGCATCATCTTTACACATGAGTCTTAGGCTTTGTGATGCCTCCACATCCTTATATTTTTGGGCAAAGCACAGATCGCATGAGCTATGCTGTCAAGACAGGGCTATGGCATGCCCACGGCCAGCCAGGTGGGACACGTTTGCTGCTCAAGGCTTCACAGATGTGCTCAGGTGATCCCAACAGGTTAGGCATCACTGCCCCAGACACCTGGCAGCGGGGTCAGCACCACTGCGTTTTTTGCCCATTGCTCTGTTGCACATGAAATGCAGGCCATAGGAAGCACAGCTTTTGCTGTGTCTTTGTGCCCTGCAGCTGTCCTGCTCCATGCATTCGGTCAGGGGTTCCCAGGTAAATATGTGGAGCACCCACGGCTTGACTGGGTTATAAGCAGGCACGTAGGCTGAGCCTTTTGGAATTTCTGTGCCCCGAGTAATTGCTGGCTGCCTGCATTTGTGCTGGAAAATCCCAGGCAGAAACATGTTAACCCTCTAGTCAGGCATGCAAACCTACACCCATAGCTGAAGAGGCTGTGGTATTTGGTTTGCTAGCAATTAACATATTGAAGTATTTGTTTTGAAAAGCTAGTGATTTCTTTATGACCTTGAGCCATCAAAGACTAAGTATGCAATTAGTTTTAGCTGCAGTGAGGCATTTAAAGTCAAGCATGTGTTTTAGTGCTTTGATAAATCAGGGCATAGCAGAAACAAATTTGAAAACAAAAAATATACATAGAGTCGAGAGGAAAACCATTTCAGCTTTGCAATCATGCCATTTTTACAGAATACTCATGTTACGCAGCTCTTTTGCTTGACGACAGCATCGTGCAGCCCAGCAGTGGGACTGCCTGTGTGTGGACAGAGCCAGGGACGTGACTGCTCAGCCACAGGGCTGTGCTGGCAGAGCCAAAGCTGCCCTCACCCCGTGTCATGCTCAGCCCCGAGCTATGCAACATGGTGCAGGGGCTGTGAAGAAGCAGAGACCAGCGCTGTGCTGCCTTCAGGTACAAACGGACCTGTACCTGGTTAAAAATTTAATACATACTTTCACAGAGAAAAACTACATGTTATTTGCCATGAATAGGCATCTTTTCCAAGCTAAGCAAGAGCCCCCAGTGACAGCAGCCCTGGGTGCATGGGCTCTGCTCACATTTGTGCTCCCAGCAGGGAGGAGTGGTGCCTGCCCTGGGCATGCTGCTGGCAAGCATGGGCTGCTTTCAGGGTCTCTGTGCTGCTGCGGAGATAAATGCAAGTAAATATAGCTTTGAAGCAAGTAAACACAGCTTTTGGGCAATGGGATTTTATTGACTGTCACTGTACAGCAAGGAGGATGCTGAGGAAGCCACTATGTGTGACCCATAGGCTTTTTCTTAACCAAAATCAGAGGCAAAATGGCATCGAACTTCCCTCCAGTGTAAACCAACGTGGTCGGGCCTTGGAGGTGCACACAGTGCCTTAGACTTTCCTAAGAGGATCGTGTGGGTTCTTGTCAACGAGTAAATTGGATTTAGTCTTCCTGCAGGTGGTGCAAAAGGCTCGGAGGAGGGGATGTGTGGAGGGCTGTGCAGGGGACAAGCTGAGGGTCTCCATGGGGACACTGAGAGATGGGGAACACATGGGGCACTTGGGATGGCTTCTGTGGGGAAGCAAAAAATATGCAGTGGTGGATGACATGCATGGAAATGCCCAACTGCAAACCAAGACACTCATCTCAGTGGTAATTAACCATTCTCTTTCTTACAGTTTTGTGTCATGGTGAATTTTACTTGTTATTTCTTCTCATCTATGTAAGCATTACGGTGAGAGGGAAAAATGTCTTGGTGCTGTTATTGCTTGTTTCCTGATGTTGTTCCCAGTCTCAAGGCTGGTGGTGATCCCATTCCCTGAGCACATCCTGGGCTTTGCTGGCGGTGCCATGGGGCAGGATCCGGCCCGGCACAGCCGCAGACCCTGGGCAGCAGCAACCACGGAGGGCCAAGCAAATTCCAGCCTCCTGCTGCTTTAGTAAAAAGGAAAAATGGGAACAATGGACACAGCCCGATGGGTGGCATGATGATAGTCTTTTCCTGAAAAAAAAAAAAAAAAAAAGAAACTGGGGGGAAAGAGAGGCAAATGCCCTCATCTGACTGAAGTTCCACTCCTGTGCCTGGACATTTGTCCCATGGGCCAGCAGTGCCAGGATGGGAAGGATTCTGCTGATGTGCGTGGTGCAAACCTGACACAAATGAGCAGGGGACAGGGCTATCCAACCACCCATCTATTTTAAAACGTTTCTTGCAGTCATCCTCTGTTACCGTCTAGGCATCTTGTTGCAAAACATGGACATCCTAAACTATAATTTGCCTTTGTTGAGCTATTGATCCTGATTGTGCCTGAGATTTGGGAGGTTCCCAAATACAATAAGTGTGTTTACATGCAGTAGTCAGAGAGGAAATTACATGTGAAAGCACTCAATAAGGAGATGGTATTTTGTTGCAATTATACATAAGCCTTGTGTTTACATGGGGTTTTTAAGGAGAATTCAAAGCATATCTCCTTTTTGTGATGCATCAACAAGCATATCAAATGATTGTTCAAAAAGCCTGTGCTTTTTGCAAAAATAGAAACCAAATGGCTGAGCAATTTCCAACAGAAAAAAAATTGCCATAGCAATTCCATGGTCTATTTAAAACTCCTTTATAAAACCTTTTAAATAATAAAACTCTACACTCTCAATTAAAAAAAAAAAAAAAAAAAAAAAAAAAAAAAAAAAGGAAACTGGCTCTCTTGGTTTCAAGTTTCTAAACATTATGCATTGTAGGGCCATTATATGAAATGCATATTTTTTTTCTCCACGGGCCGTATGTTCCTCTCCTTCTCCCCAGCAGTTGCCAGGCTGCTGGGGTCACCCTGCTCAAGCCACTAGGCTCCCATGGGGCATCCACAGCGTTGCTGTGGGTGCGTGTCCCCAAGACTGCTCTGAAATGGACTGAGTGGCTCTGGAGCATGTTCCCCACGCACAGGACATGCGGCTGAGCTAGTGCTGCTCCTGCCGAGCCCAAGGAACAATTGCTGGGAACCTTTACTCTCACCTCTCGTACAGCCTGCTGCAGGGGTGTTGTCTGAGTGCAACAGGACCGCTCGCAGGAACAACTGTACAGTATACAGGTGGTGGAAAAAGACAAAAGGAAATAAAAAGGATTGAAGGCTGTAAACCTTTAGATATGCAGAAGAGGATGCAGAAGAGGCCTGCTTTGGGAATGGGTGATTGCAGAGCAGAGGCTAATGCCAAAGTCATTCAGAGGAATTTTTTTTATTATTATTTTTTCCGTTATATGCTTCTTTCATGGAGAAACACGAGCTTCAGCTTGCCCACGGCCGTGTGGCACTGCTGCAGCCTGCCCTGATTGTATCCCTGGGCTTTGTCATCTGGCCAGCATGAAACCCAAGCCTGCATGCATGCCCATGCCAAGGGCTGAGCGTGTGGCTGGGTCCTGCTCTACATGTGCAGGGTGCATGGCACGCCGAGCTCGTGCATGCGAGCAATGTAATGAGCTTTGAATTAAAAGCTCCTTTGTCATGCTAACTCTCTTTTTGGTGGCCACTACCAGTTCTCTTTCAAGTGCCACGCATGTACCTTGGCCAGTCGCAGGATCTGTTTAAAGGCCACGTCTAACTTTTAGGTTCATGTTACAGAGGCCCCTTAAAAACAATTCTCCTTTTCCCTAACAGAAAGGTCTGGTAATTTAGCCTCAAAACAAACACGTTAAACACATTACAAACTAAAACCATGATCTTTGCACTCCCATTACAGCAGTAGGCCAGCTAACATCATGCATAAACACGCAGATTGGCTAATTCTCTCGTTCTGTAAACAGGATGCGCTGCGCTGAGCAGCGGCATGGCACCTCTGCTCCAGCGTACGTCGAGCTCGGCAGGCCAGTCTTTAGGGCAGGGGGAAGGCGTGTATGCGCACTGAAAGCAAACAGATGGGATTAGACACAGTTTAATCACTTACGTGGGGTTAAGTTGATTGCCAGAATCGTAGTGGTGCATGCACGAGCTGGGGTTTGGAAACAGCTGCCTGCGCAGCATCTGACTTGCCCGTGCTCCCTGCGGTGTTTGCACGTCTTTGCTGACCTCAGGAAGGCCATCCGTCTCCATCCATCCGTCTGTCCATCCGTTGGCGATGTCCGGCTACTGCTGTGCCATGGCATGTTCTGCTCTCACAGCTGCTGTTTCCACGTCTCGTTTGGGAGGCAGGGAAGGGGAGTCCCATGTTCTGATGCACTGGCAAAGGGCTCTGCCATGAGAATATGAACCCAAGCTTCTCCTTGATGAAGGCCTGCTAGGAAAGGAACAGGATATAAAGGAAAGAAAGAGGGACACATTCAGGTATTGTGCTCCCCTTATCCCGGCCTGCGGCGTTACTTACCCCCCTGGGTCTTCCCTGGTGACAGAACCTGGGAGCTGAGCCACTGGGCCTCTGGGTCTGGTGCTGCTGGAGACAAGATGCTCCCGATTCCTACTCCAACAGTGAAGGTCCATGAGGCTCAGTTGTCACTCCCCAAGCCTCCAACCTCTTCTCTAACTTCGCCTCCTTGCTTGGAGGTGCCTGTGCTACATGAGGCCAGGCCCTGTGAGGTAGCACTCTGCACACCTAGGGCTCAGTCACCACTGCAAATCAGAGGAAATTTTTGTGATTTAAATCTCCTGGCATATGTTTCCCTGTTTAATACTGTTTAATGAAAGCTGTTCTTGTTGTGTGCATGTATACACACACATATTTAGCCATATTTTTCCAATTACTTTCATACAGCAGATCACATTTGAATGGGACTCTGAGTCTGGACTTGTGGTAGCTAAAAGCACATGGCCTTTCTGCACGCACTTGCGATATGCTAAAATCTTTTAGTTATTAGCAAAGCCGTGTTGTTGATAATATTCTTTTGCTGGGGAAGATTTAGAAGCATGCCTGTTTAGATAAAGAGGGACTTCCATGTAGTCCCAGGCTCAAAACCATAATATTTCCTTTTTGATGTATATCGGGTGATTTCTGGATGGCACAGAGGTCTGCCTCTACATTAATGGAAGCTAATGCCTCCAGCACTTGCTTGTGGCACAGCTGACTGCACGCTGAGACCCGACGTGCACTTTCCAGAGGAGACAGATCAGACACAAAGCCATGTCCTGCCTCAGCTGAAACTCAGGGCAAAGTACAAGTAACCAGTGAAGTCTTGGTGTGCCAGGCCTTTGCTAGGATGGAGCGAGCATTGCTCTCATTTGCGTGGTCACTTCAGCAACCATGAGCTCTGGTCGAAGTACATGTAAAGTACATGCCAGTCATGTCCGTCCACACCTAAGCACTTGCAGAAGATGGCAAAGCAGTGTTTTAAGCAGCATCTTTAAGCAGCTGATGGCGGTAGTGGTTATCCGTGGGTGAGGCCACCATGTTCTTTTCCAGCTGCATTGCTTTTTCTTTCCTCCCCTCCTGCCTTCCTTTTCTCTAGCAGACCTTGGCTTGCCATCCAGGCTGTGACAACTGGTTGGGAATTTCCTCTCTAGCTCTGAACCTGGGGTCTGTCCCTTCTGTGAATGTGCTGCACGCTGCTTTTGCCAGCACATGTATGTTTTGTCAGTATAAATTACCCACTAAGTGTTTGAATCTCCTTTTCTTCAGCTTTCTGCAGCCCCACTGTCAGTGGCTCGGTGCAGAGCTGCAGCACACCGAGGAGGTGCGGAGCTGACAGGCGTCACTCCATCCAGCCCAGCCCAACCTGTTGGCCAGGCAGCGCTTGAGTGACGAGTGCCTGCTTTCCTTTGAAACCAAGATGAACAGAAATGTGTATGTGTTCAAAACAGCCATGCATTTCAAAGGGAGAAACATTTTTCTGATTAGTTTCAGGTTTATAAGTTTCAAGTTCAATCAGAGAAAGCATTTCTGGTTCTTAAAGCCAGGCTTTCCTGATCATCCTCTTCCTCCAGCCACGGGCATTTCTAAGCCGCCAGAGCACACCGAGAGTGCTGCCGCAAGGGAGGCCAGGGCTCAGCAGTCTGAAGAACAGCTTAGTGCTCATAACTTCCAATTTTAGTTTTTGTTACCTAAAAGGGCACCCTCCCTGCTGGTGTGCAGGAGGGACACCCCGGTGCTGTATCTCCCCGCTCCCAGAGCCTGGCTGAGCAGCACCTGGTGCCTGGGATCAGCTGGGGCCAGGCCGGGCACCCCATGCCTCATGGGGTTTCTCCTATAGAAAACGCAAGGAGTACTCATTCCTGCTGGTCTCGTGCTCTAATTGCAGCTGAGACATGGTTTTGTGTATCTGGGAGCTGGTAAGTGAGCAGGAAGCCAGCACTATTGTTGGGAAATACAGCTACCTGCAGCAGCATCTGCAGCCTGCGGCTCTGCTAGCCCTCTGCCTGCTGGGCTCAGACCCTGCCTCTCACACACTGGCCTTTCCCAACCTCTGGCCCAGAGTTTGCTGCTAAACAAAATGCAGACACAGACAGGGACGTGTGTACATGAAGCAATGGGACACCCAACCCCCTTCCAGCCTGTCACATTCCCTAGGCTCCCCAAAAAGCCCATCAGCTGTGCCACATGCCTGGTGCAGGTGGTACCCTGCTTTTCCTTGCTGTTAAGGCTCAGGGAGTGATGGCCAGAGCAAACTGCTCAGGCTATACCATGTTTGTCTGCAAGGAAATGGGATGTTTATGTTTATTCAAATCAATACTGATGGATTATACTTTTGTTCCATTTAGCAGCTGTTTGGACCATTTTATACCACAAAAGGAGATTAAGATCCAAAGTACTGTAGGGCTGTGTTATGAATAACAGACGTTTAATAGCAATAACAACGAATAACAATGTGAAGTATGGCTTTTAGCTATTGTTATGTCTAAGGTTAGTTTGTTTTTCATATCTATAAATACATACATGTATATATATAAAAAAGGAATACACCCATCTGCTCATCTCGTGTTCCTTGGGAGTAACAGGGTACAGAATAGCACACTGCCTTTCCCTCCTGGCTGGTAGATAAGAAGGAAAGAGGCTGGGAGCCCATCTCCTGCCTCTGATTCCAGCCCAGGATACCCATGAGCAGCAGCCGTAGAGCCAGCTGCCCTGTGTCTGCTTTGGAAAAGGGACCTGGCCCAAGGTTTGTCTTGCCTGGCATGGGTTGTAAATGGGGACCGACGCAAGCACTTGAGGACTCAGAGCCATAAAGTACACATGCAGCGCAATTAGCATGATTTCCCAGAGGCAGGTGTGTGCCTAGGAAAGGCCTCACCTGGCCAAGTGGTTGCTGAGCATTTAGGGCCAGCACAGAGACAGTTCTGGGAAAGAAATTTTCCTTGATTTCCACATATAAATAAATTGGTGCTGACAAGAAATAAGTGTAATAGAGCCTGGTTCCTTGTCATTATTGGCTAGAGCCATGAGGAAGATAATAGCTGAAAATATGGCTTTAAATGGGAGGCACACATTTATTTTGTACAAATACTTTAAAATTACACCATATAGAGAACATTAAAACATATGACTATTACATTTTAAATGACTGCTTAAATCCAAAAGAAAAAAATCCTGGGTTCTTATGCTGTCTGACAGGTGGCTTACTTCTGATCCTACCTCTTAATCTTCGAAGTCATGTTTTCTTTCAAACTCTGTTATTCCATTTTAAAAGGAGATCAGGTTATGTAGAACAATGTATTATGGAGCATAGCACTCACTGCTGGCAAATAAAAAATATTATTAAAAAAAAAAAAAAAGAAATTCAAGATTCAGGATCAATTTGTTGATCTGGTGACATTGCAAGACAGAACCATTCTCAGAGGTCTGTGAGGTTGCGGTTGGACAGTTTTTGTTTGCAGTATTTGTCACAGATGGCATTGTGAATTCCCTTGAAAGCATCGTGTTGATCACTTGGAGCAAGGCCCTGGGGGTCAGGCTGGAGCTCTGCTGCTCCTGCAGTCCCTTACCTGTGCATGCAGTGCCGTGTCTGTCATGCTTCTCCTTGCACACGCAGGACCTGCAGGCATCCAGAAGGGCTCCATGTGAAGTCAGGCGGAAACCTTGTGCTGGCCTTGTGCCAGTTCAAGGTAGGAACATATGGCCTCCACTTTTCACAGGCCAAACAGCAATCAACAAGAAATGATTCTGATGAGAGGTTCTTCTTCCCTGAACCCCTTTTTCCCCTCTCTTTCCAGACAGTGTTGCTGCAATGGAGCACATACTGTTGAGGTACACCCAACATGCCTAACCTTTAGAGACAAAACCAGATGCTCTTTGGCTTATAGTCAGTCCTCCAAAGCCCAAAGATATCCACTTGCAAGAACAGAACGAGTCATGCTAATATTGCCCTTGCTAGCAGTTCACAAGACTTTTTGTCTACTGCAAGGCAAGCATGAATCAAAAAACCACTTGCTGCACAAGTTTTACAGATTTATTTCTCCCCCTGCTCCTCATTTAGCAAACCAAGATTGTTAAAACTCAGGAAAAATATTTCATGAGGCTCTTGTTGAGTAATGATTGAGTTGGTGTTGCTCTTTAATGAAAATGGTAGAGGAGGGAGGTCAGGAATGGCCTAGGAAGGGTACAGCCATTTTGCCACCTAGTTCGGTGAGTTACAGGTTATCTAGCCCTGCCAAAGCAGGGTGTGTGGGGGGGGGGATTAGCTGTGGTCTTCGTCAACAGTCTGGTTATTAATGCTCCTGAATGTATTGCTGAGAGTCTGGAGGAAGGTTTAGCAGCAAGCACTGTACAGAACTCCAGTATCAATAACACTGCAAACAGTAAGTGTCTTTTGACAGCAAATGCAAAATCTGCAGAAACAGAGTCTTCTCCCTTTAACTGTGGGCACCGCAATAAGAAAGGCTTTTGATTTCCTTCCTCATTTGCTTTTGTTATAGTTGGTTTGATATTCTTTATAACAAAGCGTGTATTCAGAGGAGTGCAGCATATTTTCAGCTATGCAAGGATTATGTGGACAAATGTCATCCTTCCCACAGTCCATTTGGTCTCTTGACTCATCACTCAACAGCTCTGGCCTGCCAGAAGAGCTGATGAAGGCACCAAACTCTTTACCAAACCATCTAGTGTGCCAACATCCCCAGTAATTTCCACAGGCAAAGCAAGCAGTTGGGTTGTAGTGCCGAGGGGAAAGGAAGCTCTGTAGAACATAAGGCACGTTTGCAAAATTCTCCTCAGAAAACTCTCATCTGCCTCCTCAGAACTATGACTCTGGCAATGCAGTGTTTGACCAGAGTTTGGACAGTACTTTGGGGAATATCCATTAGTGTGAAAGTAAGCATTGGTCCAGCATGGCACAAACAGGACATCTGCTTTGGCCAGCAGCAGCACATGATCCTACTTCCTCATGTCTTTAGTATGTAAACAGTTGAAATCTGTAGGAAGCCAGCTAACCACCTGAAAAATACTGAGTAGGGCTCTGGAAGGGATAAAAAAGCAAGCTGATAATCAAGAATTCAATGGAAATAAGGTTGCAAGGAGGGGGAGTAAGCCATAGTGTTTTGAGATGCACCAGACACAAGGACTGAGTCATTTTCATGAGACAAACCACCGTATAAACAGGCCCCATCTGATGTTTTTTCCTCTTCATATGCTACTATACCCAGCTAAAGCAGACTGACAACAAACAGCAGTTTCTTAATTGAAGTTAATTGCTTTGCCTGGATGAATTTTATTTCCTGATCAATTTTAAGCAATGGGCAAATAAACTCTAGCATTAATCATCTTTTCCTTTTTCTTTTTCTCTTGATAGCAAATGTTCCTTTCTGTTCTTCCCATCGTATTTGTGACATTGTGCAGATAATGGACAATCACAATGTTCTTGGTGATTTACATTTTTTCTTTCCATTGGACATAGCTCAGAAGCTTAAGAAAAGCTGTGACTCATAAAGTCACACATAACAAATCAGTGAGCAGGGTCACTTTCTTGGTAAATTTGTCGCTAACTAACTCATTTTGCCAGTGCTGGAAGCTGGTGGCCTAGGGAGCAACCAGAACCTTCCTGAAACAGCCCCAGGATCCAGCAGAAAGCTGCAGTCATGGATTAGGAAAAGAATTAATGAGCATCCAGATTTGTCTGGATGTTACAGGGGGGAAAAATCAATTTTTGCAGGTTTTCAAGTAACTGTGATAGACAAGCTATGATCAAAGTGTCTGGCAATGAAATGGTGTCTTGGAGAAACTGAGGTGTTTAGGTAGAGGAAAAGAAAAGTTTCCTTTGTCTCAAGAGCAGAAAAGTCACCTCATGTGATGAAGGTTTAATCCCTGCAGATGGTTTGAAGCCACAGCATCTTTATTCTCTTCTCACTAGCATCTGTTGAAAAGTTGTCATCACTGCTTATGCCAAATGCTGGACAGGGAACAATTTGCGTAAGACCTGCTCAAGATAACAAGCTCGTTAATAGCTTATATTCGCCATAAGCAGCCAAGGTATACTTAGCCATGACAGTTTTCTTTCAGTGGACTTGGGAGCTCTTATCAACTGTGACAGTGCAGAGCGGGTGGAATGTGGGAAACAAAAGACCCGCACAAAGGAGGCACTTTAGGTCTGAGCATGTCTGGGTTCCTCTTGCTTCCTAGAGGCCACACAGTGACGAGCGTATGGTGAGATTCTTTGCTCTAATTAATATTTCACTCTCTGAGCGAGTTTCAAGTTATCCCTTGAGAGAAGTTAAAGGTTTGCACATTTTGAGGAAAAATAACAAGGCTGGTGAGCTTGAATTAAGAAAGTATGTTGAAGGAGCTGTTACAGTCTTTAACTTTGGGTGAGGGACATGTAAACCATACGGTATTAGTGCACTTTTTATTGTATAACTTGTTCTATGTCCTATTTTACAGTCTGCTCCAATAAATTTATACATAAATGCTGCTAGGAAACATTCACCCCTTCTTCCCTTTCTGCCTCCTCTGGACTGGGGCATCTGATATTTCATATTCTGCGGAGGTATTTGTTTTCCAAACCAACCCACCAAATATATTTTATGACAGCAATAAAATAAAGTGGCTATGTGGTTGGAACTGCTGAGTTCAGCAAGGAAGGTGAAAAAATGGCCACTGGAGGAGAGCTGCTGCTACCAGCAAGTGCAGGGAGCCCAGATAGGGCCGACTGATGGGGCCTTCAGCCCCGTGGTGAAGAGTTGTATGAGCCACGGGTGCAGTGCTGTACACCCTTACAGATGTGGCAGATTGGGCCCTGCCATAACAGAATCACACCAGAAGTTACGAGCAAGCCTAGGGTGGCTGAAGCCTTCATGAGCTACAGCGCTGAGTAAAAAGCTGAGCTACTCCATCCAGTGGTTTCTCGTTCCCTTCACCATGTGCTGTTGTTAGGCAGCAGTCTCTTAATCCAGCTGTAATTCCTCAGGATACAGCTTGTATCCTGAGCAAAGTAATTACAGATCTCAGAGCTGCAAGCTGAAGGTACAGTAAGAAAAATGATGCCACTATGTGTTGAGTGGTTTACCTATGGGCTTATCAGACACCATTTGAAGAAAGCCCTCCCTGGATGTGCACAGAGGGAGAGAGAGGCACTTAATCTATCTAATGGCTCCCGTGACATTGATATACCATCTCTCATTGTTGTGTTAAGGACCTCTTGAGCATTCTGCTCATGCATCACTGGATGACATTATCCCAGCATGTTATGGCCAGTGGCACACCTAGGTTAGAAAGGATGTTGTGGTATCCTAGAGGAAAGCAATTAAATTATCATCGTCTATTCACCAAAGCAAAGGTAGACCATGGAAAGACTCCCTTGTGTGAGGCATTATTTGCCCTGCCTGCAGCAGCAGTGCACCCCACTTGCATGAAGTATCTCACCATTAGGTGCAGTGCAGTGCTGCATCTGATGCTTTCAGCAAAACGTTGCTACACAGCAGCATCTTGTCCAGTTTGACAGCCACAGGGGTGGTATTGGTCTGCCTAGGCCTGGAGGTAGGTCATGGTACTACAAAAACTGAAAGAGAGAAAGGGCAAAGAGGGAAGGAAGGAAAGGAATTTGAAGGGTCAGGGATTTCTCAGCAGGCCTGCAAGCAGCACCACATTAAAAATGTCTCCAGCTCTGGGAAAAGGCCATTTGTTCCGTACCACAAATTCAGGGAAAAATAAATAATTTCTGAGATGTCCCTGTAGTGTAAAGCAGATCAAGAATGAAGATGTGGGAGGGAACAGACAAATGGCCTTGTGCTAAAAGTCTTCCTGTTATGAAGAAGAAATGCCTGTTCTTCTCAGCACATGGAGGATACACATGCCTATTCAAAGTGATACAATCTGTGTTACCACTGTGAAGAAAAAACAACAAATGGCCCTTGTGCTGCCCTCCTGCTGAACCATCCCTTGGAGGGAGGACATGCCACCACAGCCAGGCAAGAGTGAGATGCATGCGACCTGAAGACCTGTGGTGGTGCAGGGGACATCGCTGTGAGAAGGGCTCATGGTACAACTGGATGTAAGCACCCACGTGGCCCTCACAGAGCTCTGAGGCACAAGCACGGTCTTCATGAAGGGGCAGCAGGCTCTGTGTGAGCGTGAGGCAATGCCTGGAGCAGAGCTGTGGTCCCGGCAGAGGTCTGTCCGCAGTGCCAGCTGCTGTCTCACAGCTAAAGGCGAGATATGAGGGGCAAGCGTGGCCGGGTGAGGCGTGAGGCTCATGGTGCGGGCAGGCCTACAGAGCTCAACCAAGATGCCCTAGTGACCTCAGGAGAAAAGGGTGCATCGTGTTTTCCTCCAGCTGCCAACAAAAGCTTTTTAAACAGTAAATGAAGGAGTAGTGTAAACACAAGGCCTTTTAAGACGTGTATCCGTGTCACTTAAGTGAGGGCTAATTATTAATTTGATGAAGTTGAAGGTGAGAGAAAGACTGCAGGGCCCTCTTTTTAGGAGCGGATCCCCTTTGCACATAGCCTGCAAACTCCTGCCAGTGCACAGAGGGGCGAGCCAAGGAAACGAGGCGAGCAGCGGCTGGCAGCCATAGGTTCGCTACGTGCCTTTCTCAGAGAAGTGCGCCATGGAGCTAAATGTTTAGTAAATACAGTTAGCTGGGGGAAAGAAGTATGTAAAGTTTGACAGAACAGTGACCTAAAAATGGGCCTCAAAGTATGTCTTCGCAGCAGACTGAAAACAGAAGGAAATCTAATTAATTATAATTATTACACTTCTAAGAGAAGAGGAGAAGCAGACTTTCTCTCATGATATACAGAGAACAACTTCAAAACTGTTTACACAAATGCTGTGAATTCTGCTGGGTGGGTACTACAAATCCATGTCAGATGTTAACGGAAAGAACAGCGTTTGTCTTGCAAGATGGCAACATGCCACTGTTTTAAGTAACAAACATGCTCGCTGTGGTGCGGTTAGAGCCTGCCATGATCCAAGATGAAAGACAAATGAAGGATCTGCAAGACTGATGTGGGGCTGTGCCAGATGTCAATTTTTGAGTGATCCTTGTCATTTTAAAGACAGATACAGTAGAAACCCAAATGTTATTGGCAATCATTTATCAGAATCATCCAAGAGCCTCTCTGCACGTGTGCAGAAATTACCTATCTGGTAACAACATCCTTTGTACAGAAATCATTGGATTTATGAATTTCCAGTTGACAGTAATTGTAAAATTAAAATCCAGTGTAGAAGTCTCCCTTGCAGGTAACTCCACATTGACAAAGAGGATTAAGAATATTTCACCTGAGTCTGCAAAAGTGCCAAATGTAGCATTCATTAAGCATAGTGAGACTACCCGAGGGTGTTAGATGTCCTCAACCAACCAGTAAACATGGGCACACAGGAGCATTCTGTGGCCTTAGGTGTCTGTGGGGCGTTCAAGGTGTGGAGCCGGAAGATGCAAAGAAGCAGGATCAATGCACAGCTGTCTTGCAGTGTATGTTTCGGGCAGCATTTGCCCAGCACAGAACAAGCAGAGGGAGCTGGAGCAGTCCGGGGGCTGCTGGAGATACCACATGCTGCCTGCAACCAAACAAGCTGCATTGTCGGTGTGAAACAATGTAAGGAGCCTTTTCTGCCTAACCATCACCCTGCAGCTTTCACTCGGGCTTGCTCTGAGAGCCCTGCTGAGAAGCTGAGATGCACCAGGCAGGACCTGCGCCAGGCGTCCTGTACCTCTGCTGTCAGGACAAGGCTGCCATGTGGATGGGAAGCATCAAGCCAGTCTGGGGGTAAAGTAGGCTGGACCCCATTATGCAGTGTGTGCTCTAGTTTTTATATTATGTTTGTGTACAGAAGAACTTGTCAAATGCCAAGCCTCTGGAGTTAGCCCAGGAAGCGGTTGAGGAGTCGCCTGGAAAGCTGCACAGGGTCAAGAGCCTGTCTGTAGACACAAAGACTTTTTTACCAAGACAACTCACAGTGAAGGCCAGTAGTGAGCTACACACCCTGTCAGTTGGTACATAAGCACATGGTTGAAAGAAATGGACTATTTGAGAGCATAGAGGAAAGGCAAAAAAATATGCAGGGAAACAAAGTAATAACAATTAAGACAATAGGCAAGAGAAATGACTGGATGGAATCATCAGTTGGAAAGCAAAGACAAGTAATGATATATAACAAGCCACTACATGTTCTTCCTAGGGGGAAGACTGAAAAAACCCAGAGGAGAATCGCAAGAAGCCAGTAGCAAACCAACAGCACAGCAAGGCAGTCCTTTCTAAAAATGTCACCATGGAATTACACAAGAAGCGGCACATGAAGGACATTTGCAGCACTGGCTCAAAACCTTACAATTGGCTATGGATAAGGAAAGCATAAAGACACTGTTGAAACTTTTTGCTTCTGCTGGCCAAGCTATGTGTATGGGAAGCCACATTGTCCAACAACTGAAGTTGCCCACCTCGGTGCTGTTTGGAGGTGTGCTGCACCCCAGACCAGGGGGCAGGACCTGCTCACAGGCTCTGCACACAGGCTGCATTACCTGCAAACAGCCTGTGTTGCTGGAAAACCTCTGTGCTTGCTGATGAGGCCTCCTTGAGCTGTTGGTTAAGCTGAAGCATTTGGGCTCTCCTGCCTGTGCTTTCTAAAGATGTCCAGAGGGGACTTTGCAAAAGCCAGGCACCCCCAGGCTGAGCCTCAGGGACTCGCGCAATCAGGACTGTACTGTACGTTGTCCCATTCCAGCGGGGAGATGAAGCAGCAACTGTTAGCACTTGTCACTGGATGAAAGCTGCAGCCCTGTACTGGTGTGTCAGGATCCTTTTGACTGTAGCAGCCACGCTATGTCATCATTTATTTCTGAGGGTGTTTTCTGCACGGACTGAATCAGAGCCTTGCGGTGGCCTCCTGGTGCTTCTGGTAGCCGTGCGCTTGGAGTGAGTCACAGGGCATCCTCAGCTGCACCACAATAACCTGCCAAACAAAGGCTGTGTGTGTCACCAAGCCTTGAGAGGTGATCGGCATTTTACTACAACAGGTACTATTTTATACACTGGGGTTGTTTCTGAACTGTGAACTCCCCCAGCTGGTGAACGTCTGCTATTACCGTGAGGCACAACCTCCACTCCACAATGTCTCTGTGAGGTACTGCGAGACCGACTCCAAACCTCACCAGCATTCTGCGATGTGCAGTCAGAAGCTGGAGGAGAATCGGAGCATGAGTAGCTGCAGAGCTAATGTGGCTTACCAAGATGCCTGTCATTTGGGAGGAGGAACAAGGTCAGCTTGGGTTTAAAAATGTCATACAGCTGGTGGGGTTTGTCTGTTTCATGAAGTCTGAGCACTGCGATTCTGGACTTGAATATGGGAAGAGCCAAATCTCCAGCGGCTGCAGGCACAGCAATTTCTCTATCACTATCCATGAGGGAGCATCCCAGCCACTTGGAAGCATGACTTCAAGGAAAAGAGGCACAAAACCTGACCCGTGTCACACATTTCAGGTCCCTTGCACAGTCTTTTGGGGTTTGTCCATAAGAAGCATTATACATAACAGGTCACTGACCATCCCTGATTTAAAATCCTGAATTAAAGCATTAATTAAATTAATTTAATTAATTCATTATTTAATTCATTAATTATTATTGATATGAATTATCAGTAATTCATTAAATTATTGATTTAATTCAGCATCCCTGAATTAAAGCATTAATCCTTAAACTCACAGAAGAGGCAGGAACACTGCTGCACAGCATTACTGAGAAGGCAGTTTGTATCAAAGCTGTTCACCTGCTCAGCAGCACACACCTTCTCATGGTCTGAGCTGGTCATGATGTTGTGGTTCTGGAAGTGTCCGAGCCAAGAGTCTGCAGCCAGCAAATGTCATCCAAGTCCGATCAATTTTGCAATGCCTTGTACTGCACATACTTTATGGTAAACGCTTCTCTTGCACACATACACGGCCTTTGTGTTTGCCTGGTGTTGTCACAGTGACTTGGGACAGATGCAGGCAAGGCCTCCCTAAGAGGAAGCTATCCCTCAATAGCACACCTGGCCTGCTGTCTTTCTTAAAGAATTACTTATAGCAAAAGTTAATCAAAAGACACCTGTCTGAAGAGATGTGGGCAGTGAAAAGATCCATGTTATCCCCAAACTCTCATGGTCATCTATGTGATCGGCTCGAGACCACATCATGCTTACCTACATGCTTACCTGCGACTCCACAATATTCACCTTGAGCGTGCTGGGGATGTCTGATAGGGTAACGGGTAATTCTGTGCAGGTTACAGTCAGCTCCCGTCACCGTCCACATAATATGGCCAAGAACAAGGGAGCAGCCAGGGTGTAGGAGATGTAACCAGAAACAGCCTTGTGTTGTGAAAGAGAACTGCAGAAGCAGCAGTGGCTGCACATGTGTGTGGATACCATGTTCAGTCTCTTGTGATAAGGAAGCAGTAGGTGGAAAACAGCACCAGGGACAGAAGGGTCCATCAGGACAGCTGGCAGAAGAGCAAAGGGTGAGTTACCTGACCTTTCCATGACTGAAAAGAAGGCTGTAGCACCTGGTGACCTCCCAGATGGAGGGAGGAAGCAGAGGGAAATGAGTGTGTATATTTGACCAAGGGTGGTAAATGATGAGAGGAGTGCTAGGCAGCGGGCAGGTGTGTCTGTGTGGACCATGGTGTGTGTTACCAGGACATAAGCTAAGCAACTGCCCTTCAGGGATGGGTAGGGCTGGACAGGAATCAAGACCATGTCCAACTAGCCAGGGCTTCTGGTGGCACTTCAGCAAAAAGAGGTGGTCAGATGGGTTGCAGCTGAAGCACTGGCTTAGCACTGTGGTGTGACTATGAATGGGCAGCACAGCTCCGTGCCTGCCTGCCCCTGCTGAGGAGCAGGGGGAAGAGGGCAGAGCACCAAGAGCACCACGCCAGGCCATTCGCCCTGCCCTGCCTGCTGCCCACACTGGGGGACCCGGGGGCACACAGCTGCCCTGTGCCCCTCCACTGAGCCCGCACGCCACCCCTCGCCAACCCCACAAAAAGGCCAGGCCCAGGCGGATGTATACAAAACCTGAAATAGTTTACTTTGCTTTCTTTTTTTTTTTTTTTTCTTCCCTTTTTTTTTTTTTTTTTTAAACTTTGCTCTAGGTTTACTTAGATTTCGTGAACTTGATACAAGAGCATTTGATATGAATCGGTAAATAAAACACCGTCATAGATAGATAGCCACGATAAACTTTGTTAGAAATGTACATGTCGCGAAAAAATAATAATACTAATAATAATAATCATAATAAAAAAAGCCAGCGCGACGCCCAGGCCAGCGCGGCCCTCACGGCCCTCGCCACGGCTGCGGGTGGCTCTGGTTCCCCGCGGGCGCCGCACCCCGGTAATGTGTGTATATAAACAAAGCCCATAAGAAATGTACAAATATAAAAAGCTACAAACATTAATAAATTACATCGTCACAAAACACGGAAACACTCCACAAGGTGCTAGTAAAATAACTGTCTCCCTCCTCGTACAAGAAGTTACGCAAAGAGCTGGTACGGGCCGCTGCGGCTGGCGGCGCCCGGAGAGACTTTCCCCTTATAAAAAACGGGTGGTCGTTATTCCAAAAGCTATGTACAAGCTACATTCTAGGAAAAGGATGCCTCAGGAGACGCATCTACACGGCAGCCAGGCACCGCCGCCCGCCCGCTCCCCGCCACCCCTCACCGCCTCCCGCTGCTCAGCGCCGGGGGGCCGGGCCGGGGGCGCGTTAACTTTTTGCGGACTGGTCGCTCTCAGCACTCTGAGAAAGGACATCTATATTAAAAAATATTTATAGCAGGATTCTGTACACTCCAACCGCTGAAAGTTAAAAGGGTTGCCGTCATGGTGGCCAAAGTTAGGTGGCAGTAGCCCGGAGGCTGCTAGAGCAGCAGCTTGCCATTCCGGTGGATCTTCAGGATCTTGCCGAGCCGCTGCTTGGCCGTGGCCATCCCCTTCTTCGTGCGCTTTCCTGGAGGGAGAGCGGGAGTGGGTGAGCCCCAGGGCGGCTCCAGCCCTACACAAAGTGACCCTCCAGCCCCGTACCACTGCTGCCTTCCCCACGGGAAGCCCGGCCCCATCCCAGCACCTCCACGAGGCCACAGCCACCCCACAAGCCTGGGTCCTTGCCCGCTCCCACCCCAGCTCCCCGGTGCACCAAGCACAGGAGCCAAAGCGGCACCACCGCAGCTGGGGCGCGTCCCGTCACACACCTGGGGCACCCCCACAGTGCCAGCCCTGCTGTGCTGTGCCCTCACCCAGCCCGCATGCATCCCAGCTCATGGCTTGTGGGTGACCAGTTTGCCCCCAGCATGACAGTCCGTCCAAACCCAGTGTCTCCAGCACTGCCCCACTGGGGAGGCTGTGCTCACACAGGCACCCAGCAGGCTGTAAAATGCTGCCTGCTTTCACCGTGGGCATGCACACACCCCCAGGACCTCTGGACACCTCTCTACTGTTCTGCACACACTCAAGGGCTAATCTGTAGCATGGGGACACAGTCTGGCACCTCACTGGCACCAGTCCACGTACCACTGTGGTTCCTTGCCCTCTCTTTCCCAAGAGAGACCACCTGCATCCAGCCTAGGCACAAGCTGCTGAACAGCTGCATGTACCAGTGCATGCACACACACACACACGCACAGACATGCACATCTTTACAGATTTAGGCTAACACCAAGGCACTACAAAGCACCTAACTGGGACAACCTCCCCTATCCCCACACTCAAGAAAGAAAAACACCACTGTGAGCCCTTGCTCGTGGGCTGTGCCATTCAGGAAGGCCTGTGCTCCCTGCATGCTTGTCCTCAGAGACTTGTACAATTGTCACAGCTGATCTCTACCCCACCTCTCGCCAGCTACTACCTTACAGCCAGAAACATTGTGAATCTCCAAGGTATCTGGGACTACCTGGCACTCCACAAACCCACAGAGCCATTTCCCTGCCCATAATGCTGTCAGTGCACTCACATGCAACACCTGCAAAGACTGGTTCCTCTCCACTTCTCCCACCTGCATTGAGTGCTCCAGCCCAAAGGGCAGGTGGTGACCTTCCACACCATACCTTTTCTCAATAAGAATGTGCTTCTACAGCCATAGAAGACTGGCGGCATACAAAAGCAATTTATAGTTTCTTCATTTCTCATCCTTTTGCCTCACTGTGAGTTGTCTCCCTTCCTGAAATAGTCTGAGAGCTCCCTGACTCTGCTTCATCCCACCTTCTCCTTCCACAGTCCCTTTATTCCCAACCTGTTAGTTCCCAAGCTCTGGGATCTCCTGTGCTCCATGCAAGAGAGATGCCCTGAAGTCCCCTAGGTGGCCCCAGCTGGAGGCCCTTCACTGGAGGCTCTGAATGTGCTCCTCTCACCCAATGTCAGGCACATACTCTTGGCACATGGCTCCTTCCCTCCTCTGAGGACTGAGCTATGTCACGGGCAAGGTGTGATCCACGTGCCTGTTCAGGCTCCCTTCACGATGGCCTGACTGGGCACCCAGCTCACCTGCCAGACCAGGGCCTGGCTCCATTCAGCACTCCTCTTCCCATCACATCTTCCATGCTCTTGGACCTGTTTTATTCACATTACCATGGCATCACAAAGACACAATTCCAGGCAAATACTTTCATTTCACTCTGGTTCTGCAGACAGCTACAAGTCTTGCCAGCTCCTGACAGAGCCCTGGGGCCTATAATGGGCTGTACACATCCTCCTGTATGGCCCATTCAGCTGCCCTGATGTTTTACTGGGGCTGCAGGACACTACACACTGCCTCTGATTTGCTCCACTCAAATGCGGAATACTGGAAACGTCTGCCACATAGCCTCACTTTTTACAACAGGGCCTCTCCCAGTGGGATCGAGCACTTGATCTTCACCATACACAGTGCACTTGACTGGAGTTTTTGCCTGTCCCACACACCTGCCTTCATCGTGCTTTCTCAGCACAGTTCAAGCAGAGAACAGAAGGCCCCAGCCCAGCCCTGGCTTTCCCTATGGCAGACAAGTGACTTCTTCCTCTCTTGGTTTTGTTTGCGTGGCTGTGTTACTCCCAAGGTCTGACATTCCTCTGCTCTTTTGTTGCAACAGGATTGCAGATTTGCACTACTCTACACGCGCTGGGCAGGACGTCCTCCTTTACAGGTATGCACAGGTATTGCACAACCACTAGCCGACCTCAGCAGTGCCTGACCCCGCCCTGAGCAGAGCAGCCTTTATGGATGCATCCTCCCCTTGACAAGGCTTCACCAGACGGGCTGGACTGTGATGTGGCCACTGCATGTCCTCCTCAGGAACCCTGGGGCATGCTCAGGAGCATTTCCTAGCACAGGATGCCTCACACCCTGCAACAACAGCCCAGCAGCAAGGCACAAATTTGGGCCCACACTACCAGGGGAGCCAAGGCCGTGGGCTAGATCTCCAACCAGATCTGATCTACCAAAACAATTCTACAGACCCATGACAAACATAATACGTGAGGGCCCTGCAAACGGCATGGATTACATGACCAAATCACCCTTCCCCATTCCTAGAGCGTAACCCCAGGCGTTTCCTGGTACCTTTGGCGGAGGCATTGTTCTGCGAGGATGATGAGGGTCTCCTCTGTGTGAGGAAAACACCAGGTGCCATCGGCTGTGATCCCCTGTTAGGCTGGGCGACCCCAAAGGTGCTGGCCCCTGCGGTGTACTCGTGATCTGTGAGGCTGCTGGCATGTGACTCCAGCTTCGGCTCTGGCGAGCTGCCTTCCTGAGCCGGTTTGTTCGCGTTGTTGGTTGACAGCTTCTTTTTGGTATTTTTTTTCTTCTTGCCTTTTTGTTCCTCCTTTAAAATGACAAACATGAAGCTCATATTAATCCCCAGAAGACCTTTAGCTATGGCAAGGGCCAGCGGCGTTGCTTAGGGTCCTGATACAATGAAAAACAATGGAGTTTGCCATGTACAAACTGCTCAGTCTGTTCCGATACCATCTCTCTCACAGATCTCTGCTGCATGCACACGCTGCCTTTCTTGCCTCTCTGTGCTTTGTGCAGAGCCTCCTTGCTTGTTAACTCTGTGCACACTGCGGCGAGTAGCAGCCAGTCAGGACCGAAACGACCCTGCCTTGGGAGACCAGCATGGTTTTGCATGAACAAACCTTTTGAAGTTCCACATAAACTGGCATCTCCTATCTTCAATCTTCACACACTTTCACAATAGCATGGAGGATATTAAGCACCCCACTTATTCATAGAATCTGCTTCCTGCTAAGACAGACATTATCTCACCACCTACAACTGCACATCATGAGAAAAGTGGTCTCTCACCGTCCTGTTTCCCTTGCCTACCTTCAAATCCACTTCTTGTTGAAACCCTGCTACCGTTCTTGGAGCTCTTCTACCTAACAGCACCCATCATAAAAGTGCAATGCCACCAAAAGCCACAACTCCAGCAACTCCAGCATCTCGCCAACCTGGCTCCAGCAGACCTCATCACCTTCACGCCTTGCTCTGTCATATTTGTGGGGCCCAAGTGCATGAGGCACTTAGCATCTATATGACACCTCCAGAGACCAAAGGACACTTACCAACACCCAGAAATGCCTCAATATCTTTGTTCAACTGACATGAGCTATCCTCGGTTCACCAAAGCTTTGAGAGAAAACCCTAATGCTTCCCAGCAGCTGATTTCCACAGACAAGGCAATCACACCAGTCAGACTCTCAAATGCACATCAATACACCGTTCTCACACACTCCTTTCAGGGACCCTCCTTCTACCATTAGCCTGCAAGGTACCCATGGTTGCTCTCTCATGCTTTTCTGTACTTCTGACACACTGCCTGCCCTGTGCTGGGGCTTTGTCAGGTATGCTGCAACACTACAGGACTTTCCTCCTGTTTATTTCACCTGAGACTGATGACCCTTGTGTTCCTGACATGAATAAACCCTAAGAAGGACTGACACCGCTGCTATTTGGGCATGACTTTGCTGCTTTCATGTCCTGACAGCTACTACTTCCCAAGCAACCTCACCTGCTGTGACAGCTTTGCGGCAGCAGCAGCAAGTCCGGTTTCAATGGAGGCGACTCTTGTACCCTCTCGCACCGGTCTGTCCTGTCGAGGCACCGAGGGGCCGACTCGTGCTGCAAGGAAAGCAGGTGCAGGTGAGACACATGCAGCGTGTGCCCAGATGAGCAGCACAGCCACACTGGGCAGCGAGACTCTGCCCTCCTGAGCAGGAAAAGCCAGGGATGCCACAGCCTCTGCTCTTCCTTCCTCCCCAGGATGTGTACGAAGAAGGAAGTGCTGACAGCCTCCACCCAGTCACAGTGGTTTGGGGAGAAGCTGCCAACAAAGATATAACACAGCCAAGTAACCTCACAGGCAGATGCAGCTACCTGAAGCTGAAGCCATGGGAGATTTCTGCCTACTACAGGTAGTATGAATGAGTCCAGCATCGTTTCCAAATGGACAGCGTTCACCGCCCCATCTGCTGGGGATGGACATGCAGTGCCACGAGCTGAGACACTGCTTCTTTGTCACACGCAGCAAGCTGTGGAGACTCCCCCATTAGTGGGCCATAGCAAAGGGGGGTCTAGGAACCCCCTAGCCTCTTATACTGCCTCTGGTGAGCCACAACAAAAACACCTTTCCAGACCATCAGCTTTGGCCAAACTCAGAGGAGACCATTCTCACATTCCCTGTCATTTCTCTCTATTTGGTCAACACCTAAAAGCCAGGGCTACTCAGCTGTCTGTGGTTTCACAACTACGCCACTGCTAAGGTGGCCACCAATCATTCCTTCACCAAGAGCACGAAGGAAAAAGCAACCCATCCAGGAACGACTTTTTCCTGCTGGTTGATGGCAAAAGGCTAAAACTGGTCGGCTGAGTCCCAGCACATGAAATCACCTCCCATTGTGCTGGAAAGAATTAATCCTTCACTATACAGAGAAATTGCTAGTTGTGGTCTTACAGTTTCCACATTCCTTGAAAAATGGCTGGTTCATTAGGTACCTGCCTGACTTAGTCTGAGTCTGGGTAGCACAGATTTTATGGACTTACCTGTTGGGCTATAAGGGGCATCATCTGAGCTTTTCCTTTTCTTTGACCGAGATTTGAATACTGGATTATCTTCATCCGATTCAAGAGAAGGGTAAACTACAGTAGGAAACAAAGAGGATACTTTCAGTGTGGGGACAGCTCTGTGCTGCACACAAGTCCACTTGCTCTGTACAGTTATGGTGCCCGCAGGCATCGCAGCTCAGAAGAGCTATGTCCCCCAGAGGTAACGCTGAGTGGTGACACAGCTGCAACAATCAGGAGACTTTCTCTTGCTCTCATCTACACACTGCATTTTAGAAGTTGCTGTCATTACGCTGCAACCAGCTACTTTTAGGATACACAGATAAACTTCTCAAACAGCAAAAAGCAGTCTTCATCTTGTCTGTGTAGTGGCAGCACAGCTGTAAGAGACACAGACAAGTTTCTTTATCCCAAGCTAGACTGATATTGAAGACATGCCAGTACAATTCTCATAACCCCTTGCGAGACAAGATGTGAATCTTCATGTGTCAAAGAAACACATGTAGGTGCGTGGGTACTCCTGCCATGAGAGGAGCTTCTACCTTTCTTCAAAAGCTTGGGAAAAAGTGAGCCACGCTATGATTCACAGGGAGACAGCCACCTCTTTGTTAAGGGACTGGTCTTTGGACTGCACGGAAGGACTTGGTGCCATGTCTCAGATTTTTTCCTGTCCCCATGGGTTTAGGTTTTGCCAGATGCAAGCAAGCCTTGCTTCACATTTTCAAAGGAGGCTCTCTCACATGCACAGTATGATATCAGGCCCAGCGCTAACACGGCTTGCAGATAAGTACCCTGGTCACTTGATACACTCCTAAAGATCCTACAGACCTCCCACAAACTCCTATCCACAACAACTTGGCTAAGATACGTGTGATCTGCCATGTGTCTCTATCGCAGTAGCAGTGGTCCTACTTATGACTTAGCACGGGTATGGCCCACTGATATTACCAGGCACAGACAGCTGTCACAGCAAGGAGATATGCAGGAGAGATCACAACACATCTTGGCTCCCACACTTGATTTCTGGTGTCTGTAGGGCTTTTTCATGTTCATGGCTGTCTGAACAGCATCCTCGCTGGACAGCAGTACCCGCAAGCACAACTCACACCGCAGTGACTCATGGTTCCCTTCATGCACGGAGCAGACCAAGGCAGATTCCTTTACTGCCACATCCCCTGCTCTTCCCCCAGGAGCAGGAAGCAGCCTTTTCTGGGAGCCTGCCTAGTGCAAGCAGAATTACCAGTGCCAGGGAAGCCAACCGCTTCATTTGGCACCTCACCTTCCTGGCCCTTGTGACTCCAGCACAGTCAGGCAGAGAGAAACAAGATGACGTGCCATTTGTGCTGACCTCAGAAACCGTTTTCCTTGATTTACTAGTGGCCAAGAGGTAAATGTGAACCATTCTACCAAAGGACCCTTCAAAGGCCTCAGGGATAAAACATCACCTGATCTAAACTTTGCCCCAGCCTTTACTGTGAAGTTTTGTTTGTTTGTGTGTGTACATTTTTTAACAGGCATTTGATTTTCTTGCCCATTGTCATTTGTTACATCAGTAGTGATTTTACCCTTACTGTGGCCTTTGGCCATTGACACTGTAAGTCTGCTGATTAGATGTGGAACAGCAGAGCCTTTGGAAACCAAGCCTGCTCACAACAAAGGCTCTCCATTCAGTCGCAGCACAGATGTGTAATGAGCAAATCTGCCCTTCAGCAGAGCAGAGCCCTGCCCATGCGTGGCATCTGCTTCATGGAGCTGCCCTTTCTCAAAGCACCTAGCAGCACCACCACTGCATCGCAGAGCACTCTAAATGACTGGGCTGCCTTCTGCAACATGTCGCAGCACCTCCAGTTTGCCTTGGTATCTCAGAGGGTGAAAACACATGCTATTTTTCTGGTCATAACATGATTTCTGATGGCCATACTTGCCACAAACCTCTACTTTCTTCTTGTCCCATTCAGGGCTTCAGGTTTTCCAGTTCCTATCAATCCTCACATTATTACTTTCTTCCTTTCCTCACTTCTTATATTCAAAATTGTTCCTGCAAATTATTATGGTAGAACTGATAATAACTGGTGCAAACTGGCTATGCGCCCACTTCTGCTTCAGATGCTTACTTTCTGTGCCAACACTCAAAATACCACAGGAACCCTTCTCCAAGTACAAATTCAGCTTCTCACTCAGCTTGCCTAGACATTTTAGTGTTATTGTGCAGAGAAGGACATTCCTGTCATAAGCACTAGTACCTGACACACATTTTTGGGACAGCTCCCCATGCTTGCTGGCGGACTGCCACATTGTCAGTGTGTTTCCATGCTTTTTAAGATCTACTGGTAACACCATGTCTCAAGTACAGTCTAACTGGATATTTATATCACCACCGGTTCTGTAGTCAGTCTATCTATTATGGAGTGTTTGCTTAATTTTGCAGTGCAGACCTCTTGTTGATTACACTCTTCCTTACTAACATTTTGATATTTCAGTGCAACAGACCACATGAAATTAAAAAAGCATCCCATGAGAAACACGGGGAGTATTTGTAAATATGCACACGCATACCCAGGCACACACACAACTCAGACTGCTTCGTGTGTACGTACCATAATCTGAATCTTTAAAACAGGCATCTAAATGGTCCTGATCTTCATCGTAATCTTCAATGTCAATACTGTTTTTTGTGCTTTTCTTTAGTAACCGCTTGCCAGCATTTTTGTTACTACCACCGCCTGTTTTTTTAGAGTTCTGTGTGGAGATGGAGTTATTCTTCGCCTGATTGGTACCCCAGGATGCCTGGAGGCAGGAATCTGATGACTGGAGGTTTGCCATCGATAGCATGCCCTGGATTGCTTCTTGCGTGCTGGGTGAGGCAGGTGGCTGACTGCAGGAAAACATTGAGAAATACAAGAGCTATTAGCGAATCCATGAAAACACAAACCCCTCTCAAGCAGTTGACTCCTTTCACCTCGCAGTGTTGCTAGAAGAAATTTCCCAATTACTGTGCTTTGAGCAGCTGGGCATGCCACAAGTGACAACAGGTGTTTTTTTTTTTTTTATGTTAACAGCAACATCACAGTGCATTAGATTTGGGGTTACTGTAACAGTAACCTCTATAACAGTATTCCCAGCAACACAACATTTGTACTACCCAACCCTGAGGATGTCACCCCAGCCCCTTACACACACATCCCAAATTCCCATCCTCCTACAATGGAGCTATGACGGGTGAAAACCACATTGCCTTCACTGACCTGAACGATGAGACCCCTGCTGTTGGCCAATACCCTTGCAAATTCATTTCAGATTTCTCCATCCCCTCCTTCACATGACTATGTATGAAAGCGAAGCCTGAAGAGGGCAGGGAGCAGTGGTAAGGGGGAACTGCACATGGACCATGACAGTGGGCAGGCTCTCTGGCACCCCTCGAGAAGTGACAGAGCTCAGGAGAATGGAGAAGTCTGGCTGTGGTGACCAAGCTACCAAATCACCGTGTCTGCACGAAGAAGGTGGGACAGCTCACACCGGGGTGCTGCTGTGTGTGGGCACGGGAAACACAGGCTGTGCCCTCTGCAGTGAAACAACCAACAGGCAGCAGTGCTGTTGTGGTGGGCTTCTGTTATGTACTGCCAAGCAAGTGGAGAAAGGATCCAAACAATGGGAATGAAGCTCAGGTTCACAGGCCACAGCTGTCAATGGGGACGTTCACTGCCCCAGGACCGTCAGAAGAGCAACATGATGGGGCACAAGCAGATCATGAGGTTTCTACAGTGCCCTGGGAGGTTTTCTGATGTGTATGTGGGGTGGACTGACGATGGGAGGTGCTGGACAGATGTAGGACTGGATGAGTGGGCTACAGGAGAGGGAAACCTTGTTCACATTGAACTTGCTTTTTGGCATTTTATTGCCAACTGAAAACAAGCACTGTGCATCTACTATAGAAAACAACATATTCCTACAGAGTAGGCTGAGGTTAAATGATGTGTAAATTCTGACTGGCATGTACACTTAAGCAAGGTGGCAAAGCATGTTCTTCATGATACCGAAGAATGTAGAAGAACACTAATCTTATCAGGAAACATCAGACATTAATTCTGCAAAAACGCAGAACACATCATCAAGTATTTCCAGAAGTTCTGGCAAACAGTGAAATGCCAAAAAAAGAAAAGATATTTGAACAGTTATGCAATAGAAGCCACTAACGTACAGCATTTCCCAAGTAAATTAGCAATACCACATCACTTTCTCTCATTTGATCTTAATTTAATCCACTTAAAACCATTACAAGACTCTAGATAGAGTAAGACTCTAGACATAAAGGGAGTTTCTGGGCACTAATTGCATTTATAAATAATCCTGAAAATGAGTTAGGACTGGTGTCAGCAGCTTGCAACGCAAGGAATAAAAGAACATCGAAACATTTATTTAGTGAAGAGACATTTTAATCCCTTCATTATCATGCCAGATGCCTTAGCCTTCCCCCTGACAAAGGCATATTTCACACCATCTATAAGAAATTAACATATTTTCTTTCCATTTTTCCCCCCAACAGTTTTTGCAAACACTGGACTCCCAAAACAGTGCAAACAGACCATCAAAAACTGACCACTAAGTGGGTAAATCAGAGAGGAACTGCCTTAAGCAACACAAGCTTCAACAAATAAATTGTGGAATATGATCAAAACCAGTGGTTCTGAGAGTCAAACCACAACGTGAACGTGTGGGTAAAATGTCTTAAAGAGACAGAGCTGCACACAGAGCAAAGTGTTTCTGATTAGTTCTTGCCTGTGCTTCTGTTAGAGGTATTTCAGCTTTCTAAGCCAAAAAAAAAAAAAAAAAAAAAAAAAAAAATCAGGAAGCAATTTTTAAACTCTTGGAGGACTTATCCCCTTTTTTGTAGCTTCAGCAATGATCTTATGTATATATAAATATATATATATGAAAGTAAACTGACTGTGAGTTCCAACTTTAACTTAAAAACAGTAAATATGGGAGCAGAAGCAGAGCAACCAGCATCCTTCTGCCCCTGTGCTCCCTTCCAAGCAGCTGGCTTGCAAGAGCACTTCGAGCATACAGCAAGGTGGCACTTGGTGATAGCACAGACCCTGCCATGGCTTATCAAATCCCAGCAGTCTTGCTTTCCTTTCCACAAGCTAAAAAATAATTTAGTGGATGAATAGAAAAAAGGACACTAATTGACTAGCAGTTCGTGCCTTTTGCAGTGGGCTCCCCTTGGGGGATTCTGTTGTAAAGAAACTCTACAAAGAACTGGAGTGTTAGTGTTCTCAGGGTTGCCCGAGTGAGGAAATAGATTACTGCAATAACCATTTGCTGCCTAGCAAGCATCTGGTGTTTTCAGACGCATACAGTGCAGGAACTAAGAGGTCCACACTGCAAACTGCCAGCCCTGCCTGTAACCCCCAGGACAACGAAGTAAACCTTGGTGCAGCCATGACATGTGCCACAGGCAACAGAAATGCTCAGATGGCCAACAGGGCATGGCCATGAGGTGGCTGCTTCAGCCACCCCTGGGGCCAGGCTGTGGAGGCCGAGCCCGAGGCCTGCCAGGCCCGGCTCCCACCTGGAGCTCACAGGGAGCTGCTGCTGCTCACAGCAGGTGGAATTGGCAGCAAGTTTGCACAGTGTTAACAGAGAGCAGTACTGTAACAGAAGGGAAAATATGTTGCTAAAACTCAGCCCAAATAAAAGGACTGATCCCAGGACTGATCAGCCTGCAGTGCATCCAGTCTGATGGTGTGATGAAGAGTGGGGAAGGGGAGCTCACCTCCGAGGGAAGCCAAGGAAGGACACGTTGGTCTGCACAGCACAGATGGCGTGGTGCCCTCCACAGTGCTACCTGCAACTATTTGCTAGGATGGGTTTAAGCCTAGGGGCTCTAAGGCCCAGAACAGCTTGCTGTTGCTAGGAGTCTCTTCATCAGGGAGGAGTGCACAGAGCATCCCTTCAGGCGCTATGCTTTAGGGCTTTCGTGCTGCCTGCATTCTCCTCCTAGACTTGATAAGAGCATCCTTTCCCTGGCACTGCACACCAGAGCAGGTGGCAACAGGCAAACAACTGTGGTTGCTGACAGGAATACACACAGTTCAGCACTGACAGACTAAGGCTTTGCCTCCCTCATTGGGGCTGGCCCCTCTCCAGTACCGCCATCTCTCTCTGAGGGTCCAACGTCTCTCTTGAGAGATCATCTTCCTTTCATAAGTAATTACCGAACCTGTTACCTCTATTCTTATATTTAGAAATTGAATGTATTCATTTTGTTGGAATACAACTCATTGAATGCTGGCCTTTTCCCTGTTCTCCACACTGCCTGCACAGCGGCTGGAGGTACTGAAGGGCATGGGGGAGAAGAGACAGTAACCTTACTAACATTTTGTCTCGCCTCTGAATAACTACTGCTCAGTCTCATAACTGGGGGAAAATAGGTAAGAGCAAAGGAAAGTCACAGGACCCATTGAACATTTTCTAAGTGGAAATATCTAACTTGACATACGAACTGCCTCATGGGGTTACAGAGCAGAGGAAGCCAGATCCTACTCGGAGGTGCACAGCAAAGGATGAAAGGCAGCAGAGGGGAAATCCCAGCCAGCCACAGGAAAAAAAGGGCCATGCTGAGGGTGGCTGAGCAGCTCACACAGAGAAGTTGCAGAATCTCCATCCCTGAATATATCTAAAACTCACCGAGGCAATGCCCTGAACTACCAGGTCACACTATGCAGCTGGCCATGCTCTGAGCCGGCAGCTGCATGAAATGACTTCACAAGGTCCCTTCCAATTGCCATTGTTCTAGAATACTGCAAATAAGAACTGATGCATGAGAGGGGGAGGTAATGAATCACCATTTTCCCTATGTGATAGTTTTCCTGTCATTTCTGCATTTCCCTCATCCTTCCCATGGCAAGATGGAAATGAACTACAAAGAAGTGAAGCAGAGACATTAATGACTTGTCACTATTTTGGAAAAGTGACAAATGTATAGAACTACAGGACTTAAATAACTTCAAGCACAAAAACAGTATTTTTATCCATATTTTACCAGGCTTGGGAACAAGAAACAATTCCACTGAGTTCAAGATCACATGACTACTAGTCTCCTCAACTTTTTTTTTCCTATATTCCATTTCCCTCTTTTCAGATTGTTTCCACATCTATGGCAGCATTTCTGCAGAACCTCTCTCTCCTTGTCTCTCCTCATTTTGCTACCATTGGCACAAGTGTGGGAGAGCAATCTAGGTAAAGCCATCAGTACATTTGTTTTGGTCAGTTGCAAATGACAATCTAACATTTTACAGAATAAAGTTGCACACTATTCATGCGAGGTCATTAACACACAAAAAGAGCACCTAAGTTACCTAAGTTACCGCTGCAGTTCAGCAGCCCTGGTGCTGGTCTGATAGGACTGTGCTTCCCCTTGCAGAGCTCACCCTAATCTGCACAGATCACCATGCAAGCAGAGGACATCCCACACAGACTTTACTGCACCATTACATACTTTATATATCATAGAATCACAGAATTGTAGGGGTTGGAAGGGACCTATATATATACATGTATATACATAAACACATACATACATAGTACATATATATGTACTACCCTTTACCTGCCTTACAAGTAGGAAAACAAACTAGAGAAACATGGAAATTATTTCTGTGAGTCAGGCAGGACCACATTGGCATTACGTTGCAACACAGTTTGTTTGCATATCAGGTTTCTTCTTTTTTAAAGAAGCACGTTATGGCTGTTTAAAAAGCCTAGCGTAATTATGAAATGAAACACAGTAATTTCATTTATCAGGAGCTTTTTTCAATCAAGCTTCAACACACACTGCCAAAACCTAATTGTTTATACAAGAACCAAAATTGATATGACACATTCCCACTAAACTACCACACACAGTGTAGTAATTCATGCGGAGTTTAGTTATGTGACTGCCTTTGCGACTTTGATTTCAGAAACCACAAAGTCTACAAATACACTGGATACAGAGCCCAGGTTGAAGGGAGGAAAAATGAAAGGCCTGAGTCCTACTCTGTTACTGAATGGCAGTTTTAACCCGTTGCAGACAGCAAAAGACACAACCAAAGAGAGATAATCTTTGAGGAACTTTCCTTTAACCTGTATTTTCAGCTTACCTCTGTATATCTGCACATCACAAGTAGGCAATGAACCACACTGTATGTGAAATAATTAGAACTGTAAACATGGCCAAGACAAATTTCTTTAATTCTTAAAATGGCTGGCATTTTCTTCTTTTATATGGATATTCATGTATGGGAGTCATATTACACAGGCAACCTAATTCCCAGTTAGATACACCTAACCACCTGCCAAATGTCTAATTACCTGCCAAAACGTAAGTGTAAATTTGATATAAACTCTAGTTCCATTATGCACCATAATACAGAATGAAAAAGGAATTCAGAGGAACAGCCAAACAGATAACAAGTGCCAATGTGATTATTTCAGTGTCTTTTGAAGAGCAGACAGGGCCAAATCTCAAGAGATCAGGAAAATCTAGAAGCACTGACCCATCTGCACTCAGACAACAAAAAAAATATTGTATTACCTGGGAGCTGCAGACACTTTGGTACCTCTCTCCATACCCTCTGCAATCACTGGTTTTGAACAACCACTCCTTGCTAAAAGGAAGGCAGTAATGGAAGAAAAATGGCACTAAACTGAAATCAGATCTCTTCCCTAGAAATAACAGTCTTGTCAAGATAAGCCTCCTAAGGACAGTTACTACATTACTTGTTTTTAAAATCATTGGCTTTTTTCACCTGCAGTTCTGCTGTGTGACACACCCCTGGAATGAGTACCATGGGAAAACGTTAGGAACGAGCAGAAAACTCTTACAGGAGACTTCGCATACACACCCCTGTTCAATGCAGAGATGAGGATCTCCTGAATGAAGGCAGTCTGTATACTATGCTTTAATCTCCTGCAATTATCTGTGTTGGGAAAGAGACAATTACCTAATAAATTGAGAGAGGTCAAAACATCTGCTTCAATAACCCTCTCATTTCTCTGTTGCTCTGTCACCAGACTGCAGCCTTTAAAAAAAAAAATCCATACTCTCTCCCAACATTTTTTTTTAATCACTGATAAAATTCACTTTCTATGGTTTCCTTTGATAATTTATTCCATATGTTCCCCTTTGACCATGAGACATATCTTTTGGAATCCACAGTTATGGCTTTTAACTTCCAATCTTTCCCAGGTTTAGATAATATCTTTCTCTCTGATTCCACTTTAAAAGGTCCTTTCAAATTTGCAAGCTGCACTTTTCCTGGGTCACGCACACCCAACACCCAGCAAGGGCACAGCCTGGGTGAGAAGGACAGCACCAGGCTCCCTTTACCTAGTGTTTTATCTACTCTCAGACCAACTACCACCACTACTACTTTCTGCACAGGTTCTGTGGGTTTGCATAAGCAAGGCAGACCTAAACAAAGCAGGGAAGAAAAAGATGCTGTTGGCATATCCCAACAACTACTGAATATGGTACTTAGCTCTGCTGTGTAAAGCAGATTGTTTTTGCTGCTTTGCACATATAAGCGGCAAAGATCTACTTAACCAGCAGATTGCTAGGGAGCACAGGACATAGGATGCAGCAGTTCACATCCGCTGGGCCATTCTATGCATGTTAGCTGTAAACTCTGATGTTCCTAAAACTCTTTTCCAGGGCTCTGTTCCCAAAGTTTGAATTAAGCAAGACATTTGCATATGTGAAGAGTCCTATTCTGATTCTTTTGAAATGGCACGCATACCCTAATTCATCTATCTGTAGTTTATGATCAGACTTGGCACATAAAGAGTGGAGGCAGTGAACTCAAGCAGCATTCACTGAGCAGAAAGCTCCTTTTGAATGATTCATCTATTATAGTATTATTGCTAGAATGGATGTTCAGCATTTACAGATGTGAAATGCCTCTATTTGTTTAAATTATACCACTAAAATCTTTCCCACACACTTTTCCACCTCTCCCTCCAGATCACAGGATAAAGGAAGAATTTGCTTACTGGAGAAAAAGCAGTGACTGAGCTGCGAAGTTCATTCTCTCTCTCTCTCACACACATAACCACAAAAGAGCAATTCTTGTTTACAGGTAAGAGCAAAAAAAAAAACATCCCTTTGTGCATACCTGTTGGTGTTATACTCTAAACCCCCAACTTCCTTGCTTGCCTGCAAAAGGTCAAGAATTCCTGCTGAACTTCCGCTCTCTTTCTTTACTTTGGAATTACGCCCTGGCTTTGCCTCTGTGTCAATGTGAAGCAAATCTTCATCTGACGAGTCATCACTCTGCAAAAACAAGAAGGCAGCTCACAAAATGGAAACTTACTATGTTAGTTAACAAGAACACAAGAATTTCTGCAGCCTGCTGCTCTTCTAAAGACACAGGGCTAGCCATTGTAATTTGCTCTTGTTAACAACAAAATAAAAACAAAAATCTGGTACACAATAAAAATCAGTCTCCTTCCAGCCTTTAGGCATAGTTGGTTTTCCTGTTCCCTTCCAACCCTAGGGAGCCAGCTTTGAGATCAGATCCTATGCATGGGATCACACCACTGTAACAGTGGTGTTTCCAGGTGCTGTGTTCCGTTCCCAGCCACTGCTCCTGTTTTTGAGACCCATGCAGCAGTGAGTGTGTGGCTGTATCTGCCAGCCCAGACATCACGGCTTAGGTTTGTATCTTGCAAGATGCTTAGCTTGGCCAGTTCAGACACAGAGACAGACCCACTTCCACCATCCCTGCTACAAGAGAACAGGAAGATGGAACAAAGGAATGGGACAAATGCGTGAATACCATCTGAGTACACTGAAGGAAGCTACCTGCAGCTAATTGACTTTCTGGGGCTGATACCTTTATGCACTGTAGACTATAATAAAACAACTTTTTTTCTCCATTCCTGTCAGCTTTCAGGCCTCCAAAGTTCTAGCCATTGTTGCTTAGGCTGCCACTACTGCTTTCTTCAGGAACTAGTTTTGTTTCTTAAATTTCCACGCAATGAGATATCAGCATGTTTTGCCCTGCTCCCCCTGGATCACACTCCAGACTTCAGCTACAGGCTGAGGGAAGGAGATATGCACTTATTCTTGAACATCCCTGAGCCAAACCAGGATGTAGAAAACTGTTTAGCTCTTAGGGCTAAACATTTCAGTCACCTACAGTTCTGTGTTAACAAGCTGTTTTTCTTTCTATGATTGACTCAGGTATTACAATGTGGATTTATACCAACTGCAGTTAGACAAAACATTTCAGCATGTCATTTAATTTCCAGCATTGAGCTACAATGCTAACGCAAATAAGAGCAAACTTATGCCTGTACTGTTAAGCTTCTTGATGCAAAGCTATCAACGGGCACATTGACAATGCCTCAAGTTAGGGACATGCTAAAATATCAGACTGAGCCTAGGGCATTCCAGATGTAAGCCCATAATAGACAGATGGAGACTCTGCTAAGTGATAGTAAATAAATCCTTTAATTGGTACATAATAGGACTTCTAGTAATGTGAAACACCAAATGACATGCCTTCAGTTCTATTAGCATTACTCTGAGTTTCATTGTCAAACATGAACATGGAAATCTTCAATGATCAGTGTTCAAAGAGCTTGGAAATGGGAGACACAGGTCAAAACACAGCCCAGGACAGACCCTTGTGCCCATCAGCAATGTAACATCAAGCCAGGCACAACATAAAGCTCCTTCTGACCCTTCCCACCCCTTCTTATGGCTTGCTTCTGATCTTGTGATACCATTCAAGTGTCATGGTCCCTACGAATGCTTCCCATCAGGCCTAATCACATACAAGCAGTTCAAGCCAAATTCTGCCTAGTCCTTACAATGTCTGAATGCTATCTGTTCTGGGCCAGCTGAGGATGTGACAACCAAAAGAAGTCTTCACTACCATCATTTACAGTGCTGTTACCTCACCTGAGCAGAAAAAAAGACGCTATTATCTTGTGAACGAATGTCACTGATGATTACAGCAAGGCATATTGCATAGCTGCCATTAAGCACTGCCTAGCAGATCTGAGACAACTTTCCAATTTTGGATAAGCCCCCACATACTTTAAGAGATATATAATGGGTGTTCACTTGTGATAGGTACAATAATTACCATACCTTATATGACACCGACTCCACCTTTGGCTTCTTAACAGGAGTATGCTGCAGAGTGTCTTTTTTATCTGATAAAACTGAATAAAAAAGAGGAAAAGTAAGTCATGGTCCTTTTCTCTTCTAAACAGTAGCACTCCTAAGCCTTTACTTTGAAAGCAATTCAAATAGAGTTATGTTTGACCAACAGTTAAGATATAGATTTCTTTACTGTTAATCACACAACATAAAGACTAGTTTTGGACAGCCAATGCACAAGACTCTGTCACACAGACAAAAAAAAAAATATTCTTAAAATATTCTTACAGGGCAGTTCTCTTTTTGTAGTGTTTTTCTTCCTTCTGATTGGAAATTCATCGATTTTTAGCTCACCATCATCTGACACATACTCATATTCATCTCGTACAGGTTTTGCTTTATCTTCTTTAAAATTCTGCAGTGACCCAAACACACTAGTATTCAGTTGGGTTTTGACTCCCTTTGAACTAAAAAAAAAAAAAAAAAAAAAATCAGTAACAATATACCGACTGGGAAACATTTCAAGAATAGACAGAGGAAGACAATGAATACCTTTCCTCATACAGAAATCTCAGTCAATCTGAACACTTTCAGAGGTGCCAGAGCAATTTAAATCATTTTACAAACATGTTACTGTACCTACAATTTATATCCCCAAATACAATGCTGACCAGCGCAGCTTTCCTGGCTTGAAATAATCACTACAATATTAAGTTGTCTCAAAGTATAACACAATATACATAATGGACACACAGCATGGAATTTTGGCATGCAGTGTTCATTTAAAAGTTGGGGTTTTTTTTGCCTTTTTTTATGTACCCTGAATAGGATCTGCAAAAAATCATTTAACATAAATTTAAACTAGTAAGAACCTGAGGTGCCAAAAAGCAAGACATAGCACAAATACTGAAGGCAGTAGTCTCGAGCAAAATCCCAGCCTCAAAGGTAGATCTTTGCTGTTATGGACAACCAAGAAGGATTCAAGGTAAAATCAAGTTCTATAGTAAAAAACTTTCTGAATAAGTGTATTTTCTACATTGACCATAAATTCAGATTTTCACCTTCTTGTATAAAAATAAATAAATAATCACTAGACTTTAATTTTCTAATTAATGAATATTCTAATATTTTTACTTACCCAAGCAACTTCTTATTAGAGAAAGAGAATGTAAATTTGTTGTCCTTATTTCCTGATAAAGGCGTCTTTTCTGATTTGTGTTCCTCTTCCATTTTCAATAATGAATCAGGTTTACTGTTCTGAAATGCAAAAAGACCCCCCAAAAAAACCAAACAAACAAACAAACAAAAATAAAATCAGTTATATGAGTTGCTAATATTTCCTAGGTAATGTTAGAGAATCCATTGACCTGTACATAGAAAAAATATGCCCTGCAAATGAGGTAAGTAATAGAGAATTATAGTCTTCCTTAGACTAGATGGGTTCTAGTTCAGGGACTTGTCCCTGCTCAAGAAGAACTTCAGCACCAGTTTGAGCAGTGCCCACCACAAATATGCCTGATGTTAAATTTAAGTATAGCTCTCTTAAATTGGTACAGACTGAGATAAAATATTGAACACTGTTCTTCATCATCACGCTTGTGCAGCTAAGGACAGAATCTAGCACAGTGCCTGTAACATGACCACATTTTATTCCCAGGCTCCACTTGCTTCTTTCATACCTTCAGAAGAGCTTGAATTATGAATTTAATAACAAAGCCATTCATTCTTCAATTATATTTTAAGCATAGCCCTAATACTTTCCTAAGCTGTACTGGCTGGGTAATTAACTGGTATATATTGAACTGAACACATCAACTGTGACTGTTTTTAAACACAAAATTTAGAACTCAGATGTCTCTGTTAAAAGGTCAGGATTCTTAGTAGCTTTCTGCACATGGAAAGACACATGCTTCTGTTTCAAGGAATTTTTTTTGCACCTTTGTCATTAGAAGTTTGCAAAGTAAGCAAAATTCAGACAGCTATTTTTACGAGAAAGCCTATGTCACCCTGTTTTAAAAGGTACCTGGAAAAAAATTAGTTTATTCTATGGATGAATTTTTCTCACCCTACATTAGCTCTCTTTGGAGGCAAGCTTTTAGTTTATGGGGCGTGATTCAGATTTCATTAACAATATTTTTATGCCATCAGGAGTTATTGATCTGGAACTACTCCAGACTTAAAGTACTGTAACTAGGTTAGAGTAAGAACCACAAAAGTGATCAGCACTGAAAAATCTATTAGAAGTGTTCCCACCAGCTTCATCGAGGATAAGAATGAATAATTCAGCACATGCTTTTGAAAAACAGCCATACGCCTCCTTTATTTGTGCTTAGTTTGTTGTTTTCAGTTCAAATATTTTTCATTGGGAACTGAAAATTAGTGACTCGCACTCTCTGCTTAGGTAGGCCTGTAAACATTTCTCCACCATTGACTTATCTCTATGTGGCAGAACCAGCAACAAAACTTAACAGGAGACCTTACCTTATATTTCCATTTGGCTTCTGTTTTGCTTTTATTTTGCTCTCGAGCTTCAAATTTCTCCACCTCATTTTGCTTATTAGCTGTTTCTTTATTGGGAACACTTAAAACATTCTTTGCAGCCTGGGGAAGAAAATCAACTTGCAGTCTTAATGAGGATGGAGCACTGGCATGTTACACAAATACATTTTTATCTAGAATATAAAATGGCATATTTTTGAGAACTCCTTTTCTGATCTATTCCTTTTTGAATTCAAATGTGAGATTCAATCAAATATTGCTGTTTCAGAGACTGCAGAAGATTAGCTGCATTTCTCCTTCATATAGTAACATACAAACTACTAGGAAATTCAGAAGCATTTTAGAAAAGTCTTATGGAATCTTCTTAAGACAAAATAAATAAAGTGTACAATGCATTATTCTGTCAGCACTTCAAAGAAATCTTGGCCTCTGCTGAGGTCAACAGCAAAATTTACATTAACAGAGATCAAAATGAAACTTGTCCTACATGGACAAAACCAGAAGAAAACTACTGCTTTATCTTCGTTCACTCATTCTTGAGCAAAATCTCACGCAAGCAAGATGCCCCAGAAATAAGTCCATCTTGTCTGATGGACTGATCATGGAAACGAACACAAAAGTGATAGTAACACTTGAAATATTAACATAATAGTACAGGGGCCAAAAAAAAAAAAAAAGTCTTTTAATTTTCATCTCACCTTAGTTTGGAGGGGGACCTGGCAGTAGCTTGCCAGACTCAGCTTGAATCAGTAGGTTTCTTTCTTCATTTCAAATGAGTTACCAAACAAACAGTCAAATCAAACTGAGCAGCCAGGTTAAAAAAAAAAAAAAAAAAAGGCAAACGCAAAACTCTCATTTACTTCAGTAAAGACAGGGTTTCACACTGTGTTGCTTAATTTTGTTTTCCATGAGACGTAAGGAGAGCTTTTATCCCCACTATGACAAGAACGGGGGGAGGTTAAAATACAACCCACCTTTCCCTTCTTTGGCGTCTCAATCTTTGTCAGAGCCTCCTTTGTGTGTGCCTCCAGCAAGTCAAGATTCGGGATTGCTGGCGGTGGACTCTCTTTTGCCTTCTTTCCTTTCTTTTTTCCTTCTCCCTTGACTTTTGGTGTTTTGGGAGGTTTGGGGGGTTTGGGAGGCTTGGGGGGCTTAGGAGGCTTGGATGGCTTGAGTTGTTTGGGGGTTTTCACAGTTTTTGGGGTCTTTTTTTTAGGGAGCTTTTCTACAGGTGGGGGTGGAGGTGTCACTTGGACGGGTGAAGGTGCATCCTCCTTCTCCACAGGACAGGTCTCCTCAGCATTTGTGTTGGCACTCGTGTCTGCTTTGCTGGCTTTCGAAGCATTCTGTAGTTTGGCACAAAATAGGAAGGCATTCAGGTCCACCTGTATCAGGTTAGATATTCCCCTGCACCCTCCCATCCTTAGGGAAACAAACACCAGAGAAACCTCCGTCAATACAGGAGTAACAGCATCCACATCTCAGGGAACGGACACCACACCACATGTCACAGTAGCGTTCTGCCCACTGCTAATTTCCCTTCAGCTGCTGCTCAAGCACAAGGTCGGCCTGGAGAAACTCCAGTGGTGAGGAAGTTAATTCTCACCAGGTTATATCAGGTAGGACTCTTAAATGGACTGCCCACACAAAAAAACGTATAACATGAATGGTCTTTTGTTTAAAATGCTAATCAGTTTGAGTACAACCACTTCAATTTAATTCAGATGTGACAATGTAGCAGAATCGTGTTTCATGCCCTCAGGTAAAATAAGCAGTGAAATAGCTGCCCAATTAAAATTGACAATGCCTGACTAATTATAAAGAAGTTATTTTCTGCTTAACTTGTCATTCCGACAATCAAAAAAAGGTACATGCTGCATCAAAGAGGGTAAGATAGGTTTCAATTTTGAGGTCTTTGGATATAGTTAGAATGCAACACTTCCTTCTCAAAGCACAAATGAACTAGCTGCTATCACCTTGCACTGTCACACATCTCCACAGTGTGGAACATCATACCAGACTTATTGGACAACAGCTCAATACAACCTCTGTGGGTTGTTGGTTTTCTTTGTTTGTGTGTTTGTTTGTTTCTGTTTCTTTTTGTTTGTTTTGTTTTTTTGTTTTGTTTTGTTTGTTTGTTTTTAATATAATGATTATGTTTAATATAATAACTCTGCTTAGAAACCAGCCAAGAGCAAGGCCTCCTACTAGGCCAATGTCCAGAAGGATAGATAGCTCCTGGCTCAGACATCACAGGTAAGACCAAAGAACATATTGAGCACGATTAGGAGATGGCAACAACATTTTCTGAGCTCTACCGTATTTGTGGGTAGGAAGCAGCTAATGTGAAAGGAAAAATAAGGATGGAGATGGGAGTGTGGCCAGTCCTGCTAGCATAACGTGGAGGAGGAAGGGTGTAGGGCAGGCAGAGAGAGCATGAAGTCAAGGAGACAGCAAACAGGAGCCCAAAACATGCGGCCAGTCAGCCACAGACAAGAGTCCTGAAAACCCTACTGCTTAAACCTTTCAAATTACTTTAACAAACAAGATAGGGATAAAAAGATTCATTTATTTCAAGTCCTCTGCTTTAGAGTCTAAGTTATTAAAAAATGAACAGTGTAGTTAACATGATGAAAAGAGTACAAACCTCACTTAATCGTATTTCTTTGGCAAGGTCCTTGATAAGCTGTGCTGGTTTGAAGTTTTCTGGTAGTTCATCTTCATGCTCTGCTAAAGCCTAAACCAGAACAAAGCCAGACTGCCGTTTCTGTACATTTTTGTGTGTTTGTTTGTTGTTTTTTTTTTGCAAAAATATAATAAAACTCATTAAGTGACACATTAATGTTTTTTCCAAACTATTCAAATCAATACTGACTACATCAGTAATACGGAAAAAAAAATACATTTTATTTCCCCTTCTAGGTGTTATTGCTGTTCCTTCAGGACAACTACTTACAAAGTCAGCATCTTTTTTAGATATTATTGCATGTTCACAACTGTAACATCAGTTTTCTTACCCCCTTACATGACATTCTATGAGAAACTCCTTTTCTACATCTACACAGAAAGGTTGTCTCAGGATGCTGTCTGTCTTCAGTGGACCCAATAGGCACATACCTTGTCAGCAGAGTGGTTTGGGAGCTCCCTGGCAGGACTGAGGTTTTCATTCACATGCCACGTTCCAATATTCAAAGTTCAAATTTACCTAACTGCCAACACAGTCTGACTTCCTTTCACTACTTGTCATTTGCATGGCAAGTAGTAATAAAGAGGGTGGGTGACATGAAGAACAGGTCTTCTACATCAGACAGTCCTACTACAGGCAGTCAGGAACAATTCTGAATTCAGACTGTCTTTTTGCAGTAGGAAGCAGCCAAGACTCTGACTACATTTAAATCTGAGACAGCCACCTAAGTGATCTAAACTGCGTATGCAACATTGTTTACTCAGCTGCTCACCCCTTCTCAAATTGTTCCCATTTTCTGATTGAATGGCCTGCCTCTTGCAGCTAATTCCCCCAAATTTTTGGAGCAATGCATACAAGAATAACGTGGCTGAAATGACTGCAGTGGTAAATTCAGGCTGCAAGTATCTTTAAGCCATCTCTCTGGGCATATATGTATTTCCTAGTTTAACTGATGTGTTGATTTCCAGGAACTGAGCACCTTGTGCACACAAAAATGAAGGTGTTGTTCTAGGCCTCGCTCACATACACAGCCTCTACTTAATTGATTTGGCACATGAAAATGCTCAGGGCCATGGAAAACATTTATTCAGTATCCTGTTGACCATAAGCAGAACTGATATTTTTAAAACTCTGATGGTACCTTTCTTATTCCCTGCTTACTCCTCATGTAACATTATAAAGTCCCAATTGTCACCCTCCTTCCCTGCTTTCCTGGTCCCTTCTCTTTGGGATTCTAGAGTTAGGTGTTTTGCTACGATGATACTGTCTGTTCCAGCGTTTGTTCTTTGTTCCCATGACTGACAAACCTGAGGAACACAATATTAAAATAGGGTCTTCTCCTACCTGTTTCTTAGTCCATGACCTGAAAGCACCATTGAGAATTTTTGCTCCTTGGAGTAAATGAGCAGGTGGTTGTTGCCCAGCTTTGTGCAAACCTAATCAGAGAAAAAGCAGTGCCATTCAAATGCTGAGAGCTGAAGTGGTTCTACATGAATTCTCTAATCTGAAAAACTTTAAACTGTGAAAGTTAACTTAAAAGTTGGTCACCGCCAACAAATCCCTATTATTACTTGATGGTAATAAGGAGTATATTTACTGTGTCATAAATCCAACTCTGCCTTTCTATACTGTGGTTCCTGTAAATTATGTTTACACTGGCAGTCATCTTGGCTCTTTTCTTGGTCACATATTCAAGCTAGCTTCCATGTTCATACATCCTAGGCCATGGGCTTACAAAACTGACATGAAAGGTTGTTTCATTCTGTCTGAAAAAGCAAGCATCAGTATGTGGAAACAAAGCTATACTGGGCAGAGCATTTCACTTCTCCTTTATGAGTACAAGCTTGGCTAAACTTTTCTGCTGGTTACAATTTTTATTTAGTGTCTGTCACAAGGGGGCCCCCTTCCAAGCAACCCCACACATCACTTACTAGTTAGATAAAGTGTTGTAGATGTATCTGGTGGGTGTCTCTAGGCATGTTCCATAATAAGAAAAAGAGGCAAGGAGAAAAGCGAGCCCAAGTTTGTAGAGAACATAACATGCATGGACATTTGGATAAACTCTGAAGGAATATGATTTAGAAGATTTTGAATGTCACAGAAAACTGTGCTTAAATTCGGAGTGGTCCTGCTACCCTGCTGGCCCCATCACTGATGTTCCTGTGAACCCATGTATACATATGACCTGCCAACGTACTTCCACCAGAACCATAAGAATTATGAGAAAAGGTGGCATTATTCCATCTGCCTTGGGCTGACAAAGCAAGCAGCTCGTTACGTTAAGACAGGGAATGAATCCGTAACTTACACTACCCAGCCTAGGTAGTTGGCTACAACATTATTTGCCTCTGAAGCAACTTAAATATTTTTTACAAAGATGAAACCTTTACTTGAGTATAGGTAAGAGGGATGGCTAAGGTCCTTCCTAGAGCAAGGTGGCAGGCTGATTAAGGTGACAGCTGGACCAGATCTGCACATTCAGCTGACATGTTAGAACTAGTTTTTAAATACTAGCAAGACTGATTTTGGCAACCTGTGGCTCATCAGCAGAAAATAAGAGTAAGTATTTTCAGGCCCCCAAATCTAAACAATTAAGGCAGGCAAAGAAAAGCAGTTTTACCTTTGAATGTCTCTAATAGATGCTTTCCCATATACCAACATGCAGTTTCGAAGTTTGGAAACTGTGTTAGACTGACAATTTTCAATCGTCTTTCTACTTCATATGCCCTGCAATACAAAGGAAACTGAACTTAAAAGCATAGCAGGTCACAAGTATGTTGCACAGTGTCAAGCACTGCTCATAAATGCCTGAGGTTCACTTTGCAGTACACATGGAAAGATATTTCTTTGTGCTGCTACCAAGTACTCTGGCATCAGACCAAAAGCAAAACACAAATAACACTAGTAAGAAACTGTGATATAGATGTAAGATATTTTTATTACATTATTTGTCCAACATCAATAAAGACTACTTCTATTGTTTTTCACTGGGCAAAGAGCCCATCTGAGCAGGTGAATATGTATCCAGAAGGTAAATGGCATGTTCTAAGGCAAAAATCCTGACAGTTTTTAACAATTCTTCCTTCAGAATCTGGCCACTTCTGTCCAAACAGCTCACATAAACTTCCAAGCACTATGTAACAGGTGTAAAGATGGCTTGGAATAACCCAGCAAAGGAGAAACTGGTCAAGGGGACAAATATGTGCATGCTTTCCAAAATTCTCCCAAAGAAGCTACATCAATAACATCACTGCAAATGCAGGATAATTATTATGAGAGAGGATGACCAATTTATTAAAACTTGACCCTCTACTTAAATTAAGATTTTAAAAAACAGATTACCTCATCTGCATTTCAACACTTAGACTATGTAGAAAATGTCCTGCAAAGGCCAGGCAGTCTACAGGTGTTAGAGTTGCATAAATCCAACCTAGAAGAGAAAGAAAAGATCCTTGAGAATAAATACTGGGTCCATAGTAACAATGTGTTCACTACATGAACTTCATACTTCACTGTACAACTTACTTCCTATATACCAATACTGCTCCTCAGTCCAAGTCAGCACTAGAACCACCTATGCTCTGAACAAAGTTGCATTTAGGCCCTTGTTCAATTTGCACTAGTAAGGCCCAGTCCAGGGACTTGCTAAGCACCTTTCACTCACAGTCCTAGGACTACCTTCGACTGTGGCTATTTCAAATAGACAGACAGCGAAGGGAATATATTGCCACAAGTGCCCTTACTTTTTTATTGCTGTTAAAAGCAGCAGCAGTTACATAATAGTAGCTGTTTTCACATCACTGACAATTCCTGACACTGACTTTATTGCTGTGTCAGAAACAGGTGTTTTCCAAACACTTATTTTCACACAAAAATCTACTTAATTTAGTCAATCTCCATACATTGTTCAATGTTTATTCCACCATCTGCTTCACACATGGTCATGAGAGAAATGAATATTCTTTATGAGTATCATCCTAGGAACTGAGAAAAACAAAATTCACCACAACCTACAATGAAAGCCTGAGTCTATGAAGTAGCCTATAAAAATCTGCGACACCCTGGTCTTCAGCCTCTCGTGAAACCATAAACACACGTTCACACCATGCAGGCACCTTGGTGTCAAAGGGAATTAACAACCAAGAAGTGAAGCAAGCAATGCAACATGAGCTCTCCATTAGATATTGTGGCACAAAACATCAATGTCATGCTTGGGCGTACAGAGAGGACTTGGGAGTTACTTCAACCCAGGTAGACCAAAAGTGGAACACTGTATGTACTAGTTGCATTTTTAAAAGGCTGTTAAAATATTGAGAGAAAACAGTAAACGTTTAGGGATTGTTGTTGTTTTGTAAGCACACAAAATTGGACTTCTACCAAGAGTTAGACTTCATACTTTGTCAGAGAAAGGTGGTCAAATCACATTCCTCTAGCACTTTGGACATGCTGTTTCGGCAGCTGTAAAACAAACAGTAAACCTCACCTGTAATCGCCTGCTCACCTGAAGGAATGAAGAGTGTCTGTCCTTGTTTAACTGTGCATTTGTAACATTTATCTACCTGGTCTGCAAAAAACATTTCACTGTGGTTTGCTGCTGATTGCCAGCGTTCATAGAGAGAAATATTTGCAGAGGCTGGTTTGATGAGATAAAATATTTTTTCTCCCTGAATTAGAAAACACAATTAGCAACAAGCAGCCAAATCAATCAAAGCTTCACTGACATGGATACAAGCACACACAAATATTTATTTAAATAAATATATAGCATTACATATTTTAACACTATTTAAGTAAAACTTACTAGTCAGCTTTGTAAAGAAGGGCTGAAATAATTAAATCACTAGCTGACTACATTTGCTCAGATTAGTGGGGCAGATGGCACAAAAAGTTTACATTGTCAGGTTCCATTACCCTGCAAAAGCAGGATGTAATATCTTCCAGGTCTTAGGAGATGTATTTGCAGAAGGCACTAAACAAATATTCACATCCTAATAGAGTGAGAATACACCAACAACTTCCACATGACAAGTAAACCCTGGCACTACTGAGAGCGTACCCACTGACGGCAGTTAAGGCTTTGCATATTTCTTATGTAAGTGGACCATTGGGGAAAAAAATGAGATCAAGAGAATTTTAGGATGGTCTTCAAATATAAAATGTAGTTCGTTACTAAATACACTGCAAAAAAGATGAACCCTCACCTTCAGCACATGGTACCATGCAGAAGCTCCTCCTGAATCTATGTGGAAATCTGTGTAGCTGTCCTTCACACAGATCAGGCAGTACTTGGTCACTTTTGGTTTAGCCAGAAGAGCATCATCAGGCCAATAGTTTTCCACCCAGGACAACTTCTTAACTATATCTGGAGGTTCGACAAAACTGGACATCCTGTATAGAGAGAATTAAAAGCAAGCATGCATCTTTTAAGAAAAAAAATAATAATAATAATGCAAGAATCCCAATACAACCAAAAGTGGACTCTGACTCTATTACTTCAATGGCAATATGAAGCAACAGCTTACATATCAGTGGAACTGGTTTTTATTCAGAAACTTTGTGAAAACTGTTTGCAGATATAAATTTAAGGCTTTTTTCAGTATGATGATGCAGCAATGACCCTTTGAATTCTTTCAGTAGCAATATTTATGATGAACTGTTTATATTTTCCAGTTCTTGCCTCTTGCTATGTAGGCTCAGTTACTAATTGTGCTGTATCCCAGCCACTTTTCCAGCCCCCTTCAGAGAAGTGAAAGGTGTGCACTCTTACATAAGTGGTCTAGTAAATCTTAACAACTTTCAGGTTAAACTTAATAGTAATAAAATTTACAGTATTGATACTTCAGACATGTGAACTAAATAAGTCTTGATCTGCTGCTGAAAATCAGTTATCTTTTTATTTAGATTGATTAAATTACATGAAAAACTCTGAAGAAGAAAAGATATAATTTGGTTGATAATGTTAATATACTTAAAGTATGATATATAATTAATTTATATATTGTCTTATTTACAGTAAGCATACCATTTAAATACATTATATAAATTATATAAGCATACTGTATATTATTAATCACAGCCAAAATGACGTGGTGGCGTAAGAAGAAAGTATTCTAAGTCTTTCATCCCCAAATGTGTTAGGTTTTATATTTAAATAGTGAAAATTTGGCCTACTATTTGCAGGAGGTTGAAGTTCACTGTTGGACACCCTAAAATATCACTTCCATAAGAGTATCTGCACTTCAAACTAAAATTAAAAGCTCTCATGTGTCATTTATGCTCACTGTCAAATACTGGTAACAATGGCCCCATTTAAAATGGCAGGGAAAGACAGAGCAGTGCATTCAATTAAAATGTCACTGTCTATGCTAAGAGATAAAATATTTGCTAGTTAATGTCTAAATTAGCAGCATATGAGTGACAGCCCCAATAGTCCTTCAGAATAAAAGATCTCCCGTTATTCTCTGATAATGGCAGAAAGCTAAAAAATTCCTACTGGAAATACTGGTAATCTTAGAAGCCTGTAATTACTACAGATGCTTTCTGCAGGAATGGGTGTGCACTACTAAAACACTAACTACAGGGCTTGAGGTTAAAATGGCTTAAAAAAAATTAATAAACTCGTAATTATTCATCAGCTTACTTTTTAAAGGCTATATTAAGTCTACTGTCCTCAGCTAAAATAGAATGGTCCCCAAAACCACCGTTCTTTGTTGTTGTTGTTGTTGACACTCATCATTTTCTGTATTGCGTTTATACAAAAAGGAATCTCTTCCTCCATTAACACTTCCCATTAGAGCATTAGATACCCAGAAGGACTACAAGAACTGTAAAAACGATTTACACAGTTGCATAAACTTCAATATATTATAGATGCATCTACTTATTTATAGAATAAAATCACAACTATATACAGCATAAAGTAATAACTTAAACTCTTAGGCATTTACATCAACTAATTGTCCTATGTGTAAAGCATATAATTTAAAGCATGAGAAGAATAGCAGTTTTTCTGTCATTGAGGATTGATGATATTCACATAGCCAGTATCATGACATATGTCTCACTGAAACACTAAAGCACCTCAGCCTCAAATGCAGAGCTCATCTGGTACTGTTACACATGCATACACACACACACCAACTTTCTGTTGAGACGTCAGCATCACTCTAGTTCTTCACTGCTGTCATCCAGATTATAGGTTAACTTGCAAAAGCACCAAGACTGAAACTTGAACACATAATATAGGACTACAAAATCATAATCATTTCAAACTTACTCTCATTCAAGGACATCCAGTGACATGTTATTCCATACCCAGAGCCACATCTCATCTATTTACTTTAAACAGAAGATTTCAGTGCGTAATATACAATGCACTTGTGCCAGTGCTATATGAATAGGGTGCTCACTATGTCACAACACATTTTAAAAAAGAATGCTTCAAGGAGAACACATTAAAAGATTGCCTTAATCTGGAAGAAGAGCTGTCACTGATTTACATACATATGAGTCTCATCTCTCACGATATAATAGTTTATATTATATATGCATATATATAAGACTCCTTTTGTCCATGTTCTCCCACAAATCTATGTTGTCCTTCTTTCTTTGGGTCTTACCAGTATGTGTCTAAGCCCCACCTAAGATCATAATAGGAACATACAACATTATCACTCACCACTAGGACAAGGCAGAGAATTCTCTCCTGGAACAACTAGTTATGTCCTAGTTATAAGTCTCTAGTATACAGTTGAACTGAATTAACTATACCTGTACTACTGGAGTTAAAATAAAAATTAAAAGACGTAAAAACGTTCCATTCTGATATGTGAATGTTGATAGCATGTGAATGGTGATGATATGCACATCTGAATTACCATGAAAAATTCTTGCCCAACTAATCCACACCATACTCTTCATACAGCTACAGCACTTTCATTTCCGTGCTTTCCCTAAAATGGCTACATATGGACAAAGCCATACTTGTCAGCATCACAAGAAACCAGGATCCCAAGGCTAGAGCAGTACTTCCTAAGAAGGGAACCACTAGAGAAGGTGGAGGCTGCTCAGAACGCAGCAGTTGGACCCCAGGGCACTGCGCAGTGCCACAGGATGGACCAGCTCACCTCGTGTCCGAGAACTCCAGGTTAGTCACATTGAGGACCCTTTTCCTGTTTGTACTGTAGTAGTAATCCACAAATTCCTTCAGCTTCATCTTGCAGTCTTTCTGTTTGGTGACATCAGTGACATCAACACTTCTCTCTGGTCCTAAAAATTAATTCAATGAAAAAGGGAGATTGATTGGTGGCCTGACTTGTCCCATTTTGTATGCTTGGGTGTGAGTTAACATTTCCAGAAACATCTTGGACATTTTATTTGTTGATTTTCTTAGCTTTTGTAATTTATTTGGCTTACATACAAAAACTGCATATGTATAAAATGGTACTGTTTTATTCATGCCCCATGATAAAATTATTTCCATAGTTTTTATTTTTAAAGGATTAATATTATTTTTCATTACAGACATTATTTGCTTGGTGAAAATTATATGCAAATACCTGAATATCTATGGAGTAAGCCCTACCCACCACACTGTAAATTTCTTGTGATTGAGTGTAATACTGTACAGGATATCTCGTCAAGCAGATTTTTCAGGACAGTTTTCCTCACGCTCTATTAAAAATTTTATTTACGATTTTTTTTAAGAAATATTTTAGGTGTACCATGAAATTTTTTACTTCTTTTATCACATTAGGAGAGCAAGAAAATATTTTTCCCCCTACAAAATGCCAACACAGTAATGACATATTTGGCAATCTCATTTGTGGTGTTCCATCCTCTACTGCTTGCTTTAGATTGTTGCTAGAAGACATTCTAGGTACAATGTAATAAACTAAAAAACAGTGAAATAAATTCCTGCTTGTGAAATCTCACTGAAGCCAACCAATCCCATGGAGGTTACACCAGCATTTTATTTGTTCTGTTCACCTTAAAAATCTGGTGCCAGTTTTGGATTAAATAGCCTGTGCTCTTCCTGTTTTTTCCTTCAGCTTTTCACTAACAGTTTTGTTTTGTTTTGTTTTGTTTTGGGTGGGTGGGGGGGAGGAGGAGGAGGTGGATTATTTCAGCTAGAGGCTGAGAGAAAGCCAGCAGATGCATGAGGAGCACCTAGGTCAAACAAGAAAATCTGCTAAGTGTAGCAGATGGGCAAGGAAAATATGTTTCCTGTAGAAGCAATGGGATAGAAATGACAATAAAATCAGGGGTCTTGAATTCTGCTTTATTCATAGTTATCTCACTGCACACAGTCACTGCAAGAGGAACAAAGGCAGTCAAGAACAACAGTGGCTGTTGACAGCATCCACCAGTTTGGGGAATAGGTCAATGGCCTGGTAAGTACCGCACAGAAGGAGGAGTGGTTAGCAGGTTATAAAAGGAGATAAAGGGAGCCCTGAAACACATGCATACATTAAAGCTGGAGTCATGGCTCCAAAAGGACGGCAGTTTACCAGAACACTGGAAGCAACAAGAATCTCATTGGAACTGACACAGAAGAGAGACAGAGTGAGAGCGAAGAAGAGACAAGATCACACATGCTAAAGGAAGAAGGATGTGGAGATGAGACAAGTGACTTCAGAGCAGTTCCATGGCTCCTGGCCAAGGTATGTTTTCCAAGGGTGGATGACGTGATGACTCGCAAGATGCAGTACAACACCCTGCCCAGGTTAGAGTCTGGAGGATGCCAGCAGAAATCCAAATGACCGGCAACAATGACAAAAGCTCTGTCTGTGAACTGACACCAGTGTAGAAATAGACTGCCTCTGCAGAGTGGGAGTCACAGTCTGGTATTTCCTTCAATAGAAAGTGAGATGGCAGCAATCAATTAAGACTTGGCCCAAAGGAACAATTTATTGATACTACAACTACTATTTTAATGCAGTGCTATGGAATACAACGTGGTCTGGCTCAGGTTCACAGTAAGATACACAAGTTGGTACAAGAAACAAGTGTGGATTAATTGCTAATTACAGGCTACCACTACATAATAAATCTTAAAGTTTGCATAGCTCAAGGTCTGATGTCAGTATTTTACAATAACATAACCTCCTTCCTCCTTTGGCCATAAAACACACATATACGCATCCTACCCCCAAAACCTAGTTTTCATTGATGTCTGTAAAATCACAAGAGAAAATACTATTGATTCTGAGCTAGCAGGTAGCAAGCAATGCCAGTGCATGCTGCCTTTCAGTCCCTCACCTCTCACAGTACAGCCCACTAGGACCATGCTGACTCCTGGAGAAAAAATTACCCTGGGATTATTTTGATTTACACCAAAAGCCAAACTTCTTCTCTGCCATACCTGGGTGATGGAGGAATATGTGCAGGGTGTGCAACACCCTCTTTCTGCTTCTTCCAGTTTTCTTCTATAGTGTATGTTGATTGGCCTACATACGGGTTATATGGCTCTGAAGTTTTGAGCTGCCTCCATCTTTCCAAAGCCTTCATAGATTCTTGTTAGAGACAAGACTCTGCAAAGACTCTTGTTATTTAACCTGCAGTTGACCGCCACCTTTCCCTACTGCTGTTCTGCACCGAAAGGCAGACCAGGAATATTCCAGGCAAGGGAGCCTTTTTCACAGCCCTGGGACCATTTTTAAAGAAGTAAATGAGCTCTAGCAAGTAAAACGTTACTGCTGCCCCATACGCACCAACGTAGTTTTCAACATCGCTGACGTAGAACGTGGGTGCTGGTACAGACAATCCCAGACCATCCTTCTTTGGAACCAGGATGGGCTCTGTGAAACCATTTTCTTCCAGATACTCTGTTGTTAGTTGGCTGCCTGGCACTTTCACTACTATATCTTCAGCACTAGAAAAGTAAACACAGGTAAGGTTCAATGGTAAGGTGCTTCTAGGCAGAGCTTGGCATCTTCTGCATTTCACTACTGAAAGGAAAAAGTTATAAGCAAACAAGAATAAACTGACATCATCAGATAATAGTCACTTCTCCCCAATGCCTATGTGGCATTTTTTGTTCAGTTGGGTGTCTCAGCTCTTTTTGAGACCTAGAGACCTAGAATGACCTAGAATAGACCTAAAATAACTCAATTCTGTTATTTGAAAAAAACGCTTATCTTTTTTAAAAAAAGAAAAAAGAAAAAAAAAAAAAAAAAAAAAGGAAAGAAAAAAGAAAACCCAGACTTCCTGAAGCAGTGGATTCTAGGCACCCAAGTCTTAGCTTGTTTACAAATGCCAGCTATGCTGTGATTTTTCTATATTGCTGTGGGTATCTCTACCGAAGTAAGCAGTATATGAATGTGAACTCTAGTATGACTACTTGTACGCCTTGTTTGTTTAACATCCAATTTCCCACATAAATAAGTGGTATATTTGTTGAAAGCCAACCAAAAGTATTCGCTAAATAGCAATTTGCAGATAGGCAAGAATGCACAATGCCAGCAACTATAGACAAAAAAAAAAAAAACTATCGGTCATGAAATGTACCAGTTCATATTTGAGTTCTGATTTTATTTTATTTTTTAAAGAAAACATTTATTTTGAGAACCCTCAAACAAACAAATTCCTATTACCTGGAATAAACACTCTATATGCAAAGCACCTCTGAGAACCAGGCAAAGCCCTGTCGTCAGAAGAGACTACACTAGATACAATAAACCCCAAGGTCTTGGGAAATTCACTCAACAAAGCTAAAAATCAATAGTCTTTCAGATGGCATTAGGCTACATGGTGTTTTAGGCTGTCACTGAGACCTGCCCCGTCTAAACAATGTTTTAGCAGCATCCAGTACTCATTTGGAGTACGTTGAAGTGACTACACATGATAGAAAGCCATGGAATCAGAGGTTCGGATCTCTTTGTGCCTAAAGAGCTAATTTCATTCCTATGAACCATGCTGACCATCACAACTAACTGAAAAACCCCAGTTATATGCAAAGGAGGTGCATAAGACAAAAGCCATAACGCAGCATATTGCAAAGCATGTCAGGCATACTAAAACCATCTGCAACCAACACACTCGACTCTAATACACCAACTACTGGAAACTTCTGAAATAACAGCTTAAAATGAGAGACTATTTTCCGAACTATAGGAATCTGTCAAGTTACCAGTGATTAATGTCAAAGAAATTAGTGTTAAATATTTAAATTTAAAGAAGGTAAAGTTTAAAATGCTACATAATCTCAAATAAATTGTCCAGGAAATACTTTGCAAATCATTCTTAAGTAGTCAAATAAATTGTTCAGGAAATACTCTGCAAATTGTTTTCAAGTAGCTGAGAGGGCTTCAAAGTGACTAATAAAAGGGCAGGTTTATCAAATGATCAGTTATTTAAACTGACAACTGTAAAAAGAATTTCAAGGCCAATTTCTAGATCTTTTCAAGAGCAAAATGTTTTGAATTCAAAGTGAAAACTGAGTGTACTCGAACGGATCGTCAGGCCTAAAAGCGCTCCAGCAGCTGTTGCTTGTTGTTTGCCTCTCTTTGAGCCAACCTGGGTAACCCAAGCAACTCTTTGGTCTTTCTGAAGATATTTCAGGCCTTTCCTGCAGCGTGGGGACAGCCAGCTCCGCCATGGGCCGGCTGGGGACAGTGGAAATAATAAAACTTTGCATGTTTACGCCCAAAAGCATTACTTCCCAGAACCTTGAAGGCCAATACGTGACTGCCCTCTTCTGCATCAGTTCTGAATTACAGCTCACGTTTTCAGTTACCAAAAACGGGCGGAAAAAACGGGCGGGATGGGCGATGGCACTGAAGGGCACGGCCAGGCGTTACCTGTGCTCCGTCCCTGCAGGCACGAAGTGAGCCAGGCCCCAGTCGCAGCCCTGCCCAGACCGCCATGCGATCAGCCGGGCCTGCAAGACACCAGGCACATGCTATAGGCCTTGGATGCCACCATCACAGTGTCTGGCGCTGGCATGGACACAGCCCCCAGTATACATTGCTCCACAGGGACGGCCCAGGCCAAGCACCGAACACCAGATGCCCTGCTGATGCCCAGTGTTGGGCGCATAAGTGCTTGAGCAGGGGTCTGTAATTACCAGGCTTCGTGAAGCACATCGGGCATGTGGGAGGCAAGGCAGGGGAAGTGAGAAGTGTATTAAATGCATTTCTTCGCAGGCACTCATGTGGCAGGGCTTCCCAGGGAGAATAAGAATGCAAACTTGCTGGATGCAAGCAGGGGTAAGATGTAGAAAACAGCTCACTTCTGGATCATCCCAGCCACAGTGGGCAATCAGGAGGCAAGGTTAGTCACTGGGTCTGGGAGAGCCCGGCTCACACCGCAAGCAACATGCGGCCTCAGCAGTGCCACAAGGACAGCGGTGGCAGGGTGGGGACCCACACAGCCTGCCCATGCCAGCACTTAGCACCATGCTCCTGCTGCCATGCCACAGCGTGGGCACCCAGAAGCAGCATGGCCTAAGGCAAACAAGGAATTATCCATGCACACTGCTGGCAAAGCAGAGTGAAGACCGCCAGAGAGGCAGCCAGGTGGGCAGCAGCGTGAAACACTGAGCATTAGGGAATATACCACTGATCCAGTGTTCATGGCACTGATCCTGCTGCCTCACAGGTACGTTCTGAGGCTTGGCAGGGATTACAGCATTCTGTATTTATGCAAACAGTAGTACCAGGCAGCAGTAACATATGAAGGATGGAGGCTGGAGGTTTTAAAGAGCAAGATGTAAGCTATGGGAAGAACCTCAGAGGAAGGCAGCATTTTGGGAAATTAGATCCTTGCCTGTGCTCTTACAGCCTGACACTTCTTTGCTGCCCACAGAGTGCTTATTAGCTCAGGGAGGGTTTCCTGCTTTAGAGAACTGGGATACCTCTTGACAAAGTAGATACTAATTAACTGAAGCTAAGCTCCTCTTTAAATTCCAGGTAATCTTGTGAGCTGATAATGAAGAGGAAGAAAGCATTTGGGAAACAAAGAACACAGACTAGAACTACATGTAATGACAGGAGTGTAAGACTGAATGAATCAAATTCATCTATCTTATGGAAAGCTCTAGAGCATATTCATAGATTTCAGTTACCTCCTGGGTGTAAAATAGCATCTGACAGGTTGTTACAGGTATGTCTAGTGTATCTGGCACAACTATAACTTTGAATAAGCACAGGAAACAAAAGTACCATGCAAGCCAAAGAAATGGATGGTGAGAGAGATTCAGCAGCAGCAGCAGTAACAAATAGGAAGCCGCAAATCATCCACATAGGTTGGGTGACTTCCTCTGCTGTCCTGATACAGCGTAGTCTTTCAGTTTATTCTCAGTTTGAGCAAATGGTATTGATATACCATTAAACCTCTGCTGTTACATCTCACATACTCATTCGAGTCTGGTTTGCTTCTGTATGTGCCACAGAAGTGTCTAGTAATGATCATGCCAAAATGGAGTCTGACACCTACACTGAAGTACCTGAACAATTAATTTTTTGTTATTACTACTGTTACTATTCTAATGCTATTTCAGTATTAAAAAAAAATCAGCTGCATGACACGAATTCAGTTTTTTGCTTGTTTGCTTTCTTCACTATTCCTTTTGATCTGAGTCTCACCAAGGGACTAACTGGTTATAACTGATTGTTGTGTTCTGTGAATCAGCCATGATGTTTCTGTCTTTAAACGAAGACCCCCAGTTTTCATTTCATCAGATTCTGACTGCTGAGCATTGGGTTTTGTTCTGTGAACATCTGCAGATTTCATTCATTTTCTTTAGAAGAGAAAATTTCTCAACAAGACTTTGTTTTACTTATGCCAGAAGTGTCAATGCCAGAGGCCTGAATCTTGCAGGGACTCGCTTTGACTACAGACTGTACTTGCTCAGTAACTTTATTTTGGCAGGAGATATTTTCTGATTTGGCAGCATGGATTTCCTTACGTGTGCATGGAAGTGGGAAACAAACAAACAAAAAAAAATGGAGGTCCATATTTTTAAATAATTTGGGAATGACTCGTAGATACTGAATATGTGAGCACAGATCTTCCAAGTATATGCAAACCTCTCAGACACCCAGGCATAGCACATACACTCAGTCAAATTCCGATTTCTTTGAATTAGAGAAGAAATCCTATACAGTTTTGTATAACTTTCAGCAAGGTGCTGAAAGCATTAACTGAGAACACATCTCCCTGGAGTGACTGGGGAGACAAAGACATTCACTAAAAACTAGATGGATTGCCATGTTCTCTGAAAGGAATGTCAGTCTTGATGTGATCACTTACTTCTTAGGGTATATTGCTGGTTTGGATTTTGTGTACAAACCTAGGGTTTTGGATTCAGAAGCTGTTTGTACCTGCAATTTCAGAGGCTATCCTAGGCTACTGAAAACATTGTGCCTAGACCTTAATCCTTTTTTATTAAATTAGCTTTGCAACCTTTCAAATTGTTCTGTACTTAAAAATGGCTAAGACAAAAATAAAGCAGGCCCAGATAAAAATAGCCAATGAAGTAAAAATACTGGGTACTGAATTAAGTGAAATACATCTGTAAGCAAGCACTACAACATTCTGCAGTGGTATTTTCAGCCTTTTCCTTAACCAGCCTAATAACTGATATTTGAAATTAAAGTAAGATCAAATCTTCTGTAAAATTAAGAAGTTTTGTGTTTACCAAGTACATTTTACCAGTTTCTATGGGTACTTCTAAAATAATTAATCATTAATAATTAAGAATTCATTTGGCTAATGCCTACTTCAGAAAAAAATAAAATACCACTCTTACAAACGGCTGTGAAGCAGCCTAATAAAGTGCGGAACATGTCACCTAACAATTAGTACTATTCATTACCCCAAATAAGAGAGCCTTTGTCACTGTAGCAACTGAGGATGTCATTGTTCTTTTCAAGATGGAGAGACTTCAGCAAAACCATTAGTATTTCTGAGAGCTGGATAATTCTATGCAATAAATTTGTTAGTCTCTTATTCAAGCATATGTTGTAGGGGCCAAACACATTCTTGTTCTTGTCTTCACACATACTCGCATCTACTGAAATCCACAGGAGCTGGGTTCAGTCAACAGTAGATTTTAATACTGCTGCACAAAAAAAAACATGGAAGAGCCAGGGACATCTGCAATAAGGAAGTGTTCACTTAAACTTCATAACCCTGTACTATCCAATGCCTTCAGCAAGAAGCTGAACAACAATCAGCTTCATATGAAATGGGCTATATCTGCTTTTCCACAAGAGCACTGTTTACTTATGCAGCCAAACAACTTACCTTGGAAAAGTACGACTTCGAAGTTCCTTTATAAAGACTTGACTCCCGTTCTGTACAGGTTTGACCTCTGTAGTCTGTCCAGTATCGTGTTTATGCCAATTTCTTTTCTTTTTCACTGAAAAAGAATGTGTTGGACAGTAGCATATGCTAAGTAGAAGAAAATTATTAGAACATTTGACAGAAGGACAAATCTTCATGGCATTTCTTAGGTGAGCAGAGAAGAGGGGACCCCCACTAAGCTGCCATGAAAATTTCAGTATTGCTCTCAATTCACCATTAGACACTTATACTGTAGTCTGAAGATCTATTACATACTGAACAGTGTTCGTTTTGTAACATAAGGGCAACCAGACGGATAATTACTGAGCTGCACAGCTATCACAGGCTTCATGCAAACACAGGCTCTGGACATTTTGTACTTGTCAGACTACACACTTAATCCTTATCATAAAACCCTTAGGAAAGACACTTTTCTGCTCTGTCACTACGTCACATAGGTCTTTATGAACATATTTGTTATGAATTACCTTTGTCTAAAGGTCTGTCCAGCAGTGGTAGGTTTGATATCGATTTGGAAAGGTTTTGAATTATGCCCTGCACACAACATGCACATAACAGGAAAAGAAAAAAAAAAAAAAAAAAAAAAAAAAAGACGCAAGGGCACCACAAATGCCATTTTTACAACTTCTCTTATTTCTAGGATTTGAAAGGCAAGCCAGGTTTATGCACTAACTTGATACCATCAAATAGAAGGCCCCTTATGCTCCCTGTGGGTTACTGACATATAGGCGAGTTTCTCATGGAAAAAGGGTCAGCTGAAATAAGCACAAATAAGCAAGTCAAATGTCTATATAGTTCTGCCTTGCCTCTGACAGCCAGATAACACAAAACGAGAAAAACTAGTCCAGTTTTTATCTTAGTCAGCATTAGCTCTCTCAGCTATTCCTATTTCCACAGTCTGCTTGGACATGCTCATTTTTGCAGTACACTGTACTGTCCCAAGTGCATATTCATAAAGTTTCAAGAACCATTAGCAGAATATTCATACATCACAACGTTTTTCACCCCTCACAGAACTAAATATTTTACCCCCAAATCAAGATCTCCTCAGCAGCCATGCCTGGATGGCACTCTTTCCTCACACTTTGCACATGCACACACACATATCCACATACTTTTTTGTTAAGAAAGGAATCCGGAGGCCACAGCTATAAGACATACGGTCCGGAACAAGCTAACTTTTTCCATTACATCTACCAATGAATCCACCCCGGGTTTTGCACAAAGCATGTTGGTTTTATTAGTTCCATGCAGCTCTCCAGCCTAGCTGGATATATTCATTAAAGCTGCTAGTTCTTTATCTTAATGACTCTCAGGCTTAGTGTATTAATTCAGTGCTCCTGGTAACAAAGGAAACAAGCACTACATGAATGCCAAACCTTCCTCCTCTTCTCTCCTTCCCAGTGAGTGCCCCCTCCCAACAGAGCCTTGGAGCACAGGGACTACTCACACAAGTCCCAGCAAAACAGGTGTTGCTTGTCACAGTGACGATTAAAGAGCTTATCATATTAGCATGTTCTTTTATTCTATTTCAGATAGCATGGCACGTTGAGAAATAAAAGAGGCAAATCAGCGTGATCTGAGAAATCCACCGCAACTCTCCAGAAAGCACCAGGGAGCTATTTCCTTGGGTACAGGGAGCGGGTAGGCATCCACCTCTCATGCAACGACAGCAAGCAGCATCTGCCACCAGAACTCTCCACAGGAGGTGCTATCTCAAGGATCACAGCAGTCCGGCTGCTGTAGGCCATTATGCTACATCAAACAGTCGACATTTGGCCCATTTTCAGCCATTCTCTTTATGTTTCATCTTTACCATGAGCACTGCAGTAAGGATTAAAGTCCATTAACATGTGCAACAAATACTAGCTTTGGCCAAAAAGAGGACTTTTTCTTAAATGATTACAGATTTCTTTTTCTGCAGAACTTTCTGATCAAAATTTGACCTTTGAAAAATATAACCCTCTCCTCTGACAGAAAACCCTCCAGAAGAAAGAAGGAATATATTTTCATGATCTGAAAATGTATAATTCTAGACTTCAAAGGTGTACTTACAGTTTTTCAAATGTATTTATGAAGAAGGGCTACTTAGAAGCACCATATTAGTTCTCTATTGACTTACATGAAAGGCTGTAACTGTTTAAAAACAGTTTCAGCCTAACTTTGGTCTGCTTGCATCTACGTAACTTCCCTGATTCCAGAGAACTTACCCTGATTTTCACTGCTGCAAAACAGACAGCAATCAAACCAAACATTTCAGACTGTGTTATGAAAATGAGTCAAGTCTGCCTTAACAAAGCACTTACATTTTATGTAAATGATGTCAGAAAAATTTTTGTGAATGTGTATAATTTTTCCCAAAGAGAAGTCCCTACAAATTTCATTAAAGTGAAATGGCTTAAAATGTCATATGACAGGAAGCAATTTTCTGAAATAATAGCCACTAAGCCACATTGGTAAAGTGGAAGAATGTAAGAGGAGGAAAATGATTTTAAAATTTGACATCTGGAAAACATATATTGTGGAATGTGTGCTCCAGAAATACACATATATTTTTAAATCCAGACAAGTTGCATAACAGACAATTGGTGTCTGTGTTTCCCTTTGCTAATCTTGCAATAATTAAATCCTACCAGTGAACAACTGGCTCAGGAACAACACTTGCTCATTTATTACAAAACTGATACTGCTAGATAACTCGTTTAAACATATATTGGAACAGTTAATAAACAAATGAATCTGATCATCTTGTGGAAGTCTCAACAGAGGCTAAGTGCAGTGTAGCAGGATGTACTGCATACAAATGCCTGCCAGAACGAACGCATTAAGTCAAGCTGTTCCTGCCTTCATTTACTTGGTCTTTCTATTTTCTAGCCTATTGCACTCCGCAAGGAGGGGCTACAGGATAACAGCCTATTTTTTCAACAGAATCCACGATTCTATTGGTTAATGGTGAAAACTGCTACGCAGCTTGAGGAACCTGTGATCTTAGACCAAAACTGAAGGTAAGTTAATCAACAACTAATGTTTAAATGTTCCCAAGATCTTTATATGTAACTACTCTGATGGCTGGTCTTGTACATCCTCTAACCTTCCATAATGTAGAGAGAAAACAAACTCATATTGATCTATGGGAAAGTTATATAATGTTCTGTATTTCTATGACACTGAACACTGTAACTAGTGACAGTGTTCTAGCTCCACTTTCTGCCATGCTGCACAATGCAGACTGAGTGACATACTGCCAAGTCAGATTATATCTGGAGTAAAAAGAATTAAATTGCCAAAAACCTTAAAGCATCAGAAGACTGTCGTTAGTTTAAACTCTCCTCATCTTAACTAGTATATTCAACTTGTAGCCTTTTTAATCAAAAACTGCCATTTCTGAATTCTAAGATCATGCACCACTGTTTTTAACAGGATTTATATTTAATTCCTGATGGTAGATTTTGGCTACTTCTGTCTGATTTCTCCCCCCCATACACACACTGAAAAATAGGTGTCTTTCACCATTCATAATTCAAAGCAAAGTGGAAGAAATTAAATCTCAATGTCATACAAAACTCTCAGAAGTCCTCTGCTTTCTCTCCTACACTGGCTCAATAATAGCCTCAGAGTATCTGTAGCTATACATCCCTTTTCAAGGCAAGCCATTGTAATGCCAAATTGCTTGCTTTAACATCACTTGTGCTTATTTGTTTGAACAATTTCCAGTACATTTGTCAAAAATCTTCCAACAAAACTGATTAATTTAAATCAAAACATTTTGTGGGGACATACTGATTTTGTTAAGTCCTTCAGGACTTGCCTCCCAATTTTTTTTAATTTATTTTTTTGCCAGTGTGCCCAATTTGTGGGTGCCCTGCTTGGACCAGTTGTTAGCAGACCATCTGGGTGACAAGAACAGCTGCAGATTGTCCAGGTTTCCAGTTCACACTTTATTTTGAAAAAGAGTGGAAAAACAATTTCATTTTTTGACCTCAAAACAAACACTTCAGACCATTCCCCTTTCCTCCAAGATATTTTTTTTTCAACTTGAATTTTGAAGACAGTGAAGGAATAATTAGCTGGTTTTAGTATTACTGAGTTTTAATACAACAGAAATCAGTTTCCACCCATCCCTGATTTCTCACTAAAAAATAAATGTTCTGATTCTGTGCTCGTGGGAGATGAGCACAGTGCTTTTCCTCTGTGTGTTGCTGTAATGTTGCAAAGGAGCAAGAACATCCGCATCACTGTTGCTTATTTACAATAAATGGCTTTCAAGTAAAGCATTTAATCTTACAGCAATTGGTTTCTTTTCTTTTTCTTTCCCATTGTGTAACAGAAAGAATTTGTGAATTAATCTGACCAAAGGCAAACACATCCTACAATTCTTTCCCAGACAAAGCTCCCACTGAGATCAACTGTCACTTTTACTCAGGAGAACTTTTACCTGTGAAATAACAGCAAGAATTGGCATCCCCAGCGCATCCTACAGTTTTGACTGCCACTGAAATTGCTACAGTTTTGTACCCTGGCAAACCATAACATATTGTTTCTTACTCTTCTCATCAAAAGACAAAAAACACCACACAGTTTCCGAAAATCACTGTATTAGACCTTTGTCTAGTCCACAGCAGTAAGTGCCTCATGACACTTAAGGGAGGACGCGCTATTTCCATCGCAGACTGGGGACTGAAGCAGAAGAGGTAAGGTGCCTTGCATCAGCTCACGCACACTGCCTGAGGTCAGGTGAGGCTGGAAGCTAAATTCAGATCTCTAGAATCCAGTCCATGATTCCCCCCCTCCCCCTGATGCCTCTTTTCACCTCATGTTTTGAACTCCTGTTTTTATGACTCAATCTATTTAAATGTGTCTTACTGTAACAAAACAAAAGGAAGATTCTTTTGTTTAAACATACAGAATCTGTCATCTGTCTGAGGACCAGCCGTGCAAGTATACTTACAAGTAGACTTTCCATGGGTTTTCTCACAATTTGGACAGTGATAGATGTCAATGTCTGGTGCCTCCTCTTCTTCAACGCCCACACAGCTGGAATATTTAAAAGCAGATATTACATTAGCTTGAGCCAATTTCCAAACATGCAAGCACACAATTAATAATAATAATAAAAAAAACACCACCCTATAAGCTGTGCATTTACTATGCAGCTATGCTGACTGCTAACGGCTATACCCAAGCAAAACTTAGCTGCTCTTTACACTAGTACAGTCTGACCGGATTTTCTGTAGCCTACGTTCCTGATGTGGTGCTAAAAAAGGTGGCTTTCAGGAAGCCACTTACCAGCTCACTCTGGACTCCCAATTAAAATGTGGCCGAGTACCCAAGAATGTTTTCTTCCTAGGCAGACTACTTTGTACCTACACAGAGTTCTTCAAGTACCCTCCCGCATAAACCTAATTAACAAAACACAGCTTCACCAAGCATGTATGGACAGCTGCTAGGTACTGGAGCACTCTGCCAAGGTATACCATATACAAGGCTTCTGTAGGTTCCCTTTCTATTGCAATATCTGAAGATGAAGAGGCAAAGAAGACACATAGCTCACAGCACTTCTGGCTGCCAAGAAGATGGGTTGTATCATGGCAGCTGCTTGGAACACCCACTGAGATTATTTTGGATGCACAACATACGTAACAATACAGCGCAGCCTGCGGGCACGCTGTGTGAATGCAATCCAATGGCACAACACAGCACTGGGGGAAAACAAAACTAAATTGCGAAGGAATGAAGTACCAAAGATAAGATGTTGCGCAGCCGAAGCGCTGAGCAGCCAGCCAAATAATCAAACTCCAGAATGGCACGGTTCCTCCAGGAGGAGGCAAAGCAAACAGGATTCTGCTCCTGCTTGTTCTGTCTGAAACAGCCCAGACTGCAAGGCACATTTTTGCAGCACATACAGGAAAATATCCTTCAACTGCCTTGCAGAAAGCTGGGGGTTGTGAGAACCCTCATGCCATGGCTCCATGGGAGCTCAGCTGGGCAAGAGGAGCCATGAGAGGCTCCTCACCAAAGCAGCCTCACCTTGACCATCAGCACAAACAAGGCTGGATCACACCACAACAGGAGCAGCCTTGGAGTTTCCCTGCTTCAACCCTGAAACACTTTCTCCATGCTCTTCGGTTGGCAAAAACTCCAATATATCTCTTTTGCCAGGGGAAGGGTTTGGACCCATATCATGGAAGTGTCATCTTGCCATCACGTGCACCACCTGCCTGGCTATGTGGAGCTCAGAGCTCTTGTGACTCTGGGGGTGCGGGTATGTGCACACACAGCATGAGTGAGCACACATGCACACACCGGCATGCTTGGGGCAGCAGGAGCTGCTTTGAAAAAGTGACAGAAGCATGTAAATCAAAATACACAATGACCCTCTGTGTTTACAGAGGTAGGTTTGAAGCTGCTTTGAATCCAAGCCACACAGTGACGTGTAACTGTAAGGATCATGGTTACAATCCACAGATCTACTTGCTTTTGAAAACCAGCATCCACCAAAAAAAAACAAAAACAAAAAAACAAGCAGTGAGTATTCCACAAAGCTGGAAAATGCCAAAGAAGGTAAGATATGGAAATAAATCCTTTTTTTCTGACCACAAAATAATATTCTGCCAGAAACCTTTGTGGATATTTCCATCCTGTTGTAGCCACCAGTGTAAGCATGGGACCCAGGCCTCGCCAAACTAAAGAAGCTTTGCAACCAAAGTTGCAGAAATTCTCATTTTTGTGAGTTCAGCCTGGCAGCAGAGCTGCAGCAGCACTGCTGGTAAACAAAACTTATTTCTGAATCATGTAAAAGTAATCACAGATTTAGCTGATGCTTTTTGTATTAAACAGTTGCTTGAAAAAATACAAAATCACAGGGTCTCCCTGGGCAGACAGCATGGAAAACTGAAGAGTAAGTTTGCAGACAGGAAAAAATCATCACAACAATCCAGTCCTCAGAGTCAAGTACGTACAGGCAATAAATACCAGATTAAGCAGTAGAAAATTTAAACAAACCCTGGCAGATTAGAACAAGCGTAACAGAATGTGGAGGATTCCTCTGCTCGTAAAGCTACATCAGCTGCTTATGCCACTGGGTTCAGCTTGTCGAGCTTTGTAAAGGTATGGATTAGGCTCTATACAAGGGCTTGAAAAGCCTATATTTAGCTAAACTAAGCAGATGAGACCCTTGGGCACCGCATGGATTGCTACAGGAGATATGAAAAGCTACTGCAATGGGCAAAGGCTTCAGTGTGGTGGGAGCTATTGTTCTGAGAGCAAGTAAAAATATTTAACTAGAACAAAATGGAAGAGTAAAAATAACTGACCTCAAACTCAGATGGTTCTCTGAAGGCTGCAGTCAACTCTTCCAACACAACACGGCTTTTGAATAATGATTAGCCACTTACAGCTACCAGCAGCCAGAAACCGCTACCCTTACTGCACCTGAAATTGCAGGTACAAACTTTCCAAGCGATCACCCCTATTGAAATGACTCTGATGATCATTAACAAAATTATGAGCCAGCTCCAGTTCATTCCCCTTTTCTCAGTGAACAGAGCTTGACTTGCCAGACGCTTCCACATGAATGTGGGCACAAAAATTGAATTTCCATAGTTAAAGACGCACAATCCCCAAAGAAATTCCTGCCAGCACAGGAACAAGGACTGGCTGCTGGGCTGCCGTCAGCTCCACTGCAGTGGCCTGTCCCTGAGTTTGTATCAAAAGCACATTTGCACCTGTGAAGGGGGAAGACGAGGAGCTCGCCAGGCCAGCCTTTGGCAGAGGTCAGCGCAGGGTCCTGAAGTGGTCTCCTGCCTAACTTACACGTGTATTTTAAACTCGAGGTGGCTAATTAACAATAGAATAAAATCACATTCCTCTAGGTGAATAAAACCATTTCATCAACAGCAGCTGAACTGTGCTGCCCTTTCCCTCAAGCCCTGTCCCCCCCCCAAATTTTAGCACAAAATGTGCATTGTATTTTGTATCTTTTTTTTTTGCGAGAATGCTCCACTTTAGACTCTCCAATTTCTCCTCTCTCTCTCCTTTTTTTTTTTTTTTTTTTGTCCTATTTGCCTGAGCGAAATGCAAACATAAAAAAGAGTGGAGTCAACCATTTGACCCCCTACAACGATCAAACGGGCTCCAAGTTAGACAATGCCGGATCCCACGCGGCGTGCCTGGGAGCAGCCTCCAGCAACAGCCCCTGCTGCACCGATTCGCACATTAATCTGTCAATATGAGCCCTGGACGCATTACCATCAGCAGCAAAGAACTGGAAAAAAAAAAACTCTCAATAGCACTTTTGTGCAATTATTCAGATCTGCCAATGAGATAAAAATGGACACGGGAGGTTCAGCAAAGGAACTGCACTTGTAGTGTCGAGGCAGAGCTTACAAAAGCACAGTCTGAGCTGGAAATAAACTGGGAGAGCAGGAATGCCAGCCAACATCGCAGGACAGACACAGCTGCCAGCCTCCTCACAATCTGTTCCCCACTTGCAGAGGCAACAACTGCACGGGACGCACGCAGCAGGAGCCGGCCTCTGCCTGTGCTGAGCCCTGCTCTCTTGCAGCATGAGGGGAGGAGAGGAGAAAGGTGAGCACAGGCCGGTGGCACCAGCAGGAAGGCTCCCATGGGCCAGGAGGAGATGGAGAAGGCTGAGTAGAGAGACCCTGCAGCTTCACAGGGTTGGAGGGGAGAAGCTGTGGAGAGCTGCTCCCGTGAGGGAAGATGGGCAGGGAGCAGAGGGGCAGGCAGCAGCAGGCAGAATGGGAAGCAGCTTTCAGAATGGCAGCAGGAGCAGGCTCCTGATTCATTTACAGATTCATTTGTATCAGCAGGCCAAGAATTGGTTTCAGAAAGCCCGTAAAATCCCCAAAACGACGTACTGACATCCCAAGAAGATCCCCTTCTGCTGCAAGAGCTCACAGACCAAGTGGCACAGCACTTACCCTACAGCAGTCTGACAGAGGTGGTTGAACACAGTCCTGTGTGCACAGCAAGGGTAACCCACCACTGCCTGCAATTTCACACTCAAACGTGTGCAGGTACGAGGGGGGTGTCCTCTGTACAAGTATTTACAGCCCCCCTGACAGTTCTCACTCTCTGTGAACCATCTCTAGCTACTGCTTCTTAACTGTGTAACAACTAGGAAGTTTCGTCAGACCAAGTATGTTGTTTCCAGGAAAAGCATCAGGTTCCCAAAGCAGATTTGAAGGAGAAAACTTAATATACAAAGGCTAAGGAAAAAAGGGAAAGAAAACACTCTCCAAGATGTCTTGCAAAGACACTGTGGCATGGGCACAAACACGTGAGAGGCTGCAGCAGCAAGATGCCAGCTGGGAAGCAGGGCAGCAGCCGGAGCTGGAGGTTACGGTGCAAGTCACGGCAGTGCAGACGCAGGCAGCACAGCGGCCTCAGAAAGCATGCGCCACATCTTTGCCCAAATGCAGTAAAGCTAGGAGAAGAGGTTAATTGTTGTGTATCCAAGAATATCTCGTTGGGATGATTTAAAACAATGTAATGGTTGACTTTAAATGTTATTAAAATAATTTAGCTTAGGTTGAGGCAGTGTAAAACTAATTTGATCATCAGATAAAAGCGAAGCACTGTTATTGATGCATTTGGATTTTACCAAAAGTGTCATAGGCTAATAATAATAATAATAAAAGTAAATCATTTGTTACTGTAGCTGTTTAAGCTGATATATCGCACATTTTACATTGACTTAAATGAGAATTAGCGCTAACAGAAGCATTTGCAATCAGAGGTTAGAAATTACATTTTTATTAGACACTTTGCCCTTTGCCACTTTGAAACAAAATTGCTTCTGTGTTCACAATGAAGAGATATTCAGATTTTAGTATTCTGACAAAGTTAATGACTTTTTATTATTGTTGCCTGCATATAAAAGGTGCATAAATCTGAACTGTTTTTATAGCACGAACGTCTATGAGGACCTTGATTTGTAATCTTCAGTGAGATGACATTTAAGTAATTTTAGGAGAAAAATTAACCCGTCCTATTAAGGGGTTAATGAGAAAAATTAATCCATTCCATTAAAACCATGTAATAACCATTATCAAACAGAAGACAAGTGCAGAAAAATATCAAAGAACAAAACAACCAGACAAAAGGCAATTTGATGGGAAAGAAACTAAAACTTAGTAATACATAAATAAAACTTGCGAGAACAAACCAATCTTACATTTTATCCTTTCTCAAGGACCACTACTGCACAAACTACAAAGCAGCATGAAACATAAGGTCTTCACACAGAGAACTGGTCTCTAAGTGTTGCAAGACAGCACAGATGGAAATGATGGCAGCTTTCCGGGACGCTGAGCACCTGCAAGATTCGATCGTGTTTGGTAACCTGTCAGGGAGCACACTTCGTTCAGGTGGGAGGAAGCACCCCTAATTGCAGGTCCCAAATTCTGGAGTGGGGAAAAAACATTCTTTCTCTACTTTCCGTCTCACCGAGATGATTACAGATTTAACCTGTTAGCTTTCATTTTGTGCCATGGTTTATCCACTTCCTGCTGAGTAGAGCTCTGCTAAGGCATTACATGTAAACACACTCTGTCTGCAGAGAAGGCCAGCACAGCTGTACCTCCCTGCAGGCACGGAAGGTGTCACTAACAGGACTGGGGGATCTGCTCAGGTTACCCGGCAGGCCAGCAGCAGAGCTGAACATAGAACAAGTCTCCAGAGATTGCTGCTAAGTGCAGTAGTGTCTGTCACAACCACTGTCAAAATACACTATTCAGAATTTGTAACTAGCAAATAAACCGCTGCATTAGTTGTTATATTCTGTTTATTTAATTTAACTTCCATTTTCATCTTTTACCACTTCACTAAAAGCACACCAAAAGCTTAGAGAATTTTAACACTGGTAAAAGATGACATTTTAACTCTTGTTTCACACAACTGCATATCTGCTTCTCCTTCTTTTCCTCAATCAGTCCAAAGCCAAATAACTTCCACCACCAGCCACAAACCTGGAAACTTCATCGTATGGCTGAAGAAGTTCCTGACAGCTCAGGAACAGCTTTTGTCCAGCTGCTTCATGAACGTGAATCCAGACACATGGGAACTTTCTGCACAAGCATATGCAAGCTTTGAGGCATGCAAGGACCCAACAGGACAGAGTGCAAGGCCACCTCTGCCATGCACGTGCCAGTGGTGTTCGTCCCACCGAAGGAATTAGGAGAGCCTGGAGCTCTGTGTCACCAGCACAGCCCCAGGCCAGGGCACCCTGACATACTGAGCACCCAGGCACTGACCCACATTAGTCAGCAGGAGACAGGCTGTGATGTCTGACAACCTTTCTTGTGCTGAGCAATTAATGCCCAGAGCCAAGTTGGAGACCTAAAGACACAGCTGTCCTTACCCTCAGCACTCCTTTCTCATCATCTGCCTACCCTTCCTTTGTCATGGATGGTTTGTCATGAATGGTTTTCTCCTCTGCATCGTTCACCTTTCATTTCCTTGCCTTATCCTGCAACAGCAGTGAAGGATTCCTGCATGGGGTAAGGCACAGCAATTCTGCTAATGAGACCGTGGGGTTGTCACCCCACAAGGCTGCTGAGAACAACTTAAGCAAAATCCTCTTGAGATGATTCAGACTAACGGTACCTTTGGGTAGGGGGTACAGACCAGATGACCCATCCCTGTGCCATTAGCTTTAAATAAGGACCATTAATACAAAAAACAGTGCTTGACCTCACTCCTCTCTCTTCTCTCAGAAGCTGGAGGCAAAATCACTGGTTATGAACCAGGAGAGGGAAGAAGGTGCTGAGGGGCCCGTGCTCCAGCCCACGCAGGGCCTGGCTTGGGGACAGGCAGCAAGGGTGCTCGACCTCAGCACGTGAGGATGTAGCATCAAAGCCCCGGGTGGGGTGGCAATCATGGAGCAGAATAGGCGTTCATGGCACTTCTATGGGTAATAAAGGTGGTAATTAGTAATTAACCTAAGTTCGTCCTCATCATTTAACAACAGGGCATCTACTAGTATAATTTCTTGACATGTCAACTATCACACATTACACAATAATGCTCTTCCTTAACAACAAGACACCACTTATAGGAAAGATACACATCGAGTTTCAGAAGCCTTTGTAATCTGGGGAGAAAAACAAAACAAAACACCACTATAGGTACCACAGGAAAATTGTGACTTCTCAGCAGTCAAAAGAAACATGGTTCCCATTTTGATGGCTATCTCGTGCTTACATATCTACTTGATCATGTGTTTGTTACTCCTTTTCATCAGAGCTGCCAAAGTAGCTGTAATTGCCCCCAAACTGAGACATTCCCTTGGCTACACAGTAGTTATGAGACAGGCCATGACAGTGATTTCTTGGGTCTTAATCACAGCATCCAGAAATGCAATGGCTAATATTGCAGATGAGAGTTGTTAAGGAAAAACAAGACAAGGAAAAAAAAAAAAAACAAGTAGTTCCAAGAGGAGCAAATCCAGTAAAAAGCTGTTGTCTGGGTTTGAGTCTCATGCTGTTTTCCTGGAGGATGTTACTGGGTGAACTCTGACCAGGGCTCTTCCACGTATATTCTCCCGTGTCTAATAAGCAAACAGACAAGCCCTTCCCTAAGCAGAAGGATATGTCTCTTCTAATCAGCCACATATTTTCACAGAATACATGTGAATTTTTGAGACCTCAAGCCTGCTGTCAGATACGGTTAAAGCTAAATAGTGAGTTGAAAAATCATTGTGGAGAACAGAAAGATGCACACATCAGTGTCACCTCACTAGGAAACCCAGGAGCAAGCAGTGGCAGCCGGAAAACAATGCTTGTTGACTTAGGCACATCTGTGAGTGTCTAATAAAAGGGACTTGAAGAAGAGCCTAAATGACGATGAACCTGGTTCCACTGGATAGTTAGTGTTCTACATCAGGAGGAAGCAGTGGGCTCCTCTCCGACACGCTGTATTCTACCACTTGCTATGGCTCTCTTTAATCCCAGGTAAATTACATAATTTCTTTGACTCAATTACTCCACCTATAAAACAGTAATATTAATACCTGCCTGATAACCTCAAAGGCTGCTGTAGTATAATTAACAAACATTTGCTCAGTGCTTTGAAGTTGGGACTCTCCATGCAAGTGCCTGGTTCTGCTACCCACATGCAGACCTTTTGCTGCAGAGGTTCTGCCTCTACTGCTTGTGAATTCTCCTGTGAGGATCTACAAACAAAGGTTCTCCTTGTGATATTATCCTTTCCTGAGTGCCACAAATCCACATATTCGGGGAGCACCACCACAGAGCAAAGGCTGCGCAGGGACTGGAGCCCCTCGGCTGTGCCTGGCCCCACCTGGCAGAGTGCTGCAGGAGTGCTGTACATGTCCTCTAACCTCCTGGCAATGAAGTCAGCTTCAAAGCAAACAGACTGTGCATTTGAAGCTGGAAGAATTAACCTCCTCCAGCTTATAGAAACCTTGAAGGCAGTTATTTTCTGTTCTGCAAGATTTTGTCAATGTTCCTTCAAACTGAAGAGTTTGGAGGAAAAAAGAACAACAACAACAAATGGGTAAGGTATAGGTACTATGGCCAGCAGAGGCTCTCTTCTTTATTTTAGAGTCAAAGGGAATGCAAGCCATGTACAGGCAACCTTAGACTGGGCTTTAGCAGGGGAATGTCCAAACAAATATTGCCACCAGGCTACAAACGAGTACATGCAGCACACACCAGGAATACCATGCTAACACAGGGCACGTATTCCAGTCACTCAAACCACACCCCCACTTCTGAGTAGCTGCCGTGCCTGTTACAGCCACAAAACTATCCAAGCACTTGGGGACTGGAGGCATGACATTAAAACCAGCTTTTGCCTACAGCAAGCCTTGTAAATGGTTTTATTCCAGCAAATAGGCACAACACAAGCACTGCTGCTGCTTCCTCCTGGCTGCGTACTGTTCGAAGTGTGCACAGACAGCAAAGGCAGCGTGCTGTGCTAAGCCCCTTGTGCAGAAGGGCTTCGGGCACAAGGGCTGGCTGGGACGTCAGGCCAGCACCCCAGCACGGCCCCAAGCCAGCCTCTTAGACTCATGTCAAACTGCAGCCCCCTGCTGAAATCAGGGCTGCAAGTAATGCTCTCCTTTCTCCTAAAACGTGCTTCTCCTCCTGTTTGAAAACCCTGGTCCTACATTCCCTCCAAGAACACAGAGAGGGAAATGCTCTTTTAGGGGCACAGCCATGGGGCGTGCCTCCATTTACACTTTATTATTTGGAAATTGTTTTAGGAGGAGGGGTGCTACCTGCTTTCTGATGTTTGCAATAGTACTGGAAGTTAGCTGCTTGTTTACAAAGTAGGTGCCCTTTCGTTTTAAAAAGAGGAACGGACTATATCTGTTACAGTCCTGGACAGAAATGCAAACAGGATTGAATTACAGCAAGGAGCTGCTCTCTTCTACATCCCTGCACCTCAGCCAGTTGCACAAGTTTTGCTGTCCTGGAGAAACTTTGCTCTTTGGTTGGCTGAACTATGTTTTGTGATTTGTTTCAAACTTGTTTGCAGTTGTGGTATGCAGCAGAGAATCAGGCCTTTGGCAGAAAGTGTGAATTACTTGACCTCTACAAAACTATTCGTAAAAGTGAGTGAAATCAGGACCTCCCTGAAAAACAAATGTTACAGCCAACTAAGCCAGCTGCAGAGTATTTTTTTTAATTGCAAATGGTTGAGGGACTTTATGAATGTTACTGGCCATTGCAGGTGCTCAACACCGCCTTGATCAAGAGAAAAATCTTCCCTATTTCTGGGGTGAAGACCATCTCTGCAGTACACAGGCATTGAAGTATACATTACATCTACATGTTTATCACAGAGACAGAGCTGCAAAAGTCTAAACATAAATGTCTCAAACCCCAGTGATGCAAAATACTCAGCTGCTTGAAATAGGGGATTGCTGCTCTGGTCGGTTTGCTGAAGGCACAACCCACACTGAGCTCTATGGAGAGCAAAAATCACAATTGGAGTTTTAAAAGCAATTTTCCAGAAGGAGCACCCGAAATTGCAAGGAAAGTTAAAATAAAAGTAGGTACAGGAACAAGACAGACATTGAGAACTTAAATTACGTTTAGAGAATCACCAATTTTATGCAATCAACAATATCCAGATAGTTCATGCCTGAGTCATAAAACAAGTTTAAAAACACCAGAAACAAATCATATTTAGTAACTGAGACTATTATAGCATACGTTTCCCTAAGGTGTAATAGTTTCATCTCTATTACACTGAATGCTGTTAACGATAATCTGCCCTCAGTCGCTATTTTTGTTAGCAGGTTACTTGTTGTGGAAAAAGACTTCCTGTTTTTTTGTTGTTGTTTGTTTTGTTTTGTTTTTTGAACGCTTTATATCTGATCCACTCACTGAAGTCCCCAGTGATCTCTGTAATCTCAAGACATTACAAAGGAAACAAAAGTTTAGTTCACTCCGCAGGGAGTTACTATTTTTACATGGTTGCATTGATGCTATTCATAGATACAAAATGTTAAAACTACTCCAGTGGCTCAGACACAGAAAACTCATTTTCAGCCTATTCCTACATTGAAAATACCATAAGATTCTTTTAAATTTATGGTAAGAAAATTAGTCCTTAAAATGAACGGCATGCTATACCACTATTTTGCCTTAGGAAGGAACATAGAAGAAATTCTATAGAATTTCTCCCCAAAAGAGGCAGTAAAAATTAATACCAAAAAAAAAGGGGGGGTATCTTGAAGCAAGCAGCTGAGTGACACTGCAATAAGAGGTACAATTTTTAAAAGCCACTTGGAAGCTTAGGTATTTGTATTAGGTATTTTTCAGCAGCAGTATTTGCACTCAGAAGCCTCTGATCCATATGTTAGCCGATACATAAAATTATCAGTGAGTGAAATGAGCGAAGTGTTCGATTCTTACTAAACTGCTGTCCCACCTATGTGGAGACATCATGAGTCCTGCAATTCAGCCAGCTGTGAAAAACAACCCCCCAGCTCTCAGCCTCACTCCTGGCCCCTCTCAGGCTCCAAACAGCCACCCTGTGCATTTACCAGCAGAGAGGAAAGCCAGGTGAACCCCACAGACCCCAACGCAGGCCGTGAGCGAAGGCCTGGGCACTGCAGTGAGGACAGCCACGGGAGGACAGGGGTGCCAGAGGGCCCAGGGCTGCCCGCCAGCATGGGACTCGCTGCGTGAAGCCCTTGCCTGGTTCTTGGCAGCAGATCACGCCACAGAGCTGCAGTCGGGGAAGGAAGCCCGGTAGTTCCCAACCTGGGGGCATTTTTCTCCATTTCATGTTCTAAAAATAGTTCCTACAGTTTTGCCTCATGCAAGCTTCCCAGCAAATGCCTGACTGCAGCACAAAACAATCCTTCAAACATCTCCATTTCACCCGAGAGAGACGACTCCAGTCTCTCTAGTTATTTTTAAAAAGCCTTTTAAAATATCAGTTCTCTTTTCACAAGCAGCTCACCTTCCTGTAAAACACGTAGTTAAGGATGGAGTGAAATAGGCGTGATCTGTTCTGACCATACCGAGGTCCTCAGCTGACATGTCTTCCAACATCACCCCACCAGCACTGCACTGGACATGGGCACTGCTCCACAAGTAACAATTACTCACCTGGGTCAAGAGCCAGGCACCTCATAAAGCACCACAGGTTTGGCTTCATTTTTTTCTTTTCTTTCCTTGTGCATTTGTATTTAAACTGTAAGCCATATTCTGGATCCTGTTCTAGCATTTCTGGGCTGCTCTTGGGGCACAAAGGACTGAGAAATTGCACTAATTGCTCAGCTGAGAATTAAGCCATCACAGGGTAATGCCCCGATGCCACAGAACCAGGCTGCATTATCTAATTCATATCAAGGAACAAAAGTTCTCAATAATGTATCAAACACAAGACTAATTTAATTTTCCTTTCTTAACAAATATACAGTCCTCCCAGTCAGAGTAACACAGAGAATAATGATCTTTACATACCTAATAGACAGAAAGATGACTGGTGTCCCTGTGATCTGTTACAAAAACATCTTTTTATCTCTCAATACAATTTTTAGCTAACACAATTATTTAAAAGTGGTTTCCCAATCTTTGCCAGTCTTGGATTCCTGATGTCCTTTACAGAACAAGCATTTACTGACATCAGACTTACGGTTTTTTGATCAAAAAATCTGTTAAAAACAGAATGATATAAGGGGGTCCCTGGAACATGCTAAATTATAAGACCTTTTTTCCCTGACACCTAGGGAAACTAAAAAAGGTAACAAATGGTTTAGGTTTTGGCCAATCTTCCAAGAAAGCAGGGGCAATGCAAAAAATCTGTTTTATATTAAAAGAACCATCAGTGATTCCAACATTACTGGCACATTTGTTAAGGCACATAGTTAAGCAGTGCCTGCTTTTTGAACCTACCAGTGTAAATATGCCCTCAGCTACTCAGTCTGGATATTCAGTGGTAGAAACATAACTCTAAAACAGTTAGAGAATAAAATTTACCTGTCCAAATGAATTCATAGTAATTATCAACAGTCTGTCACATTTGGGTTTTACACACTATTCTCCCTTAAGAAACCAAGCAGACTTGAAGTTCAGATCTTTGCTGTATTGGTTTTATTTCAAAGCGTTCTTTCTGGTGCAGCTAAGATTGCTTCTTTATTGCAGCAGCTGTTTGGGATTTGAACACAGGTCAACACAAAGTCCCCACCTTCCTTCTGGCCTTGCTATTTCTCCTTTGCATGCCAAATTCCTTCTCATTGCAGGAGTCAGCCAACATCACTGTTCTCACCCGGTTATCATGGAGGCCTCAAGAAAGAGCTGAAAGAGTATTTTACAAACATCAACTTGCATAAGAATTTGATCTTTCTGGTTCTGTATTTAAACTCCCATTGGGCTTAGGAACCACAAATCTTCACACAATGTGTTTAGTGCCAGAAAGGCTCACAGAAAAAGTGGATTTTACACTTATGTTAGAGGCTGTCCCCAGAAAAGGCATGTTTAACTTGTAGACTAGAGGCTTTGCACAACCCTAATCTAAGACATTAGCCTATACCTATGATTTATCTTCATGCAATCATGATTCATATGTATCCACATACACAGACTTCATGACCTGCAGTGTCTTTGTGACGTAGTTACCAGGAGAAGTTACCTGGGGCCTTCCTGACTTCCTCTGTGAACAATGAATTTCAAGACAAGAGTTTCAATTCTTGCTTCTCTGTAGGGGCAGGAATCAAATTACTCTCTTGGGGTACATTTACAGGACACAAAGCAGCTTGTTCAAGTGCTAGAACAACATAGCTCCACTAGCAAATGCTCTGCACAGGAATATAGCCTCCCCCATAGGACGGGTTGCACAGGGGAACCTGCACTCAGGGCCAGCGCCTGCCCCCATGCTCAAGCTGTGGTGGAACAGCCAGATGGTTGTTCCTGCACCGTGAGGCAAGAGTGCACGTCCTGGCCAGAAGCAAAGGGGGAAACCACAGCCTGCTTATCTCTTCAGTAAAACTGCACCTGGCACTTCTGCAGCCTGCAACCACCCTACTTCTAGTACCCAAGCTAGCACAAGTATCTTTAAGCAGCAGCACTTGGCGCCATGCTCAGGCCTGGTGCTTTGGCAGCAGTGCCCTACAAGCCATAATTAGCTCAGCTAGCATCATGCAAGCTCAGACCCGCAATTCTGTTCCCTCCAGAAGCAATGACAAACTGTAAGCAGTGGCCAAATAACCTCCTGAAAGCAAGTACTTATTTAAAGTACTTTAAATAAAGTATTTGTTTAAAATAAGCTTCTCTTAAAACGGATTGCATGCCTGTTTCTCCTAACTGTTCCTACCCTAGACTGGTCAAACCACGAGTCTCCAAGCTTTCTCCCTAGGTAACTTGAAAGTCACCTCCTTTTTGCTCTTCAGGTGTTTCAATGACTTTAAAGTTATTTTGATCTTTAAGTCCTCAGCTGGCAAATCATGACCTGAGAGAAGGATCCTTTAATCAGTTTGCCTCTTATTTTTCAAGGGGGCACTGGGACATGCCAGGGTGTTCTGGTTGACTCTCCCACAGCCTTCTCTGAAGCTAAATTAGTACGGCTGTTGAAAAATTATGATAACCCAATAACTTCTCATTTATTCATACCATTATTAAAAGTAATTATTAATAAATCAGTTCACATTCTTTTCTCATCTGTCACAGTTGGGTCAAACTAACTAGTATACTTTTAACTGAATAACTTGAATATTGAAGGTTTTCAATGTAACTTTTCAAAAACTGCCAGACTTTAAAGTTATTCTGGAAATTAGGGAACTCGAAGAATCATTAGGTATTCATTGAAAAGGGGTCAGTTCAGCTTTTGCAGCCTTGACAAAGACGGAGGCTACGACTCCACTGCAGGTAGGCCCAGCGAAGTTACTACAGCACCTCAAGCTGCACAAGCGCTGCCAACCAACCAAGGCCCCACATGCCTACACAGAGCTCCAGGCCCCTGCTACTCACACCAGTACTCAAACTGAGCAACTTAAAACATCTGGAGAGCTTGCACATCAGAGTAGAGTACATACATGGACTGAAGTCAGTCCCGAGGGGCCACAATCAGAAAAGCTTGTACTCTTTGAGACATGGGTAAGTTCCTACATTTCCAAAGATTAAATGTGCTCCTCTCCTCATAGAACCCAAAAACCCCAGCTTTTCTTCAGGTTAAAAAAAAAAAAAAAAAAAAAAAAAAACAGATGTTCGCTGAATTTAAGGCAGCAATATATACACTGTGGATGTGCTTCCACAGAAACAGAAATCTTTATCACAAGCAGCAGGAAAAGCCATTTATCGAATGTAAAGCTCAAAGTCTTGTCACAGGTATCTGTGCTCATTTCAACGTGCTACTGGTCACTAACTAATGCTTTAATTTTCAAAACATTCTCTGAAAAAGAGGCAGGAAATTCACCAATAAATCATCGTACTACACAGCCCATGCTAATTCTTAAGGCCTACCTTGGTTTTGATTCAGATAAATTTTTCTGTGCAACTGGCTTTGAAATTAGGAGTAGGTATCAAGGAATAGTCCTAGCCTTTGCTGTTGTTCCCTGCCACTGAATACATGACCAGTCTTTTAGTTTTGTGCTCCACAAGAAGCTAAGAAGCAGAGACACAATCCTGCCTTTTTTTTTTTTTTTTTCTGAAGCAACAATAACTAGGTCATGAGACAAGCAGAGATATAATCTCTCTCTCACTCTTGCTTTAAGCAAAACATGTAAATTTTAAAAATGAAAACAGGAAGCCCATGTAGAAAGCGAAATACTAACATAAATAAACTGTAAAATATCCTTTCTGTACCTATTTCCTCATTTAGTAATGTAAATAGTTATTCATATTAAGACTCTGAGATGTGCATTTCCTATTGTGCTCTGTTTTCTGGAGGCTGACACCAGTGTCTTGGTACCATAGAAACAATACATTTTCAGTCACCAAAAAGGAGTTAAAATGCCTGGCAAAATATAAATTCGCACACAAAACTAATCATCTGAGTCAACTTCTGCTCTTAGAACCCATCCTCTTCTATGCATGTAGGAGCTCAATTTAGATCTGCTTATGTCTTATTAATAGAGAGAAACCTAAATATGAATAATGAAATAAAAAAAGGGAAGAACACCTGTACTGAGACAATTGAAAAGCATGCTAGCAATCAGTAGGCTGTTTTTCAAATATACACAGATCTAGCCCAAGTCTTCTCATCAGTGGATGTTTTATTCTCCATCATACATGTATATCTTTTTCCTGGGTTTCAGGAAGTTTTTCAGGTTTTCCTGAAGCTCTGTCTTACAGTCCTTTCCGCCATGTTAATATTTGAAACAACTTTCCCATTGAGTTCAGCTCCTGATTGAATTGCATCATTTTATTTTTTCTTTTTTGAATTCACTACAAGGCACTTTAAGTTTCCAGAATAAAATGTTATAAACCTGGACTGTCTGAAGTCAACAGCAGGATTTGAGAAATCTAAGGGAAGGGAACCTGTCCCTTTAGAACACGCACCCACCAAAAAAAAAAAAAAAAAAAAAAAAATCATTTCTATATCTCTCCACCAACTAAGACACAGCCACATCTATATAGACATAAACCTACACAAGAAAGACACAAATAACATTTTTCCTATAAACACGGTTTTGACCCTCAATAAACTCTATGAAGTCCACGAGAGAATTACTATTGACTTTATTTGGGAGATCCTCAGAAGCTACAATATTTGAAAACAATGTAAAAGTCCAAGATCATACATTTAGATGGCAGACATTAAACTGTTTATTTTGACTCATCTAGGGACAGTTCCAACTCATATTCACTCCAATGTTTACTGAGTTGAACTGCTGACAAGACTTAGAGGCAAAAGATACACAATTAATTGATTAACCTCTATTTTTTTTAGTAAGATGGTAAATATTAGTAACATAATCACTCATCATCTCTGATGAGCTTGTACTTTGGCCTGGATGAGCAGAGAAGGTATGTTCTTTCATCAGAGGCAAAGATAAACCCAAACACACATGAAGACTTTTGCCATTTTGTCTGTAGAGAAGGGGGGGGGGGGGGGGAAATAACAAAAACACAAAACCAGAGGATTTAAAATATAACCTAATCCCTAAGGATGTCTGTCATTGGAAATGGAGAGTTTTCCTCCATCTTTATCAGAAGCTGGTCTGTAACCCGAGACACAGAAAAGCAAACAAACCAAAAATACTCCATCATGTTTAAAAATGCCAGGGAGGGAAGCAACGAAACAGAGGCGGCAGCTTCTCTGTGTGAGAAAGGGCTCCTGGCCACATGCTCTGAGGTGCCCCTCTGCTACGCACACTGGGGTCATGAGCATCATAGGGCCAAGACAGCAAAGGGCAGAGAGCTGTGCCAAGACGAGGGGAGGCAAGAAGCAAAGGCGGAAGAGGAGGCTGAAGTGGCCACAGACAGAGAGGACAAGAGCAGGGAAACGCTGAGAGCCAACAAAATGTCCTCAGCCATGTCACAGCAGGGACAAAAAAAATAACACTTGAATTGTCCTTGAGTAACTGTCTGCGGCATATGCAACCACATCCACCGTAACACCACAGCATAATAGCAGGGCAGGCTCCCACCTCCTCACTGACAGCAAACTCAGAACAAAGCAGCAGCTGTGCTGTGCTATCCCAGTTCTGTCAGTTGGACCTAGTTTAAAATCAGTTTAGCCATAAACATTAAAAAAAAAAAAAAAAAAAAAAAAAAAAAAAAAAAAAAAAACTTGATGATCACGTATCTTATCAAGCTTCTTTCTAACTGAAAACAAATTCTGTATGAAAAAATGCCACAAAATGCTCATGCTCACAAGAGCTACCTGGGAGAAGAAGCCGGTGTTCTAGATGCAGAACTGCTGAAAACCACGCAAAAGCCATGCAGGAGGGAAAAGCTCTGCAATTCTGTTCTCCTGTTGTAACTGCCATTACAGCTGTGCATCGCCTGACAAACCTTGGAGGTGATTGCAATGATTGAAGAAGTTACTTCCAGCTTGGACTTTCAGTGAATAAAGACCTACGTTTCTGCATTTCAGAAAGAGATGGAAATTTAGACCTACACCTTAAATTTATACAGATACTGTAACTGTATAAAGTTAAGGAATTTGAACTGACCACGTGGTTGGCTGAGTATACAGTTTCCAACATAGAGGCTGCAAGACAGGTAGCCAGCTGCAATCTAGGGGAAGGATTGACACTGCTGCCACAGTAAAAGTGGAAGACAGATGAGACCTAAGAAAAAAGCATCGGATGTATCAGTTGTTGATAAACTCCACCCCAAAGTCAAGCAGCCCTTCAGCAGGTACTAATCACTGATTTCAAACAGAAGCTGAAATTTGTTTTTGTAGGAAAATTTTGCACCATCTGGGCCTAAAATTGCAGCATTTTTCTATTGAGTAGCATCTCTGCAAGGCATAACTCTCCCAGAAGCAAGGCTTATGTCTTTGTTTAGAGCTCAACTGTGGTCCCCCACCCTTTAAATAATTGTACAGTGGGATTTGGCTACTAAAAAAAAATCTCCTCACTAATATCAAAATCACTAGATCAAAATTCTCCTCACTAAATGCTGAAGAAGGGGCTAACTATTGCAGATCATCATCATACTTATGAAGAAAAATTATCTTGCAGTAATTTAGTCAAGATGGACTAGATGTAAAGCACAGCCACTGTGGTGTCCAACCACACCCCGTTAACACCCGTATGATGAGCTGGCTGTGATACACATGACACCCTAAGCCTCTGGCAACAGTGTGTGAGAGGAGCTGGGGTTCATATAGGTCTACGCTACCCCTTCGTTAACAAAACCTACCCTTACATATCTTTGGCTCACATGTAACTGTCATTGCCATCACCAAAACAGTTCAGGATGGAAAAGGTTCTTCAGGAGTAAGTGGAGCACCCAGCTTCCATGTACGTTGAAGTTAATGCCCTGGGAGAAAATCTGACCACTTCTGTTTCTTCAGATAAAACAGTTCAAATATCAGTGTGCAATTATATGGAAAAAAAAAAAAAAAAAAAAAAAAAAAAAAAAAAAAAAAAGCAAAAGTATGCATTATAACCACTTTTCCAGATCCACTAAGAAAACAATGACGCTTTCCTTCAGTCATTATCTTTGGGCCTTGATGAACCATTGCGATCATTTCTGGAGCTGATTAGAAGAGTCCCGGTGTTGATCTGTACAACTGAAACCAAAACGATGCCAAGGGCCCACCTACAAGTCTGGAACTTCAACCTGAATTCCTCAAAACAAGTTGTGCTACAGCAATTACAGCTCTCTACAGCAGCCTCCAGCATGGAGCAGCAAGAACAGCCCCTGGCCTGCACTGCATTGCCAACAAAATCCCACTCAGGCTCTGACAGACTCTCAAGGGATCCCAAGATATCCTTGGGATTAGGGAACATGATTCAGAGCAGCCACAAATCGGGTATCTTGTATGGGCATAGGAAACACGTGGTAGTTTGATCTGATAGTTGTAGTGCTCTGACAAGGCGCCAGATTGACAGACCTCAAGGTTAAAAGCTTTTGTCCACAAGAAGAGTGGGACACTTCTTGACCTACCAGAAGCACCTTAGGTGCTCAGCCTCCATGTTGCATTTGTTGCTGCAGTGAGGCCACCAGTCAGTGCCCACCGCGACGGCGGCTCCTGGTGCAGACACCTGCCAGCCACCTGCTGGGCTGGGAGCACCGGCTCGTGTCATGGGCTGCTGGCAGCACTGCATGTGCTAAGGGCCCGTGAGCCAATTACAAAAACTTATGGATGGTGATTTTGTGTTTTGGCTTGTCATAAATAATAAGGTTATGTTTTCTTCATAGATCTTTTGATTTTTTTTCCTTTGGGAGGCTTGTGGGTTTTAATGGCATTAATTCCTATTTGCCAACCTTGTCCTTACAAATGAGGATGTTCATTAAATTAATGTTAAGCGATGAGCACTATAATTAGAACACATTTAAAATGCAGTGCATCTAAATCAAAGACTGTCCAAGATGTTCTCTTTTTTATTAAGATATAATTTGAAGGAGGCTTACTGTTTAGTTTAAAAAGAGCATTTTTCAACAACCTCATCCCAAGAAGGCAAAGAGCAGACCAAGGCAATACCAGGGTGGCTGTTTCCAGTTGACAATTTTTCATATGCTCTGTGGTATGATGTCTTCCACTACCTGTTGTATCAATACTTAAGTGAGAATGTGGAGTTTACTGTGTATTTTTTGCCACCAATAGCCATAAAAAAAAAAAAAAAAAAAAAAAAAAAAAGGAAAACAAACAAAATAGTGAGCTGCAGATAACTAAGACAGTTGTTATTCTAGGAAGCAACATGTAATGTCACAACTTTGATAAGCTGCTCAGGCTACAGCAGCTGCAGTTTATTTCATTTCACTAGGAGCAGAGGCTCACTGAGGACAGTCACACACCAGCACCCTTGAGAAGGTATCAGCCAAGGCAGAAGAAAGGACAGCAGGGATATTATAACTTCAAGCCAAGGGCCAAATCCATTCCTAGAGCATTTTTTCCGTTGTCCAATTCAACAATGCATCAAGGAAGGAGGCTACACCTTACTGTGCTCAGGGAATAACTGCTCCCACACGAACCAGTGCAACCCCCCACTTAGATGCCCTACTGTCACCCATCCATTATCCTCCCAGTGAGGTACGGAGCTGACATTAGCCCCTTCTCCCAGACAGGGAATCAAGGCAAGGGTAATAAAGTGATTTGCTGCAGGTCATGCAGAAAATCTGTGGCACGGTTAAGCAGCGAATCCAGTTCTCCCAATTCCTACTGCTGAAAAACAACACTCTCACAAGAAGATACCAACCAGAAATAAATTTAGGCTGAAAAGGTTTCTAAATAGGAGTGGGGGTGAAAAGTGCCAGATGAGACACTTCCCCCCCCTTGTTATTTTATATCAAATCAAAATTCTGTCATCTCACTGTCATATAATTTAAAATAATTAAAGGCTCAGAGATCTGACCCCAATGTTTAGTCATACAATTCCAGCTGACTGTGATGTCTGTCATCCGAATGACATCAAAGGCAATACCTGGAAAAGGTCACCTTTACCAGAGACAACATGGGAGAACGGCTTGTGCATTTTTTTGAACAGCAACATATTACCATTTATATCCAAAATTTATCATCTCTCTGTGACGTCTTGATAGTCAGAGCCTGATCCTGTTCTCAGCCACACCAGGCCGTCACGTAGGACCATGCTAATGGAAATCAAGGGACACCTCCAAACAGCTGGGATTAGAATCCTGATGTGACTATTCCAGTTTCTTTCCCTAATTCATACAGTAGTTATGAAGTTTGTTCTTGAGTTTCTTTGCTTAACTTGCCCTCTCATCTCGTCTCCTAGCCATTCTAGCCCGCGTCAAACCCTCAGCCATATGCCACATGCGGTATTTGCACTCTGCACAGGACATTTGTGGAGGCACCTGTTAGTGTGCCAAGGATTCATTGCTGGAAGCAAGGCTCTGCCAAATGCAGCCTGTTTGGCGGAAAAACTGCTCAGCTCTCTGTGATTACAGCTGTTCTGATTCTTGTCCTGCCCCTTCGCCCTACTGGATTTTCCAAAAGCATATGGGAAATAAGCCAACAGGGAAACAACAGAGAAAGAGACAATGCTGAAAAGAACGAACTAAACAAAAACTTCAGGAGAAAACTGCAAAGCTAGAGTGTATTAAAAACAAAAGGGCGAGAAGTACATTAAACAAATAATATAAAAATAACCCGCCTCTCAAAATCATCCCCTTATTTTGCAATTTATTCCTTGGGTAACTCAACTGAAAGAAGTGGCATTGGTCCACAAAGGAATCCAGCCACACACAGTAATAGAACTTCAATTTTTTACAGGCTACTTTGACATAAGGAAATTGCAGGGAGCCCAGAAGTGCTCATTATGACCTGGTAGCCGGGGAAGGTTACAAAGACAAACATGCTGGTTGGCAGACTGCACCATTATACAAGTGTTCAAAAGCATTGCATTGTATCTGAGCTGCACAACAGAAGATTTTGATGAGGGCAACAAAGCTCTGTGCTTTAAGGTGTAAGATGATAGCCTGCAGGTGTGAAAAAAAAAGAATTTATATGCACATGTTTTTTTTCTGTTGCTTTCTTTCTCTCTCCGCTCCTTTCTCCAGTTACCTTCTGTTCTTCACATACAGTTTTCTATTACATCTTCAACTGATGCACCAGGTGTTGGCTAATGACCACAAAACGGATACCAGCCAAGGCACTGGGCTGACTCAGTGTGACAGTATCTATGCTCTCTGTTACAAAATATGAAGGCGATATCATATTCAAAACACATACTTGAACAGACCGCTTTTGGCACTCTGAAAAAAAATTAAAAAGTAAATCTAGTTATCAGGAGTGGAAGAGATCAGGAGGCATCACACTGGCTTGTTGGATATTCAGTTTTTTAGTTCCAGGGTCTCCATGGAGCTCATGTATTGTATGGCTATGACTGCATATTTAAGAACAATCTCTTGTCTGAGGATCTTGCTGAAGTCCTCACAGTTGGACTACTCCAGTCACATCATCTTCTATCCCCGTCTCCTCAGAACAGTCAGAGAAATGGTGTTTTGATATCATCTAAAGTAGTATTTGTGTAAGTGTGTTGCCAGAAAGCTTTCAGCCAGGCTCACTGCTCAGCAGGCAGCACTTCAAGTGTACCAGCATAAATCCTTCAGTCTGTAATCCTTCCTCAGCGCAATACTTTCAATGACTGAAACTCGAGGCTGGATTTCCCAAAGGGCTGATGAGAACACTGATGGGCTGCACACCTTCTGCCTCCCTTTCCACACACGCTCTCTCAACACCCAGGTGCAATGCACAGTCCCTTCTGCAAAATTCTCCTCTCCAGCCTGGCAGCATGCAGTCCCATGGCTGACAGTGAAGATGACCACACAGAATTTCTCTGTGTGACTAGCAAGCAGGCAAAAGACAGATGCAATAATCATAGTAATAGCAACGTAACAGGAACCAACGAGGAAAATCTGAACTAGTTTTTAAATAAGCAAAAGTGGCATGATCCAAACTCCATTATATCAGCAGCAATTTTTCAATAAAATAATAGGTCAGTATTACCTAAAGCTGAAAATTACAGGCCTGCTGATCAGCAACAAAGGGAATGCCTAACAGATTGCTCTCCATAAATTTTCCCAGACGCAACATTTCACATCTTTAAAATTTATGTTAGGCAATACAGAGGAATATATATAATATAGAGAATACAGTATGAAAAGCTGACACATACTCCTACCTGTAATAGAGAAAAAAGGCTGAAATCTCTGCAAATGTATTTTCCCTCTCAGTGAACCCAGTGAGCTCCTCTTTTTCACTACAGATATAAATGGTAGTGAAATACAATTTTTATTAATAAAACTTGCATTCACAATCACCAAATCAGCTTCTAAAACTTTAACACAAGGACAGGCCTTCACTTAAATTTGTCCTTATAGTTCTGATCAAGATTCTAGAGAAAAGGCTACAAAGCAATATGAGACCTATGATTAAAGCAGTAAGAAACTTGATTCTGATGTGTACCTGCAACATATTTCAGTTTGTTCAGGTAAAAGAGCCTAATGCTTTCCCAAAAGCACCCCAGATAATAGAAACGTTCTCCCAGTCTGGAATCTCTGAAAGCACCGAAATATTTCTGGTTATTTCTGGAAGAACCAGTTGTGTCTCCTGTGTCAACACAAATTTCCTTCTAAATGGGCCCAGCCTACTTGTTTATGCACATTTGAATCTCGGTTTTGTAATCTCTACATATATAAAACCAAAGCATTTGTGTCTTTGTCTCCTACACACTGACCAAGTGGTTCTTGCTGACAGCTGTGATTCAGATACTCTGCTAGGAAACATGGGAAGAAGGAAAGAACACTACAGAAGAGAAAAACGGCTGCATCTGCAACAAAATGGCCAGGGACTCTGGAGATCTGGATCCACTTTCTGCATTAATATGCAGTAAGTTATTTTCATAAAATGACATTAATATCTTATTCTGTTTCTATTTTACTGATGATAGGGACTGTTAAGGACAGACTTTCTTCTACCAGTTGCTCAAACATTTAGCACAACAGACCTCAACCATGGTTAAGGCTCGATGCAAGACTGAACAATAAATAGTACACATATTGTAGGGTCTCAAAGCTATTCCCACTTCTCAGTACACGCTCCTCATTTGTGACCTACAGTCACCACAAGGACCTTTGCAGTGCAAGACTTTAAACTACAAACTGCTATGCAAGCTGAGTTCAAGCAAAAACAACTCAGCTCCCAGGAATGATGGAGCAGAAAACAGGGAAGTCATGTGAGAAAATACTTCTGAGAGAGTAAAAATGCTTGAAGTAGAGCCTTTTGCCTTGGAATCTGAAGTGCTTCTGTTCTGTACAGAGAAAAGAGAGACCTAATTCAAGGACGGATCATTTCATGCAGTCATATCCAGGTCAAATATCAGTTTACCCATTTTGCTTTGTCCAGAAGAAAGGAGCAGCTTTCCATTCTTTAAAGAAGCATGTTGCTTTGGTGGTGGTTATCAGTTTACTGCACGGAATAGCCTCACATTCACCTTGCAGGCACAATGCCTTCAAACCTGTGATCCTCACATAAAAATTTCATCTACCACAGAAAAAAAGTTTGCCTCCTCTATTTTGAGTCAAATGCTTGTTTTTCAGTGGTTCCCTGCCCTCTGCAAGACACTTTGGCTTCCCCACCATCTGGTTTGACCCATCAGGATCCAATACTGAGCTATTCCTTCTCTCTTCAATTGGACACCAAACTACACCCAGCACCAATGAAACAACAAGCTCTGGTCTGCGGGATCTGGATAACAAAAGCTTCTGTCAACAGAATAACTTCTCACACTAAGTTTCTTGATGGCTGAGATCTAAAAAAAACAACGCAAGTACTGGAGTTACTACCTCAGTAAAATTCCCACTGAAGTCACTGAGAGCTTTGCATGAGTAACAAGGAGCAAGCTGCATACTGGGCCTGGGGCTCGCTCTAGATTTAAACTGTCATTTTAGTGATTGTAAATCAAAAAGCAGACTCACACACAAAATTAGCCTTTGCCCTTTTCTCCTTCAGACTTCCCGCTTGCTACCAGACTCTCCAGGCAACTGTTCAGGTAGCTACAAATGCCCTGTACACAACTTCAAAACTTTTACATGAAATTAGGTGCCGGATTGATCCAAACAAGCTGTTATTTACCAGCTGCAAGTAATCGAGTGAAGTACTTTCTCTAACAGATCCTAAGTGCAACAGTAAACAAAACAGTAATAGCAATGTATTCATTTTCACCTGCGCATTGGGAACTGTAGGCTAAATCCTGCACAGTGCAGAAAGGGACAGAAAAGGAAATTCAAGTGCTGCAGCAAGACAAGGCTCCAGCAAGTAGAAGAAGTGGATCTCACAGAACTGCAGAGAGCAACCTCAAGGCATTGTGCCTTGAGAACTGAGTTCAGGAGCCTGACCTTCTCCTTCTCACAGCAGCATCAAGAACAGCTTGAGAACCATAGTATGTCCCAAGTCAGCCCTAGCCTGCAGTGGTACCTGTGCACTACCATTCTCTGCAGCTATGCTGTTAAGTGAACGCAACAAAAGCTGCTTCTCAGCTTTTCAGTCTGGTAGGGCACAGCTCCGTGTACCACCAGGCACTCTGTGTCCTGCCACAGCAGCACTCAGCGCTACCCATAGGTCACTGGAAATTACAGTGCCATAGCAAGAGCAGTTCTGTGGCCCGGTATCCACAGTGGGCACCCTGGAACTGTCTGTGGTAAAAATGCATTTTTGCTTTATTATATGACCAAAAAAATGAGGTGATATTAGTACCCCAGCACTTTTCCTTGTACAAACTTAGCCCTCCTGCACAGCCAGCACAAGGGGACAGGGATCTGTTACACTAGGCACTCTACAAACAGAACAGAAATACAGTCCTTGTCCAAAAACAGGTACCACAATATTTAAATATTTCTCATGAAACCAATTGATAACTATATGACTAAAATAAAGAACAACAGAAATCAATATTTTGTACTTTGAAACTGCTGCTACAAGAGGTGACTCTCAAAGAGTTCAGACCAGCCTTTGTCTCTCTCTGCATCTTAAACCAGCTCCCTGAGAATCACCATTCATTCATCCACAAATACATCTCCCAATCCCCACTTAACATGTCTTCCGTGCTATTTACCATTGCCCCATAAAAAGCTTCAAGATGCAGCCCATATGAAAGATAGTGTCAAAATATTCTTGTATTACAGCTATGCACCAAAACCAGCATAAACTGTTCTCCGCAAAGAAGCGCTGCAATTTAGCCTTCATTTGTTTACATTAATATGACACTTTCTGAGTGAGTACAGGTCAAAACTGCTTTAGAAAAGTGTCTATTGTTAGCAAGTGCTTTTTGTTCTTCAGCCAAAACAAATCAGAATTGTATAAATGAAATATTATATATCACAGGAGTTTAGTTACTTTACAATCAGAATTTCTGCCAGCATCACACTGCTAAGTGCCCTACCTAGATACGGTACACACCAACTGCAAATACATTTTCCAAAGCCAAAATGCCCAAATCAGCAACACTGCACTGAGGCCTCACTGATCAAGGTCACAATCTCACAGTATAATACATGTATAGTTTGCCACGCACTCACAGTGGAAGAGGAGGATGGGCATCCAGACGTAGCCCTGGCGCACACCAAAGCCCCACAGAGCACCTCAGTGACTTTAGTGGAAGCTTGGTCTGAGTGAAAACTGGAAAGCAATAGTCCCTCCGACAGCACCCAGTATGAGACACTGAGCTCGATTTTGCCCTCAGGCTTTCTTTGCTACAGTCTTTCCGTGACCCTTTCCTTTTGTTTCTTCTTACAAAAGGAATGTTACTGCAAATGTTACTGCAATAGTGTCCTGCCACCACAGTAAAAATAGCCACGCAATACCCATGACTTACTAAAATCTGTAACACTGGTGTGTCATAAACTCACATCTGCAGTTTGGTATATCCCTTAGCAATTTTCATTTTCTAACTTGCAGTTTAAAAGCAACAGTGTGACCGTATTGCTTCTCAGTCAGGCAACTTGACTACAGCATGGTTCAGGTGGATGCAGCAGGTATGTTGCACTCCACTGTTGGAGATACCTGTCTCACTGGTCTTCGGGTCAGCTGCCTTCTGCCTTCAGCTGAGGAGATGCAGGGACTGCTCCTTACTGAGATACAGGCAACAACAGTGCCTGGAAGGTATCTGCTATTGCTCTGCGAGGCACCTCAAGGTAACTTGCTAGCTTTGGTAAACAGCAGGAAAACCTCCAGCTAAGCAGCTCTGCCTAGTGAGTGAGAGACCATCATGGATTTAAGGGAAAACTCCAGATAGCTGAAAATACAATTTGAAAAATATACATTAACAGACTCCCAAGCCAAAACACCGAACCATAATGCACAGCTGTTTATAGAAACAATGTAACTTTGGCAAACCAAAGACGTTGGGATTATAAACAATAATTTTACATTCCTATCTTTCTAGCAGCAAGTGAGAGACCTGGGCTTCAACTGCTCGTTGCCCTCCCTCGTGCACCCCCATGCTGCCAGCCCTCTGATGTTAGCTGAGAGCAGATTTGCAGCCTAAGAGAACTGCCTTAATAGAAAGATTAGGAGAACTACCTGATGAACAAATCCATGATCTTTCACAGAAAACCTTGCACTCTTCCTCTTCTCCAAACACTTTCTTCATTTGAGACACACATGGATCACACCTTTGGCACACCAGTGTCCTGGCTGCGCTGAAGTCAGCTGTGGCAATTTAGGTCCATTAAAAACTGTGCCTCTGTCTTTTTCCTTTTCACTTCTTTCATTCCCTATCCCCAGTCCCCTCTACACACACACAAACCCTTCTAGCTTTGTGTGGCTGGCTCAGAATGGGCCAGCAGCTGCAGCCGACAGCAAGGCTGCTCCTTGCCTTGGCAATGCCACGCACCCTTCACCAAACAGCTGTCTGGTGCAGACAGGCCACATGGAGGGCCACGATTTAACTCTGGCTGCATACAGAAAGCATGTTTACCAAATACAAATGCATCTTCCTTACTTTGGATCGTGAGCTGCATGTATGCAAAAGCAGGAGGAAAGAAAGAGAAGGATCTGTGCACAGATGCAAGCACATGTGCATATGTATTTGCTCCCTGGGCAGAGTGAAAAATTTCCCGACAAATCTCGCTTTATGAAAAGCTGTCATGCTTATCTATGGTTTTAGTGCCCACGTTTTCGGTAGCAAAAAGCTCTGCCTCAGGCTGATCTTTCTTGCTCTTTTCTTTTGGGGAATAATTTCCAGTTTCTATGGATAGTTTAAGAGAAATACTCCATGCTGCTTGAATCAATAATACAAGAAGAAACAGGGCTTACTCCCAGTGCTAAAAACGAGTTTATGTAATTTCCCTGTGCATAGATAACAACATTGGCTTGGATTTCAAACTGAGTAGACCACACCTGCATTTACATGCATTTTTACATTGATAAATGTGAGTTTACAAATAATTAAGCTCTGAAGAGAGCAAATCTCTTTGAATCAGATATTTTTAAGTTTTCTGAAAGGCTGCCCAGAGATTAAATGATGTCTTTGCCTCTTTCTGTACAACCCTGTACACCAGTTGGAGGGCTCATTTATATAGAGGAATGTATGAGTAATTTTTACTGCTAAGTTACACTGGTATGCAGTCTTCTGGAGTTAATGTCTACATGGGAGGTCCATCAGCCTATGTTTTAGTATCTCAGTTATTGAGGCTACGTAAGTACTTTAAAATAAAACAACTGACAACCGTCACAGCTGCTCTGTCCTCCAATTGAAGAAACTGTTCAGAAGACTCGGAAAACACTTTTTGTTTTCTGAAATCAGACTACCACCTTCACAAGAAGTTGTGCACAGAGAGGACTGCACAGAAGGGACCACCACTTGGCCTCACCAAGTCAGCCACTCTCTGAATGACCAAACCACCGCTAATTTCTCCAGCAGCCATCATGCACCGTAACATGCAGAGACAACTATTGTTTTAGGAGTGCAATCCTTGCCATATTCGTTCTAGCCACCTACCCACCAAATCAAGAATCCAGTCACTCTGCGTATCACATCCAAAACCTATGTACTGAAAGAGCATGCTGTAGATGCACTATACACATATACAACTAAGCTACAGATAAATGCAAATAAACATGCTACAAGTAAACTAAACACAAACAAGGCCCCAGGCAACATCATTGAGTTTGTACAACCATAAACACTGTACTGAAACATGCATAAATGAAATGTCTGATACTGCATGTTTGATTTACTTTAATTGTAAAGTCCATTTCTATCACTTATTTTTCAATCTGAGGTAATAACTGTAGAGCAATAATGCCTATGCAAACCAAGATCTCACTGAAAATGCCCATCAATGTGTTACTGGTCTCTCGTTTTCATTCATACATACATTCCTGCATTCTTTATAACACATAGCAGTCCTGATAGTACATTGACATTACTGTTTTTCATGCTCTATTTTGCATGGCAAATGATCTGAGCGAACTGTAACGCTCACATGGGAAAATCCAACAATGAACCAGTGGTACACCAAGAAGGCCAGAAGGAAAGGGAATGATTTTCACTTTTGCGTTTATGAAGAACCTATTATATTCAAACCGTCAACAATGCTATTTAAGAATGTCGTTTTGAATAAATTATTAACAGAAACCCTCAAACCACTCTTGACTATTTCTGTAGTTCACTTGCATAACCTGCTCTTGTATCTCAACCTCATTAGCTTTCAGCATTTCAAATATACCTTTCTGAAGATTCATATCCAGTTTCATATGATCTAATTACAGATTTACCATGTTTTATTTCTATTTCAAGATGATAAATGGGCTTTATATGCGCACATGTACACTTGTGGTGCTCTCTGAATAGCTTTCACGTACACTTCTCTGCAACTATGGCAGACTTACCTCAAAAATTATTAATTAGTGCAGCAATATGTGATTGTTCTGCCTACCCAGTGCTCTTCATTGTCTCACTGATGAAGACATCCATCATGGAGATGGTACATCTCCTTAGATACAGCAGAGAGGACAAATATCTCAGCATAACAGATGCCAGATGTGATAGAGAACACTAAGTAAAACACTAAGTAAAAACTTTTCAGAAACAAATCCACATAGTAATATATGTAGTATCCAAAGGTGTAAAACACAAAGGTTTCCTAATTTCATTGAGCTGAATCACCGGGCTGGTAAAAGATGTAGTAGTGCCCTTTGTGTCCATCATAATGAGATAGGATGATTTACTCCACCTGATAAAATTCAACCATGAATATACACATTTCAAATATTAACTGGTACTCTGGTACTACTGGTCTCTTCTTGGTCTGCAAAGGTATTTGTTTAACTTGTAGTAAGTTGCATGATGTAAGAGGTTGATGATACTTGGATTTACTGAGAGAAACATGAGGCCTGGCATAAATTAACAAGTGAATCTTTCCCAACGGCTGTGTTCTGCCAGTAAAAAGCAAGTGCTGTTTGTTTGTTTGTTTTTTTTTTTTCCCCTCACAGGATAATGTAAAACAAGCAAATATATTCCTGAAAAAAAAAGAAAAAACTGATCATATATCTGTTGGTGATGCCCAGCTGATAGTAAATGTGATACGCTGTGGCAATGCCAGACAAATATACTGGCACACTAAAATAACGAGTACCACGCTGAACAACAAGGCTTGATCCCAGAGCCCCTATTCTCCCTCTTGACCTCAACAGAACTTTTAGTTACTAAAACAGGTCCCAAAGCTCTGCTGCTAAACGAATTCCTTCTGTGTACTGCACTAGTGTTTATCTTCCTTTATCAGCAATTTCAGAGCACATGCCTACATACCATATTAACATTTGTCCCAGTAAATTACTCAGCCTTCAGAACAGCAACTCGTCCACAGACATCATGCTTTGCAAAAAGTAGCCTGTTAGGCTCTGAGACAGTGCAAGCTCTCAGGGATTTGACAGCCAATTCCTAAAAAATTAATTTGCTATAATTTAATCTTATACTGTATTTTATAAAACTGTTCTTTTAAGCTCTATTTTAGGCCTTAGAGCCTGACTCAGCAAACATCCAGCATTACTCTCCTGACACTGAGGTGAACTGGAGCTTACTCATGTGAGAAGCAGTGCTTGGCTGTAGACGTGACTGCAGCAATTGGGATTTTGATTTTCCACGGAGAGAAAAGAGGTTCACAGCCATTTTAACCCAGGAACATATGTGGTGGGATTTCCAAAGCTGTTTAGCATGCAATGGTCTAACCAAAAGTCAGGAGCAATTTCTGGTCTTGTAGCTGTTCATACAGAAACTAGAGCAATGCTTAACTCTTTTGAAAGCCATGCATATCAAGTAAAGCTGAAGTTTAAACAAAATTCTGAAGTAACATACAAATCCTCCATGAGGTAAGCTGCCTAAACTAAAGCAAATTAAAAACAGCAAGAAGATAGGGCTTTTTTTCAGGGTTCTAGGCAAGGCACCTGACATACCTAAGACTCCTTTGCATATGTGAAAGAAAGAATGCATAAACTAAGTATCAGAATTTCATTTAACCAGGCATTTTAAATAGAACTATGCAGCAGTGTGTGTTCTGGGAAATACATGGCAACCCGCCCAGGATGACAGAGAGCCCGTGGGCAGCTGCAGACCTGAAGGCCAGCCAGGGCCTCCATGGCCAGAGTGGTCAGTGCCCTCAGCACCTGCGACTACCAGCCATTTGCTAGCTGCACCTTCAACACTTCGCTAGTTAAAATAAACCCAACGCTTTAATTCAGGTGACATGGACAAACTTCGTTTTGTTCATGCTGTCCCAATGAAGCTCCAAGGCAACTCTTAAAGTAGAAGCTTCATACTTCTCAGCCCCCGTTGTGCCAATTTATTCTTCTTTTTTAAAAAAAATAAAATAATAATAATAAAACAGCTCTTTGATCGCTACCTTTTTGACATTGCTGGAAAAGGCCGTTTTGGGCAGCCAGAACAATCTTGTAACACTTTTTGTAGGCTGAGTGGGAAGCAAAAGACAAGCTTCGAAAGTGGTTATTAGGTTGTGTTCATGTGCCAAAATGGCACTATTCTGGCAGTCAAACTAGATGCATTTAAGATGTTTGTCTTGCTGCTCTTTCCTTATCTTTGCTGTGGAATTGTGTCATTTAAAAGCACAAAAGGTTTAAAAGTTGAAAAAGCAAATTTGAAATCAAATTTAAGCAGGAATATTCCAAATAACCTGCCTAAAATTGGTTTTCTTAGGATTCACGATGTCATTACTAGTGCATAATAATGGAGATACTAATTTCTTTTCAGTAAGAAACACATCAGTCTCCAGTAATTTTTAGCCTATTTTCAAATTGCTCCAAATATGCTAAGACCTGCTAACTTCACATTTATGCAACTACGTGTAATTTGTTCCAAACTAACAGAGAACCCCAAAATATTTCTTAGTAACACATTATTTTGAGCTGCAGAGGAGCACAGACAAGTAACAGGACCAAAAATACCAAGTAACATTCCCCGTCATTGGTAACCGAATGATGCTCTTGAGATTGCACATTGTTATGTATGTTATGTTACGCTTTGGCAAATTGCTATTTGCTTCAACTGATTCGGATGTCTGCAAATTGACAAACATTTACTGCACACAATTTATGAAGCAGATTTCCATTTACCAAAGAACTGTAAAAAACATAATCGTTTTACATTTTGAGACAGGGATTAAATGTCTCCATAAACACACTGAATGGCTTTGATGTTCATACACCTGAAGTCTGTGGTTCTTTGAATCTACAACACTTGACACATGCTACTGAATTTCTGCTATTCCTCTGCAAAGTCTTAGATGAAACTTTGTTTTCTTTCTGGTACATACTCCTAAGCAAAATTAGCATTATATTTATGCTTAACATTATGCTTTAAGATTATCATTTAAAAATTATATTGCATGTATCAAGATGCTACATTTACTGCAACTCATACATAAAAGAGTAAAAAAATGAGAACTGGTACTAGTGGCATTCATTTCCAAAGCTACTTAAGTTGTTATATGGGAAGTAATACATTTACTCTTTCTCTCCAGGCAGGCTTTATATCATTGTACAAACCCAACATAAAGCATTGATATTGTTTCCTGGCTTGTGGCATATCAACACAAAATGAGAACTCACAGCCTTGCTCTCCTTGAAAGGGAAAACTTCACCTAAGGAGTGAAAGTTTCAAGTCCACACTGGCTGGTTTTCCCCAAGATGCTCCACAGTTCATCGAACACCAGTCCTCAGGAAGGCTCTGCTGCACAGCAGGTTTGCTCTGCATGCCCACCCTCCCATGGTAAACACACCAGATTTTTACACAAATACACTCGCTGATCTTCCTTAAGCCATCCACAGAAGGACTAACTCCCTCAGCAGTGCAAAAGTTTCTTTACCCTAGGGAGCCTACCTGCAACAACGATCAGAAAAGCTGCAATATAACAAGGTTTTAAACAAAGGTTCTGGGGAATGCTCCAGCGTCTTTGTAGCCCTGTCCCATTTCCATTCTGATACATATTCCTTTGCAGAGCACTAGCAGATTTGTGAGCAGGAAACTTTCCAGGAGTTAAATTCGGCTTTGAGTACGTGCTCTGCTCTCAGTAATCTCTATGGAAACTGGACAAAAACATCTGTGTATATACTGGCCACTGATGTCTAAATTTCAGTATTCCTGTTCCCTGAAGAGCTGTGGCACAAGCAAGACGCGGGACTGAATCTGTTGCGCTGCTCTCAGCAGGCATTTTGCCACTCACTTCCGTGGGAACGCAAGGGGGCCGGTGCAGCTGAACCTCACTTGCTGTGAGCCGTGTTTTGCATTTAAAGTGAACGGTCCTGCTTTGAGCTGAACTTAGCTCCAAGAACGCAATGAAGCACAAAATTGAAACAGAACAACAGCAAAAAAATAAGCAGCAGACAGCTGTTTTAGACTGTGACCGTCAGCAGTCAGATGGGCTGAAAACACGACGCATTCCTGCTCACTGCTGAATTCAGTGCAAGCACTGTTCAGAAACACGCTCCACATACCACACCTTCTTGAAATCTACTTTTCTTTATAACGTCATTTGCCAACCCTCTCTCTCCGTGAAAATGCACAAAAAATATTCTGAGCAGCGTTTGTAGCAACAACTTGGGATCAGTGCAACTTGCTGTTGCCGCAGCACAAAACAACTCCGCTCCTTCTGCCTCCTGTTGGACCGCTGCTGGCAGCAAAAGCAAACGAACAAAAAGCTGTCAGCCCCTCCCTGAGGAAAGCCTCCCAGGAAAGGGCAGAGGCTTGAGGAGGTAAAAACTTCAAGGCTTGGCTTGTCGTTCCTTTAACACAACACGTAACAACATCTCCGATTACAAGTAACATGCTGAATTGGTAACTTCCTCCTGTCCTTTACTTTTGAAGCATAAAGGAACAATTATGGTTACTGCTTACTACAGCTGTTTGAGTATTTTTTCAAATAGCATTGAAGTAATCTAATTTCAGCAAGAGCAATACTTTTTTAAAATGGAAAAACCTAGCAGTATTATAAAAAGTGATATAAATTGTATATCGGACTCAAGTAGTTGGAGAGTTGGTGAGCAGCCTGGCAGTTATCTTGCAGATTAGTTATACACACAGTGTAACAGCTTTATTTATATCTTCAGGCTGCTCGTTCCTCTACACTCCCTCTCCTTCCCTTTTGTAAATCACAAGCACTCCTTCAAAGGAGGCTGCTCAGCACAACACCACCATGGACCCAGGCCAAGCAGCGAGTGCCTGACCTCACAGGACCACTCCAGGGCACTTCCAGCAAAGCACGCACAGCCCCAGTGGCCCAGTGCTCCACCTGTCCTTGACTACTGCGGGCAGCTGATGCAACTCAGGAGCTGCCCTGGTTTGTGAATGGGATCAGAGCACGCTGCCAGGGACAAGCACAGTGAAACACAGGGCTTTACACCATTTCCTCAACTCTACTCTGCACATTTAAACTCACGGCTTCTGCTGGATGTCTCACAGAACCACTCTACTAGCACCCTTTTTCTTACCTACTCCATGGATGATATAGCTTGCAAACATCACAAGTGAATTTGAAACATCTATTTTAGAGTAATACCTACAGCACCCAGCAAGGACAATGGACCACACTGAGCTTGAAAATCAAAAGACTACGATCACTTCACATTACCTGAGAATGAACTCAGATTTTTTCTCAGTTACAGTGAGCAGTGACTATGCAGGAGTGAAATAAAGCTGATCAGAAACCGACTTATGTAAGAAGGGAAATCAGGTAACTTCTGCTGAGAAAAAGTGAAACTAAAAATGAAATACAAGAAAAAAAAAAAAAAAAAACCACAGAAGAGTGATCAAATGACGTTACTCAAGTTTATGACAGCAGCATTCTAGAAACTGCAAGCTGTACACAGATATGTTTATTCACAATAGCTTATATCACAAGAGCTAGTACTCTGACACACACTCAGAAAAATCATGGTGCACTGTCCCTTAGCTGCTATGCTATACCACTGCCAAGCTGCAAAGTAGCACAGCATGTTCAAGATATATGTCTTGCCTTAAAGAAGCAATTTTCTTAAGATACTAAATCACTGAGGAAGACTCCGTGCAATTACAATTTACCAGACTTCCACCGAGTATAATTAAATATTGCAAAGATCATTGATACATACTTCCAACAGTGTGTAAGTCAATACATGGAAAAAGAAGAGCAAAAAGGATGGCTAGAGTGGTTCCTGTACAATTATGTATCAGAAGTAACTCAAACGGTCAGCCAGATGCATGGGAATGGAATCCAACAAACACAAACCACACTTCGATCACATCTTCCCAACAAATTCCTGGTCCTGTTCTGACCGCGTCTTCCAGAACAACTTTCATTCCCCTTCCTCTTGCAGATATAAGCTACTCATTTTCATTATTGTGTTACATATTACATTTAAAATATTAATGAGGAGTGCAAAGGACATTTTAACCAAAGAGTTCAAGCCACTTTCTAAAGTTAACTAATTAGATGTTACTACATCCTATAGGTAAGATGGATCAGTATTGCAGCCTTGGCTTAGTATCAATTTGTTACTGCTACATTCTGTACTGCATGCAGGAGAGTTGAACCAAACCAGACCACAGAGGGGTTAACTGATTTGACAAAAACTCAGGAGGAAATGAGGAACAAAACCAGCAACAAAATCTTGCAGTCCATCTCTTCTTTCTCTTCATTAATCTGTGTGTTTAACCAGTATGTCTGAAAATATAGATGTCTTCATACTGGTGAAGTATTTAACGTGGAGTTCTGACTATAATAATTTACACAGCAACTTCAAATCCAGACTACCTTTATGCTCCGTCATTCTACAAAGCACAATAGATAGTTGCAGCACATTAGTGTAGGCCTGTAATTTACTGTGCATTTCAGCTAGAAGATTGGGTACATTGCAACAAGAGATGAAAATGCTGAAGAACCAAGGAGAGCAGAAAGAAAAGTATAGCTTGCTGCCAGCCACCTCCCTCCCCAATATTATTTTTTATTTATTTTATTATTTTTATTTTTTATTTACAGAATTTAACATTACAAAATCCAGCCTGGTGAAATCACCATAAAGCCCTCTAATGACTGCCTGTGGTCAACTAAATGCTGAGGACATGTCTTCCAACAGTACAGCTCCTTCCAACATGACGCCAGCCAACTGCTCGAAGGGCAGCACATTAGTCACTGAGTCCTTGTTACTCATTTTCATTTTATCAACACTGTGAGCCTCTCAGTAGTGCTCAGCTTTCGTTGCTTAGTCCTCAAGACCTTTTAAGGCCACAGCTATAGGTATGATGAAAGGAATGACAAAGTGACGCACTTGGTGGATGAGGGAAAGGCTGTGGATGTGGTGTACCTTGACTTCAGCAAGGCTTTTAACACTGTTTCCCACAGCATTCTCCTCAAGAAACTGGCTGCTCTTGGCTTGGACTGGCGCACGCTTCGTTGGGTTAGAAACTGGCTGGATAGCCGGGCCCAAAGAGTCGTGGTGAATGGAGCCAAGTCCAGTTGGAGGCCAGTCACTAGTGGCATCCCCCAGGGCTCGGTACTGGGGCCGGTCCTCTTTAATATCTTCATCGATGATCTTGATGAGTAGATCGAGTGCACCCTCAGTAAGTTCGCAGATGACATCAAGGTAGGTGCATGTGTTGATCTGCTCGAGGGTAGAAAGGCTCTGCAGGAGGATCTGGATAGGCTGCACCGATGGGCTGAGGTCAACTGCATGAAGTTCAACAAGGCCAAGTGCCGGGTCCTGCACCTGGGGCACAACAACCCCAAGCAGAGCTACAGGCTGGGAGATGAGTGGTTGGAAAGCTGCCAGGCAGAGAAAGACCTGGGAGCGATGGTGGACAGTCGGCTGAATATGAGCCAGCAGTGTGCTCAGGTGGCCAAGAAGGCCAATGGCATCCTGGCTTGCATAAGAAGCAGTGTGGCCAGCAGGGCTAGGGAGGTGATCGTCCCCCTGTACTCGGCTCTGGTGGGGCCGCACCTCGAGTACTGTGTTCAGTTTTGGGCCGCTCACTACAAGAAGGACATGCAGGTGCTCGAAAGAGTCCAGAGAAGGGCAACAAAGCTGGTGAGGGGTCTGGAGAACAAGTCCTACGAGGAGCGGCTGAGGGAGCTGGGCTTGTTCAGCCTGGAGAAGAGGAGGCTCAGGGGCGACCTTATCGCTCTTTGTAAGTACATAAAAGGAGGCTGTAGCAAAGTGGGGGTTGGTCTATTCTCCCACATGCCTGGTGACAGGATGAGGGAGAATGGGCTAAAGTTGCACCAGGGGAGGTTTAGGTTGGATATTAGGAAGAACTTCTTCACTGAGAGGGTTGTGAGGCATTGGAATGGGCTGCCCAGGGAAGTGGTGGAGTCCCCATCCCTGGACGTCTTTAAAAGACATTTAGATGTTGAACTTAGCGATATGGTTTAGTGGAGGACTTGTTAGTGTTAGGTCAGAGGTTGGACTCAATGATCTTGGAGGTCTCTTCCAACCTAGACAATTCTGTGATTCTGTGATTCTGCGAACGGGTAAGTTTCAATGAATATATCCGTGCCACTAGTAATGCGGGATAGCTTTCAATAGTAATAGTATGGGAGTAGAACTACAGGAAACTGTAAGTAGTGCCATGGGGTGATATACAGCTGTGGGTGAAAAAGTGTTACCACTTCTGAAACAGTTTGTAAAGTGTTAGAGGTACAAGTTGAAGACAAAGTCAATGCAGAAAGTGAGGAACTTCAGAACAGCCTTTCTGTGCTGAGTAAAGCAGATTCTGAAGAATTATAATGCATTATTTCTCCTAATCCTTTGGAAACCCAGAGAATTGCTTAGGCAGGGCTCCTCCAAATTAATCAAATATTTTACAGACATTTCACCTTCACAGTTCTTGTATGTCTTTTGCAGGACTCAGAAATTATTATTTTCCAAAGACACTGTCTTAACATCCTGCTGTATTCTGAAGTTTTATCATAAAGTTCTACCTTCCCTTCCATATTAGGATAGACTGACTGGAGAATGTGAACCCTTATACATAGCAGCAAATAATTTTCCCCAGCTAACACAATACTTAGCACCTGAAAAATGCAGACATTTTCTGAGAGGTGATGTATGGCTTTATGGTCATGAGACCGACTCAGTCTAATGGACAGATAGGAAACTCTCCTGCAGAACTGATGACGAAATGTTCCCCACAGCTGACGCCTGTTGAGAGCTATTAGCTTGTAGCCATGGTACACTGACACCGCAGTTGTGATTAAATTCAACATAAGCCCACGCTTGCAAGTGATTTAAATTTTCTTAAATACTCACACTTTGATTTATCATTGCTAGATCACCATGTTAGAGAGGGTTTTACTTTCTAAAGACTCAGAGTCTTCTGCTAATATTCATGATTTACTTCAAAAGGTATAAAGCCCACTTCCGAACTGAATTGTTTAAAAAATAACTAGTAACTCATAGTTGGCTTCTTTATGAGTTTAATGCAGTTAACCAATATTTGGTGGTTATGACTGGCAAGTTACTGCACACATATAAAAAGCAAAAGGGAACCATTATTGTTGAGTGGAAGACATGTGAAAACATTCATAGAAATACGGTCAAAAACAAGGTCTCTTTACAGAACTAGGGAATTAAACATTTTTTCTTGGACTCAAGAAGAAACACAACTACTTTCTCAGCTGAACTCAAATGAACAACTGTAACATCTTACAATTAAAGAGGTTAGGTGACTCTTAACAGGAGGATGTCAATGTGTTGATGGAAAAATCTGTCTGAGAAAGAGAGCTTGACTCAACTAACCAAATAGCAAGAAACAACATTTAGAAACTGAAACTAAGCAAACAGACTGGAAATACATGTTTTGTTTTGTTTTGTTTTTTATTAATGAAACAATCAACCATTGTAACAACTCACTAGTTAATTGTTGACTTTTTCTCACAAGTCGATGTGCTTTAATTCAGCTCATTTGTTTTGATGTAAAAAAAAGTTGATTGATATTCTATATAAGAGTACAGAATACAGCCAACCACCATTTTGGCATCAAAAACCTGTGAATTTATAGGATCTTCTCAGAACAAGTCTGAACATTTTAAGATCACCTCACGTATCTAAGCAAGAGCAAGCCTACCATTTTAGAACAAATGTCCTGTGTTCAGCTGTAAGGAAATGGTGTTCTCATCTTTCTCAGATCTTCTGTAACACTCTACCATTTTTATGACTTCCAGTATTAAAGCATAACTGAAAGGCCTTGTCTCCAGACCAGAAATTACGCAAGTGTTTAGAATGATTAATCCCTAGTCAGCAACTAAATGTAGACTACAGGCTTTAGTGTTTCATACACAAAAGGTAGGGATGAATGAGTTGAAACTGCTGAGAGATTGCCCACGGACTTCTTCTCTAGCTAGATTACACACAGTGGGAAAGCAGCATTCGGTTATTTGGTCCTTCTGTGGATTGCTTTGGATGGTACTTTTGTGATGTACGTTTCTGAAGTGATGATGGAAAAATATTCAATAGCTCTACAATTTTACCAACTTTCTTTCACTTAGCATTCATCCAGGTATCCAGCAGGATTCCTCACCGTGACAGCATTCTTTAATTCCACAAGAAACACTTCTGGGATAGGAGCTCATACACAATACCTATAGAAGTCTGTAAGGAGCTGGATGTGATCCTCCTCCCAATTAATTCCAGCCAATAAACTGAAAGTCTTAGCTTAAAAAAAAAAAAATACAGTAGATAACACTTCTAATTTTACATTCCTTAGCAACTGCTGTAATTGTACATAAGTGTATTTAATAATCACGAATGGAGAGAAAGAAAGTCACAGATGGACAGCACTGTGGCCCAGGAGATACTCCCATTGTTCAGACACAGGCTGTACAACAACAGAAGGACAAACCCTTTCACTTCCCCCTCCTGCCCTCTGATGAAATTTCAATATAAGGGACTAAATATTGCTCAGGCTCTGGCTATTTGCATTGTATGCCTGAATAACCATCACTGGCTGTTTCATGTGCTCCCACGTTATTCTGTGTTCATCCAAGACCATAATGGAAAACATTTGCAGTCTTTGTTGTATCTGGCATCAGAATGCTGAAGACTTTACAGTACCCACTGCTAGAAATTTACAATGAGATACTGTTCTACACCATATTAGTAATAATAAAGATCTGAGCTGAAAGGGTAAATCATAACCACATGGCTCACATTTAATGAGTATATTTTTATACGCATGAACAATCACAAATGCATACTACAATCACTCATACTACATGTGCAAATCCCACGAAAACCAAAGACATCATCTAGTCAACTGAAATTACTATTCTGTCCACACACAGTGTAGACATAATGTCACTGTGCAAAAGGAACACAGAAGATTGTGTTGTTTTTTGTTTTTTTTTGGTAATGGGTATTAACTAGTTTTTTTTTAAGTCATTATAATTTGGACATATAAAATTCAGTCTTTCCAGACCAATGAATGGCACATATGCCATAGGAACAATGTTCCTGCCAATTTTCACATTTCCACCACTTACCATTGCGATGTTAACAACAAAGAAAGGAGGTTTAACAAAAAAATCACAACTAATGATTCACAGCACAAATATCTCACTTTTTTTCCCCACTTGTTACATCCTTTGAGTCTGCCAGACAAAAACTTTAAGGAACAATGCTCTTCCTGAGGGTAAATGTTCTGTAGTTTTTGCTAAAATAGGAAAATGCAATTAAATCCATAAGCAACTAATTAAAGACAAAAAGGCAACTATAACTGCAAGTGCTCTCACATAGCTCTAAGGGATCACATTAATAATTGCAAATACAAAATTTAAAACTATTTTTCTTTTTAAAATTATTTGGGTTTTTCCTGTCAGAATACAATCTTGCTTAACTTTAGGCCTGTCTTGACTACTTACTAGAACTAATGGATAAAACAGCTGAGTATCTTGTTAAATAGAAACCACAGTGAAAGTGACTGCCCTCACATCTGCTCAGGACTGCAAGTACAATACTAAGTCGTGGCCTGAACAGGAGAAGGAGGTACCCATCTTTTCCAGGGATCTGCCTGAGAAGCAGTGAGGAGAGGAACTCCACTTACTCCTGGCTGGGCATCCTTCACACATCTTCAGCCTCTTACATCAACTGAAAAAAAGCAGGAGCTCAACAAGGAGTTTTCACTCTCTGAGACCATGAGAAAATTATCTCCTCATGTGCTGGATGTAAACACCCCCCACCCTCCCTGCTGGAATTCCAGCTATGGAGAGTACCCAAAAAAAAAAAAAAAAAAAAAGGCAACAGAATAAATGAGGAACTGCTGCAGTATGGCTGAATCATCCTCAGTGAGCTTGGTCACCACTGTCCACCCTTCTGTGATTTTTTTCAGAAGTGGTTGAGCTATTCAGCCATTACATGGAGGATAAATCCAAATTGTATCTCCTGTTATTATGACATTTCCATCAGAAACACGGGTGCAGTGGCAATTGTTTTATAAATCCTGTGTATTAATTAGTGTATCTGGAAAGAATAGAGTGAATTTAGCCAGTCAGATTGCACTGGACTAACTATACATGTTCATAATTTAGGAAGCCTTGTTTTGAAGTATACTCACTGATTTGCAGATGATGTCAGTTAAGGCCTACAATATTTTTCATGTTTAGCACTTACATTGTTGCAAGTAAAATTACACATAATTTGCCTAACACGGTAATTAAAAGCAGGTTCATTTTCTGGAAAAAAAATAAATAGAGAACTTATGAAATTTCCTTAAAACCTTTTTGCCAATATAAACTATATGAAAGGTATTTCAATGCAATGAACAGCTAGATAATGCCCCCAGAATAGATCGTGGATGATGCCCTAAATAGATTGTGCACTCTGTTATTGTTTTCAAATAAAAATCTGGAAAGGAATTACTATTTATATCACTCGGCAAGTCTAGGATTTTCTAATATACACACACATTGCAGATAAAATGGCTACTGTCAAAAATCCAGTTGATTTCCAAGAGTTAGCTCACCTACATCACAAAAAAAAAAAAAAAAAAAAAAAAAAAAAAAAAAAATCTAGGTCTACAGGGCACCTTTATATCACACTTTTAGTATCACAAGCTTGGTTTAATATAAATGTTTTGAGGAACCAAAAGACATTTTAGATATATGGAACTTCTGATGAACAGGAAAACAAGTCAAAACAACTAGAAAGTTAGTGCCATTTAGCTAATGGAGTTCTGCTCGTTGGAATCATGCTGTAATAAAATACCACTAGTGGGGTTTTATATTTGCTGTGACAGAACTTGCATGTTTTGGAAGTCTTGTAAAATGCTGCTAATAAAGCTCCAAGCAAAAAGATCGTTTGCTTTTGAAAGTGAAAGTACACTGTCATAATGGGAGGCCAGCGACCGAGGGCCTCAGCAGTGCTCCTGCACAGAGCACGACTCCCAGCAGCTCTGCATAAGCCTGCAGTGCAGCTCTAAAGTGCAACCCAAATTCTTGGAGGCAGATCGGAGCTAGCTTTCAGCGTGGGGCAGTCGCACAGCTCCAGGCATCAAGTATTTACTCAGAGCCCTTGTGCAATTGCACAGCTGTACAAACTGCACCTCGGCTGCAGCCCATGCTTGCTTTATTACAGGCTGTCATACACAAGACAGCTATCCAGGCCGTAAAAATACCATTAGTTTTCACTGTGGCTATGTTATCTGAGAACTGAAGCAAACACATACTATACTAACCTCCCTCCCTACCGCTTGCCCCTTCCAAGTGTGACAAGGAGCCACGTAGCACTTCTCAGTTAACCCAGTGCCTGCCTGCCACAGCTCCCCGAATGGCCCAGCCTGCCCACGGTGCTGAGCCAGCCCCGTGGTACTGGATGTGGCTGGCACGTTGGGAAAGGATGAAGGCTTCCACCTCATTGCACGGAGGCCACAGAACTGCCATCAGCCGCCTGACGTCTAGAAAGGTAGCAGAGCTGGACCTCCTGTGTTGACAAAGGGCTCTGCACCGCTATTGCTGGTGTCCCGAGGCAGGTATCTCTGGTACAAAGCCAACAAACAGTTCAGCAGCTGGGCATGAGGACTGCGCAACTGTAATAGCTCTGCTGGAATAACATGATCAGAAGAACTTAGGTGGATATGTTCACTCGTTCACTGGAAAACGTATATTGATCACAAAGAGGAAAATGTATTAAGGTGCTATTGAAAATTATGGAGTTTAGAGAGTCTTATAATTCATCTGGAACATTTTTTCTCCTCACCAATTTTTCTCCATACATAGCTACACTGCCTTGATCATTTTTTCATGACATTTTTATCTATTTCCTCCACCGCAGAGCTATTTAGCAATAAGGAAAAAGCAGCGGGTCAGTTAATCAAGGCTCACGTTGCGTGCAGAACTGATTTTTTGTTGCCTGAAAAATGGCATTGCTTTAACTGCCCCATTAAACTCCAGCACCTGCTAAGGGTGCAGTCCTGCTATAACTGAACTTAACAGGCACCTGGATGTTTGTAGGACTGCTTAACAAACACAGTCTAGCTAAAAGGTTTGGGCTGCTGAAGAGCACTCATTAATTTATACTCTTTTTCTAACACGCCTTTTTAAATTAAATGTGAATTCACAACATTTTATCCTCTTACTTGTAAACCCCTCTGAAATTACAGGAATCTTTATATACAGCACCCTTATGTGATCTATACTTACTGCCAGATACCGGTTGAACAAACAACATATTTGTAGGCCAGCTCCTATGTTACTGTCCACACCTAGTGTTACTGAAACTCGTATTTTCTAAAGCATTCTTTAATTTGAGGTCTGAGCTGACACATCAAGACTTCGATGTACAGGCCAGTTAGGCACTCGTTATACCTAAACTCTTATTTGCATAAAATGGACTAATCAGTGCTTGTCACAGCTGGACTCAAAGTGCATCTGTTAAACGCTGTTTCAAACTGAAACCTCAGGGTTTTCTAACCAGCACATTTAAATACAAGGCATCCAGGCACTGTAAACCTAGAGGTGTCTAACAGTCATGCTGAGTCCTACAGCAAAGAACTGATCAGAAAAGAAAAGGACATTCAAAGTCAGCTTTGTAGACCTAAGTGTTGTATTAACATCCTCTGAAAGACAGTTTGCTACTTAGGCAGTGCTCCAGAAGAGGACAGAAGACTTGAAAATACTTGAGTGAGGAAGCTGATGCACTTCTTGCATGCAAATCCACAGACTAGCCTGTAGTTTACCAAGAGAGTGCAGCATCAAGTGCTTTTCCTGGGGATGTCAGCATTAGAATTCCACCTTAGAAAATTAAGGGTGAACTTCAATTTAAACGTAAACTTATTGGGGAGGAGGGGAGGTTGGAAATCAATACTTTTAATTTACAGCAAAGACAAGCATTCAACACTCTAGCATATTTTCTCTGCAAGATAAAACTGCAGATAAAACTGCATTTGAAAATCTGCCATATAAATTGAGCATATTCTTTTAACAAATAGTTGTGAAGTATTCCTGCAGATGTGATTGATACTGCAAAGGCCCGAGACTCTCTGAGGTCAAATGAAATTTTGATGGCATACTAAAACTAATATATTTTCTATTCGGAATCACAGTTTCTTTCTCAGAGCACAAATGGATGTGGGAAGGTAAGACGAGCAGTCTACGTAGCCGTGCCAAAGGACCAAGAACACAACACTGACTGGCAGCACAAAAACCGACTCGCTTTACCTTCTGGCCAGACTCCCTGTACTCTGGAAGCTGCTGTTAAAAATCACCAGGGGATCACACAATTGTATGAGACAACAAACTCAGCATGAGTACTGGGACAAGTGTGCCACGCATTTCTATCTCTATGCAGTCCTGGATATTTTTTTTTAAATGCATTTAAGTATATTTTTTGAACTGACATCATTTGAACTGACAAAAGTCTCTTAAGTTCTCTGAACTGTTTTCAACTTTCAGAATAAGTAATACTATGTTACAGAAAGGAAGATTAAAGTGACATTGATTTCAGCCCGAACAGAAGAAGGCTTTTAACAGCTTTATCACAAGTTCAAAACTTTTTCATGTTCCACACTAGCAAATATATTTTTAAGTAGGTGTTTTGGTTTGTTTAGGTTATTTTCCTTCTAAAGTAAACAATTCCCACTAACTTGTCTGTATGGATAGTTTATCCAGAATAATTAGCATGCTTTATGGGCTCTATAAAAACACTTCTCAAGAACCTGTCTTTTTTTTTTTCTTTTTTCTTTTTTTTTTTTTTTTTCCCTGGAATAAATCGTCCATAAGGAAACACTTCCCAGTACAGGTATTAGTATGGCTTATTCACAATAGTTGCTCTGGTCAACCTCTCAGTATAACTGAGTCTATAATGCTGACAAACTCTTCAGAAACAACTAGAAATAATTTTAAATATTAACTGTTTATTTATCGAAAAAACTTATTTACCTTGCTCTATCTAAATTCTTCATATTCAATGAAATCTTTTCTGTGCAAGGTACAATTAACGTTAGTAACTCCCTCCATTGTTATAGTACTAAGGGGAACTGCATGGTATTTTAAGGATTAACCTAATCTTTAAGATTTACCCAAATTTGGGCACAGCTAGTGATAAAGATGTACAAGAGAAGAACTAAACACTGCCATGCAAAACTAGACCTATTTAAAAAAGAGGCAATTCTGAACACTCCAGAAGGAGAATTACATCTCTACAAACACAGTGTTTTTAGTTTTGCAATATAACAGAAAAGTGCATTTCTTAATCCAGATGGAGTTCATTCTGTGCATCAAGGCACTATGATTAAAACCCATCATAATTTTATGCTGATACAGTAAGTGCATTAACAATTTCTAGTTAACTAAACCTTTTATAATTTTACTAAGACATTTACTTCAGCTATGCCTGTGGCAGAAAGTTTTAAAGTTTAAATCTACATGGAGTAGAAAAATAAATATTTAAAATACTTGTTATTCTTGTATCAAGTGATTGTAGGATCCCTCCCTAAAACCACAGGTGCATGTTTTAAATACTGGTAACAAAATATCCACTGCAGAGAAAATAAATAAGTCACCTTCCTTCACCTACAGCTGTACCAAATAACCCACAACGGATTTTTAGTTGAACAAACTTGTACAAACAGACTTTCCTTGTCTTGAATATTAGGTTCTGTAAACTCCTGTAGTAGCTGAGTTTGGCTCGCTAATAAATATGACTTCTTTCTAATCATGACATCTTCCTACCATTATTATTTTGCATTCACAAACTGTCTGCAAAAATACCATAACTGCTTTCAACTGCAGCAAAGGTGCACAGGAGAAGAGGGTGCCCCTAAAACGGGTGGCTCCTAAACCACGTGCAACTTCACAGATTATGAGCAACATCATCACTGAGATGTAGACAAGAAGGTGCCGTTCACAACACAGAGGCAGAACATGCTTTTGCCAAACCATGCCCCTGAGCTGGTAAACTATCTTCTCCCACCCCACCTAAAGCAAGCCTGCACAGTACGTGGCCTGGAAGACACGTGTAGCTCTCAGCACTGCCTGCACAGAGCAATTTGGCTGGCCAGGCCTGCAGAAGACATAGCAGAGGAGCTGCTTGGGAACCTGCCGATTCTCAGCTTCTTTGTCAACCAGCACGTGCTACAACTCCCTCCTTCTCCTCTCTTTGCCTTCCCCAGGCCCAAAGAGCCACCTCCCACACCAGCTTTACAGCTGGGGGAACCTCTGACACTCCGCTGTTGCTCGTACCCACGGTCCTGCTGCTGGATAACACGCAGGATGACTCCTGGCACTCCTCACCAGGCAGGGAACCCAGGAAGTGGGGCCGTAACATACGTGCATTATGGCAAAGATGCAGGAGCTAGGAAAGCGTGGAGCACCCAGGCTGGCCGTTTACAAGAAAGCAAAGGATTAGAAGCAATTGGGGTGTAGGGATTTCACTAGACCAAACATCCACATCAGACGGCATACATCACATATAGCACCAAATGACCACACAAAATCATGTGTAATATCTGCACTATACAAGTTTTATCCTGTGCCAAATATGGGGAAAAGAGCTTGCACGCTGAAGTTATGCTGAGTTGCCTGGTCAGAGGTGGGTTCTGTGCACTATGAAAGCCACAGCTGCCATCCAATTTTCAGGGGTATTTCAGGAGATACCAGACAACACTTTGGAGGTCATAGCAGGAGGATGCAGAGGACAGCAAACACAGGAGCTGGGATTACTGAAGCTAGTATATGGTCAGCTCCACAAAGACAAGTCTGAGTCTTGAATGGTTTATCCGCCCATTTGAGTCCAACACCTTATTCGAGACTTTCAGGTAGTCCCCAGCAATATCCCTAGTGAGAATGGACTGTGCAGACTCAGCGATTAGAGTCACTGGAGACCACTGTAATCCTGTAAATACAGGCCATAAGACTGCATTTGACCTAAGTGATGTCTTCAGTAGATTTCCACTCATCATTCTCACAGAGGATGACAAGTCCATGACCACTGCAACAGGAAAACTCGTGAGTGCTGTGCTACAGAAACGTTCTGCCAGCTTAACTAACCACAGGGGAGGAAAAGTAACAGCAGGGACAAGCGTGATTCCTTGGGAATCCAAGAGTAAGTATTTCAAAGTGTCCCAACTCCATGCATTTCTTTGGCAAAGAATGTACAGTCTTCATGAGCGGAGGAGTCTGACAACCCTGCTGTCTGCTGTGGGATTTTTTTTCCTTTTGCCTATAAGATCATCTCCATTCTAGCCGGAGCTTGGAGCTGCTCGTCTCAAGCTGCTCAGGCACATAGAAAGCACAGAAACGATTGAAACTCAATCTAATGAGAAGTCACAAACAGCACTCTGTGAACATACCAGTGGCTCCTTCGTTCAATCCACTTCATAAACAGCATCTAAGGGTCTCTGATGATGGGTAACATATGGAGTCATAACAAAGGGCCTCTGAAGGCATTCACAGGAAAGGAACGGAGCCAATGATGAAAAAGTCTTTCCTCTTTCTCTTTATAGATCACCACCACCACATGGGCAAGATTACCAGTGACGACTGATGCACAGAATTAACAGGGATGCCTAAACTTTGTCTCTCACAGGAAACCTATCAGCCATCTATATCAATTCAGCAGTGTATTCTAACGCAGTAACTTCACTACGTACAGGCCCAAACCAGAATGATGACAGGCAGCCAGGAAACAGAGGAGTGCTCTGAGGTACAGCCTTCCCCTGCCACACAAAAGTTTAGATATGACAATGAGCAACCACGTAGAAGCTTCTCAGAGTTAAGGAATTAATTCTAAAGATCAAACACTGCTTCACAAGAGAAATCCTCACTAATAAAAATTTCCCTGATGAGTGAAATCTGAAAGCCCCTGAGAACCCTGGCTCCCTCCCTCTGGCACTTGTTTGAGGAAACATCACAGAGCAGTGATTTCCAAACTGTAGTAAACGGCACATCAGCAAACTGCTGAGTACACTGTGGTGGTCTGGAAAGCGCTCATCCGTCACGTGGTGGTGGTTCCATCTCCCTGTTTCCAACTTCTAATTGCATTAAACAAGTTTCTAATTGCATTAAACAAGTTTAACTCACATTTAGTACTTCTAATTTACCCTCAAAACCACTGAAGTTGCCACAGAGATGCTACCCACCATTAGATTGCAGGGAGACAGTGACTGCTGTGTAACTGAAACTGTGAAAAATATTTCTTTAAATATTTGGAAACTAGGGCCAGAAAGGAAGCAGGAAAACACCTTATCTTTTTCCACAAAACCAAAATAGGAATGACATTTGTTTTCTGAATTGCACACTGTGTGCCATGTTAAAGAGACAAGCATGATTACAGAATTAAAAAGTTGGGCAAGCCTCCTTGTGCAGCTTTGCACACTTGCTTATTTTTGGTTGCAGTAGAGTATCCACATAAACATTAACACTGTCAGTGCTTTGTGAGACTAGGAGACAGACAGGACAATTCTACATGACTAAATCCTGATTTACATTTTTCATTGTTGAATTTGTTCATGTAATACCAAGCAAATCAAATAGGCACATATACAAGGGGTTTCCTACTTCATCAGTCAACATACTTCTCCAATACAACCATGAGGTTTCCCCTTGAACAGAAGTCTCCTCCTTCTCAGTTTTGTTTACATTAAAATACATCTCTGGATGCTACCTTGTGGCTAAGCAAAAAGCATACGCACCCTGTTTTTAAGGCAGTGTGATGGATTTATGACCCCACTCTCCCTTTATAAATGAACCACCTTTCCTTGTGCATGTGGAAGATGGTCACCGAGCTGCTCACAGAACGATCATCGTCTTGCTCAGTTACAGCTGATCGCTTTTCATCAGTTTTAATCAACATTACCCACTGTATCGAGGCAGCTTAACTCCTTGTCTTGCTTAGGTTTTTCAGGAATCCATGAAGTGTGAAAGTCTTCATTTTTATCAAGTACTTTAGTGTCCCGAGTCTCAAGCACACACCTACTGAAGTTTCTCTTCAGCCTCTCAGTCAGTTCCACCTGTACCTCAGTGTTAGCACAGGCCGGCGCGCATTGTTCGAGCCTGATGTCCAGAACCACAAACGCAGAGCACCCCACTGCCAACACGGGCACGGAACTGCACATTTCCCTATTTCACTTCACGTTTACAAACAGCTTTTTAACCCACTGGTGGCACACCATCCCGAGGGCCACCTCTAGGTTTCTTTACCAGCTCCTCTGCGCACGGGGCCAGTTCCCAGGACGCCGCACTTGACACGGGGCCTGCTCGGCTGCCCGTGACCGCGGTCAGTGCCCCCTGCCCCAGGCACGTACCCAACACCTCTAATTTAACACCATTTCACCTCACCGGCCACCACCCGCGCCCAGCACTCGCCCTGTGACAGGCTGCATTTTAATTTTGACCGTGACTCTGTCTCTCCCCGCCCCGCCACCCGGCTCCTCAGCCCCTCTGCCGACTTCCCCATTGCTCTCAGAGCGGAAGGAAAAGAGAATAAAAATTTAAAAAAAAAAAAAAAAGGAAAGAAAGAAAAAAGCGAAACGCTCCCGAAGTTCAGTTTCGCGGCGTTAACTCGCGCGCGCTCGCTCTGCCATTGTCTCCCGCACAAAAGCCCGCCTGCGCCTGCTTTCCATGACAATGCTTCAGGGGAGAGCCGGGGCGAGAGCCCCAGCCCGCCTTTGTCCGCCCCAAACGAGCCCCCTCGGAGGGGCTGCAGCCCTCGGCGGCGGCCGGTGGGGCGGCCGGGGCCGGTCACAGGCGGGCGCCCATTGTCCGGGGGCCGCCGGGGCTCGGCGCCACACGGCGGCGGAGGGACCGGGGGGGGGAACGACCGGGGGAGGGGGGACCGGGGGGACCCTGCTCGTCCCCGCCGAGGCGGGGGCGCCCTGCCCGGCCCTGCCCGGCCCTGCCCGGCCGAGGGGCGGGCTCTGTGCCGCCGGGGTCTTCCCCGCCCGGCCGCGCCCCGCCTCGGGGCCGTCGCTCCCCGGTTGCGGAGGGGCTTCCCCCCTCGGCGCGGCGGAGCCAGCGTGGCCGCGCTTCCCCTCCGCCAGGGCGCGTGTGGAGCCCGGCCCTCAGCGGCGGCGGCGCCGCGTCCCCCCCGTGCACACACAGACACACACACAGACACACACACACATTTATACACATAATACACACACACACACATATATACACATAATACACACACATACGCGCACACACACACACACGCCTCCCTTTCCTCAGCCCTCGCCCTGCCCCGCCGCCGCCCGGCTCGCCCCGCCAAGGGTTAAGGCGAGAGGCCGGCGCGGCGATGGCAGCAGCCCTGTCAGAAACACCCGGTGGGTGCCGCGGGGTGGCGAGGAGAGAGAGAAACAATAAAATAAATTTAAAAATAAATAAATACATTTAATAAATAAATAGATAAATAAATAAAAAGAGAGAAACCCCGCGCGGGGGCCCTGGGCTCCGTGCGGCCGAGCCCGCTGTCAGGGCGGCCGAGCCCCGGGACGCGCCGCCGCCGCCGAGCCGCTCCCGCGGGCGGCCGGGGGGAGCCGCGGGGCCCCGCTGAGCTCCGGGCCCCGCAGCAGCGGCCCCCGCGGCGGGGCGAGCGCGGCCCCCGCTCGGCGGCTGCCCGCCCCGGGGAAAGCACAATAGCCCCCCCACCCCAGTGACACCGGAGCCCCGGGGAGAAAGGGGGGGGGGGGGGGGGGGGCTTTGTGAGGAGAATTGAGCGAAATTTACAAAACAAAACAAAAAAAAAATACAACAGAGGGAGAGAGAGAGACGGGGGCAGAGTGGCTCCTCCTCCTCCTCTCCAAAAAGGCCTGTTGGAAAACTGCACACGGCAGCGGCTCCAACGGCACCGTCTCCCTCGCTCTGCCCTGGAGAGAGAAAAGGAGGCGAAAGGCACCGAGCGAGAGGGGGGGATCGCGGCGAAAGGGGGGAAAAGGCCCGATCTCTTTGTGTTACCTGCCGTGAAACCAGTCCTTGCAGGCATCGCATTCAATCATGAAGCGGGTTACGTCGTAGGGCAGCCTACAGATGCAATAGACGGGCACCGTCGCCATGTTAGCTCCCTTCAAAACAACGCTGGACTCCCAGACAAGCGAGCGGGGCTCGCTGCGGCTCCTGCCGCTAGGTAGCTTTTGCTGCTTCTCCTTCCAAAATGCCAGCAAATTTGCAATGTCGAGAGACGGAGCGGGGAGGGGGGGGGGGGGGGGGGGGAAGGGGGAAGAAAAGAAGGGGGGGGAAAAAATCAGATAATGCAATTACGGCTCCTCAAGGGCGAGCGAGCAATGTCAGAAAAATAATAAAGGGCTTCGCAAAGTTTGGCTGCATGGTTCCTCCGGCTCCGCGAGCGCCGACCGACCGGACTGGGGCTTTTTTGTTGTTGTTGTTGTTAAATGATTATTATTCAAAATGTTTGGCGAAATGCATTATATTGCATGCCCCCTGGTGACAGTACAGTACCGAGGCTTTTCATAAACACTCCGAAATGTAGCCCTTTCCTTGTAATGTCCTTACGTCAGCTTGCAACATTGCAATATTTCCTCTGCTGGGGCTGGGGCGGGCGGCGGCGGGGGAGGCGAGGCGAGGCGAGGCGAGGCCAGGCGGCAGCTCCGCTCCGCTCCGCTCCGCGCCGGGTGAGTTCGGGGGGCTCCCGGGGCCCGAGGGGGGTCGCCTTGTGCCTGGGGCAATCCCCGGTGCGGTGCCCCGGGAGGGACTTTCTAAAGTGGCCCGGGAACGGCGGGGGGTGCCCAGGGATGGGGGCAGGAGGGAGAGACCCCCCCGCCCGGTGCCCCCCAGCACCCCCCCGGTGCCCCCCGTCCTGCAGCCGGGCTCGGACGCCCCCGCCCAAGGGCAGCTCTCGCTCCGCGGCCAGGTGCGGAGCATCCGCGCTTCCAAGCGGTTCGCAGCCGCCGTGCTGCCCCCTCGGCTGACAGGACACCCCGCTGGGTAGTGCCCTGAGGGTGGTTAGGGGCCTCTGGGCACAAGCTGCACGTGTGTTGATTTATATTAAAAAAAGAAAAAAATATATATAAATGGTCTGCTAGTTGTTTGGAGTTATTGCAGTGCGTGTGAAGGTACCTGCCTCTGCGTGTGCTGGTCCGGTCACCACTAGCCACGGAGCAAGCAGGGCTGCTACAGCAGAGGTGAAAATAAACACCCCGTGCCTGCAAAGCACCGACCCAAAGCCGGCAGGTATGGGCTCCGTGCTCTGAGGTGCCCCTTGGACACCCCTGCATAGCCCCAGACTACAACTGCCCACAGACACCAGCTGCCTCATGGACAGAGAGCAGTAAACAGGGGGGCAAAGGCAAAATTTGAACCCAGATTGAGAATGCAGGACCTCAATTTCCCCCAACACCTAGGCTCCAAACAGCTGTTGGGGTGGTTAAAATAGTCACACTTTGGGATGTTTGCTGGGATGTACGCCCTGAGTGTGTTTGATAGCCACTGGCACACTTCTCATAGATGTGCGAAAACTTCATAAAATAGTCACAAAGAGTCCCACCTGACGTGTGATTGCCAGTTACAATTGATTTGGTGTCTTGAATCCATCTCATTTGAGGGACGGGAGGATATATCTATTTGTTAATAGATAAAAAATAAAATAAAAAATGGACACCTTTCTGTTTTTTCAGCAGTCTGCAAAAATCATCAGAAATCACCTGTAGTAGACAAGGGGAATTCAAGGGCCCAAATAACTTGAGCTCTTTTTTTTTTTTTTTTTTTTTTTTTTTTTTTTTTTTTTTTTTTCCCCTTGCAGAGATAAGGCCATTGTCGGCACAGGCAGAACCTGTCTAGGCCAATTGAAGAGACACCGTCAAAATTACTTGCCTTGCCCATCAAATTTACATGCCACAGCAATGACTTTCAGTCAGTGTTCATGCAGAGCTACATTGAACTAGTGTCAGAAATTACATTCCTGGGTCTACCATGAATGTTTACAAGTGAAACCGAATTTCTAGCATAGCTCAAGGTGTGGTAACGCAGGGCTAAGTTTATAGGCCTACATTTTACATCATGACTCAGTTGTTTTGAACGACATTTTGAGGCACACAAAGGGGCCTATTTTCCTCATTATGCCGAGTGGTATAAGGATCTTGTCCTCTAAAAATCAGACCCCTTTTAACTTTGAATTGATTTATCATGATTTTAATTGCTTGGGGTTTCAACCAAAAAAGAAGAGCGAGTCTAGGGAGTTACACAGGATGAGGAGACAAGGCCCAGAAAACCATCACAAGAGCTAAGTGGGCTTTTATAGGATCCCCTCTTCGCCACCTGAACATGCCAACCACATCCATCAGAACCTCTCAGTTTTGCAGGAAAGGTTTAGGTAGAACTTCTGTTGATTTTGATAACCTTTTGTATTATGGGACAGTCAAGCAAAAATTGTTTTCTTGCCTCCGCACACTAGAAAGGCATGCAACTGCAACCTGGAGTGCCTTGTTCCTGCTTTATGAGCTACCAAACCCATGTGTTCTGTGAAAAATCACATCCTTTCTTCAAGTTCCACAAGCATCTCCATGAAAGCAGTCCTATTTCCAAAGTACCGCCTGAGATTCTAGCATCAGCACGTCTCCACTACAGCCACTGGGGAAAGAAACCCTCCTAAAACTGCGGGGATTTTGGTGGCCACAACAAAGGGTGGCTGGGCTGCACAAGAGTGTAGCCAGACGCTGCTCCACAGACACGGTCTGAGCAGTGTGAGGCTGCTCCACTGTCCCTTGCTGCTCTCCGCTCCAGCAGCAGAGCGGCGCCACCAGCACAAGTGTTTGTGTGAAGTTGGTGTGGTTGTCTGACGGCGTGCGGGAGGCTGCTGGAGCTGACACTGCCAAAACTGCATGGAAACAAGTTAGGGGAGTCGGATGCTCTGTTCTGGCAACTCAGACGCTGTACAATTCATTTTGCCAGGGATTAGCATATAAAGAAACTAATTGGTAAGGTTGTCCCGTTGTTCTGAGTTTTTCTGTAGACCCAGTAGCTGTGCAAGGACGGTGCTTGGCTGGTCTCATGCAGGGAGGAGCGAGTTGTGGAGTGATGCTGAGATGCCTTAACCTAACATAATTTGATCACTGAGTTAACATGTTCGAAATTCTGAAGCAAGTTTTTAATAAATATTTTTAAAATGGTAGGAAAACAACAACAGCAACAACTACCCAGCAGCATAAGCCCAAACAGCTGCCTGGAAAACACCCGCATGGTGACAGCGGACTCTGCGGACAGGATGCTCACAGCAGCCTAGCTGTAGGCCGAGCTCACACAGCGCTAGGAGCCGTGGGGCTACCACGCACAGAGATCTGCTGCCATCTTTGAGCTTCTGGAAGGGGATGAGATTTTTCTGGAGTATTCAGGTGATCCTGGAGCACAAGGCTCACCAGCTGTGACATTCTGAATTACCTGGGCACTTCTGAGGAGCCTCCATCTGCTCTTTGATTACAACCAGTAAACACTCACAATACTCAGCTCTCAGGTCCCTGGCCTGGTAAGGCACACAGAAAAGGCTCTGACTTGATCACCAGCACAGAGGGAAGTTCTTTATTACCATTACCATTTTTTGAGCTTTCCAGTTTTTCCTCATTATCATTTTGTACTTCCTATAGATTTCCTCTACAGTGGTACATACAAGGTCCTTCCCTGTAGCTTTCGACACATTGTCCCTGGAGTTATTTCACTGCTAGTGTAAAGAAGAAAACCACATTAACTTTTTTCCCCTTCAACTATATCTGCTCATTAAGTAAATGTTTACGAAGAAGATATCTATGAAACCAACCTTGAAACAACAGGGATCACTGAGCTTCAGCAAGAGAGGAACTAGTTGGTGACAGTGTACGTCCCTTCCAGTTTTCCTCATCTGATACCAGATCTCCTTATTACATTAATTGGTTAGATCTCAAGAAACACTAAGAAACTTCTAAAAACATACAGCTGAGTTAAGATTCTGAACAGAGAACTTACACACACTGTCTCCTGTGATTGTTCAGCCCTGCCATGAGCAGAAGTGGAGGCCAAGTGAGATAACAGTGGGACCCAACCTGCAGGTCTAGCACGGGCACAAGCGGTCATGCAGCACACAAAGTGCCAGGGCTGTCCTGCGGGGAACTTTACAGTAAATACACAGAGGCAGCAGTTCAAATGCTGTAATAAAACACCCAAGTAAACCCAAATTCCAAACCAGGGGGAATAATGAGATATGCCGTTTGAAGCAAGGCAGTCAAGAATGTAAACAGCATCTGTAATTTAAAAATCATTGAAATTGTAACAGGAGACTAGGTTAAAAGGGCCTTTCATGTAGCAAATTAGCTTAAAGATCTAGTTAAAGAATTTATTTCGTATTCATAACAGTTAACGTAAATTGCATTATCAGTCCATACATGTACCTTTCGACTCACTTTGCCTCCTATTTCAGCACACAAGCTCATGTTACACCGAACCTTGACACAAGGAAGCTACTTCATTGGGCATCAGCATTGTACTGACAATAAAACTGTGTCTTCAGCATGGCTTACCAGAATCTGCAGGATTCATAAAACCTGAACTTTGACCACCATCTCAGATGTCAATAAAAACTTACCAGCTTTTTTTGTACAAGGTTTTAAGATTTCAAATGCATTGTTTGGAGGAAAAGATTCTAATAACTCAGAAAATCACCAGTAGTCCTCCCTCCCACCCCCCACCCTTCCTGGTATTCCTGTGCCACTGCTGCAGCGTGGGGAGCCCCAGAGAGGGCAGTGGGATCGAAGAGCAACCATCTGCCTTGCAGCATCACCCTGACCACGTCCTGCAGCCTTTCAGGTGTGCTGGCAGATGTGCTTGTTGAAGTATATACATTTATTAGCCAAAGCCTCCTGCAATTTAATGAACATTGGGTACAGAAATATTTTTGAGGTGTTTATTGTCTGTGTTTTACAGCAGGGCATAAAGTAGTGGAATGGCTGTCACATTTTACTGAGCTCAGTGACAGAAGCAAACATTTAATTCAGCAATATAAATACTTCCATTAAACATAGTCCTCACGTTTAGAGCCCAGGTGGCAAGAAGCATCACACCAGCTATGCCTTTTCTCTCACCACACACATTACATGTGCAATACTTCATCAAACTTAATTTTCAGGAGGATAGCTTAAATACGAAAAAATAAAATAAACATCAAAGAAGCACACCATCCCCGCTTGAGCTGTGGCAAGAGCAAGGGGAGGACAGTAAGCGAGGGCTGAGTCTCAGAGCAGCCTCCCGGGTCAACCTACCACCTCTCCATCATTGGTTGTGGACTTTGCCAATTCCCACAGGCCACATCCTCCAACATGCAAAGCACCCAGTCATGTAGTGTTATGTCGACCTGCTTTAACTCATCAGAAACACTTGTGTAAGTGAGACAGGCGGCTGGTGAAGGGGTTGGGCTGGGAGGCCCCAGCGCAGGGGCTTCACCGCCCACCCTCCTGCTCCAGCCTTTGCTCTGTAACCCCTCACACACGGCCTGAGAAGCAGCCTGGCTCCTCACAGACAGGACAGCAAACCCAAGCAGCGACCCAGCTCCTCGCCTGGACAAGTGGGAAGCTGTGCTGGCGTGAGCCAGAGGAGAAGCCAAACCTCCACACACCTCGCAGCTGAGGGGCCTGCAGCTTGCAGAGCCTCACTGCGAGGACCGCACGTCCACTCCACTTCGAGCCAGCTGCTCCTGGGCCACAGTCTGTGAGCTGGGCAACACATCTCCCAGCATGTTCGTTGGGCTGTGGTCACATTTTGCCCAGTGTCCAAGTTCCACGCACCCTGGAAGGCCCCTAGTGCTCAGGAAGCGTTGTGGCGGAGGCTGCGGTGCGGGAGGCAGGCACGGCCCAGCACGGTTGTGCTCGGCAGCCCTCTGCAGGCACCGCGGGTGAGCAAAGCAGTGGGAGCTCAGGCACTCGTTTGCGCTCACAAACAAAAGCCTGAGGCTTGGTACTCCTGCACATCCCTCCCCTCTTCCATGCGCCCCGCAGTCATTGCCTCTTTCATATGTCCTGGTTAAATTGGGTTTCTACTCTCTAAGGAAACAGCCAATTTATACAGGCAGTACGGAGCAGCTGTATTTGCCAGTCTGGATTTACAATACCTCCCCTGGCAAATCGTCATAATCTCAGCTACAAGTGTGATTCAGCTGGCACACCACGAGCAGGGCAGCAGCATTCCCACAGGCAGCAGGAGCTGCTGAAGAGGAGTCAGAGTTGCCACCTACAGCACCAGCCAGTAGGCTTCCCTCACGACTCATCTGCTGGATGAAAGCAGCAGCAATCTGTCCCGCTCCCTCCCTGAAAAGGCCTCGCTTCACCCAGTGCTTAGTACATCAAAGCACCCAAAGCATCCACGAGCCCCCAGGAAAAGCAGCCCAAATACATCAGTGCAGACACAAAGCTAAAGTCAGAGCAGAGTCCACAGCCACTGATGCAAATAAGAATGAAAATACAAAAAGAAAGGGAAAAATATGTTTTTGTTTTTTTATTATTATTATTATTATTATTTTTAATCCTTTGTTGCTCTTACGGTTGGTTCTTGGAGCAATGGGCTGCATGGACAGACTGCTTGTCACTGTCACCAGAGGACTGCAGGAGTCACCAGCAAGAGTTGAGGTCTGAGGCGCACCAAGCAGAAAAACCATCAGAAGAGGTTCAGTTGCAATCTCTAGAAATCAGTACTTGGTTGCCAACTCTTCTGGGAAAAGCCACATTCTGGAGGGATAATGCCCCACCTCACCCCCAGGTCACCCTCAGGGGCAGCAGAAACTCCTCAGGGCCAGCAGCAACCTCCTTCACCCAGCTGCAGCTCTGCCCAGCACACGAAGGCTGCAGGGCCAGGCTGCGGCTTCCAGAAGTGCTTTGTAAAAGTGATTTCAGCCAGGGTTACTCGAGTAACGTGGCCACTGAGGAGCCTCATGCAAAATGTTTTTATAAACATTTAAACCATTTGTAAACAAGATTTCATAACTTGGCAGTCGTACTCGTATTTTGTTATTTTCACCCAAAGCATGCTGCTGTGCTGAGAGCTGCCTTCTGCCTCCATCCATTACGATATCAGAGTCCAAGGGGGAAGTTGCAATGAAGACTTGATGCTTCTCCTGCATTTCTGCATTTTATTTTGTAATTTCTTACTTGTGCTTACAAGGGTCACTTGAGGCTGTTTCATCCAGAAAGGTGGATGTATCCTGATCAGGAGGCACACTACAGGGCACTACACTTTGTCACAAGTGCTGTAACTGCACCACTACGAAACTGAAACAAGCTGATAGGCAACAGGAATCTGCAGCACTCCTGCTACTCTGTAGCACCTACCCCAACTTTTACTTTATATTTTCAGGGTTCCCTCGTGGTTTTTTTTTTTTTTTTTTTTTTTTTTTTTTTTTTTCCTTTATATTGTCAAACTCATTCCCTCATGTTTTTTGTTTATATTGTCAAATTCATCTGCGTAGCTACGTGAGGACAGATGTGACTACAGCCAGGAACCAGGCCCACCCTTCACCACAAAGCACACCTAGGCTTAAACACCAAACCAACAATTCATTACAACCCCAAAAAACATTCAAAACTGCACCTTCTCCTGCCTGAGCAACCAAATCCCTCCTGGCACTGACATCCCTCACTTGCATATTAAATGCTCACCCCCTGCCAACCTCAGCACACAGCCTGGTCCCTGAAGGAAGGAGGCCATCCATGCCTGGTGATTGCAGACCAGGCTCACCTGGGGGCACCCAGCCCATGCTTCTCCTCTCACAGGCCTGCCATGGTGATAATGAGGTCTGCTTAATTGCTTGTTACATTGCCCTTCCTTTTGCCTCGTCTCTAGGCTGCAGGTGGGCTGAGAGAAAGGGACGTCCTATGGCACAAGGCAAGGCTGTGCTACAAAAGCTCTCCTTCCCCCCTGCCTGACTTCCCTTCGGGCTGTTGCACTTTCTGCACTTGGCCGTGTACTGCTGCATTGATCCGATCCAGCTTTAGCTCCACAGCTCACCTCCTGTAAGGAGGCAAAAATGGGTCACAACGAGGCCTCCAGGGCCTGCGGAGAGCCTGGAGGGAGCGGAGCAAAACTTGCTGCACATGCAGGAGGGCAGGGGCTATTATTCTACTTGTAGTAGTCACAACTATAGGTGCAAAATACCACTGAAATGGCTGTGAGGGTTGCACTGGCCCTTCTTGACACCCCACCGGCTGGCTGTTCCCACCAGAAGGCCCTGGGTCTGCCTGGTGGCTGCTGTCCAAGGCCTGTTTGCAGCACCTCAGCCATGACACAGCCACCTCCTGCCACAGCACGGCCACGAGCAGAAGAAATTAGCTGGTTCTGGCTCTTCCCCAGCACGCTGCTTGCCCACCAGTGCTCCACCAGGTCACTTCAGCTCACATCTCTCTGACTGCCCTTCTGTAACTCAACGCTGGGCTCTCCCTGCACCTATGGCCCAGCCCCCTCCTTGTGCTTGGGCAATGGGAGCTGTGAGATGGGCTCCATACCTGGAGCCAGGGCACAGAGCTGGCCTCAGAGCCACGTCTGGTCGGCTCAGCACAGTCCCCAGCACCCTGCTGCAGGACCCCAGTGGCTGATAACCCCCGTGTGGCTCTCACCTTGGGGATGGGTAGTGATGTCCTGGCTGCACGTAGGTTGGGAGGTCTGGCAGCCATCATCGTTGTTCCTATCAGTGTTCACTTGAGAAATGAAAAGGCTCACTTCTTGTACACCATGTTGGCCTATATAAATAATAATGAACCCTCCAGTCTTGGGCACCTGATGCTGCATCCACAGGGTGCAAAGACTTGCTGCGTAGCAAGGAGCTGACTTCTGCCTTCACAGTCAGTGCCCAAGACATTTTTCTGGGTCATTAACAGTAAACCTTATGGCAGTGCAGAAGCCTGTGTTTGGTGTGGCCACCCTTTGCCACTGCCCAGCAGGTGTGCTGCAGCCCCAGTGCTGCGTGGTCCCCGTACAACTGGCAGCAGAGAGGACTGCAGAGAAAAGAGAAGAACACCAGCGAAACACAGGGCAGCTGCCTCAGTGTCTCCATGCTCAGGGCAGAGCTGCTGCGAGACCCAAGTCCAGTGTTGTTTCAGGAGATACATGCAACCTGTCTACACATGGCAATAGATTATTAAAAAGTGTTCACTAATTCAATTAACACATCAAAAAAGTTCATGTGACAGTGAATATCAACATAATGTAGGTGCAGATGTATAAACACATGTATGAAAGACATCTGTCAGGAAGCGTGAGATGTAAATATTTAGAAAAGGATTAATTTTAAATGCACTGTAATTCCTGCAGGAAGCTTCTCGAGACTACTGCATGAGTAGCAGAGGGATTACAACCCGCTTCCTGTGCCCACAGCCTCTGGTCCGAGGGTGAGGACAGACACCCATGCATGTACCCCCACTGAGTGGATTCACACATTGTTCAGCTCCCCCCAACCTGTGAGTGTGCAGCCTGTGCTCAGCCCCAGAGCTGCCACTGCTGCATCACCCTAATTCTCAGTTGCCAAACTGTACATCCACACTGCAGAGAGCAAGGAAAAAAAAAAGTGTTGGTTCTGGATTAGTTTTGCATATTCCTGCTCAAACAGCACCTGCAGACTCCCCCAGAGACTTCCACGAGCATCTACCAGGGGCCAAGAGCTTGACCTCCTCTCACCTCAGCATCTGCCTCTGCCAGCCCCACGTAGTTTCTGCCCGAGAAGACAGGCTCTGGCCTCCCGGGGGCAGTGCCAGGCACTGAAATGGGCCACAAAGGAAGGAAGAGCCCCGAGTAACAGGCACAAACGTAATGCAAGCCAAACTCTTTCACCGTAATTTCTGGAAAAAGTCAATGCGTTGCTTTGTATTTGGGGCAATGATCTAGTTCATCTGCTGTACTTTCACATCCTAACTTCATGCGTGTGTGGATAGCTAGTTGCACTCCAGCTATACATGACAAATTTTGCACGTATAGTTACATTGAGTGGTGAAGTCACTGTACTTCCAGCACATAGCACACAGGTGGCATCTCTTATGTAGGCAACATCAGACAAGATTTATTTTTGTTGACATCGATTATTGCATGGCAGTGACTGGTTTATGCCTTAGCAGTGTAATGCATCCTCTGTGTTGTTGCAAGAGGGGGCAACTAATGCCTTGTAACTTCACCAGAGCAAGAGATGGAACACACACCACATGGTGCAGGAATAATACTGCATGGGTGCTGGGCAGGAAGGGACACAGTCCCAAGCGTTCAGCAACAGAATCCCCAGCTTAGCTGCTGTTACACCAGGAAAACTGCTCCTCTCCAGCTCACTTCATTTCTGAAGGGAGAGAGGAAGAATGATTGCTGCAATTTGCACAAAACACAGCTGCGCTGCTATAAACTGCATCTATAGTAAGAGCACAGAGCTGTTAATACTGCTCATGTAGACACAACATGAGATCAAAAACGCTCAGGGCAAGACTGTTTTTAACAATGTGTGTCAGGCACTAGAGTAAACAGATGAACATTTAGATAGAGACAGCAGACAATAAGGGCGTGCCTAGACAGAAAAGCTATTCTGATACCAACCTAGGTATAAATGTATAACTACTCCTGTTATGTCAGAACGATCCATTATGTAGAGAAAATGCTCGTGTAACAGAATGATTTGCTTTCAGCTACAAGGAGCTGGGATACGAGCAGTGCTGATAATCCTGTACATCAAACATAATACTGATGCACCACTGCAAGCACCTGGGGATGGCCTTTTTCTTTTTAAACAACTGCCCTTGTTACTTCTGTCAAATATTTGCATCTCATTAGCTATCATGCATTTAAGAGTGGGCAGCTGTATAAAATAAAAAGGACACAGCATTACTCTGATGAAGTGTGCTATTTCCCAGCAATGGTGGCATATGAAAGTTTTGATTTGTTTTCTTTCTCTGTCTTTCAGGAGGACATAGTGTATGTAGTCTGCTAACTCAATCACTTTATTTGGGCATAGGAAAACTTTTATTTACAACATGTAATTAAAAATATTTGACAAAAAAGGCATACAGTATTTTATACTAAAAGAATAAAGATTTTTATTAAGCACTGTAAGTTGCATTCAATAGCCTTCAAATACACCACACCACAATCCATCTACAACCAATCAAACCCAACAGTAGTTCATTCTTGCACAATCCATGAGTTGGGGCAGAACTCCCTTCAACTTACATTAAGATACCTACTTAGCTCTTGCGGGCAGGGAATGGGGAATTACACCTCATTTCTGATCACTAATGTGTGATGAAGAGCATCAGGAGAATTATATGAAAACGAATATAAAGAAATGATTCTGATTTTGAAGTACATTAAGTTTGGAAACACTAACAAAAACATCAAAATGATACAGGTATATTTGCTTATACTAAATTCTTGATGGGAAAGTTCTCAAGAACAAGCCATTTGTTTCCTGCTACAGAAGGGGGGTACTTTTTTTTTTTGAAGATCAAAGCTTTTTTTTTTTTTTGTTTTTCACAGAATTTCATATTTGCTAATATGAAGGCATAAAACAGCAACAGAGAACAATAATGCATACAGCAATGAGTACACCAGGGTAACGTTGATATTCAAAACGGCTAGATAATTTTTTTTTTTAAGTTTTAGAATAAATGCAACAGAGGTCAATAATCACAAAATTTTAAGGTTAGAGCAAGATCAGTCAATGACTAAACATAGTTAACATCTTTTATAGGACTATTACTGATTATTAGCTTTTTGTTTTGCAAATGGGCACAGTACTTGTAAGAATGGAAGAAAGAGGACAATAACATGCATAATATTAACTACACACTTTAAAAATTATGAACCATGCAGAAGTTTAGCTCAAATAGTAGTACTAATGGTCTACGTCTGATTCAAAACCACATAGTTCATTGATCACGGATGCATGGTATTAGTCACAAAAAGTTTCAGAACACATTGTGTTTATTTTGAAAGGTCATTTGCATCTTCTATGATTTCAAGTTTATCTCCATTTAACTTGCTTGTAAAGTATGTATGATGTATATTTAAAATCAGCAGAACTGCAATATTACTCTATAATTTTTAGTTTCGATAGTTTGCACATTTTAACACAAAAGAACCACATCAACGGTGATGAAATTTAAGAAAGAAAAAACTGTGGTTGTGCCTTTTTCCCCCCATAATCATGAAATCAAAGCCTTAAAGAAAGCTTTATTGTGACACAGTAATGCAAAATCAAATATAATGGCATACATATGGTGCCAAGTACTAAAAATTATATTTTAAGCTATATATACTTAAAGACTGCCAAAATTTGTTTTCTTTATATTTCAAAAAACAAAACTACAAGCTTTTGTCATAACCAGTTTAAACTTTATGTATACTTCATTTTAAGTGCGGGAGTCAAATGCTCTTCATTCTCTTTCTTTTTTGTTTTATTGTAGCATTTTGACTACAACTGGTTAAAACTAAAAATGTGTTGTTTAAATCTCTGACATCAAAGAGGGATCCGAATTTCCAAAGTCCTCATTTTTCTCTTACGGAAAGGAAAAAATGTACGTAACTGTAGGCTCTCTTTCTTTCCAGATATTCCTAATCCTGACCCTTCCCAACATCCTTCACCCTCTATAAAAAATAAGTTTACTCTTCTTTTTTTAAGACAGTGGCCTCAAGAGTATCATCTTTATGGCAAACACTGTCTGCATTTAGTGCATTTAAGTGAGAATTTGTATTGCACATTTTAGAGTCATTACTCAAGGCACTTTCAGACTGATTGGAAGCCCTGATGTCTCCTGTATTCCCATTCATCTGGGAAGCTGGTTTTTCCTCATTCACAACTCCATTTTCAGCCAGGGATCCATCTGAAGACACAATTGAGGATTTAGATTCCTCTGATTTTGACTTAAGTTCTTTGGCTACTTCTTCTGCTGAAGCAGCGTAAGGAGGTTTGCCCTATTTTTTAAGAAAAGAAGAAAATTACTGAAGAACCACTGCTATGTATTTACAAGCTGTTACAATGACACTATTAATAGGCAGCATGCAATGTGCAGAAATATCACAAGTAAACACTGAATATTATGTACTGCTGAACAACGAAGTGGCATACAAGATTAACATCAGAGCACAGACGTGAAAGAAGTTTCAGATCTGAGTGCCTTCTAGCTGTGCCTTTTGATGTTCCTGTGGTAAAATGCACTTTATACTTTGAAGCCTCAGTTATTTCATAATGTAAAAGCTACACAAAAGTATAGAAATACCAAAACTGAGAAACAATATACAGCTTAACTCTGCTTCTTGGTTCATATACATTATGATTTAATGACGTGATTACACGGTATTCAAATACAAACCAAAACTTATTTTTGCAGAACTTTTAAAAAGTGCAAAAGTACCATGCAATATTTTCTGTACTAGTCGCTTCTGAGATTAGGCACGTGATTTCATATGAAAAGCATATAGCAGAATCTTACACAACTGAGTATAGCAATAAAAAACATACTTAAGCAGCATTAGAATGTATATTTAGTTTTTAAGCACCTGTAACAATGAGTCTTAGCATTCCAGAAATGTAACAGGCTTTAAACAACAAAACAAAGTAAGTAGGTTGTGTTGCTAAGAAGCAATGTACTGTACTTATCTGTCACTCCATTAACAAAGTCAAAAACTAAGAAATGACTAAGATATGGATATCTCGTACAACTTGAACAATAGCACAGTTTCATAGTGTAATAATTCTGTCATACTGAAGCCAGCATGGTTAGTACTCTCATGAATGACTGACAGATTCTGCAGGTGAAAAACTTAAGAACTGTTGTTCTCTACTATCAGTATCATAAGCCTTGTTTTCTAGAGAAATCACAAAATATTCTGGAATAACATTGCATAGGAATATAATTGGCATATGAAAACAATGAGTATTTATCATATGTGTAAATGTAGTTTTTTCAGGCTTTAGTGAGCATTATATTTTAAATACATGCTTTTTTGTTTTTCCAGATCAAGAATGAAAGTTCTTATCTTGTGAAGAAATAAGCATGTCTTATGTTCAATAAATACAAACTGCTTCTTTCCATCAGATTTCTCCAACCTTTATCCATGGCACCTCATAATCTGTACCAATAAAGCCCCTGGATTCTCCAGGGAGGATTTTACTTGTTGCAAATGTGCATGTCTGAATCTGGCCCTACATCAGCATTCTTTCTTTAACTGCCCAAGTTTGTAGGACAGGGAAGCACACTGTCGCCAGTTAATCTTAACTGGGTATCAAAATCTACTTGTTATGTATTAAGCTTCCCAAATTCTCCCTACCACACGCTAATCCACCTTTTTTTAAATTTTTTTTCTTCTTGTAAAAGGAACATATACTACAGTAGAGTGACTGACGATAGTAAAATTTGATGAGCTCAGGTCCAGTTTGCAGAAAATGTCACTATTTATCTTTCCTCTCCATATCACAGGTACAGTTTTAGACCAAACTACTTGCCATTACAAGTATTTACCATCCAAATTATACATTATTAGTAAAAATGTGACCGCACAAACTTGCTGACAGTCTGGTAAGACTGTCTGCCATCTTACCTGCAAGTCATTTCTGAACTACATTTACATATGTAAACCTGCAGGAAGCCCAGCATATTTGGGAACTCCTTCTCCAGGCTTGCTTTGTTTTATGGGATTAAGTACTTAGAAATGAGATACTATATAATTAACAGTGGTTTCTCTTCTATTTAAAGTACGAGAGCTAAAGCTTTAAATACATAAGTACATCACAACACAATCTGTGTCAATAGAAATTTAACAAGAGAAGTATTTCCATTTTTACATCTAAAACAGCAAGTTTTACTTTAATAGTTGCTTCACTGCCCATTGGAGAACATCCCTTCTCATACTGTCTGATACCTGCAAATGTTTCACTACTCTTACGTTCTAATGTCTACATGACAAATCAAAGAACCATATGATATATTTATTGTGAAAGTTTTCCGCCTATTTACTACCCACTCATCCATTACCCTTGGGATTTTCAACATTGAAAACTGCATAGCAGTAAGAACAATGAAAAAAGGGAGGAAAACACAACTCTGAAGCAATTCACATTTAATATGAAACATCAGTTAGCTTCAGCTATATTTAAAGGATCCGTGGAAAATACAAAAATTATGATCCACAGACTTTGTATACTGTCATCAAAAATGAAACTGTGTGCTCAGGGGGCGAAGACTGGTCTGTTGTTTCCTAGAAGTTTAATGTAAGTTCTTTGATTTGGAGCCATGCAGCAGCAAAAAATCTTCTACTGCTACTATTTTTTCTTCATGAGATCAGACTGTGGCTCCAGGAAAAAAAAAAAAAAAAAAAAAAAAAAAAACTGGGAAAGACTGGGGGTGGGAACAGAAACTGCTAATTTGTTTCAGCTTTGTATTTCTCCCATTTTTCTAAATTCTCTTCTACTCCCACAACTGGTTAGAACTGTGTAGGCACAACCTTCCTATCAAAATACATTTTCCACTTCTGTCTTTATAACCATAGTTTGCTTGTGATTGAGATGCAAAACTAGCCTGTTGTCTGTATGTGCAGCTTACAGGTTCAACACATAGGTAAGATCACTGTAAGGAACACTTATATTTTCAAGTTGTGCTTGTCAGTATTAGCTGGCCTGGAAGTCCATAACAAACTAGCCTATGAAACTAGAGGGTCAGGCACATGGCTTTATTACCTGAATTGCTCCCTGGCTTTTATAGCCTCTCCCATAGTACCTTCCGCCTCTTCCAAAAGTTCTTATCACTGGAGTGGAAATAACTCCTCTAGGACGCCTGTAAGTTTTGAGGAAAAAGAAGAAAAAATGCACATCAACTTAATCTCAAAGTACATTAAATTTCAATCTTGCTTGCAGGATGTTTTTTTCTAGCTTTACTGTCTAGTGACTACCACTTACATTTCATACATGACTGCCTAATTAAGAATTAGTGTTCTACTACTTACAAGTATATGAAATCTAAAAAACTTCATTTTGCTAGCAGTAAAATCACTATTTCTATATTTCACTTTATGATAAACAATAACTAAGTACTTTCAAACTTTACAAAAGCATTTTCAAAATGTCAAGTCAGCTTTACAGTCCTTTAAAAACAGAGCTCAAATTCACCTTAAAAAATGTGCAAACTCAAACCACTTAAAAGACCATTTCTCCCATTTCGTAACACTCCCCACACATAAATACGCTAGACATAGATAATTCTGAATTCTCCCACCAAAACGGAAGCAATTTTTTATTTTGCCTTTCTTTGTTTTATCTGATTTCTTCTAGAACCTGAGAAAAAAAAATGGAGGCTTCAGCCCAATCTGCCATGTAGCAATATATCAAGTTTGGATGCTTTTAAATGGGAATCTTCCAACCAGGATTCATTAGGTGGTGGCTTTTTGATTTGATTCAGTAAAGATTAGGACAAAACAAACTTTCACTCAGTTAAAACTTTTAATGCAATCAATTGCAGAAATGCAACTTCCTTCATCATTGTGTCAAGAATTATTTCTTGCCTAAAACTTCTCTTTGTTATCTCTACTGGAGACAGGTGATTACAGAATCACACAGAATCACAGAATTTTCTAGGTTGGAAGAGACCTCAAGGTCATCGAGTCCAACCTCTGACCTAACGCTAACAGCCCTCCACTAAACCATATCCCTAAGCTCTACATCTAATTGCTCTACTTTTCCTCCAAATCCCCTGCCCAACACCGGGAGGTCACAACATGAACACCGACTCCTCTGAAGCTAGCACAGGGCAGCCAGATGCTGCTGGATACTTCTGTGTACCCAATGTTCCCACATGCTTAACATCCATATACCTACTGTTTCATCATGTAACAATTCCCATATGCCAGTAAGGTCCCTGTGAGCTGTACAAATAACAGCTTAAAAGAGGAATGAAGATTTTGCTCAGTGCTCCGATTTCCTGCTGCTGCTATGCTGTAGCAACCTAGTTAGGCTGAATTGACAGAGCAGAGAAACACCCATCTGCGCCATGCAAGTCTTTCCTCACACATTGCAAATTCCCACATTCAGTACAAGAAATTAAATACTGGATTTTCAAAGTCACAGCAGGGGATAAGGAGGCAAGAATTGTGTTTTATGTTTAATGACTCTTACTGCATTCTTTCCAAAGATTTTAAGATGACTTACCTGTTGTTTTTTTTTTTTGTTTTGTTTTGTTTTGTTTTTTTAAGTGGTGAAAGTATACCCTTCAGGAAACTGAATAATGGGTTTTTCCAACTCGGATGATTATCACGCTAGATATAATAATGGATCAAAGCTAGTAAAAAGCAGCTGGTATAATCTTATATAAGAACAACATTCAAGTTCACTGTTGCACAGACATAAGACAATGCCATAAACAAGCTTGACACAATCCCCTTTGCTGAAACAGATAAAAAATGGAAAATAATTGTGTACAGCTAGATGATAAATTGCAGTCAATGAAATGTGTACTTTCCTAGTCACGTGTTCATTAGTAAGAAATGGCATCTACAGACAAGGACCCCAATCTTTATAATACCTGGTATAATACTTGGCTTTAGATTGAACAATAGCATTAGCGTTTTCCTACTACGTTTAATTTTCATACAAACTAAAACAACAAAGAGCCTGCCTGTGATAGCTTTTCCTCTTTGACTAATTCTAGTAATTCCAAATGTAAAGAATTTAGTATCAGATCTTCCTGTCTATATTAAATCCTAACTAGCTCTGGCAGCTTCCTTGTCTTTCTGAGGTGACAACTTGCATCCAAACCTAACTGGCCAAAGGTAGTGCCTCTGACAGAAGGAAAACATCAGGTATTTTAAGTCCTAACTCAAAAGCTACTATTGGGTTAACAGCATATCTCTGCCATAAAGGTACTTTATGGAGCATAAAGGGGCGGTAACATCCTTTTAGTATTGTGACTGCTACCCAGCAAAGGAGGGAAATTAACTTGGGACTTTCAAGCCTTCGTTTCTGGCTGCTGCTATTTTCCATAAATTCATGTATTTGCTTCTTCAGAAAATGGAGGAACTGTTGTTTTATGAAGTCAGTGGTATGTATAAATGTAAGACAGATCTGAGCCTGAAGGTGTCTCCAGATAACCAGTCAGGGTGCCTCAGTCTGACAGCAATCTTGATTACGGCAATATAAGTTACCTGGACATTTTTCACAAGCAGTAGTGCAGACAGTGTACTTAACTGAAGGAAAAAGCTCTGTAGTAGTCCATCCATGGACTGGAGAATTTATAACCACACATTAGCCTCACTGAAATGTTATTTTGTCCACTAAAACTGAGGAGTAGGATTAAAATATGCAAAAAAGTCTTGTGCCTCAGCACATCCTTGAGCTGCGGTCTGCTGTTCTAGAACAGCACAGGTGTCCTATAGGTCCTGCTAACCTGCACAGCCCTTAGGAGTGTCTGCAGTGTCTAAAACAGCACTAGAGACATATGTTCTGGCAACTGCATCCTATCCTTGGGAAATAAAGCGTTCTTAACTAAATTTGCACCCCTTAAGGTGTCAGCTCTGTTCTTACACCAATGCTGTCTGCTGCTGCTGAACTTTTCATCTTTGTTTCTGTTGTTCTTACCCTTCCACTCTCACCTCTCTCCCTTGTCCTGGGGCTTCAGGTCCAACCATCTCCTCAGTCAGTCCAACAAGACAGGCATTCACACAGCTCATACTGACTTTAGCACCATGCTTTATATTGCACATTGGACTTCATTAATGGATAGAGAGGAATTCAAGACTCATTCTTTTAGTATAGAAATTTTTATTATTCTATGCAGTTTGAGACTTATTCTTTGAGACGATTCCTGGCTCAAGACAGCATAAATATAACTAATTTACTCCATTCCTTTAGTACAGTTGACGAGAAATGTAATACATTCATCACATAACTTTGGGACAGTTTACTGTAACAGATGTAATCTTAATAAAGATGATAGCTCTGTGATGTGAATAATAAACCCATGGAAAAAACAATCTCGAAACAGTAAAACGCTACATATTCCTGCACAAATTATTTATTTTTCAGAAATGTTGTGCACATGTAATTTCAGCTGTAGTGAAGCAGCATGAAAGAGCTGAAGAAATTAGCGTTATTTTAAGCACATCTCTCATCTTGACAGTAGCAATGAACTATTAAACCTAGAAGTGTCCTTGTTTTTGGCTTCACAGAAGAATTACATAATGAAGTTATTAAAAAATTTATCACACTTGGTTATAAATGTTCTACCATGACAAAAAAAATTGAATGCTGTGACATTTTTGATCAGGTATAATGTATTTATTGATTTCATGTAAGGGAAAGCCCCGAGTCATCTTCTTGTGCTAAATGATCCAGCTCATCTCTCAGATTCAGAGTATTAATGTTTTTTGCACATAAAAATGCTTATACTCATGTGAATAACCGATTAAAAACATCTTAACATGAATGTAATTGCTTTTCTTGAATACTCAGTGGGTATAATTTGTGTAAGGTATTCTAAAATGTGTTGCATGCAACTTCGAATGTCTCCAACTTTCCCGTTTTCCTTCCCCCCCCCGATCATTAAATGACATGACATTCCACAAGAGTGCACTTACCCTCTCGCTGGTCCTCCCACAGAAACGACCTGCAGAGGAAATGGCCCTCTACCCCCTCGTCCACGTCTGCTTCCAGCCCAATGGCCGACTACAGTGCCGGCAATTTCAAGTTTCCCTCCCTGAGAAGGAATAGGTTGGACTCCTGCACATAAAAGCAAAACCAAAACTTGATCTTCACATTTGCAACATTAAAGTTACTAATAAATGGAAAGCTTGTTGGTTCAGATTACATATACAGTTCCCTCTTTGGATACTGGTAAACTATTTTCCATTCTGTGTCTTTCAGAATAACTGTAAGTTTAGAGTCCTCCCCTCCATCTTCTTTAAAAACTTGTATGAAATTTGCAAAGAAAAATGATCTTGAATACTTCAGTTTCAGTAACTAAAAACACAATTTAAACAAGCATTGAGAAACTGAAGTGAAATTTTACAAGCTATTTGAAGATTTTTTTTCCTGCAATCCTAATGAAGTGTTTTTTGAAGGCATAAAAGCACTTTCTAGTGAACATCAAGTATCAGTGTAAGACACAAAGATGACCCATAAACAACTTATTAGCATTAGTATAGATAATTCTGCCTAAGTCTTAATAAAAATACAGCGTTTAAACTGATCTCAGTGTAAAAGGTAGGTTTATTCTTCTACCTCCAGAGAAAGCAGCTGAAATTGCTACTGTCCGAAATTTGAATGTAACTTTAATTCACGTTGCTCATCTTTATGTGTGTGTTTTGCACTTAAAAATCAACACTAGGGCGAAACAAAGTTCAAGAAGGTAAGTGCAGCTGAGTCAGATGTTACTGGTAAGACCATCAGCACTGAAAGGGTTACAAAATACAGCATTTACACAGCCACGATTAGTCATCAAACGTTAATCAGTAATTTAGTTCCTAGTGTATTAAGTTCAAAAAGGTTTGTACTTCCCTGTACAAGTCTTTCAGCTTCAAATGCACATTATTTACGGGGGCAAAGTTACTCACACAATGAAGCATTAGAGGTATGTTCGCTCTTAGAATAAAAGCTCAGAGGCCAGAAAGAACAGTTACACGTATGGAAAAATTCCACCCAAAATGACGGATTGGAATTTGCAGATTTCCATTGTCTCACCTCGTATAGGAGCAAAGCAATGGACACACAAATGTGTAAGTCAGTCTCACGCCTACGACCACACTGACACTGATGCCAGCAAGGAATGGGTTAGCAGTAACAGAAGTCAGTAACTTCCATACTGTGTTGTTTTACGAAAAGCTCAATTGTCCCCACATTTTAGGAAGTGACTGTTAATAGGTTCCAGCACAGTTCAGCTCATGATAGACTGCACCCTCACATTTGAAAGCGCAGGAGACAGAAGGGCTCGTTGCGTTTGCAGCTATTCTGTGCCCGAAGGAGGGTTTCTAGGCGTAAGAGGCTGGCACTGAGGGGTGCGCGGGGCCGGGACAGCCCGGGCAGCAGAGCGGAGAGCGCGGCCTCGCAGCAGCTGGGCCAGCTGCGGAGGGGGAGAGCCGAGACGGTTAGGGAGAGAGGGAAACTGGAGTCAGTAGGAAGCCTCAGACCAAACCGTAAAGTGAAGGAAGCTGTTGCCAGAAGCTCTAAGAAAAGGGTTTGGGGTATAATTACCGCCCTGAAACTTGCTAGTCCTGTTGCTGTCATTGCCAGAGAAGGCTCCGGAGTGTCCTGCCGCTGCCGCCACCCGGAAGGCCCGGTAAGCACCTGTGGCTACTGTTTCCCCATAAGGGCCTCCGAAGCCATAGACTCCTGTTAGACCCAGGGTAAAGAAAGACAGGGGAAAAGCTGTGAGGGGGGCAGGCATCCGGGAAGGCCCCTAGCAGAGCCGCTGCTGCCTCCTTCCTTCCTCCCAGTGCCAGCAGCGGGGTCCACGCTCCCGTGCACCGGCTAAGAGGTGCCTGGGCCCAGCCCAGGTCTACGCGGTGCCTCGGGGAGCCCCCGCCAAAGCCCTCCTGCTGCCTCGGCGAGCACGGGCTCCCTCATCCACAGGGTGCGGGCCTTCTGCTTGGGTTTGGAACAGCTAAACCAGCCTCCATGGCACAACGAGCACACAGGTGCTTGCAGCTACTTTTTGGCAATGAGCTTCAGTGGCTACAGTGGTGGCACCCCAAGAACGTCTTGCTCTGAATGGCCAGCATCGATACACCTACGGTCCTCTGCACCTGGGGAAATCATTCTAGAAACAGCCTGGAATGGTTTAACCAGTGCTCTCCAGTATTTACACTCGAGGGTGCCAATGGTTAAATGACTGTAGCAAAATAGAGAGGGGTGGGAAGGAGGAAAGGTGGTCTTCAACTCTGAGAGTTAAACTGCGTCCATTCATTTAGGTACTCTTAGTATTTATGAACACAAATATTTCGAAGCAAAGTGCAGTTCATTTAAGAGCATTTTCATATTATCTGGTGTTGATATATTCTTTTTTTTTTTAAAATGTTTTTTTTTTTTTTGCTTTTTCATACAATAGCTGTAAAAACATTGTGGTCTGGCACAGCTACTAAAAATCCTTATGGAAATATGCAGCAATACAACACATTCCATGATGCCAGGCTACAGCTAATAAAAATAACAACAAAATGCAGTGATTGGCACAGGACAATACGTGCCAAACAGTTGTTTTTATGTATGTTTCCTATGAAATTGAACAAGCAAATCAGTTCAATTTGGGGAATGTGAAAAACAAGGTAATGCTTCATGCCCATGTGTTTTGCGCTGCTGCCCTGTCACTTACCAGCAAAGCCTCTCCCCCTGCCCTGAGGTGGTGGGACTGGCCCGAAGTGTCGAGGATACATAGAAGCTGGATAGAAAGGCATGGCAGGTGGAGGTGGGAAAGGGAGAGGATGGTTCTGCCTGGAGAAATTTAATCCTTCTAGGATGCTCTGACGCATCTTTTCAACCTTGGCTGCCTGCTCAGCCTATGAATAAAGAGAAGGTCAGAAACAGATGTTAGAATTCTGGTTTCAATTGTACAATGCTATATTCACAGAACAAATTCAAAGAAAGCAAAAGAACAGAAGAGTATATAAGTACCACAAGGCTAGATAGTAAATTACAATAACTTATCTTGCACACCTACTAATAGCTCAACGATATACCACGTGTTCACAAGAAAATCCTTATTTATCAGTAGAGAGAGGGGAGTCTAAATACTGAAACAGTTTACAAGTTGAAAACACATACATTTTAAAAGTTGAAAGGGGGTTTCCAGAAATTAACTGAGAAACTGCAGTCTATAGTCTCCTGAAAACTTCATGCAGCCCTTTAAACTTTACGCAGAATCATCACTATAAACCCCGACTGCAAAACAAAATTTGTCTGGAGGCTAACAAGCCTGAGTGTGACCACAGCCACCATCAACATATAATGTAAAAGGAGCTTCCCTTGAGTCAAAAGCAGGAAGTAAGCTATTTTGTTAAAAGATTTCATACCTCCCAAACAGTTGGGAAAAAGAAGTTTTGGAAGTTTTGGTCACTCAGTAAACTAATAATTTTATCAGGTTCTGTTTTTACAGTTAGATAATAACTTCAAATGAACAAGGTATATCAAAAACCTAATTCAGTTGTATTTTATGATGACTGTAAGAAACGCGAAGAGATTTTGAGCTTAAGGACTGTAAGAATGACTTCACAGCCTTTAAAATAAATTGGAAATTTCCTTTCACTGTAAAACCATGGCAGCTCAGTCCTTTGTGACACACTTGCTAGCTCAACAACAGAGTTAAGAGAGTAAATAGAGCTGACAAGTAACTATTAGCCATCCACTTTGTATATCCCTTTTAAGCAGAAAGATGATGTGCGCAGTAAATGACTGATAAAACACACCTAACATTTCTGAAAATCTAGCGTACAATATTCTGTCACACTTCTGCAGCTACACACCTGACCATCACAGAGGTCAATGAGCGGAACTTTCTCCCGGCTTGCTTTGATGAGCTTGGTCTGGAATAATTTTCCATCAAAATACATCCACGGACAGCAGTGCTCCCACGGAATTGGCTGCCCACAAGCATCGTTTGCAAAAAGTGCCATATCGACACCACTCATAAATAAAGCAGACAGCTGAATTCCTCGGGGATCGAGATTCTCAATCTGTTTAAAAAAAAAAAACAGTTTATTTATTAAGATAATAACGTGATATGATTCAAAGTTATTCCAATATTTGCATTATTTTCAAAACTCTTGAAAACAGAGTGATTTTAGAAGGTTATCAGACTTTTCACATGTAATGGCCAGTTTGACTAGAAGAATCCATGGGAATCTATAACCTGTATACGCAAAATTGCAATACTCAGGAAGGCTGCTGTTCCCATCCATCCACTCTACAGGTGAGAAATAAAAATAAAAAGCTATTTTCTTAACAACACAGCATAAGAAATTATTTGAATTCAATTCATAATCAAGAAGCCAGTAAAAGCTCTAAGTAAAATACACATCTTGAATTTGTGGCATGTAGTGTCTAAAATACATCCGATGAATACTTTAGCTGCAGTAGTATCATTGATAAATATGCAGTACCATACAGTACAGTTTTTATTTTTATTTTTTTTTTTTTATTTTTTTTTTCCCAACAATGGTGAGCCATATTAAAGCAAAGAAAAGCTTTAAAAGACATTTATAGGAATTCAGCAGTAGCAAATTTCATTTAAAAATCATTTCAAATAGTCTTGTGCTTCTGTGATTTTTTTTAAAGGAAAGTTTCAGGAATGAGCTCTATGTTAGCATTCAATTTTAATTCCTACATTCCTTTCCAATGCGTTTAATAATGGATTTTATAATAACTTGGTTCAAGATTTTGCTATGTTAGAATGTGTCTCCTATAAATGAAGTGACATTTTTATGAATACGACAACTGTATTTAGGATGCAGGATAGGTAAACAAAGGTAGAATTATATAGTGACTAACAGCTGATGGGGGGAAGCAAAAAGGATTTGCTTGCAGCAAATAGATTTTTAGCTTTAGAATAAGAAAATATCATCGCTGCTGTCCTCTAAAACACCTTTGAAAATACCATCCCCTTCTTGGGAACATTTTAAAGACCTTGGTATTAAATTTTAAAATTAAACTACATTACCTTCCTTATGCATAAGCAACCTTTAAGATCCAAAAGACTATCCAGATCGTTTTGCAGATATGCAGCTGGGTTCAAACTCAGCTGCTCTTTCTGTCTGACTTCAACAAAAAGAGAAGCAGCTGCTTCATATGAAGACAGTAACAACAGCGCATGAAACATTGCATCTTTCAGTTAACCAAGACATACATGTATTATGCAAATTATCCACATTACTCTTCATGTATGATTTAAAACTAATACTTGGAGAACAATTTCTATTAAACAAAAATATTGTATGCTATTCATACTTGCCTTGTCTCTGCCTTTCATTTTGTGTTGGAATTTTAAAAATATTTTATCTAGGAATTCCTTTCTTAGATCTCCAAGACCAACAGTTTTCACAGTGGGGTTTCCTCCTCTTTGCATCAAGTCTTTGATAACTCTTGTAGATAACTTTCCCAAAATCTCTGCCCCTGAATGTTATGTGTTTATTGTGCTGTGTTTTGAAAATAGATATTGAATACTACATTGCTGATACTCTGCTGTTTTTGATGCATCCAGCCTTGCCTACAAAACTGTCGTTAGAGTTTCCACTGATATCTACAGGTACAATTACTCCCCTTTAGGAGCTTGAGGTAGGTATCTTAAACCACGCTCTCACTGAGACTTTGAAAGGCTCTCCCCTCCTACTCTGCTACATCCAGTGTCTGTCACCTCAGATAAGACCACGTGTATGTCTTCTGAGCATACAGGATAACTCGCTGTCAGTTTGTTCCTTTGGCAGAAGTTTGCCACTGCTTCCCTGAAGACAAAGCACTGCTCCCCACACCATACTTAATACAATTGCTGTCGTCTTAGAGCCAGAACCTCTGAGATTCAGAAAGGCCCAGTAAGCACACAGGGCTTCCAGCACGAATGAGTTGAAAATCTACCTTGAAAGATGTTCCAGCAAACATCTGAATGATTCTCTTGACAGACGGCATTTACATTTAGCCTCTGTTCAAGGAATTCATGCTAATGAGCAATACTCAAAAATGTTGTTCTCAAGAGCCTAATATGCTTATAATGCATGTTACCAGCAATCCAGTCTCAAGTACTGAAGCAAACAAGTGGTCCTGCACAAACTCATCAGATGTTCATTGGAGCTGTCCTCCTATGTATTTCTTCATACCTCTTTCAACAGTGATAGAACAGCCAAATAAGTTTTTCCTGTTGGATTTTTTTTTTCATTCTTCAGAATATGGGAAAAGGAAGATGACTTAATTTTTCTGTTAACCCTGCCATTAAGATTGGTAACGTGAATTCACTAGTTGCTGCATGACAAGTTATAATAGATTGTGTAGTGTTTTCTTCCCCTGACACTTATTAGTATTTCTATGGCTAAGGTGTTGGGTTTCCACAAGCAGATTGATTTGGTTTATAGACTGAGAAATCCTTGCCAGGTTGCTACATGCAGGAATGCAAGCCAGACTCTGCTCATCACCCACAGAAGAGAAACAGTCACTTGCTGGCTTTAAAAATGCTCTTGCTGATTACGTTTTAATGGCAAAACGTTCCTCAGAAAAGCCTAATAGATGAAATCTGCATGAGCTTAATAATGGTTTCTTCTGTGAAGAGCAATGCTAGGACTGCTGCTTTTGTCTGTGCCCCTTTGCAGTGTGTACCTGCAAATATGAGTAACTAGAAAAATACGTACCCAGCTTCTCCTTGCCAATTTAACTAAGGACAGCATGTATCCAAGCGCAGCTGGGAGCAGAACGGATAACTAGACTTTCCTGACTTAAGCCCTATATATGAAAAAGACCATTCAAAATGACTTCAACAGAAGGTTACGTGATGAGGTGATCAGCATCTCCTCTCCGTTACTGTGTTGATCATGAAAGCAGACAGGAGATCAGATAGATCACTTCCAGTTGTCCATTCGTCATACATCCTAATACCTCCCAGTAATTCTAGTTATCAAATACACTACTTGATGCTATGTGGAAAACCATATCTATAATTATTTCCATTCAGAAACATGTTTGCTTCAAATGAAGGGCTAAATCCTACTATTTTATTCAGAGCAGAGATTTTTTTTTTTAAATTCTAAACAAATTTCTAAGAGCTAACAATGTAGGACCAAAGACCAAAGACCAAATTTAACTAAAAGGCTGGAAGAGGAAACTGCGCTGTGAGCATGTGAGGGCTGGATGGAGAAATCCCCTGGACTAAGAAGATGTTGCACAGACTGATAGGCATTCTGTATTTACAATAAGGACACTACACTAAACAACTTTACCTGTATTTACTTCATCTAATATTACAATATTACAAAAACTTTGATATCTTAATTTTTAAAACCCTTGAAATATTTTTCTACAATTCTGTACGTTTTCCTTTTATAATCCCGCATTTTAGCATTCAAGATTATGCAAGGCATTCTCCATTTCTTCTTCATTTAGCTGTAAAAACCATCTGAATGCTGAATCATGAAAAAATGGCCAAGTTTGTACATACACAATAGGAAAATGTCTCTTTTTAATGGAAGCATATTTGTTTTACAAATTCCAAAAGACAATTAATTAAACAGTGACAGAAATTCTGTAATATAAGAACATGTTTAAAATTTTACTTATTTACTCAGTGAAAGAAACAGGACTGATTATCAATCTTTGCAACACTTAAAAATATGAAGATGACTATTGTGGAAAGTGTATGCAAACATGCAAGGCTTTTGGTGAGACAGGCATTTATGCATCACTTGTTATAGTTATCAATGTGCGTCAGCTAGAAATAAATCCTTAAGTTATGGAAATTATAGTTAAGAGCTACCTTGAGTTCCTGAAGCTGGTCAGGTTCATAGAGCTTTGGAGACAACGCTTGGGCAAGAAAAGCATCAAGTTCCTGGCGACGAAGTATACGAACCCCCGGCCACTGTACCATATACCTACAGAGGAAGCCAGTCATTAACCAATAGTTTCCTTTAGCAGATAAATCAAGTGGTCTTTTACTTGGTCAGAAGTCAGCAGAATGCAACAACAAAAACAGAAATATTTTTTGTTGTCTAGATTTCAATAGTTATAACAGCCAAAATGTTAAATAGATTTGAAGATTAAAGATCAAATCAAAGACAGAGTGGCTGTGAGTCACTTCTGCAATTCACAGCAGAATGACCTGCTTCCAAGTGATGAGGTAGAGGACAGGTCACTGAAATAGAATTTAAAACATAAGTGGCTTCTGATACACCTAAAAATAAAATAACGTTAAGATTATTGGTCTTAACAAAAAAAAAAACAAAAAACAAAAAACTAATGGTAAAAAGATTTTGTGAACATGGCTTCTAGATAACATGTTACTCAAAAATGACTCAGTGAATTTTATGCTCTCCACTTCAAACAAGTAGCCAATGAAACTTCATGTCTAAGTAAGCAACAATTTATATATGCCATATGTCACAGGAAAGAAACATACTATCCAAATGAATGAGTAGCTCTGCTTTAAGATACTATTTGTCTAATCTTTTGTATAGTTACTACTCTTTAAAAAGAAAAAGGATTTTTAGTGCTCAAAAGGCAAGGCATAATAGGGTAGAACTAAAGACAAGTTTACATTTATCACTCTCAGAAACGGCTTAAAAATTCTGTGCAACAAGCCAACCCTGCATTCTGCCAGATTTATAAGCTAGTCATACTGAAATAATCACACCTTCCCCAAGAAAGTGAGCAACTTTCATTTCTAGTTCAATTTTCATTCTGAAAAAAATAAACATCTTGGACCTTGCAACTTTCTCTTTAGTAGTACACTTCAAGTGTTGGTTATCATCATCTCAAACAGATGAGCAACTCTCTCACACGGAACCTAAACACACCATAGGCAGACTATCATTCACATCCACTTTCAATCCCAATAAGCTGTTAAGCAGCTGTTCTCTGAGGAGCTTGCTATTTTGCTTTACAACTTCCCCAGCACAGCCTTTGAGACTCCAATTTTTTTTTCTTCACATTGAAGCCTTGAGTATAGTAAGGGTAAATTAATTCAAATGCTACAGTGGCCTCTTTGCAACACAAGATTTTTTTTCTCTTCCTTTCAGTTCTCCAGAGACTGAAGAAAGAAACCTTGAAGTATACAGCATGCTTTAAAGACTGCCAAAAGTGACGTTCTAAAAATGAAACAAATCCCTTGTCCCAGTGAAGTTGCAAATAGGAATTACCACTTTCTACACTCCGTTTAATACAAAGTTAAATATATCAGAGAGTTCATGCTGAACAGTAAAACCTTTCCTTCCTTCTGTTTTACTGCAAGGTAACACTGACCTTAGTACACAACAGAGCACCATAAGATGAGTGGGCACATTAGTTGGATTGAGCATTGCTGGTGTATCTGATCTCATACAGGCCAAAAATGCCCTCATTCTTCGGTTCTTGTCTTCCACTGCTTTTCCCAACCACAGCTTCTTCAGATTAGGACAGGTCCATTCCCTGAACGCAAGTGCTTCCACAAGCTCAGGGGTTTGTGGAGATTTTCCTTTGTAAGCAGCCCATTCCTTAATTATCACCGGTGAAACTATAACATGACAACAATTGAAAGAAAAAGAACTCAGAGTTAACAAGTATCACATGAAAACTTTCTACGCAAAAGACCGATTCCAAAAGTATCGCTTTGAGACTGTGATATGTCCTGGTCACACTGCTGTATTGGCAAGTCAAATTCTGCGTGGACTATCCTTCAGTTACCATCACTTACGGAACAAGTGCATGCAGCCAAGTGTACACTAGGAATGTTACAATAATTATTTCCAAATTGATATGCAATACTTCCCTCTAAAGTATCTGCATCATTTATCAAAAACCTAGAGCAATACAATAAAATCAATACATATATACAAATATTTTTCTAGATGTGGTCTTTTAAGAACAATATGACCTTAGTGATTTTATTTAAATCAGATTTAAAGCTTATGTCATATTTCTTCATAGTTGTTCAAATACTGCAATGGAATTAGATCTCAAATATGGATTTATATGCTGCTGATTTTTTTAAATAAACATTTTTACAAAATTTGCACATGCCTTTCAATTTACAGCACTGCTTTTTATGAAGAGGTTAGTATTTTTTGTCTGCTACGCTGTCTTTCACCTGTGAAAACTGTGTTCAACTCCATATTGCTGCTAAAGCCCCTCCCTTCTTTATGTTTGACGGCAACTAAAACAGAACACAATTTTAAAAAAAAAAAAAAGTCAAGACTGAGAAATGATACCTTTGGCCTTGGAGTGACCCCAAGTTTAACGCAGCTCAAAATTTGTTTGCACCCTTCTTAACTCAGAGCCCAGTTATGCAGTGTGGAAAGACTCAAGGAACTTGTTAGTGAAGCTTCAGGTTACAGCCCGGAGAGATTCCTCCGCTAGCAAAGCGGCGCAGGAGAACAGACCTGCTCTTTCTGCTGGAAGCCTTTCAGTTAGGGATTGAGAGGAGAGTGCCGCTGGTGCCAGAAGAGCTCTCACAGCTACAAAGTCTCCTTCAGCAATCAGACATCAGCTTTGCAAATGATTTCATAATCAGAGGCCATGATCTGGATTAAAGAAGAAGCTCCAGAATACCCTAAAGCACCCTCTCGTGCTTTTCTGGACTAAAACTACTCTAGCAGCATAGCTACGTTTTATAGACCTCAGGCTAAGTTTTACAAAGATAACACGCAGCAATGAAAATAAATATTCTGATATATTTAGTCGGTAGCCTCACGACAAAATCATGTTCTATTTTGGTTGCTCCCAGTTTTTATGTGCCGCTCAGCTATTTAAGATGGGCTTTAACAGCCAGCAGAGCTACTCTGTTATATGTGCAGGGTGTATCACGCTGGTGTTCACTTCTTGTTTAGGCCTGGGATGGTAAATGTGGACACATGAAAGGACGGATTTTACAAAGGCTTTCAAATACTAGTTTAATTGCTGTAGGTCTCGGAAGCAAGAGGTACTTTTGGACCAAAACCTCTTAGCTCTCCCAGCAAATGGCTAGGGAAAACAGCGAGGCTACTATGCAGGACAGCTTAATCTGTTCAGCAGTGAAAAAGCTGAACTGTTGACAACTGACATAAACCAGTTATTTGTGTTTTGGAGTTCTTCTCTTCTTCCTTTCAACCTCCTTTTGACAACAGAGACAATACTCCCGGCTACACTTAGTTTCTCAGTTTGGATGCCCCTCCAGAGGGGACTAGATGCAAATTTTGTGAGCACACATCTAAGCACCCTCTGAAGACCACCCCTCCAGCTTTCACCACTCCTCTAACAGCAGACACCAGCAAGGAGACAGAGCTCTACAGAAAACAAATGTTCTGTAAAAACAGAGCAAAACCCTTCGTTTTCCCTCAAAAGGTACCTTCCTCAGTAATACAATACCTGCTGAGGTTATGCTGGAGACTCACCCTGGTTTCAAAATTACACAAAGTAATGGTTATTTTGGGAAAGAAAAAATTCTTCTTAGAGAGTGGTTTAATACGAAGGGCAGTCTAGTGGACTAGCAAACATTCCCCCCCGAATGATGGAAAGGAGGAATTACAGCTGTATCAAGTCAAAAAGTAACTGCAGTACTGTTCACTCAAATTAAGCCTTTAACGTAACAGATGAATCTAGGACTTGTCCATATCTATTTCTCCAGGGCCTTTCTTACACATTTGACAACTCTGTACCGGGACTGCTGCCAAAAATGCCATCTTCCTCAACTGCTGAGTATCTCTGTCCTCAGAGGAACGCTTTGTGTTTTCTTTCCAGGACTTCCACTTGGAGATAAGAAATGTCTCCCCTCAAGACTGCATTAGCTACAACAAACACTCAGGATCAGAGGATGTTCAGTCATAACACCACAGAGCTAATTATGCTGTTTTTTGTACTACACTTCCTCCTGCTGCTGATCAGTAGATCTGACTACTCACAGTAGCCCAAGTAACTGCACTGCGCACTGATGTCTACTTTAACCATCACCCTTTGGACACTGATGGCCAGTCCAAGAGCAAAAAAAGTCAGCACCAACCCGCACTAAGCTAACTAGCTTGATAAACTCCTGTAAATGCTGTTACAGACTTAAGCCATTAGCAGCAGCATCCTGCATGCTCCAGCTGTTAGAGCCCTCGCTGCT